>NC_053491.1:166654607-167390857 GCF_905171775.1 Rana temporaria
CCTAAGTGCCCGATCCACAAAGCACTTACCTAGAAATTTTGAGCGGTGTAACTTAAATCCGTCCGGCGCAAGGCGTTCCTAATTTAATGGGGCGAGTCCGCACAGTCCAGGAATCGTGGAATTGAGAGCATAACCTTTTTAACAATTAATAGGTTATCACACACATTGAAAATAGTAAAAAAATCAGCGCAATATACAGGTAAAACGGAATCAGCAGCTATGCACTAGGATTCAATTTATAAATTCCTTAAGAGTCAATGTAAAGTAGATAGTGCAGCGCTAGAGGAAAAGTCCAAATAAAGATCATCCAGGTGATTCTCTTATAAGTGACTGACAATATGAGGCATGCAGGTGATATAGCGTGGGTTAGCAGGAGACCTCCACCAATAGTAACAATGGCCGCTCACCTCATTGATAATAAAAAATCGCTTTCCCATAAGGGTCAATCCCAGGCATGTAACAGCATAATCCAAGCAGGAAAGGAATACATCTCAGGTAATATCAGCATGGATGGCAGATCTCAAGTAATATCAGCATGGATAGCAGCCATGGAATCCGATGTAAGAAAAACAAAACATAGTGTTTCTCCGCAATAACCAATATAACATTTAATAGTGAAAATACACTTACATAAAAAGCACTATATCCAGTGCTAGGAATCAAATGCAAACAAAAACGCACAGCGTGGTCCGATAGATGGCAGCGGGTGACGTCACGTACTTCCCTACCGCAGGTAGGGAAGTACGTGACGTCACCCGCTGCCATCTATCGGACCACGCTGTGCGTTTTTGTTTGCATTTGATTCCTAGCACTGGATATAGTGCTTTTTATGTAAGTGTATTTTCACTATTAAATGTTATATTGGTTATTGCGGAGAAACACTATGTTTTGTTTTTCTTACATCGGATTCCATGGCTGCTATCCATGCTGATATTACTTGAGATCTGCCATCCATGCTGATATTACCTGAGATGTATTCCTTTCCTGCTTGGATTATGCTGTTACATGCCTGGGATTGACCCTTATGGGAAAGCGATTTTTTATTATCAATGAGGTGAGCGGCCATTGTTACTATTGGTGGAGGTCTCCTGCTATCACACACATTGAGCACAATACCATATGTTTTATTTATTTATATGTCTAATTGATATTATTTTTATTCCTTAAAGCAGGGTGTTTTCCAAAGTTGTGGAAAGTATTCTAATAAAAAGTCTACACAGGTCATGGAAGAAAAGCTGTAGCTGTGGGTGTTATAAATATTAAAACAGGTATATTTTTGCAATGTGATGATTCATTCTAGCATCACCTTCTCCTCTACCTAATCAAGTGCTCTGCAGTTATTTCTGTGGCTAAAAATAAGTAAATGTCTGTACTATTTCTACTGCAATACAGTTCATTCTATTTTCGGGTGTTTAATATCATTTTGCAGGCATGTCTTATGTAATCTCCACTAATGTCCTTATTTGATTCCTCACCGACTAGCTACTAATATAGTTCACAAAGCTCATTTAAATTCTATGGCAGTGTATTGCGCTTCAGACGGCTTCTCCGTGAGCATGTTAACTGCCCAGTAAAACTCAATAGGAATCTATTAATTGGTAATGAGGTTATTATTGATGAAATCCTTTCATTTCAGAAACATGATACACACTGTATTTAGACATCCCATGAGAATGCACATCAATATCTAAAAAGTTTGTAATATTATTATTTTTTTTACCTTGCCATTTTCTTTGTCTGTGTTATATCATCTTATTTTATTTGTACTTTTGTTTGTCTAATGCCTCGTACACACGATCAGTTTTTCCGACAGGAAAAGGGCTGAAATTTGTCTTGCATACACACGGTCACTCAAATCTTGGCTGAAATTCCGAACGTCAAGAACACAGTGACGTACAATGCGTACAACGTGCCGAGATCAATGAAGTTCAATAGGCAGTTCAGCTCTTCTGCTTGATTCAGAGCATGCATGGTTTTTTGCACGTTGTAATTGCATACAGACGTACGCGATAGGAATTTTTCCTGTCACGAAAATTGAGATCCTGCTCTCAATTTTTTGGCAGGAAAACTGACAGAAAAAGTGTGATGGAGCATACACACGGCCGGTTTTCCTGACAAAAACCT
Source organism: Rana temporaria (assembly GCF_905171775.1). Classification (NCBI taxonomy): domain Eukaryota; kingdom Metazoa; phylum Chordata; class Amphibia; order Anura; family Ranidae; genus Rana; species Rana temporaria. The sequence continues at coordinate 166,656,732 of NC_053491.1, forward strand.
CACATCGCACTTTTCCTGTCAGGAAAAATGATCGTGTGTACGAGGAATAAGTGGTCAATTTGATGGCTCTTTGAAAAAGTTTTTTTTCCTTTCAGCTAAAAAGGTGAAAACTTCTTCAACTGTTCGGCATTTGTACAATGTGAAGATCGCCAATGTCATTGATCGGCAACCAGCTTTCAGGTCACTAAAACATTAGAAGCTGCCCCTCTGATGCCGGGTTTCAGGAAAGAAAATCGCACTGACTGTGTTGATGGGTGAATCCCTCCCACTGAGCTATTGTGTACTCCTGGCAGGAGGGTGTGGAACCGACCAAGATTCAAACCATCTATGGCTGGCTTTTCTGTGATTCTAAATGAGTAAATACAGTTTATTTTGGAAGCTTTCAAGGCTTAGGCAGAAAATCTTTATTTAAAACCCCCAAAAAAAACAAGTAGCTCCATCTGCATATCAATGTAAAGGCATTTACATTTCCTAAACGAAAGGGAAAACCCCTTTAATAAAAAAAGGGGTTCATGGACATATTAAAAAATAACTTCAGACATTTTTTTAAAATCAACAACGTAAAAAAATATTAGGAGGAGTATTTCACTTTAAATATTACTAAAAAAGAAAACACTATTCCCACGCTACCTTCAGAATGTCAAAGCAATAAAACAAAAAGGAACCGTGTGACTGACTCTACTACAATTAAACAATTGGACAATATATAACAATGTTAGTTACGGGTAGTTTTCAGTAGGGGAAGGTTATCACTGTATGGATAATAAATTATATCACTTTTTGTATTTTGCTTTTTGATTGAGAAATAATTTTAATAGAGTGCTGCGTAGTTTTTTAATTAACAGTATTGATACTTTTAACATTGTTACAATTTCTTTAATAGTTACACTTTTATTCAGGCCAGATATAAGATCTCTGGGACTCTTGTCCATTCATTTCTGTGTATCAGAGCAGCAACATCCTGGAAGTATACAGCTATACTATCCAGCCTTAATGAAATTGTAAATATAAAAGAAATTACTGAGATACTTAATCTGACATACACCTCCAAGACTTAACTTTTTTTTTGCATTGCAGATTTATTTTGCCTGAAAGGTCTTCTTTAACCACTTCCCATCCTAGCCATAGTCATATGACATCTATAGGAGGGATCTCTTATCCTGTACGGGCGTCATTTGACCTCATGGGCTTCCCGGCCATCCTGGGAGCCGGTGCACGTGCCCGGTGGCCGCGGGGGACATGGATCTGTGTTTGTAAACACACAGATCCACGCCCTGTCAGGTGAGAGGAGACCGATGGTGTGTTCCCAGTACAGAGGAACACCGGTCGGTCTCCTCCACTTGTGAGTCCCTTCCCCCCACAGTTAGAATCACTCCCTAGGAAACACATTTAACCCCTTGATCGCCCCCTAGTGTTAACCCCTTCCCTGCCAGTCACATTTATACAGTAATCAGTGCATTTTTATAGCACTGATGGCTGTATAAATGTGAATGGTCCCAAAATAGTGTCAAAAGTGTCCGATATGTCCGCCACAATGCCACAGTCATGAAAAAAATCGCAGATTGACGGCATTACTATTAAAAAGAAAAAAATATATATATAAAAATGTCATAAATCTATCCCCTATTTTGTAGACTCTATAACTTTTGCGCAAAACAATCAATATACGCTTATTGCATTTTTATTTACCAAAAATATGAAGAAGAATATATATCGGCCTAAACTGAGGAAATGTTTTTTTTTTTATTGGGATATTTATTATAGCAAAAAGTTAAAAATATTGGGCCAGTTTCAGGTACAGGTGCGTATCTTTGCCCGGGCGTAACGTATCCGATTTACTTTACGCCTCCGCAACTTGCTCCGTAAGTTGCGGCGGCTCAGCGTAAATCGGCCGGCGTAAGCCAGCCTAATTCAAATTTGGATCAGGGGGGCGTGTTTTATGTAAATCTACTGTGACCCGACGTGATTGATGTTTTTCCCGAACGGCGCATGCGCCGTCCGTGGAATTTCCCAGTGTGCATTGCTCCAAAGTACGCCGCAAGAACGTCATTGCTTTCGACGTGAACGTAAATGACGTCCAGCCCCATTCACGGACGACTTACGCAAACGACGTAACATTTTCAAATTTCGACGTGGGAACGACGGCCATACTTAACATTGTTGCGCCGCACTTATGCCACCATATAGCAGGGGCAACATTACGCCGGTAAAAGCCTAACGTAAACAGGTGTAAAATTAATGCGTTGGCCGCGCGTACGTTCTGGAATTTGCGTATCTAGCTAATTTACATATTTCGACGTGTAAATCAGCTTACACGCCCCTAGCGGCCAGCGGAAAATTGCAGTTACGATCCGACGGCGTAAGAGACTTACGCCTGTCGGATCTAATGGATATCTATGCGTAACTGATTCTAAGAATCAGGCGCATAGATACGACGGCTCGGATTAGGACTTATGACGGCGTGCATGGCGCTGCGCCGTCGTAAGTCCTCTGAGAATCCGGGCCATTGTGTTTTTTTTAAACTTATCGCTCTTCTCTTGTTTATAGCGCAAAAAATAAGAACCGCAGAGGTGAACAAATGCCACCAAAAGAAAGCTCTATTTATGGGGAAAAAAATTATAAAACTTTCATTTGGGTATAGTGTTGCATGACCGCGCAATTGTCATTCAAAATGCGACAGCGCTGAAAACTACAAATTGGCCTGGGCAGGAAGGGGGTAAAAATGCCCTGTATTTAAGTGGTTAAGCAAGCTGTTTTCTTTTCTACAGCAAGCTGTAGAATGCTTTCTCACCTCAACTTTGTGTTTTTTTAAGCATTCTATTGTAATTTAATATATTTTCCATCTCCTATGTTATGAATCCACAGTTTTATAGCATATGTTTCACTGTAATCGTTTAGTTCTCTGTAATCACAAACTGGGAAATTTTAATTTGACAGGGACTCCCAAATAAAAAATTAGTAGAAGGCTATCGATTGAAGGGGAAAATGTTGGTATAAAGTCTAACTCCAGAGGTCTGAATAATAATGTTTACTCAAAGTAAATTTTGTAATAGTATTTTTACATAGAGAAAGCCATATTTGCTCATTGAATATACAGATTTAAAGGGGTTGTAAAGGTTTGTGTTTTTTCACCTTAATGCATCCTATGCATTAAGGTGAAAAAACATCTCGCTGTCATGGGCCCCCCTCGTTTTACTTACCTGAGTCCGTTCACCTGCTGTGCGCGTCCCCCAGGGTCCTGTTCTCCACTGAGTCTGGCCGTTGATTGGATAGATTGATAGCAGCACAGCCATTGGCTCCTGCTGCTGTCAATCACATCAAATGACGCGGCCGCCGGGGGCGGGACCGAGTCATACCCTTGGCGTCTATGGACATCAAGTATATGACATGGGAGCGCGCCCGCCAACTTACCTCCTCGGAAAAGAGCTTCCCAGAGAGGGTTAGCTTTAGCGGTGAGGAGCCTAGACAGCCGCTGGGGGACCCCAGAACAGGAGGATCGGGGCCACTCTGTGCAAAACGAACTACACAGTGGGGGTAAGTATGACATGTTTGTTATTTAAAAAAACAAAAAACAAACCCATACAACCCCTTTAACTTTCCATTTGCAGTGCTGCACAGTGATTGTGCTTCCACTGTTCCTTCTACCAGTACTGTACTTGTCTATTTCTGATTTATTAAAAATAATGCATTCACTTTATGGTAGATGAGTTGTCTCAACAGGAAGACAGATTGACAGCTATGTATTCACTCTAGTGGCTAATCTATAAATTGCTCTATTCAATACCATGGAAGAACAAGAATGTAAAAATTGGGAAATCATCTAAAAAGGACTTTATGATTAAGACTGCAATATTAATTCAAACTGTGTGCTTGCTAAAAGTACACTATAATATCCCTTTTAGGCAGGCAGAAAAGATTTTGTGGTTTAGGAATTGAGAACAGCCTTCCAATATTCACACTGGCTCTTCTGGTAAATGCCAAATCTGTTAGACAGCCAGCCTGAGCATGTAAAGAATAAAGCGGCATATGTATTTACATTTTCTGGTTTACCTCCCACTGATTTTGTAAAATATACTGGAAAGACATCTTTTTAAAAAAAAAGATTTTATTTAAGATTACAAATTCTTTTATTCACATAATTCCCCTATAAGATTTAGGGAAATTAGGAAGAAAATAATTTTGCTTCAAAGTTCAAAACGATTATGTGTACCATTTTATGTTTCACTACCAATGTCTCTGTTGTCAGTGCACACATGATATTTTTACAGCAAAACAAATTGGGTTATTAAATTATCAGAACGTATATAAAAAATTGCAAATGTGCAAATAGTAGATTGATGAAAACTGTGCTATTTCAACAAACTTGAAAACAACAATGCATGCTGGCTAAATGATAAGCTTCTGTGTATTCTTGTGGTATATCATTTCCAAATCCATTGCAAAATTACAACTGGGCCTTATTAGTATGTCTAATTTTTGTATATAATTATCAAAAAACAATTATGTGCTCTTTATGCTTAGTCATTTAATAGATCTAGCTTTTTTTATTGAATGATATGTTTGTGTAGATACAAATTCAATTAGCACGGTAGAACCAAACATTATTGACTTAGAAAATATAATATAGTAATTAGTTTGTCCTATAACCATGGAGATAATTGTGAAATTCATTTATGCTTGGAATGAGTTAATCATGTATACTATGAAATGTCACTGCCTTGAGACACACACACATATACTCAATTTAAACAGGATTTATGTTAATATGAGTAATGGGGGAAACACTCTTTAGAGTAGATCCAAATTTAATTGCCTTTTTCTACAAGTAAACTCCTGAGGCCGCGTACACACGGTCGGACAAAACCGATGAGAATGGTCTAACGGGCCATTTCCATCAGTTCACTGCTGAAGTGGCCTAATGGTCTGATGTGTGTACACACCATCAGTTCAAAATCCGATCGGGTCAGAACGCGGTGACGTAAAACACAACGACGTGCTGGAAAAAACGAAGTTCAATGCTTCCAAGCATGCGTCGACTTGATTCTGAGCATGCGCGGGTTTTGAACCGATGCTTTTCTGTACTAACCATCGGTTTGGACCGATCGGGCAGCGGTCCATCGGTTCGGTTTTGAAGCATGTTTTAAAATTTTGAACCAAAGGAAAACAGACCGATGGGTTATACACACGGTCGGTTTGGACCAATGAAACTGAATGTCGGTCCATTCTCATCAGTTTTGTCCGACCGTGTGTACGCGGCCTAAGTGTCTGCTGTCTGATAGGTATAGGTAGGGCTATATTTTTCCCAAACACGTGTGGGTCAGCGGCTTGGGCAGTAGGGTAAGTAGAGTGAATCACTAAGAATCAACGTTTACAATTTTTTTGTTTTTATTTTTATACAACAGGCACTCTGTAAAGATCCATTTGCTAGATTTTAAGACCTGCAACAACAGCCACATCCACAACTCAGCCCCTTGAACTCAACTGTTGTCCTCTCTCCCTGCCTTTATTTCTTCTTTCCTTTCTGTTTTCCACCCTTCTTTCCTTACCATACTCCTACAAGTACAAGGCAGGTGCCTCAACAAGAAAATAACACCAGACTCTTCTACGCTACTGGTACTCTGCAACACCATAGGATCTCTATACCAGATGATCAAGGTTAGGTTTTGGTGCAAACTACTGAACTCCCATGGGGAACAAGTAAGTTGCTCTATGCAGGCACCACATCTTGTGTACCAGGAATGCCAAATGGCATAATCCTCCCCCCGCCTTTTTTTTTTTAGAAACTCACATATTTATCATATAAGCACACAAAAACACAAATTCGTATAAATATATTGTACATAAAGGAATAACAAAATGCATATACATTTTTAAACTTTGAGGAAACAAAATAAATACATGTTATTAAACATGCTATCAGTGGATAACTTGGAGAGTTACGATGGGCCGATAAATTAATGTATCTATACTGCCACACAGTCATCTATCAGATTCAAAGTTTAATTTATCAAATGTCAATTCCCAGAGCCAAGTGAATCTGTTTTAAGACTGCAGGACTACACTGGCACTGATGCATCATTTCTATTATGATATATTAATGCTTGTATATCACAATTTGAATTCTATTGTTAAAGGCTAAGTTTACCTTTAGAACATGTTACATTTTTCCAAACGTATTTAGCATAGACAGAAATTTGGGCCAAAGTTCTATTTGCATGATACATAAAATAGATACTGTTAGTAAAGGAAACAAAGGGCCTTTTATTTTACATTAATTGATAAAAGCATAAAGAGTACAGAGTATTTCTTGGCTAGATGCGTGAGTTGAGTTATATTTATATGTAATGTCACTGGTTTGGCAGGTTGGGATAAAGCCCACTTGGTCCTTGCCTATGAGAAGGCCTATTACAGAAATCAATATGGTGGCCAAAATCTTAGCCAGTATTTTCATGTCAATATTGATGAGGGAAAGAAAAGTATGTACGGTAATTGCACAAATAAGGAATACATGTATTAGGTTTTGGAAGCATACAAACAAATGCTGTCAAGGATTCTGGTTGAGGAGTACCAGGTTGAAGGTGTCAACCAGTAGAGAAGTTAATGTGAAATTCATGCTCTAAATATGAACCTGAAAATGTTCTGGATTAACATTATGGGTTCATTCACTCTTGATATCGGGTCAGTGAACCTAAAAGCCATGTTCATTGTGGTCACTGGCATTGTCTTCGTGCATTTTATCCTGAAGAAAATGGCCATACTGTATAGTCCAGCAGCAGAGGAGGATAAGAGTGCCACTAAAGTCAGCCATTGGGGGGATGTTGCCCCTATTTTCTAACTTGGTAGAAGTGATTGATCACTTTTACAGTTTCCAAGGAGGCCACATGTTATAACAAGCTCAGAGCTGCTGATTCAGCTAGATGCTGTCACTAATCAAATAAGAGTCTGCAACATTTATCTTACTAAAAGCAGAATGGATCACATTATGATTCAAATGCTCTGAGAGGACTGTATTTACCAGCTAACAGGGACAGCCATGAAGTGTAGAATGCATTCTAGGCCTTTAAAGGATCAAATACATGTAGAGCCAGTAGCTAATCTAAATTGATCTGATCCAAAAAAAGACATTAAACTGGCATTAGATTTAGCAAACCTAAATAACTGATGTAAGATCAAAAGATTAAAAAATAAATATCACATCAACTGATACAAAATACTTTTTAAAGTATATCTGTCTTGCATCTTTGTAAATTATTACTTCATACACACTGTAAAATGCACTGATGCTTACAAAGATAAAAAATAGGTTAACGCGGCATTCCTTTTCAAGAGAATGATTGTTTTTATAGGAATTAGGTTTGCTGAACTTTCTAAAAAATTTGAAATTTTCTCAGAAATGAGCAAATAAAAACATGCAGTTTGTAGAGTGAAAGAAAAGTGCACTGCTCTGACAATACAAGATCTCCTCTTGTATGCTGGAATCAGGTGCTGGCTTAGAGACTTTCGCTCCACCACACATATCTCAGTCTAATGAAAAAAAAGTCAAACATGGATGATGTCTTTCACAGACAAACCTCTAATTAGCTGATGAACTTCAACACATCGTTATGCTTATTCTCTATGACTAATTTAATAATTCAATTTTAAGGCATGTCGCCAACTTACATTTTTCCAAAAAATTTAGCAAAATATTGGGGTCGATTTACTAAAACTGGAGAATGCAGAATGTGGTGCAGCTCTGCAAAGAAACCAATTGGCTTCCATTTTTTTTTTAATTGAACAAGTTGAAGTTAGAATGTAATTGGCTATCACGCACAGAGCACTACATTTTGCACTATATTTATTATTAGTGTAATTTTTACGGAAATGTTGTGCATGCTAATATTGTGTGAAAATATTTGAACTGCTAAGATTTTATTCTCCAGAATGTCTGCTTTCAGAATTTTTTTTAGGGGTTTTAATTAGTCTTCAGGCCTAACATGATTTTCGAAATATGTGTGCAAAAAAATGCAAAACCGTCTGTGGCAGATATGGAATAACTGCATCGGGTGACACATGTTAGAGAGGTGGTCCTGGGGTGGAGCAATGTGCTGAAGCTTGTTGGCTGAGCAGTGTGAGGCTTTTCCTTTGGATTATACCAAGCACTGAAAACATGCAGTCACTGATGCCTGAAATGGCACCATGACACATCACAAATGGCAGAATGTAGTTTGAGGCCCCATACACACGACCAGTTTCCTCGGCAGAATTCAGCTTCCGACCGAGTTTCTGGCTGAATTCTGCCGAGGAAACTGGTCGTGTGTACACTTTCAGCCGAGGAAGCCGACGAGGAGCTCGACGAGGAAATAGAGAACATGTTCTCTATTTCCTCGTTGTTCTATGGGAGCTCTCGTCCCGCCGAGCTCCTCGGCGGCTTCAGTGCTGAACTGGCCGAGGAACTCGATGTGTTTGGCACGTCGAGTTCCTCGGCCGTGTGTACGAGGCTTGAGACTCTGGGAACAATGAAAAGACCAGTTTTTGATGATAACTGACAACATAAACTGTTAATACATAAGGATAAGGTTAATGAATTGTTTAGGTTTAAGAACATATTCTGCAAAAACTCTAGAGCATTACTTGAGTAAAACCTCTGATGCCCTGTAAACACGATCGGTTCATCCGATAAAAATGGTCTGATGGATTTTTTCATCATATCCGATGAAGCTGACTTTCATCAGTCTTGCCTACACACCATCAGTTAAAAAACGGTGATGTAAAACACAACGACATGCTGAGAAAAATGAAGTTCAATGCTTCCAAGCATGCGTCGACTTGATTCTGAGCATGCATGGATTTTTAACCGATGGACGTGCCCACAGACGATCGTTTTTTTTTCTATCGTTTTTTTTAACCATCAGATAATTTTAAAACAAGTTCCTAGTTTTTTCACCGATTGATAAAAAAACGATGGGGCCCACACACGATCGGTTCGTTTGATGAAAACCATCAGACCGTTTTCATCAGACAAACCAATTGTGTGTATGCGGCATTAGTCTGCTGGGGCTGCTGACATCAAATCCAAGATAGCATTGCCTAGCAGAAGGGCTTTTGGACATCTACAAAACGAAGACTTTTACAGGTAGAAACATGCATAATATATGTGAAATGCACATAAAATCCGAAGAACAGATTTTTGATAACCTAAATGGACTGGTGGCAGAGTCTCTTTGAAAAAGGAAAGTATTGCAACCACCACATCTATGGACTGGTAAGTGGCAATATCTGAAATGAAAACTTTTTAGATTGGTTTTTCTTGCTATTAAATGTCCACTAAACTTAGATTACAAGTTTGCCTTCAAGACCTAACAGGACTACAAAGTTAAAGTAGAAAAGAACTCCACAATGTACTTTGTACACTGGTGACTTTCAAGAGCTTGTTTACACATGCTTCAAAACATGGCATTAGACACGCTTTTTTAAAGCACTCTGAACGCCAATAAAAGCCTGTTACTAAATAAAATGGTAAGCTTATAGTCCTGTTCACACATTGGGGGTTATTTACTAAAGTCAACTCCACTTGGATGTGCACTTGGAAGTGCAGCTGCTGTAGATCTGAGGGGACATGCAAGGAAAATGAAAAAACAGCACTTTAGCTAGCACATGATTGGATGATAAAATCAGCAGAGCTTCCCCTCATTTCAGATCTTCAGCGACTGCACTTCCAAGTGCACTTGTAGTGCACTTGTAGTGCAAAGTGGATTTGCCTTTCGGAAATAACCCCCATTGTGTTTGCTTTGCTTTACTTCAAAAATGAATCCCCATGTTTTTTTAGTGGTTCTTCAAAGCATCATCAAAGCCTTCATAGAAGTCATTGACAACACTCGCTTGAAGCACCTGCAGCTTTTGAGAGGCTTTCATTCAGCTTTAATTTCGCTGTGTTTTGGAGGTATTGCAGGTATGAGATATTAACACCCACACAGGGCATCTGCCAAACTTCATTAAAGCTTCCAAAAAGCATCAATGACTTATCATTCAAGCACCACCGAAGTATCGCAGAAGCATCAAAAACACATAAAAAAGGCATTTTGAAGAGATAGATGTGTGTTGAAGTCTAAGCAAGTGTAAATGAACCCTAAAGCAGTCATTCGTTTGTTGCTTCAGATACTTACCTGAGGCATAAACTCCATGCATATGTAAACCAGGGACCAAAATAGTCCCTTGATGTCCTGGTTCAGAAAAGGATGTGATCGTTTTTTTTAAACCTAGAGGTGGGGGGGCTTTCACATAAAGAGCTTTTCTGTATTGACCCGTAGGTCTTTTGTCTTTTTGGATTAGGGTTATTTGCAGACATTTTTCACTTTACAATCCACTGAAGTCACTCTAATGATGAATAACTGCTGCCCAGACTCTCCATGCTCCATACTGATGAGGCCCAGAGGCTGAAATTGTATTCCTTTTTGGTTACTATTACTGCTCTGAATGGGCAGATCCACTTTACAATTGGAATAGCAGAGATACAGGCTTTACCTTCCATGGAGTTCTGATTAACACTGTGATGTATAGTACAAGGGGTGTTAAAATCAAACTGGGACTTTTATATAATAAAAGAACACATTTCAAGAAGTGGAAACTGCATTTATTTTTCGACATACTCCCTTGCTACATTTATCCCAGCGTATAACTAATGCCTGGAATGATCTGGAAAGATTTGTCAGTACACCTGAACCATCCTATGACAGCCTGCTTCACTTAATCATTAGTGCTGAAATGCTGACCTCCAAGGAACTCTTTAAGGGGTCCAAACAGGTGGAAATAACTCGGAATGAGGTCTGGGCTGTAATGGCGATGTGGAAAAACCTCCCAGTACTGCTTTGATGCTCATTTTGATTAGGGAGTGAAATTATGTGCCCGGGTTTTGCCACATGTAATGATGCGATCCATAAAATCCTGGCCTTCCTTGTCAAAATGCACCTTCAACGTAGTGCAGACTTCAACTTTTCTGACGGTCAAAAGCTGAAAGATGTCTTGGTACCCAGCGAGCACTAATATTGTCGAAAATACATGTTTGTGAATTATTGTGTTCACCGTCCCACAGAAAAATTGGTCTCTTGTGCACAACAGGTTATGCATCGATTATCCAGGATCAGTCATTCCACTCGTTAAATGTTCAGGAATGACTGCTGTGGGCTGGGAACCACCATGACTGGGATCGTCACTGATGGACATATGGCCATCTTTGAAATGTTTATACCATTCAAATGTCTTACTGCGGTTGAGCGTTTCATCACCGTACTGTGCTTGAAGCCTTCTGTAGATATCTGTGGGACTTACGCATTTGTTTCATGCACACACTAACACTGTTGTCTGCCATCTTGATTAATGGTCTCTGGACTGGCCCACGACATGTGCTCCACCTATCAGTAATAGAACACATTTGCCACTTACTACTGCTTCGAGTACCGCCACGCTAGCATCCCTTTTTAAACTTATAAAATCAAAAGTCCTGGTTTGACCAATGCCCTTCATACATCTATTTATATGTCAGTCTATTGAAAAATGTGTTGCTTTAAACTGTATCTTACACTGAAATTTTGCATACCCAAACACTACCTGCTAGAAATGGTGCTGTCATATTCCTTGTACCACATCACATCTCAGTTACAGGTTTTAGGTAATTGATTGTCAGATTTACTACAGGCCAGACAATAAATTAATGGGTAATTTTGAACAGGTTAAAATAATAGATGCTGAATCAGCCACTAATCTAATAAAAGTCTGCAACATTTATCTTACTGAAAGCTGAATAGATCACATTACGATTCTAATGCTCTGACAGGACTGTCTATCTCTTAGATTACTTAGTTGTTTTAAGGCATTTGGTTTCCTTTTGCATTCATCTGTATTGCTCAATGGTGTCTTAATCACAATGCTGTACGTACATTGATAGTTTCTGAAAATCATTGCGACTTCCTTTTATGAGTGAGCACTGAGCAGTGTTCCAGTTTTATTTTTGGGCACAAAAGAAATGTCAGTTGCTGAAATTTTTTATGTTTATCATCAATGATATAATAGTCCGTTTGCTAGCCATTGTCCCAATTGCAACACCAGTGAAGTAAGCTATATTAGCATTTTAGGAGGCTAAATAGATTGGCAATAATTAAGTTGCATGTGAATCTTTAGGAAATGCTTCAAATGAATTAGTAAGAGTAAGAGTAATAGGTAAAATGGGCTGATCCACAGTAGCCAAATGTTCATAGCAGTGTACTGTGTCAGGTGAACCTATTCCCTTGGGAACTAGTAAAGGAGAACTTTAGATCCTTGTTTCAGTTTACTCCCTTTGACCTGTTTCACAAGGGCTTCAGCTTGTATAATTTGACAAAACATTTGCAGAGCATTCAGCATGTTTTGATGAAGCCTTTAACCTCCCTGGCGGTATGATTCTTTCTGGTTTTAGGTGCTGAAAGCGGTACAATTATTTTGCATGGAAATTTTGCGTTTTATATTGTAGGCCTGTAATTCTTAGGAATAACTCACTTAAATCTATCCAAACAAGAGTCTAGTAGACATCTCGGGTATGATAAAGTTTGAAAAACAAAATCATAAATTATAATATAATAAATAACTATAAATAATTATAACAAATAATAATGTAATTATAATAAAAAATATTCAATAATGTAATCAAATCAAAAACACTGAAATTTGCTCAGTTGCAGAATTGTCGCTGTCATTACTTTTATTTAATTTTTTTTAAATTTTTTATTTGTCATCAAAAAAGGCCAGTCCGCGGGGACCACCAAAGTACAAGTCATACATGTGATACATAACAGGCCCTGTGCCGGGCAGGCAACATCAGATTTAACATACATATAAACAGGCCATAATATCTTCTATCACCTGGGGAATATAAAGGGTTTCTCAAAACTACTTTTATTTTATTATGACGAATTTCCCCACAAATCGCTATTGCTCAATTCTGCAAGTGATTATAATTTATTATCGCTGTTTTCTAGCTGGTCTAAAATCACTTTTGACATAAGGGACACTTTTGGTTGCTATGACAATCTACAGTTTGCAGACAGAAAGAACAGTTTTTATTATACAAAAGTACATGCAGGACACTGGGCAGACCACTAGGGACAAAGGGGTGTGTATTTTTTTACATACAGTACTGTAATCTATAAGATTACAGTATACTGTATGTATTGTGTTTATTTACTTTTTTGAATTTGGCACCGATCTCCGTCCCCGTGCGGCGTAACATCGCAGGGAACGGAGATCAGCGGCACCCGGGCACTGTGTGAATCGAGTGAGGACGCCGCTCGCTCACACAGCGGGGAGGCATCGCAGGATCCAGGGACAGAGTAAGTAACTTGTGCCTGTGGATGCTGCAAGGCGATCCCGAGTCTGGCTCTGGGATGCCGCTTTTGGTATTGAAATCTTACCCCGAGCCAGACTCGGGAATACCGCCAGGGGGGTTAAAGTACCATTTACCACCAAGTTTCTAAATGTTAAACACACAACCTAATGGGAGTGTTGATTGTCACTTTAAGCAAGCTGCTAGAAGGCTCCAGCAGGCTTTCAACAAACTTCAATAAGTTCTGAAGCCTGCTAGCAGCTTGCTTAAAGTGGCAATCAACACTCCCATTAGGATCTGTGTTCACCATTTCCAAACTGGAGCTGAGTGGTGCTTTACGCTTGCTGAAAGCTCTGCAAACGCTTTGACAAAGCTTGCTGTTCACAGTACTCTTATACAAGTTGAAGCCCATAGGAAACAGATCAAAGTTCATGCAGAGGATGCAGTGGTCCTCTCATACATACCCTTGCTACCATATTAAGTTCCTAATATTCAACAGGGACCACACTTGTCTGGAGTGTGGATGAGTATACAGATATGGAAGCTGACTGGTAAGATCCAATAGACCCCTTTAGCAGGTCACTTAATTCACTGAATATTCCCAGTTCTGTAAAGTTGAAGAGTTAACATCTTCTGATCACTAGCTGCCACTGTTAAAAATACTTTATTTTTTACATTTATTTTCCATAGAAATTATTTTTTAAATGTTGTAAATTCAGCATGGTCTTTTACTCAGTTATTATAGGAGTTTCCTCTTTAAATGAGATCCATTTGTGTTTTAATGGAGAGGTCCACTCTCCCTGAACTCCCAGGTTTATCAGGATTGGCAATAATTTTCATGAGTAATATGCGGCTTGTGTCCATTGTTGTGTGATTTGATTTTGCACCTCTGACAGTCTTAGATAAAACTTTATTAACTGAGTGTCAAATACTATTTGCAACCTTTAATTTATCAGCTGTTCTTTGTTTGTAGGTAAAGGTCATCACGTTCTTCCTCTTAAGTAAAACTTTTTTATTCTGAGATGTTTAGCTGCTTTTAAATTCTTCTAATGCTTCTATTTTTACAAAGTTTTATATTACTGTTGTCAGATCATTTTGATCGGTGTGAAAGCTTTTTGTTATGCAGCTGTGTTATTACTTTTAATTTAGTCAAAATTACTAGACCAAATGATGTGTGGGACTCAGCTGATAAGGTCCCTATGGAGCCATTTGTCTTAGTTTAGTTTGTTTAATCTTATTGAACAAGCCTCGAGCATGATGAATTGATATTAGCTATTGTGGTTTCCTCTGATGGAACATCGCATTTGTATTCTTCCATTAAACTGCATAATGTTACCAACTCCATTTGTATATCAAATTTTTATTTAAAATTGAAGTAATGTGGTTCATATATGACTTTTGCTATCAATTTTTTTTTTCACATTTGCAGGGTACAAAACAATACCTGTCTGCATTCACCAAGCACCACATGTATGTTTCTCTACCACAGTCCACAGTATCCTATAATCTAATAAATGAAAAAAATGTCTAATATACCACTGTTAACGTGTCACCTAGCTCTTCTTTAACCTCTGCCCCCAGTCCATGCTCTCCAGGGACAAAAGTTATTTTCCCTTTTCTATTTATGATCCTTATCATGTAGTAGGCATATTTTAAGACTTTAACTAATATTTGATATCCCTAATTTGATTGCTTTAAAAAAAACAGTTCTTCGCTGACTAGCAGTTGTGAAATAGAAAACAAATTTGGCCAAATTAGCTGTACGCCACCTCGAATCAGCATTTCTCTGTTACTGTATGCACAGGAGTTTTTGACCAGCAGCCTGTACAAATTCATGACAAGCACCATGGCTGTTCACATGTTATCGCACATCTGGCTACACAAGATTAGAGACAGTTGGACACAGACATTTTGTGTCATGGGCCGCTCCTCTGTCCCTAATCCAGTGTTTCTCAATTCCAGTCCTCAGGCCCCCCCCAACAGGTCAGGTTTTCAGGATTTCCATTATTTTGCACAGGTGATTTGATCAGTTTCACTGCCTTAGTAATCACCACAGCCTTTTCATCTGAGGGAAATCCTGAAAACCTGACCTGTTGGGGGGGCCTGAGGACTGGAATTGAGAAACACTGCCCTAATCACACAAAACATTCGAGCAGGTACATGTGCTGTCTATCAGCCTGTTATCGATTTGTACAGGCTGCTGCCCGTGGCTGATCACAAACACTTGTGTATACCCGCTGCATATGGCCCAAATCGGCCATGTGAATGAACATTAAAAGATAAGTATGTTTTTTCTTGTTGAAATCATACTTATCTAGGTGGATGCAGCATCAATATGATGCTGCGCCTGTCCCCCACAATCTCTAGGGGTGAGAACTGAGCGATTAGACACCACTGACCACTCTGAGCAGAGAGCTGGTGACTGTCAGTCACAGCTGTCTGCTCTGCCCCCTCCATGTGATCACTGGAGTGCTGGGCCGTAGAGGGAAAGGAAGCGGGTGGCTCAGGCTCCCAATAAGCTGAGAGGCTAATCCAGGTGTTGGTCAAGGCTCTTGGGTGGATCCCGACTATATGGACGTGGTCTTTCCCCAGCCTGAACCAGCTCTATGACGTAAGCCAACAGTGGGCTTTTGTCCGCTGTCTGCTGAAAACAGGTCACAGGAGTGCAGAACGAACTGCATTTCTGTGATCCACAGAAGTACAGCCAAACAAGATTTGGCTGTACTTCTCCTTAAGGCTGGATTCACAGATTCAATGCGTCCCCATTCACCATTTCAGGTCCAATTTCAGCCCGAAATTTTGGCTGAATTCAGCCCTGAAACAGATCAAAAGACGCACAGGGCTCCTGTGCAAATTTGCTCCGGAGCTATGTGAGCTGGCTCCATAGAGAGCCGATCACAATCCCCTGCTATTGGGAAACCTGCATCCAAGTCGCAATAGTGTGAACCCAGCCTTAAGCATGTATACATGGTCAGATCCATTGTTAGTTTTGATGAAGGATCTAACATCAGGCCTTTCCAACAGCAATGACCTTTTATTGATTAATTTAAAGCACTTTTATATCATACATAAATTATTTTAAAAACTCTGTTATCAGACCATTTAAAAAAAGTTTTCCTATAAGATTATACAGCATGTGTGTTTAATATTAATTATGCATGTTTAACCTGTTAAAGTCCCCCTGTGTAGCAGCTGGCAAGCCATGGGACACACTTCATTACAGGTACAATATGTTCCTGGAGCTGAATAGCAAAAAACAGAACTAAACTTAATCTTTGACTAATTAACCATAAGATTTGAAATATGGGGAATCTCAAAATTCCATGGAGGTACATTGATGCCCTAAATGTACTGAATATACAGGTTTGTGATTTAGGAGGCAACTTTTATGAGCCCATCTCTAAAAGCACCCAATTAATACTGAGGGGCATGGCCTCATGACCTTTTTGCTATATTGTGTTTAGGGCAGAACAGCTAGATAGGCTTAAAAAATAAAAAACAATAGAATAGCTTGCTCATCTTTGTTGTGAACAATGCAGAACATAATAGTAAGCAAGTAATGTCAGGACCCTGCTTAATATTTATAGTCTAAAAAGTATTCTTGATTCTACTGGATACAATTTAGGTTTTCTTCTGATTATGCAGTAGCTTTCTGACCAACATATAGACTACATCTTGAGTCTTACTGACATTCCTACTATGGAAAAATTCAATATGCCTATTTAAAGTGGTTGTAAAGTCAGAAGGTTTATGCATTAAGATAAAAAACCTTCTGTGTGCAGCAGGCCCCTTCAGCCCCACTAATACTTACCTGAGCCCCATCTCTATCCAGAGATGTGCACGTCTGCCTCTACCATCCAGAACTCTCTCTCCTGATTAGCTGAGACCCATCAGTGGTGGCAATGGCTCCAACTTCTGTCAATCAAAGTCAGTTAGCCAATCAGGAGAGAGAGAGGGTAGAGCCGATGGATGGACACAGGGAGCTTTGACTTGGATTGGGTGACCTCATAGCAAGCTGCTTACTGTGGAGGCACTCGAGGGAGGGGCCAGGAGCACCTAAGAGGGACCCAAAAAGAGGAGGATCTGTGCTGCTCTGTGCAAAACCACTGCACAGACAAGGTAAGTATAACATGTTTGTTATATTTCAAGAAAAAAAAAATAGACTATAGTATCACTTTAAGTGACTAAACCCTGACATGGTCCCTGGTTATTCCCTTCAGAAATGTGTACTACATATCTAAGTACACGTATGCACATGATTTATTCTTATTGTTATACCCTCAACACTATTCGTGGCCTTGGCACCATCTCATCCCCAGCACTTTTATACCAAAAAATAAATGTCTATTGCTCAGTATTTGTTTCCTGGAGCATGCTTTCTGCAGGTTTTCTTAGCATTTTGTTACCACCTAACTTGTCTATGATATTTCTGTGTTTTCATTATGCATCTAATTTCACGTTATGCTCTACCTGTGAGTGTAATTGTCATTTCATGTGTTGTGTCTTTAACTGTGGATATGAATAAAGAATTCAAAATAAAAGATATTCTTAAAAAATGCAAAATATGATACGGTGACACACAGCAGATGCCTCTCTAGATGACAGATAATAGCAGGCATCTTGCTGTGGTTGCTCTTGAGCATATTTTCTTTGAAAACTATTCAATAGTTTAAAATAGCTTACAGCTTTGCTTTAAAATATCTGTGTACAAAGATTAAGGTATAACTAGAGGCAAAACTATTGTTTTATTTATGGACAGAGCAGAGAGGTATTAGAACCCATATTTGGTTTGTATTGCTGTTTGTGTCCCTGTTAGTGAGATTTGCCTGTTTTATTTGCCCTGTTTACCTTTGTCACTGAAAATGGAAGTAAAGTTTTGGTGTCTCCAGAAAATTAACAGAATGGAAATTTTCCAATGGGAATACTAATTCTGGTTACCTGGGGACCACAAGGGTCTTCCTTAATTTATCCAAAATGAAAAAAAGTTTTCCCCATGGGTCTACTTTAAGGCATAGACCCATTTGTTTTGGATATAGTGGGGAAGGGTTAGATCATCTGGAATTTTTTTTATTGCTGTCTGTTTCTCCACTAGACAGAACCACCCCTCTAGGAATGCAGCCTTTATACATTTGATATTTAGAATGCCATCAGCTAATTACAATGTCACTTTCAATAACTAGACAGCGTATAGTTTATTATATGGATGACAATGGGTACTTGCAAGTGTCAGAAATAGTCATTATGGTTCCTCACACCTTACCTACTCATAATATATAGCCCTCAGTTGGAGACATATTTCATCTATAAAAAATGTATTAATGATGTCATTGGAGGGATTAAGCGTGTGTGTGTTTTTGAAATGTAATCAATTACTGATTACAACTGTGTATATAGCTCTCCACTTCTGCTTCTCCTGATTTCTATGATTAACTCCAACTCTGTAGGTTAAGTATGCTAGTAAAACAAACCAGAAACCACAATTCGCAAATTAATGGAGAGTTAAAGAGGTACACAAAACTATAACTTAAAATGTATATAAGCAAATCAAAAGCAAAACATTTTAAAATAACTCATCCTGACTTTCTATTTTCAAGCCAACCTTTTCTTTCAGATGGACGAAACAAAAATTTAAATACCCAGGAATACATATTACCCCAACTATTGAGGTTATATGCAATAAAAGCTTCCCTTCTCTCCTTTTCATGATCCAACAAGATCTAAAACAATAGGACAAATACTCCAATTCATGGTTTGGTACAGACAGTATAATCATAATGAATGTTACACCCAATCTACAATACTGTACATTCTACAAATGCTTCCCATATATACAACCATTTAGTTCCTTTGCATCCTAAAAAGTGTGAGAATTTGATTTCTTCTGGCTCATAGGTGTCAGAGAATTACCAATTCAATATTCCTTTTGAAAGAACAGCAGAAGTTTCAGTTTTCTCAACCCCACCAGGTACCATTAAGTGATACATCTGGCAAAAGTGCATGACTGTTGCAAGCAAGCACTCATCCATTAACATTTTGTGTAGACCTGCACCAGGAAATGTGAGGTATTCCTTTACCTGCTTTACCTTGAATCCAACAAAAGATCCCCTTACAAATTAATAACCACCCCAGGATAGGTACAACCCTAAATGTGGCAAAAAACACAAACTGCCTCTCTTTTTAAACCCACAATGCTTGATGATGACCCAGTGGTATGCAACACAGCATTTGTTTCCGGCATTCAAGTCTGCCAGTTCAGACCTGACTCTGGGAGACCAAACTTGAGCAAATGCTAACCACAAGACCAACAGAATTATGTGCTGTTTTCTACACATAAATCATCCATCTCTAACAGAATCTAGAAGGTTTAGGTACAAAAATTTAACCAGTTAGTACAGGGTGCTCATGCTCCTTAATACAATTTTCAAGTGTTCCCCGATGTTTTAGAGATGTAGTGCTGATAGAGGAATTCTGGTCATGCTCATTATGGGATAACTTTAAAAGATGAACCTTCTTCTTCACCTTACCCTACTCCCTAGAAAACATTAAATGAATCCTCTCCTTATTCACATCCTGAATGCAGCTAGAACCTGTATTCCAGCTAGATGGAAATATGTAAATCTACCCTTAATCACCCAATGAATGTCCACTTTTAATGACATCATGAGAATGCAAAACCTCACTTCTTCTCTAAGACACCAGGAAGAAAATTTTAAGGAAGAAAATATGTTTATATTGGCCCGGAGTTCTTATTCAACCTAGAATACCAATCTAATTTCTAAGGCTAAATTTTAGAAGTAACCCCAAACCACCAGAGAGCTTACTTGTACCCTCCCTACCACCCCAATTTTGTTCCTGCCCCTCTCTTTTCCTAGCTCCTCTCTATTCAGACACCGCGATTCTGGATTCCTTCCTGCTGCTTTAGTACAAAAACTAAGGTATACTTAGGCCAGTGACCGCACTGTGCTTTGCGGTCCATGTTCTTAACTATTTCTGTGCCCCAGTTCCAACAAACTGTATTTCTACATGAATTGTTTATACAGTTTCTCATGTGTGGTTCTATAATAGTTGTCCTGTGAATACCTTGGGCTCTTAAATACTTGAACTGTACATTTTGCTAGTTTGTATAATATGAAATGCTCAGTGTACGCCAAAAATAAAGAATTTGAAAAAAAAAAACACAGTCATTATGGTTTGGAGATACTTTTTATCACGTTACTCTGTTGCAAAGGAATCTGCTGCCCAGTAATCTACGATTATCTGGAGAGTGAAAAAATGTGAGGTTTATAAAATCGTTGGGAAGTTTTAGAGTTTTTTTGGTTTGATTATCTTTATTTAGAACAAAGAAATACATCAATAGTATTTTTTTCTAAGTGTTTACAATATTTTCTTACACACCAGATGAACAGAAAGATTGTGCATGTAAACTATCAGGAGACACACCACACCTGCTCAGTGTCTACTGCCTATCTAATTCTGGCATTCATCTTCTGCAGTTGGTTGCTTTGCTTCCGAAGGCTGGCCATACAGTATACAATGTTCTTGTACAATGTTCCTTTAGATTTACCAAAACCATATAATATGAGGTAAAACCTAAACACTTTCAGTTTATATCCAATCAGGCTCTACACGATTGAAGGTAAATCTAAAGAAAATTCAATAAAAAAATGGTAGAATGTATGGCCAGCTTTAATCCCTATACATGTCAGCCTTCTCATCTTCTGAAAGATGAATTCAGCTAAGGCCTCGTACACACGACCGTTTTCCTTGGCAGAGATTTTTTGCAGGGGAAACCGGTCGTATGTACATTTTTCATCAAGGAAACTGTTGAGGAACTCGTCGAGCCAAAAAGAGAGCATGTTCTCTTTTTCCTCGATGGGAATGGAGAAAATTGGTTCTTTGAGTTCCTCGACAAGCCTAATAAGAACTCAACAAGGAAAACGATGTGTTTCGCCCCCCGAGTTCCTCGGTCGTGTGTACGAGGCCTTACAGAAATGTGGGTTTTTCTATTTAATGATTCCAGTACTGTCCACTCTGCAGCTTTGCTTACACACACTGGAGCATGAGAAGGAGGTTACACAATACTGATTGTCAGGTCACCTGTGGCCAGGTAACAAGTGCACCCCGTTGGGGTCAGGGATGCACCACAGGGAAGTGAACCCTATAGCCGACTGCTGCAATCAGAGAGGAAGCGTGAACCCAAGATTCCCCAGGGCGCGGAGTCTAAGACCCAGCTTTGTGTTCACCAGAGCCTCTAGTGGTGAGGATGGCCATCGTTGCAGCTGGATCCAGGTCACGACCCCTGGGATCCCCTAGGTCACGCTCCTCAGGGAGAAAGGGGAAGCAGCAACCAGGACAAGCGATAGTGATGGGTAAGCCGAGGTCAGGGCAACAGGCAGACAAGGGTAACCGAGGGACAGGCAAAAGGTCAGGATCACAGGCAAACAGGAGAAGTCAGGGACGAGACAAAAACGGCACACAGGAAGGTAAATGTAGCACACTGCAGACAGGAACTTAAGCTAACAACAAGGTTGAACAGCACTGCAGACCTGCAGTGCAATAGTTAATATAGACTTCCTGGGATGGCCTTGGGTGGGGCCATACAGGAAGGATAGATGATAAAAAGGAAACCAGAACAGAGTCAGGCCTCTAATGAACACATGGAGACAGATAAGCTGCCAGACTATATTGCATATCCATGACACTGATCATGTATTTACCACAATTCAACACTGTAAGATTTACATCAAACCCCAGCCCAAAATGTTGTTTTTGTTTTTTTGTTTTTTAGAACCAGTGTTGGGTTTTATTGCTTTCTGTGGAGATATAGGGGAAAATTTCCCTCACTTCCTGTTTAGGTAACAGGAAGTGACGGTAAAGGGTTGATTTACTGAAGGCAAAGTGCAGTTGTACTCTGCAAGGGCAGTTTCCCCAGAGTTTAGTTAATGAGCAAAAGCCCTACTTACTTCCATCATCCAAGCATGTGCAAGAAAGTAAGCATTTTCCTTGCATGTGATTGGTTGCTCTTTGCAAAATTATGTTTTGCCTTATTTACTAAGCTCTGGAGCAACTGCACTTGAATAGTGGAACTGCACTTTGCAAAGTGCACAGTCTATTTGCTTTTAGTAAATCAACCCCTAAGTCAACTGTGTCAGACAGCAATAAAACCCTGACAAAAGTTCTTACCCTCTTCATTCTCTTTATAAAAAATAAGTTTTGGCTGGAGCTTGGAGTAAACTATAGATTTCAGTAAGGAAAGTGTCTAGTTAAATAATTTCCTGCTAGTTGCGCTCGACCATCTTCCTAGTAGAAAACACACCCATGTCATAGAACAGCTGTTTTAGCGTTCTCAGCTTTTCCAGTTAAAGTCACTTCAGTGGTGACGTGTTAAAGTGCCTGGCAAATCCTCTGTTACAACACAAGGAGGGTTTCAACACGCAAACAGTATCTTTAATCACTTGAATTTGACAAGGATTTCACTTTAAACATCTCACTACTAGGGTGATATTGTCCTTATGACTGATGCTCATTTTTAACGGTGACATGACATATGTCACCACCCTTTTAAACACTTTACTAGATGCTTCCTTACATCCAGTTAATTTTACTTTGTTCAACCAGGGCCCAGTCAAACGACACAACAATCATGGAATATTTACAAGGAACATGAGAGAGCAGCAAGCATAGCAGCTATCTCCAAAACTTCTGACCCTTGCCCACGTAAGTACTATACACTCTCTGGCAGAGTACATGCTCTCTATTGTATTGATTAACCAGTTAAGCCCCGGACCAATATGCAGCCTAAAGACCCAAGGTGTTTTTACAGTTCGGGGACTGCGTCGCTTTAACAGACAATTGCGCGGTCGTGCGACGTGGCTCCCAAACAAAATTGGTGTCCTTTTTTCCCCACAAATAGAGCTTTCTTTTGGTGGTATTTGATCACATCTGCGGTTTTTAGTTTTTGCGCTATAAACAAAAATAGAGCGACAATTTTGAAAAAAATGCAATATTTTTTACTTTTTGCTGTAATAAATATCCCCCAAAAACATATTTAAAAATTTTTTTTCCTCAGTTTAGGCCGATACGTATTCTTCTACCTATTTTTAGTAAAAAAAATCGCAATAAGCGTTTATCGATTGGTTTGCGCAAAATGTATAGCGTTTACAAAATAGGGGATAGTTTTATTGCATTTTTATTAATTTTTTTTTTTTACTACTAATGGCGGCGATCAGCAATTTTTTTCGTGACTGCGACATTATGGCGGACACTTCGGACAATTTTGACACATTTTTGGGACCATTGTCATTTTCACAGCAAAAAATGCATTTAAATTGCATTCTTTATTGTGAAAATGACAGTTGCAGTTTGGGAGTTAACCACAGGTGGCGCTGTAGGAGTTAGGGTGCACCTAGTGTGTGTTTACAACTGTAGGGGGGTGTGGCTGTAGGAATGACGTCATCGATTGTGTCTCCCTATAAAGGGGATGACACGATCGATGCGCCGCCATAGTGAAGCACGGGGAAGCCGTGTTTACATACGGCTCTTCAGCTCCGGGGAGCGATCGCGACGGAGCGGCTATAAACAAATAGCCGCGCCGTGGTCCCGGATCGCTCCCCGAGCGGACCCGACCTCCGCATGTAGCGGGGGGGGTCCCGATCGGACCCCCCACCCGCTAATAGGCAAGGACGTACGTGTACGCCCATGTGCCTGTACGTGCCATATTGTGGACGTATATGTACATGCGGGGGTCGGGAACTGGTTAAAGCGTGCACTCAGGTGAAGACTTTGACAATTGGTTGTGCAGCATAGTTGGTGATATATAAAATGTTAAGGAATACTGATGTGCTACCAAGTGTGAAAAAAAAAATAACAGGTAGACAAATTGTGAAAACATTTAATAATAGATAAAGCTGCCAGATCCCTGTAATGTCACTACATACACTGTAAGTACAAAAATCAAATGAATGAAGTGGCATTAAATCTCAGTAAAATAAATATGCAAATGAATCACAAAAATAATCTTGCAATCATATAACATGTGTCATTTCTATATAATAATGAAAAAGTGCATAAAAGTGAACAGGCAATCAAAAAGGAGTACAAAAATATATACACAAATAAAAAAACAATGGTATTCGCTTTAAGAAACTCCACAGTACATGGTGATGACAAAGTGATGACAAAGTCCAGTGTAGAAATGGTGAACATCATATAAAACAGTTAAAAAAATAAAGTGCTGTGATCCAGTGATGTTCAAAAACAATAGTGCAGTCAGGTGCTCAATCCAAAACCATCCACCACAGTGTGCAATGGCCATGTACTGTGGAGTTTCTTAAAGCGATTATCATTGTCTTTAATTGTGTATATTTTTTTTTTATGTGATTGCAAGATTATTTATGTGATTGATTTGCACATTCATTTTACTGAGATTTAGCGCCACTTCATTCATTTGGTTTTTATAGCTGGTGATATGTTGCCGGATTGGGGACATGCAAGTATAAGACAGCCAGGGGAAACTGGGGGGCATGAGACAGTTAGTTCATGGGACAGAAGCTTTTTTGACAGCCTGGAAAATGTAGATAAAGATGTGAGAAAGAGCCTAAAACTACACTTGCTGGAGGGAGAAACACATAATATTTATATCTAATATTTAATATGTACAAGGTCATTTTATGTCCGGTTTAATGCACAGCTTGGGAAGACTTTAACAGACTATAGACGTCATTCTACTTTTTCCTAACCAGTTTCCCATGAACTAGCAGGATACTTTCATTTTAGCCATTCTTCTTAGAAATACAAGTGATTTAGCACATTTGGTATTATTGAAAACAAATAATAATGCTATGTGCATTTATTGAATGTATAAATCTACTACTGTTGTAATCCTTTAAAATCCACAGAAAATCTAGTGCATAATCAGTTGTGAAATGATCAAATAACTTGCTAGGTTTTTGGGAGGACAGCACACATCAAAAGAGCATTTCTTACTGACTCCCACAGTAAAAACTATTTTGCAAAACATTAGTAAGGAATTTGCATGCTACAACTGACCCGCTGCATCAGAGTCATAGTCCAAACTGTTTATCGCTCGGTGCATTAGTATATTAGTTCCTTACATTACAGAAATTTGTTGAACTCCATTAATTATCAAATTAGCTATTCAGTAATTATTCTGTCCCTAAGACTTGTACTACTACCTAATATGAGACATTGGAGTTATTTATCAAGACAAAGCTTAAAAAAAAGTTAGAGAGAACTCAACATGAGTCATAATAGCAAAATGAGCTATACAATTGCGTGGTGCAGAATGGCCATATCTTTCAGTATGATTTCTCCTCATAGTTGGAAATAATTTTACTAAACTTTACTTAAAAAACTTCTCCTTTCATACTTAATATTTTGGTGCCTAGAATCAATACTAAAAGTTTGGTGTATATAGAATCACATATACAAATGTATTCATGTCATATATTGAGATAAGCGAGTTATTGAAAAAAACGCTCCATTGACAATTTGCAGATTTTACACCCACATCTCCTATTTTTTACAGATTTTATCAGTACCTAGACCAGAAAAGCAATTTATGTTGTAAAAACAGGACTCTGTTATTTGTTTCTAAAAAGCAGCTTTAGCTTCCGTGAACTAAAACGGCAGATACAAAGGTATCTTTTAATGGCCTCTAGATTGACCCCCAAAAAAAGAGCTGCCCTGAATTTAGAAATATTGATTCAGCTCCTGAGCTTTAAAATAGAGTGTGTTCTATGAAAACAAACCTCTATTTTATCACATGCAGCTTTTACAGGGCTTACTGTGGATTTAGTAAAGTTTAAAGTGTAGGTCCAGCCGAAATGTTTTTTTCTTGGACAAAGTAGGGGGCAGTTAGAACCACCCTGGTAGCACCACCTGTCTTGACAAAAGTACATATTTCAATCATATGCAGTTATTATTTGGGTGTCCTGAAAGTCTCAGGTGCCAGCTATCAGAATACAAAAGTCAGCAGAAGAGATTCATCCATTCAAGCTGTTTAGCATGTAATTAAAGCACTAAAAATTTGTCAGAAATTTGAATCCTTTCCCACTCAAAAACTAGACATACACGTTAATCTCTAAAGATGAGGCAAAAAGAAACCTTTATACCAGAACCCGGTTTTCCAACTTAGGCCTGATAAGTAGGCTTGGGTTTTAGTAAAACTGTACATATCTTCAGGGCCGCTGCTACCACTAGGCAAACTAGGCAGCCGCCTAGGGCGCACTGCTGCATAGGGGCGCCCAGACACTGGTTTCCCTCCGCGTCTGCATGCTGTGCAGGCTGCAGCATGTAACTAACTTGGTCCCAAGCAGCTTCTCCGTCCGACCGGTGGTGTAATTTGAGGCGCATTGCAAAACTGAAACCAGTGCTAGAGGAAGCCAATGCTTCCTGTATAGCGCTGCCTCCTGTCACATGGGTAGGGTAAAGTCAGGGGTGGAGCCAATGGGGTGGAAAAATTAGGTTTCGCTTAGGGTGTCAAAAATCCTTGCACCAGCCCTGTATATCTTTGATCCTACTTAGTGTATCCAGATGCATTTTGATTTGTTCAGGACAAATTGGGTCTTCATTTAGTGATAAATGTTAATCGTTATTTCCAGATTTTTTGTTATCAAAGAACAGCTGGCTCAAAATAGTAAAAAAATTAGGGCAGTTACTGATTAAAATGTTTGTGTTCAATCAATAATTTTTTTTTAAATCGATTAATCGACTAATTTCGATTAATTATAACGCACATACATTTTTCAGATCACCACCTCCATAGAGTCCCCACTGTAATATCCAGAGACATCTCATCTCCTCCACTGTAATATCCACAAACATCTCCCCACTGTAATATCCACATACATCTCCCCCACTGTAATATCCACAATCACCCCCACTGTAATATCCACAATCTCCCCCACTGTAATATCCACAGACATCTCCCCCACTGTAATATCCACAGACATCTCCCCCACTGTAATATCCACAATCACCCCCACTGTAATATCCACAGACATTTTCCCCACTGTACTATCCACAGACATCTCCCCACTGTAATATCCATAGACACCTCCCCCACTGTAATATCCACAGACATCTCCCCATTGCAATCCACAGACATCTCCCCACTGTAATATGGTCCACATCTCCCCCACTGTATAGGAAGATTAGTGCTTGCTTAGTCTTACCAGAGAAGCTGGCCGAACACGAGCAGTTGAAACTGGGCGATGACTTCAGCGCGCCGTTCTAGGCTCACTTAGGCCGCCGCCTAGTCTGCCGCCTAAGCCTCGGCCTTTCCTATGGCCGAGGCAGCAGAGGAGCTCTGCGGATCACGTGGTGTGCCGATCCGCATATGGTGACCCGTTCGGATCACGGATCATTTACGATCCGTTGCACCACTAGTACCGATCAAAAGAATCTTGATCAATCAAAAAAATTAACGATTAATCGAAGAATTAATCTTTAATTTCCACAGCCCTAAAAAAATATATAGTTTTTAAACGTTAGCTATATACTGTACTTCTTACCAATACCAGGACACACCACCAAAGAACCTAAAATACATTTTCATATTCCTCACAGTCACAGTGATATTATATTTGTGTACATTATTTTCATTTGTTTCTGTAGTATAGGCCAAAAATCAAAAGAGCAGGAATTATGTTTTTTTTTAATTCTACTTAAACACACTGACACTAACACTGGCATTGACAATCAGTGGGGGAGATTCAGATAGAGCTACGACGGCGTATCTCCTGATACGCCGTCGTATCTCTGAGATCCGACGGTCGGATCTATGCGGCTGATTCATAGAATCAGGTTCCGCATAGATCTCCCTTAGATCCGACAGGTGTAAGTGACTTACACCGTCGGATCTTAGGCTGCAATCTTCCGCCGGCCGCTAGGTGGCGCTTCCATTTGTATACGCGACGAATATGCAAATGAGGAGATCGGCCGATTCAGAAACGAACGCCCGCCCGTCGCTTTTTCTTTACGTCGTTTGCGTTCGGCTTTTTTCGGCGGATAGTTACCCCTGCTATATGCGGCGTATCCAATGTTAAGTATGGCCGTCGTTCCCGCGCCGAGTTTTGAATTTTTACATTGTTTGCGTAAGTCGGTCGCGAATACGGATGGACTTAATTCACGTTCACGCCCAAACCAATGACGTCCTAGCGACGTCATTGGGAGCAATGCACGCCGGGAAAATTCGCGGACGGCGCATGCGCAATTAAATCGGTGCGGGGACGCTGCAAGTTTTGAGGTAAGTGCTTTCTGAATACAGCACTAACCTCTCAAACTTGCGCCGGCGGATCGTAAATCAGATAGATTACGCGGATCCAAAGATCCGCTGATCTATCTGAATCTAGCCCACTGACAAATATAAATAATATATATTTTATACAAATAGACCATATTTTTTCCTCCTTGCAGAGTAGAAAAGGTATAGGGTCAGGTACCATTCACAGAAATCATTATGATTGTCAATCACAGTGATTACATGATCAGGTGATAGTCCTCCTAGCTACCATTTGTTATTTTGAGAATGGAAGCTGTCAGTGTTAGCTCATTCTCTGTGCAGAGGGAGATGGCCAGCCCGTGCAGTATGGCTTTATTTTATGGCTGACAATACACAGTCATGATCTAACATTTCCAGCCAATCAGATCCTTATTAAACTCCTCAGTTTTGCATAGGGGCAGGTTTGAGAAAAAAGTTGTTCTTTGAAAAGGTACCACCCCCATGACCTTCACATAGAGGTTACCATGAGGCAACAGGCAGCGGCTGAGGGCACTGTCCATTGGCACTTCTTTTGACAGCTATCAGAGCAAGATCACTGTATGCTGGCTATTAGATCAGGAGCTGTTGCTACTACAGCTTAGTCCAGTTATGTGTCTGTTCTGGTGCCTTCTGCTTCCCATGCTGATCTACCATATTTTAATTGTAAGTGTGTTATACATTTTTGTAATTTAAATCAGCTGTTTTTAGTCTAACTTTGATCCTGCGCTCCTTCTTTCTGTTGTTTGAGCTGCACTGGATCACCCCAGAACCCTTTGTGGAAGCTGCAGTATCCCATTCCTTCATTATTCTTGGTTCCCTTGTGGCCTGCATGGAACTTTTTGGTGCCATTGATTCTGAATACTGAAGTTGGGACTTATGGTGAACTGTGGTGGTGTGTGTATTTAGTAATTATTGGGAATGCTGGAAAATACATCTTGAAGGTGTCTAGTCTCTGTTACTGCTCAGTGTGTTAATATCTCCCACCTACAAAAATGTATAAATGAAAGGGCCAACATATCCAACAGATGAATTTAACTAAACTGGACAAAATACTTTTACGTAGCACTAGGGTCAAGTGGCTAGATCTGTCTGGATTAGGATGCTGAACAGGATCTTTTGCAATTGAAATATCTTCATGAAGTAAAACATTAGTTCATTTCACTAAGGTTCTATAGGTCCTCTGTGGATTATCTATTTTCTACTTTCTACAAAATCTTTGCAAAACTATAAAGTCATGATTAATCAAATGCTACAATAAAATAAACTTCAGATGTCTAGGCTATAGTAAGAAAACGTGCAGTAAAAGTGATCCCTTTCATTGGCTAACCGAGGAGCTTTAAATTAGCTAAAGAGATTTAAGATGAAAGCTTTAGAGACTACTTATGTCTCTTTGTCAGGCATGACTCCAGTGCCTAAGAATTACATTTTAAGTTTAAGCGATGAAGTATATTGGATCATAATATCCTAAAAGCAAGAGGGTTTGACTATATTTTGATTTACTCATTTTAGTCAGCTTTCCAACACATGGAACATATTTGCTTTCCCTGATGTAATTTCAGTGCTGTATGTTCTGGGACATAACCCTAGTGTGACCTTGTGTATCTGTGATCATTTTAACCACAACCTGGTCTACATACCATGGCCAATAAAGACAAGTTAGGTTATTAGCTATGGCATTTATGATGTAATGACAAATCTTAAGGGAGATGAGGTATGAGAGTTATTTATTACTGAATCGACCATTTCCTATCACATGATCTTTAGACTGCATTTAGCAGTAATGTAATGTTTCTTATTCCCCAACTAAGTAACTTTTCTGCGGTAACTCTAAATACCTTGAAGAAAACAGCGAAAAATATGTGTGTGCTAATAAAAATGGAGTCAACATTTATGAGAAGACAAAGAGAAACTATTAAGAATTGCTTAGTTAAGGAAAACATTAAGCACTCTATGAAATAGCCCTGTGCGGTCAACATCGTTCATGGTTGTGACGCTAAGAAAAATATATTTTTTTAAGGTGTGTACCAGAGAACATTTTTTTAAACTTCAACCATCAACTCTGATGCAACTGGTTTGTCAAGGTACATGTAATCCCTGCTAAGCCGATACCACCAATTCATCTTATCAGCACCATATGCATGCTTTAAGAGTGGGAACCTAAAAAATCCCCCCTCCCCCTTTCTAAACAAGGTTTACAGTCTGTGTTTGGGATATTAACTAGCAATTTATAATTGTTATTTATTGTGCACTAGATCCCTATCTTCACTTAACTACAGATTCATGCATGATTATAGCTTGGGCTTCCAAATTCTCTCTAAATGCTTCTACATTTCCTATTCACTTAGCATGCATGCTGGTAATGGAATAGCAGGCAATACATATTTGCAGCCCTCTTGTTAGAGTGATGCAAGCCCATGCAAATGCTACAGGGGTTGGACAAAATTATAGAAACACCAGGTAAAAGAACAAAATCGTTATGGTGTTGGACCGCCTTTGGCATCCAAGACGGCCTAAATTCTCCTGGGAATTGACAAATATAAGTCTAGGATGGTGGATAATAGAATCTTATACCACCCTTCATGCAAAAATTGTTGAGATCACAGAGATGCCAGAGGCAGAAAACAAGCCCGAACCTTGTTCTCCAAAATATTCCATAGTTACTTTATGATATTGAGGTCTGGCGACTGCGGCGCCCAGGGAAGGTGTGAGACTTCGTCTGCATGCTTGTCAAATCATAATGTGACAACACCAGCTGTGTGAATTGGAGCATGACTGTCTTTGGAAATGGCACTGTCTTCGGTGAACAATGGCTGCACCATTAGGGTGCACAAGTTCAATTTGTAGAGTCACTAGATGACGGGGGCCTGCAGAATAACAGGATATGGCTGCCGAAACCATTAATGCGACTCCACCAAGCTTTACCATTGGCAGCACAATAATGTTACATCGCTTTCTGCTTTCAACGCAAAACATGTTGTAACTTTCACATCTGTAAATCATGCAGAGTTTCCATATTTTTGTCCAGCCCCTGTATGTTAAGCAAGCATCTTTTATAGGAGGGGAATATGATAATTTTGCCATTTTCTTTAACACAAGATCGAACCACCTGCACACATGATAGCTATTTAACCACTTTGGTACAGGGCACTTCCCCCCTTCCTGCCCAGGGCAATTTTCAGCTTTTAGCGCTGTCACACTTTAACCACTTAACGCCCGCCGCACGCCTATTTACATCCACAGAATGGCATGTACAGGCAGATGGGCGTATATATACGTCCCTGCCTTCTAGCGGGTGGGGGGTCCGATCGGGACCTCCTCCGCTGCATGCGGCGGGCGGCTTACCTCGGGGAGCGATCCGGGACGACGGCGCGGCTATTCGTTTATAGCCGCTCCGTCGCGATTGCTCCCCGGAGCTGGAGAACGGGGAGAGCCGTATGTAAACACGGCTTCCCCGTGCTTCACTGTGGCGGCGTATCGATCGAGCGATCCCTTTTATAGGGAGACTCGATCGATGACGTCAGTCCTACAGCCACACCCCCCTACAGTTGTAAACACACACTAGGTGAACCCTAACTCCTACAGCGCCCCCTGTGGTTAACTCCCAAACTGCAACTGTCATTTTCACAATAAACAATGCAATTTAAATTAATTATTCAGACCATTGTTTCACATGGTGCTATATCCTGGTTGCGTTGTACTCATTTAATGTTTACTCACACTCAGAAAGAGTTTTTGCCGGTCTGCTAACATAGTTGCAAAGCTCTATTTAATTTTATGATACTATCAACACACCTCACATATGAGAAATGTCTATCAGTATGCCGGAACATTGATGTCTTTCCTTCTAAACTACATTTCAGATTTTTTTATCACCTCAATCATCATTCATAGAAGTATGGTTCAAATGCACATATTTTCTGACTAGAAAAAATAAAATATGTTCTAATGAAAAAAAAAAAAAAAAAAACTCTGGTTGGGCAATTTATTGATATTTTCAGTACACATAGGATGACCATTAAATCCCCCATATAAATATATACTGCTATGGAGCTGTGGATCAATGTGACAAGAAAAAAATATAGTAAGGTATAACATTCCTGATGTTACATGGATTGTCACTGACTTGATAAACGCGCTTGCTGATAATCCGAACCTGATGTAACCATAGGTTCTAAAGATTAAAGTTAAAGAGCTTCATCTCGAGGCATGTACAGCATGATATCTTGGGAACAATTAGTTTACTTTGTACATACATGACAAGCTTTTTTGCATGCTTTGTCTTGGATAGCTAACAAGCTCTCTGTTAATGCCTACGAAGTATCCCATATGTGTGTAAATGTACTTAACAACTGCTCTGTTTTTAATAATATATTACTACCATTAATCTAAGGTACAGTGAACTGATCCAGTATGAATCAGATTTTTAAGAAACCTTTATCTCCTGGTACACACATCTAGTGTTCCATGAGCATCAAAGTTTATGAACTGGTACTACATTTTCTCTCTTAGTAAAGATGTATAAGGCCCCATGTACACGAGACACTGCTAAACGTACATTCAGAGGCAGTTGGACACTTTTTTCAACTGCTCCTGAACTCATTCAATGTTATCCTATGTGACCATGTACACAGTCTTGTTTATTGCCGTTTTGAGGCAGTTGCGTTTAACAGCATTTTTTTTAAAGCAAAAAAATGGGTTCAGATGCCGAAGATTTCCACGTTTCAGATGCAAAACGCGGCTAAACGCTGTAACCCGTGTTTAGCAGCGTTTCGTTTATAGGCGTTTTTAGTTTTTGGCCATTTAAAAAAAAAGTTTTGAAACGCTTCAAAATGCAAACGCGGCAAAACGCTGCTAAACGCGGCATCTAAATGTGGCAAAATAGACGTTTTAAACATGGGTTACTATCTGTTAAGTTTAATCATTTAGGAGCAGTTGTAAAAACGTCCCGTGTACATGGAGCCTAAGAAATAAAACAATAGTTAAATAAAAGTTGCAATTCATTAAAATTTGCAACTCATTAATTGATTTCAATTAAATATTGGCCAATACAATATATACGGTATTCACTGAAAATTCGATCTACCAGGAATGATCTACTGAAAACAATAATTTCATTGATCTGTATTACGACCTGTTGTCTGCACACGTGCAAATATTTGTTTGTACGATCAGACATGATCAATAAAATTCTGCCTTGGCTGATTGACTTGCCAGATCATTAAATCAGTCTAATGGAGGGTCTGTGGTTTATGGTTCCTAATTAATTTATCATGTTAATCAATTGTATGATCAATTGAATGATCATATGAATACTTGTGTGGACTACAAATAGGCAGGTGATTCATGACTGGTGGTAAAACATTTTCCTAATTAAGTTTATATTGTAGGGATGCAAATTCTTCCTAATCTGTCTGATGAATGAATGCGGTTCTTAGACACAAAACTTCATCTCCCTATTC
Source organism: Rana temporaria (assembly GCF_905171775.1). NCBI lineage: Eukaryota > Metazoa > Chordata > Amphibia > Anura > Ranidae > Rana > Rana temporaria. Next base: position 166,690,807 of record NC_053491.1, read on the forward strand.
TACAGAAAAAAGTAGGGAATTTTGGAAAATTACTTTTTGCAAATACTTATTTTTCAAAAAATAAATTTCACCATACAAAAGTTGCATGACAACTACACACACACATGCCAAAGCTCTAATTACAGATGGAATTTTTTTTATCACTTTTCTGTGATTAGGGTTTTGTTATGCAGATCATTTTTGATCCTAGTATTTAGGCCTCATTGATACTTGCACTCCTGCGTTTAGCCTTTCGAAATACAGAAGAAGTACGCTGGGAAGTTTAAAGTGATTTTAAAGTCTATTTTTTTGTTTTGTTTTTTTAAATAACATCCTTCTCTGTGCAGTTGGTTTTGCACAGAGCAGCCCGTATCCTCCTCTTCTCAGGTCCCTCTTTGCTGCTCCTGGCCCCTCCCTCCTATCGAGTGCCCCCACAGTCAACAGCTTCCTATGGAGGCACTGAGTCATGGCTCCATGTGTCCATGCAGACACAGAGCCTGGCCCGGCCCTGCCCCCTCTTTCCACTGATTGGCTGCCTGACTTTTCTTGACAGCCAGGGGCGCCAATGACGCCGCTACTGTGTCTTAGCCAATCAGGAGGAGTATCTCAGATGGCTTAATATAAAAAAGTTCAACGTTCAATGTACAACTCCCTTAAAGGATAAGTTCACCTCTAAAAATAAATAAATGCACATCTTTTTTGCAGGCTAAAAAAAGGTGCATTTATTAGCATTGCACCCACAATCTGCAATTTATGGCTCTTGCAGATAGTCAGTTTTTCTGTTTGCTCAACAACTTGCTGACAAGAAGCATCAATGAACTACCTAAAGCACTCAACAGCACCCTGGTAGTTCATTGAGAACTACAAGCTGTCAGCCCCAAAGGCTTTCAGTATTTGTAGTTTGCCCATTCACAAAATTCCTCCTGGATCCTGAACGTGCAGAATTCTATTACTATAAATGAGGATAAACTGACTTCATCTAAATACAGGTAAAAGCACAGTCTGAATGGCATCTATTTATAAATAAATAAATATATATAAATATATATATATATATATACTGTATACACAGTACAGACCAAAAGTTTGAACACACCTTCTCATTCAAAGAGTTTTCTTTATTTTCATGACTATGAAAATTGTAGATTCACACTGAAGGCATCAAAACCATGAATTAACACATGTGAAATTATACATAACAAAAAGGTGTGAAACAACTGAAAATATATTTCATATTCTAGGTTCTTCAAAGTAGCCACCTTTTGCAGCAGACACATCTCTAGAACTGTTAAGAGGAGACTGTGTGAATCAGGCCTTCATGGTAGAATATCTGCTAGGAAACCGCTGCTAAAGAAAGGCAACAAGCAGAAGAGACTTGTTTGGGCTAAAGAACACAAGGAATGCACATTGGACCAGTGGAAATCTGTGCTTTGGTCTGATGAGTCCAAACTTGAGATCTTTGGTTCCAACCCCCGTGTCTTTGTGCAACGCAGAAAAGGTGAACGGATGGACTCTACAGGCTTGGTTCCCACCGTGAAGCATGGAGGAGGAGGTATGATGGTGTGGGGGTGCTTTGCTGGTGACATTGTTATTTTTCAACAGGACAATGACCCCAAACACACCTCCAGTCTGTGTAAGGGCTATTTGACCAAGAAGGAGAGTGATGGGGTGCTGCGCCAGGTGACTACCTCTTGAAGCTCATCAAGAGAATGCCAAGAGTGTGCAAAGCAGTAATCAAAGCAAAAGGTGGCTACTTTGAAGAACCTAGAATATGAAATATATTTTATTTATTTTTATATTTAGTTTTGATGCCTTCAGTGTGAATCTACAATTTTCATATCCATGAAAATAAAGAAAACTCTTTGAATGAGAAGGTGTGTCCAAACTTTTGGTCTGTACTGTATGTGTGTATATATATATATATATATATATATATATATATATATATATATATATATATATATATATATATATATGTATATGTATATGCATTTAGAAAAATCCTGCAGAGATTCTGAGTGTGAAAATTAAAGAATAAAATTAAAGAATGCACTGTGTGGCAGAAACCTTAACCTCAATGCCAGGCTGTGCTGTTAAAGCAGAAATACTGTACATCTGGGCACCGCAAAGCAGAAATGCTATTTAATTCCTTTTCAATATCCAAAAGAACTACCCCATCCACCTATGTCTCCATGCTTTATTTTGCTGAGAAATCATTTTAAAAAACACCCCCCTGGCGTTTCTGGTAGTGGCCATCTTGAGTAAGGGCAGATGATTCAGGTAGCATTTACTTACTGGAATCCATCTGCCCTTAGCTCAGACATGCAGGCAGGAGGATGGGCCTAGCTGAGAATCCCCTCCTCCCATCTTGAGGACTCCTGGGATGTATGACACCATTTGCCCAGGCATGGAAACCAGGAAGTAACTAACGAAATTTAAAACAAGTACATATGATATACTTTCCTATCTGTTTACTACTGCTAGCAGTATAGGGATTCAAAATAGGCAATATTGATTGAGAGAGTGAAGTTCCACTTTAATCTTACCAGTGGAGTCAGGTCTAGCCCCCCCCCCCCCCACCATGGTGCAGGAGTTAAATGCTCATTAGGCTAAGGGTGAAGGGAATGAGCATAAAACCTTTTCTTGCTTGTTCTCTTGGCAGCCTGCATTCTATTATTGAGTCCAATGCTCTTGGAATGTAGGCAGTTAGGCCCTTGCTGCCCTCCTGTACAGTGTGAGACTATTGGTCTTTCACTCTACATGATGATACCAGAGAGCTGCAACTGGCTAAGCAGAGAAGTGAAACAGCTTGGGGAACTGGTCACAGTTTGTAGAAGAGGAATCCTGCAGGAATGAGGAATAAGCTAGACATTTGTACTCATTCCTTTCTCCCTAGTCAAACAAGCATTCAACCGAAAGTGTTGATCAATCGATATTATATTTTATCAATCATAAATGTAAATAATGAATTAAAAATGATTGCCCCTATCTGTCTGTATTAGAATTGGTTCTCCGGAACACACAGGGGCAATTAGGGGCAACTGAAATTCGATAAACTTGATAAATTTCTGGCTTGTGATTTTAATTCCATTTGATCAGTTTAATTTCTCATAATCAGTGTGAATGATTATATCTAAGCCTTTTTGTGCTGGAACTGGTCCTGAACTTAGGGTGCCACAACTGACTTGTCACTTGTCATAATTCTGAGGTGGCCTGCACCTATCTTCTGATTAGGTCAACTGATTAGCTCAACTCATTTAGCCACCATAAGGAATGTTTCTAAATGGCAAAACCAAAATAATGATAATAGAAGTGAAAAGACAAGGGGAAGAAGTGTGACTATACCTTACATCAGGGGTAGGCAACCTTGACACTCCAGCTGTGGTGAAACTACAAATCCCATCATGCATCATCTGCCTCTAGGAGCCATGCCTGTGATTGTCAGGGTCTTGCAATGTCTCATGGGACTTGTTGTTTCACCACAGCTGGAGGGCAGAGGTTGCCTACCCCTGCCTTATATCATGACATTTCACATATATAGTATATCAGGAACTTTAGGCAGAACCAGGGTTGCATCAGTAAAGATGTCCATCAAACACAAGATGTTAGTAGTATGAGCTGGACTGTACTCCCTGAAATACCCCCTTACTATTAAATGTACTCCTGACGACACTAAGTTGGCTCACTAGTCAGATCCTCAAACTTTAATGAAAAGCTCTGTCAGTTGCTGTAATGTCACATATGACTTCCAGACTACAAAAGAGGCAGGATTTATATGACAGCTGCCGTGCACTAAAAGGAAGAAAACTAAATGAAAGGGTTAATCCATTCTGTGGATGTTGTGCCATTGTGTCCCCCTGAGACATTTTCTGTCAGCAAGTAAATGATTTACCCACCAAGAAGCAGCTGCCGACCAGGAACGCTGTTCTATGTGAGATACAATTTTATTTCCCCAGATTCAATTTTACTCCACAAATGCTTTTTATATATCAGCCTTAAATCAATGTTTTTAAACAGAATGGAATCATCTGCGTCAACTCTAATGGCACTAGTGGTGTGGCTGCTGAACTCAGGGCCAGGTTTACATCATAGGCACTCCTAGTCAAGTTCTGTTCACTTTATATACACAGCACGAGAGATTTACTACATAAAAACAAAACTGTATTGCGCTAAAGTGTAATAATATTCCACAAGAGCTGCACCCATATACCATTTGAATACCCTGAAATGGTTTAAAAAAAAAAAAAAAATATATATATATATATATATATATATATATATATATACAGACCATAGTGTGCTAATGCAAATAGTTAATAATATATAATAGATTGTAAAAAGTGTACACAATTTTCAGCTATACAGTGCTATAGAAAATTCAATAAACGATTAATAATCCATGTGTCACCAACAAATACATAGCTCCCAACTGTCCTAATTTCGAGAGACTGTCCCTGATTTCCCCTCATTTGTCCCTCATTTTGGTCTCACCTATATACTTGTATATAAAATGCACTATTAGTCTTTCAAAAAGTGTTTCCCAGTGCTAAACCTTTCATCCAAATTCTAAATTGCTGCATTTGTACGTTGTTAAAAGGCAGAATAAAGGAATAGTAGTGGTTAAAAAAAAACACTTGTAGCGTTAGCTAATCAGTTATTTCAATATAACGGTGAAAATATCTGTGCTAAAATACATATAAAACAATAGATTAGCAGCATCAAGATATAATGCAGTGGCTAATAATATAACCATTAGTTAGTAAAAGAGTCCATATGGCACGAATGCCAAAAGATGGAAATCTCTGTACCAACTTCAGTGTATAGATAGACACACACGGCACCACTGTGATTAGGCAAATCACCTTACCGGAGGGAATGGACCCTCAAATTATAGAGTGGTCAATTACGCCTTGCTGTTACAAAAGAGCAGACCTCTGTCCAAGGAGCTGTACTGAACATCACATGAATTACTCCAAATAAGCCTTAATCATTTTGTTATTTCTCCTTTAAGTGGGTGTGGCAGGGAGGTGTCCTATGGTTGCATACTTTTGCTAATAGGTGTCCCTCGTTCCCATCTCAAAAAGTTGGGAGATGTGCAAATATGACATAAAAGTATTTAAAAGCAGGTGATACACTAGTCCATATCTTCTTTTAAAAACTCGAATGAATACCAAACCACGTGAAGGATATAAGAAATTCCACTATGCACAGGTGCCCACCACCGAATTGAAAGCCGCTTACCAGATCAATATGATCGCCAATTACAGAGATCAAACACGCATGATAGACAACTGACACCTTCTGGGATCTACGACCTAACCAAATTCAGTCCACTGAATCTCAACAGATGGTGTCCCCTGATATCAAATAACTCGGGTCATAAGGTCTCATACACACCACAGGAGAAGAGCAAAGGGCTAACGTAGCAAAGGTCTAAAAGTATATTTATTGTATAAAATGAACAAAGGTTCTCACATTGTTAAAATGAAAACAAACATTCAAACAGCAGAAAGCCTCGCCGACATCGGTGGGTGTGGTGATGTCACAAATCGCGTGGACTATTAATTGTTTATTGAATTAGCTAATTCACTGTATAGCTGTAAATTTTGAATACTTTTTACATTTTATTATATACTATTAACTTTTGAATTAGAACACTATGGTCTGTATATATATATATATATACTGTTTATATATATATATATATATATATATATATATATATATATATATATATATGTTTTAAAACCATTAAAACACATGTAACTTGATAAATGCATAGCACCATGTTCGACCTCTGCCTGTGCTATTATTGCCCAGCAATCAGCACTGGAACCTGACAGACATTTTTCAGTGGGAACCATGCAACTCATGTGCCAATCAGTCCCCCAGTAGCTTTATATTCTGATTGCAAAGCCTGACTAGGATGTAGGGGGATGAGTGACACCATGAGTTGCAGGGTGTCGCTGGTAAATGGCCATCAGTTTCCAGTGCTAATTGCTGGACAACCAGAGTGTAGACAGAAGTTAACCATGGTGCTGTGCATTTATTAAGGCTCATGACTGTTTAATGTTCATATGGTAATTCAAGGGTAAACTTCCAGTGGCTGGTCACTGTGACTTTGACAGATCATATGACTGGGCCCTCCTCCAGGCTTTTTTCTTCATTTATTTTAAATGTGCTTCACTTTCTTCAGAGTCCTTAAGCAAGTAGAGCGCAATGCAGATTGCTGTGCCTTTTAATTGTGCGGCCATTTTTAACCATTACATAGAACCTTTGTATAGCCCATTTAAAAGGTTATATTTAAATTATAGGTGGAGTTTGATGTCGATTAAATCAGTCCCTGGTTTCTTGGATTCGCCAACAGTGCGCATTTCTTCACATCATTTCTAATTCTCTTGCTGTCATTTTCACATCAAGAGTATGGGTAACATGACTACACTCAAAACTGGTTATACAAAGACACCTCATTAAAAAAAGAATATATATATATATAGATATATATATATATATATATCGTATTTTCCGGCGTATAAGACGACTTTCTGGATGCAAAAAAATGCATCCAAAGTCGGGGGTCGTCTTATACGCCGGGGACGGTCTCCGTGCTGCGAGCGTCCATGATTTAAAAGCTGCTCCTTCTTCTCATCGTGTCCTGTGATAGGTGGAACACAAATCTTCCCAGCAGCGCCTCTGTTCTGTGTTCCTCCTATCACAGATGCCTTCTCATCCTCGGACGAGAGGACATCCGTGATAGGCGGAACACAGAACAGAGGCGCTGCTGGGAAAATTTGTGTTCCGCCTATCACAGGACACGCTGAGAAGAAGGCGCGGCTTTCAAATCATGGACGCTCGCAGCACGGAGACTGTCACCGGCCTGGATGTCAAAGCAGCAAAACGTGAGTGATGGCAATGTTGGCACAGTGGGGGAAAGTGATGGCACAGTGGGGGCAAGTGATGGCACAGTGGGGCCAAGTGATGGCACAGTGGGGGCAAGTGATGGCACAGTGACGGCAAGTGATGGCACAGTGGGGGCAAGTGATGGCACAGTGGGGGAAAGTGATGGCACAGTGGGGGAAAGTGATAGCACAGTGGGGGCAAGTGATGGTACAGTGGGGGCAAGTGATGGCACAGTGGGGGCAAGTGATGGCACAGTGGGGGCATGTAATGTAATGGCACAGTGAGGCATGTAATGGCACAGTGAGATTTGAAAAAAGCCTGTTTCTGTCAGCGGTTCTGGCTACCCCTCAGCTTCCAGAAAGACTACTAGGAAGGGGGTAGTCTTATATGGCGAGTATACCCCAAATACAAAATTTTTCCTGGAAAATTAGGGGGTCGTCTTATACGCCCAGTCGTCTTATACGCCGGCAAATACGGTATATATATGATATACAACTACTGCTTAAGTCAGTTTGTAATTGGTTCACTGCTTTTACCAGAAGTTGACCTTGGAAGTCAAATTATAGGCATCCACTGCAATAAGGGTTTTATCTTTGGTGGGAGACTGGGGAAGAGTAGTGCACATCTAATGGGATGCTGTGGTTGTTTCTGTTCTTATTATAATCCCGAGACTGCAAACGCAGTCATAGTAAAGACATACTCATAGTAGGTCTACATCAATTTCTTTAAAACAGAGTCAGATATGAATCTGTATGAAATCTGCAAATGTTTTTCTTTTGTAAAGTGTATATTTTACAAGGGAAAAATAGGGAAATAGTTTGTTTCCTAAGCTTTCCCAAATGTTGATACCATATATACAGTAAAAATGCACTGGAACTAATGGGCCACCACTTATGGCACCAGCTGATGTTTTTGGTTTATTTAGTGCTGCAAAAATTCATGCACAACTTAGGCCCCTTTCGCACTGAGGAGTTTTTCAGGCAGTTTAGCCCTAAAAATAGCACCTAAATACCACCTGAAAAACTCCTGCCCAGCATTCTCAATGTGAAAGCCCGAGGGCTTTCACACTGAGGCGATCTGCTGGCGGGAGAGAAAAAAATCTCCTGCAAGCAGCATCTTTTTTGAGCGGTTAGAGGAGCAAATGGGAAACCGTGGTAATACCACCTGCAATGTGCCTCTGCAGGGGCGCATTGCGGGCGGTATTAACCATTTTTTTGGCGCTAGCAGGGGTTAATACCGCACCGCTGGCGGCTGAATCCCGCTGCAATTCCGACGGTATAGTGCTGCTATTTTTAGCGGCGCTATACCGCCACCACACCTCCTGCCCCAGTGTGAAAGGGGCCTTACTGTTCTAAGACAAGTGAATTCTGGAAACATAAGGGATGGTGATTTTTTCAATACATTTAAATTCTCTGCGCAAATAATTTTCTTATACCATGTCTCATTAAAAGTATGACACAATATACTTCAGTGTATACTTGCTAACAAACTTGAGTAGATTACGTTTAATGGCAGAAATATAATACACTGTTAAGTTAGTATATAATTAGTATTTATATGTAGAGCTCACTGGACAAAACACATGGAACCCACCTTGTTAATACATGCATTGTGGCCACCTCTTCCATAAAAATGCTCCAGACAGTTGGTGTGAGTTCCTACACCTTGGCTGAAGACCTCGTTGATCCTATTTATAGATACTGCACATACAGCAGACCTGTTTGTCAATTCAGCAGAGTCCGGCTTACTTTGGGCAAAGACAGCGTACAAAATGTCATCATCTAGACTGAAGCCAGTCTCACTTGCCAAGGTATCCCCTGCCTTACTGATAGTGGCAGCTTGTAAAATATTGAAATTCTCTCCCATAGCCATCCTTTTCCTACGCCTCTCTGTATAAAAACACTCAAAAGGCATTTCAATATAGGAGCGTAGCTCGGAGTCTGAAGCACAGAATCTGACAATTCTAGTGTGATAAGTCTGTGAATCCAGAGATTCTTTCTGTACTGTTAAAAAGTAAATAAAGTCTTTACTTTTAAAGGTATATATGTAGTGGATCGGATATGACTCTCTAAATCTGGGAAAGACATCCATGTAGGAATGATCTGTGAGAAACTCAAAGCCATCTTGTGTCTCTTTTAGTCTCCGGACTGACACCGAATGAAGACTGGAAGGTGATCCTCTAAGAGTGCTGCCTACATAGAATGTGACAAACCGATCCTTTTCCATTACAAGGATTTTACTTCCCAAGTCACTGGCAACACAGTCAGGACAATAATCTGTGACATTTGTAATCGTTGAGGAGAACAAACAGTGAACCTCATGTCCTATGTCCCAGGGTTTTTTAGAGTTGAGCACATGCCGCTGACAGGTTCCTTGATGGACACTTCCACAGCTTATCAGTTGCTCCTCATAGAAGTCTTCAAAAAGTAAAGCCATATTGACATTGTCCTTCCAAGTACCATTTGATGATGTTTCCTTGTCCAGACAGCCTTCACAAGGTCCTCCACAGTTAGACTGCTCTATTATAGGTCCTGTTTTGTACTCATATACTTTAGTGAGGTTTTCATTCAGTACAAAGAGCTTGTTCACTGCCCCCACATAAATGTAGCCATTGTGCTGAAGGATATTATGTATTTGTGTATCAGCGGTGAAGGACTGGAGGTTATATTTAATATCAAGGTTCATCTCTGAAATTTTAGCTGCCTCCTCGCACTGTTCAACACTAGTCCATACTAGTCCAAAGATAATAACCAGAATTGATGGAACCGGCACATTCCCTGACATCTTGGTCCAAATATGCTGTTCAAAAGAAGAAAAAAGCATTATAAGTCAATGCAAAACAGTAGCCAACTTACACATGTCTAGACAGCATAAACAAGCACTTTGACATGATATAATTATTAAAAATAGAAATGAGGGACAGATTCAACATAATAGAATTGAGCTCATTCTTAAACAATGATGGTTTGTGTTTTTGTGGTAACAACACCAATTTTATCCCGAGCAGTGATTAAGTTTACTAAGCTCACACTTTTCTTTTATCCTGAGTTACAATGGTGTGGTTTGATGTGGTGCAGACCAATGACCAGTGTGACATTTCGTGCTCTGTGAAACGCAAGGTCAAATACAGTGGCTTCATACAAGTGTGAGCACCACAAACACACTATGAGTCACATATCTTGTTTTTCTAGTGGTACAACATAAAAGTTATTGAGTAGAAATGAATCACACAATTAAAGAGGAAAGTCAGATGTTGTTAGCAGAGGCCAAGGAAATGCATGACTTTTCCTGAAAAATACTAGCCTACTGTATGTGAGCTGGCAGAATTAGCTTAGCAGTTAGCAATAAGCCAGGTTGGTCACTGAGTCCCATGATCACCTAACACAACATGCCAGAACTGAAGTGTTTATAGAAGGGAAAACAAGTAGCTTATTTTGCCTGTTGGTAGTTACTTATGTGACAACCGTAATAAAAAATGTTGATCCCAAAATTTGTTTGGCTAGTTTGGGTTAAGATCTTTTAGGGTTTCCTTAAAATGCACCTGTCACGTGTCTACTTAAAAAGCATACTATCCCTTTTACCAATGGAAGATATGAAATTGAATTCGGGTAGAGGAGACAAGCTTTCAGACACACCTAATTGAAAGAAAAAGTATGTTTCACTTGAGTGTGTATTATTAGCTATTTCTGTAAAGACAAAGTTTTAAAAAAAATAAAATTTGCATTAAAAGTCGGTTTTAAATTTTATACCAAGTGCAAATGACCTTTGACTCTCTATTTTGTATCTCTTTTAGCAGAGCATGAAATCAACAAAGTGTTTAGCATTAACCAGCAAATGTTTCAGGGATAGTTGGTTTTAGCTTAGCAATTCCAAATATTAAGTAATGCATAACCAATCAGACAAGGCCTTCAATTGCCATAGTTAAACTAGGTCATAAGTATTGCTACACCCTTGGAATTTCTTGCTAGAGTTTCAGTGTTTTCAAGCATTAAATATATCATAAAAACATCAACATTTTGATTAAAGGGGTAGACAATTTTGATATAGTAAAGTGAATGTTTACCGAATTAAGCTGCATTCACTTTAACCATCAATTCAATCATTCAATGTGATTCAAACTGGACATAGGTTCACTTGATTTACTAAATTAAGAAAACATTCTCTACGCGTTTAGTAATTCAACTCTATTGAGTAAAAAACTTTGCCACTTTACTGATGGCCTAGTACTACACATATTTATTTTTCCAAACTACACAAACACATGAATTAACAGAGGTGTTAATGGTTAATGGCCAGTTCTTATCAGAATTAGGTGACTGTAAATATAGGACTTGTGTTGGAAATACAGGGTGTAGGCACAGGTGGATTTTATGCAGGCTATCTCACCATATTGTTTGTTTTCCTCCCAAATAAATGTAATACACCCTAATAAAACAGCTAGATATGTTAGAAATTGTTTTGTTTTTTCTATTTTATAGTGAATTTTTATGTGTGGTTGTGATCTTGTAAAAATATAGTACAGAAACCAGGTGGTCCAATATGATAGACAAATAACTAGAATGTGCTGAAGGTCATCAGCCATGGCTTTGAAATACACATGGCAAAGCAACACATTCACTTTTATGCCTGGTTTCCTTGTGGCATACTTTTGTTCCTTTCATATTGTTTGCCACAGGGAACAAATAGAAATACCCAGTTTTCATCAACTAACTCTGCTTCTCTAAGTTGACTTGGTGATTGGCTCAATGTTGTCACATGGAGCAGGAAGAGGACCCTCATACCTGTGTAGGATTCCAATGGGATCAACTTTAGAACTTACACAGGACTTCTTCTCCTTACTCTCAGCAACAGAGTGGTGGGGGGTAGGCAGGAATGGTAAGTATTGCATACTCTTCTAAAGACATGGGTGGTTGGCAGAGCTACAATGCGCCACAGTGGGCAGTGGTGCAAGTCACCACCATGGACATGACCAAATAACCTTATAGTCATATGATCACTAGTTAGGCTGTTAGGGCCAGATTCACATATCTTTGCGGCGGCGTAATGTATCCCGTTTATGTTACTCCGCCGCAAGTTTTCAGCGTAAGTGCTTGATTCACAAAGCACTTGCGTGTAAACTTGCGGCGGCGTAGCGTAAAGCCGTCCGGCGCAAGCCCGCCTAATTCAAATGGGGCGTGTACCATTTAAATTAGACGCGTTCCCGCGCCGAAAACTTACTGCGCATGCTCCGTTTTGAAATTTCCCACCGTGCTTTGTGCGAAATGACGTCGCCCAGATGTAATGTTTTGAACGGCGACGTGCGTTACGTCCTTTCGTATTCCCAGACGACTTACACAAAAAAAAAAAATTGAAATTCGACGCGTGAACGACGGCCAAACTTTAACATGGGCTGTCTAATATTACACCACCTAAATAGCAATCGCAACTTTACGACGGGAAAAACCGACTAGCGACAACGTAAGAGAATGCGACGAACGCGCGTACCTTCGTGGATCACCGCAAACAGCTAATTTGCATACCCGACGCGGAAAACGACGCGAACTCCACCCAGCGGTCGCCGGAGTATTGCATCCTAAGATCCGAAGGCATACGAAGCCGTACGCCTGTCGGATCTTAGCCAAATGCCGTCGTATCTTTGTTTGTGAATTACAAATAAAGATACGACGGAGTATCAGCAGATACTCCGGCGTACTTTTTCTGTGAATCTGGCCCTTGGTCTCTAATGTAGGTCTGTGTCTCTACCAATATTAAAGTGTGATAATACAGAAATAAAGTGTAACACCAAAAAAAAAAAAAAAAAGATGCATCTACACAATACAAACAGTTCGGAACATATATGCAGAGATAACCTTATGATTTGGTCTTTGCTGTGTATTTTTTATAAATAATTAAAGCTTCCAGCCGTTCAGGGCTGTACGACTCCAAGATTAACATATTTCTGCAGTGGGTAGGGTCATGTACTTGCGATCAGCTGAGCACAGGGAGCTTGTACTAATCAATGACAGGATGATTCTGTCCACAGTTTTTTGTATGCAATCACACAATAAGTGATTACATGTGGTTAGGGACAGATGAGTAACCCCCATGCAGACAGTTTGCATCCAGGGCTGCTCATCTGTTTTTATCCGCAAGTAATCACTCCATGTGCAATTACCTGTAGACACTTGTTCCAGTGAAGCAAAGTTGGCTCCGTTCTCTCTTGTAATAGATAAAATACAGGCAGTTCTCATTCTCCACAATGTCCCTATTATTATTATTATTATTATTATACAGGATTTATATAGCGCCAACAGTTTGCGCAGCGCTTTACCTATAGCACAGGTCTGCCACCAGTGTGAGCACTTTCATACAGATCTCCTGCTTCCCGTCTCCAGGCATTTTCTACCACCATCCTTGTGAAGCCGGGAGCATGGGTTGCTCTGCTGGACCTCTCTCCACCCATCCCCACCCAAGATGACAGAGAGAGCAAGTTGTAGCATTTGATGTGGCTGAGCAGCGAGGGGCTGAGGCACAGTTCACTGTCATTGAACACACAGCGCACACCCACCATATTCCCAGGAGCTCACGCCTAGTCAAACTCCAAGTCGATGACAGCTGACTGAACTCTTTACCGATAACACCTCCAAGAACTACTCCAGCCTGAATGTGACATCAAGTGACATCACGTGTAGTGTCTCCACGTACTGGGGTCCAGAAACCTGGAAGAATCCTACTCCCTTTGCCCCTCCTCCTCCTCTGCAAAAACAGTGCAGACCGACCCAAAGAAATACAGAAATACATGTAACTGGCCGTGGCACACTTACTATGTGCTACTGCTAGGTGCCAGCCCAGAAACCCCCAGTGAATAAGCGGCGTCAGCCTAACACTCCTAAGCGGTGCTGGCCTGACACCCCTTAGCAAGTCTGGCCTGACATTCTCTTGTGTGGCACCTGGGGCGGACAGCCCCCCCCCCCGTCTGCATGCCACTGCAGACAACCTAGTAGTTTTGTTTTCAAAGAATACATGGCATGCGCTAAGCGATTGACTCTCTGGGTCAGTATGCATTGGGGCAGTCACTCAGCACAGGATGATTGTTGCTATCACTGTGGTAGCACTGACTACTACCGTGACTGTTGCCTTCCTCAGCAGTCCCTCAGGTGTGAGATATGCATACTTACATTGCTCCAAGCTGTACCAATGTAACTACGTAATAGGGATCATCATAGAGTTCAGTTTTTAAGACTTATTATTAGTTTTATTGTACCAAAAAGATAATTTACAATATAAACAATATAAACTACTGCTTTGTATCAATAAAGCATGTACTTGTTTTACTTGAGAGAAACCAACTATTGTAGCTTTCTCCATTATTGCACATAGCGTGTAGTTTGTAATGTTATGTAAACCAGTACCTGTGAATAGTACAACATTTTTTTTACTTTCTCACAAAGTTTTGTACTTCGGTCTATGTGCTCTTATCTTTTAGATAAACAGTACCTGGGGCTATGTACTTAGTGCACTAGGCTGTGCAAAGGAACTTACGCAGCTGTAAAGCTTCCCTTCCAGGTACACAGTGTGCAGTCCAAAGCCTTAAAAAAAGTTTGTTCTTTTGATGGCTGGTACAAATTTTTGTTATGAATGCCCTAAGAAACTTTCCCAGGACAAAGCAAAAAATAAAATGCTGCAGATCTATTTCCATGTGAAATTGATCTATTGTAAACAGGTGTTTCACAATCCCAGTAAATTAGGATATTTTTCTCTTGTCACCTTTCATGCCAGCGTAGAGCTTAGAGAAGGGAAATAAGATGAAACATAGAAAGGTCGTAGGTCACTAATATGTCAATGGATGTGAGTCTTTCCGAACATGAAAGCCCAGGCACATTCCAGCCTATCTATAACATACTAGAATACATGAAAATATTACATTACATCGGACAGGATGGTATTTCCCATTGGAAATGTTTCAAAAACAGAGCTTTCCAGACACTGACCATTCATAATTTGCATACTTTTCTGCAGAGCGAGCGATCATTTTATGTACGGCTTTAGCACAATACAAAACGGTTACTTATTTATTTATTTTTTCATTACATGTATTTATAACAAACCTAATAGATGCAATAAATAATCAATAAAAAAAACACAGAAAACACATTGATCACAGTATCCTATCCAGATAACGAAGACCCTGGAAAAGTGTCTGTATATCCGGCTCAAAGCCTTTAAAAAAAACTCTTGTTTTTAGAACCCCATAAAACTCTGCTATCAGAAATTCTGTTGCAAAATATTGCTTATTGAGGTAACCCTTCCACCTTCCATTTTCTAAAGCTAGCCATACACTGTGTGAATTCGCTCACTGGGTAGCCCTGTTGACTGCCTTCCATTGAACATCGCTCTATTGAAAAATTGAAGGAGCTGGGGGGGGGGGATTGGTGGCCGAAAAGTGACTGCATTTAATCAGATGCAGCTGCTGTTCAAGTATTTTATATTTCAAAATACAATAGCCACAGTGGGAGCTTTGTCCATCCATGCATCTTCGCAATGAGAGAGGAATCTGTTAGTATTTTTTCATTCAGCTCAGGTAGTCCCATTCATGTCAATTGGGATGTAGCCACTGCTCCCAATTTGACAGCCCAATAGGTGTGGGTTCATGACCCCAAATTAACACTTACGTTCGAGGCCGCTCACTTCCACCCGCATGACTGTCAGGTTAGGACCAGTGGCTACTATATCCCAATAGACATTAATGGGATTGCCTGCACTTGGATGCATGGAACACCCGTGCCTCACACGCAGGTGAAGAGAGCCATTGGTACACCTTGGTACACCAGAGGAAAAAGGACCTTTGTGCTGATATTTACATTTTCATGTAAACTGTTATTATTACAGATCTGAAAAGCATTACCTAATTTTTCCACGTAAGTGTGAATGTAATTGGACTCTTTTCAGACCAACCCCACCCCCACAAAACCTGCAACCAGTTATGACTTTTTCATACTGACAAAACATCGAAACATTCAAAATCACTAACCACTACAAAAATTGGCACATTTTGTATGTGGTCTGTGGAAGCCACACTAAATATGTTTGGCTCACTGCCTTTTCTGGCAGCCTTTTTTTTTTGTGCAACACAGGGACAAATCATACATCATCATAACAGACAGTGTCTGCCAAGCAGCAAACAGAAGGTGAAAGTTACTAGAATGGCCTGTCTATTTGAGGAACACATGCATGTAAGAATCCGGAATAAAGCCTGTTTAAATTATAGTGTTTTGAATATTTATGGTTTGGATAGGATTTTTTTTCCCACAACACCTTAATAGTAAGGAACAGGTGCCAGGAGTCCCTGACTTATATGCCTTGGGCCGGATTCACAAAGAGTTACGCCGGCGTATCAGTAGATACGCCGACCTAATTCGGAATCTAAGCCCGTTGTAAGTTTAAAGTGGAGGTTCACCCTGCGCCGTCATATCTTAGGGTGCAATTTTCCCGCTGGCCGCTAGGTGGCGCTTCCGTTGATTTCGGCGTAGAATATGTAAATTACTAGATACGCCGATTCACGAACGTACACTTGCCCGTCGCAGTAAAGATACGCCGTTTCCGTAAGAGATACGCCGCGTAAAGATAAACCTGCCCCCTAGGTGGCGTAGCCAATGTTAAGTATGGCCGTCGTTCCCGCATCGAAATTTGAAAATTTGACGTCGTTTTTGCGTAACTCGTCCATGAATGGGGCTGGACTTAATTTACGTTCAGGTCGAAACCAATGACGTCCTTGCGGCGTACTTTGGAGCAATGCACACTGGGAAATTCCACGGACGTCGGGTCACCAATAATTAACATAAAACACGCCTCCTCATCCTCATTTGAATTACGCGCGCTTATGCCGGCCCCATTTACGCTATGCCGCCGTAACTTAGGAGGCAAGTGCTTTGTGAATACAGCACTTGCCTCTCTGACTTACGGCGGCATAGCGTAAATACCATACGCTGCGCCGCCGTAACAATGCGCGCCCCTACCTGAATCCGGCCCTCGTGTTTCTGCCTTTTAATGACAAAAGTTTCTCAGCCTTACAAGATTCTTCCTCCTGATAGGCTGAGACGCAGCATTTGCACAATTGGCATCCGGTACTGTCAATCAAAGTCAGTTAGCCAATCAGGGGAGAGAGGGGGCGGGCCCAGGTCGGGACTCCGTGTAGGAATGGACACACATGGTTGTGATTTGGCTTGAGTGCCCGTGAAGCAAGCTGCTTGCTGTGGGGGCAATCAAAAGGGGGAAGGGGCCAGAAGCAAAGAAGAGGGACCCGAGAAGAGGAGGATCTAGGCTGCTCTGTGCAAAACCATTACACAAAGCAGGTAAGTATAACATGTTTGTTATTTTTATAGGAAAAAAATTAGACTTTACAATTACTTTAAATAATTGCCAGTTCATTTACTGATACTTAACTTTACTTAGCACCCTCTTTGCTCTGTTCTACAGTTACTTAGCATGTACACAGTGATATGACCCTCAATGGCTACAGGGAATTTCATTAAATACAATTAAATATTTTTTTCCCTGTTGATCCAGCCAGTAATAGCAGCTGTGAAAATTCTGAAAATGATGTGTAAAAAATGTATTTTACTTTATTTTTCTAGAAGTTGTCAGCCAGCTGTGACATGAGAGAGGGTAGCAAAAGTAATATAATGGGTCACCGTATACATTTTTACATGAAACAGTATGAGGTGCAAAGATGCTATTTTATTACAGAGCTGGCAAAGGCTTTGATTTACATACCTGTTTGCTAAGCAGATTTCACTTGTAGTTTGCGCCAGCCTTTATGCCTTCAGCCGTTTTTTTAAGCTGGTTGTGTTTTATATTTGTTCTCCAAGTCTTACAAACATAAAGTTCTTTCAACTGGCATTTGGTATTTACTTTGGTATTTACTTTGCAGGCTACTGTTTAGACAGTAGATCGCTTGCAGGGAAGTGAAAGATTAAAGGGAATTTGGGAACAAAGATAAAACAAAATTCTCTTCACCTCACTGTATTATAATAGTAATATTTATATGTTTTCCATAGTGCGCACTGCCACATACAATTCTCATCAACCCCAACCTCAAAAAATGATTTTTTTTCACTATACATTTATTAGATACAGTGGGTACTGAACACGTCACCACTTTTCTAGGTAAATATATTGACATGAAAATTTTACCACACATCGGTAACAACCCATGCAATCAATGCATACAAAGAAACCAAAACAAATAAGTTCAGAAATTAAGTTATGTGTAATAAACATGGAATGACACAGGGAAAAAGTATTGAACATGCTAACCAAAATTAATTTAATATTTTGTACATTTGTTGGTAATGACAGCTTTAAGAAGCCTTCTGTATGGAGAAAGTCTCATGCATTGCTCAAGTGTGACTTTGGCCCGTTCTTCCACACAAACAGTCGTCAAATCTTGAAGGTTCCGTGGGCCTCTTCTATGAAATCTAATCTTTAGTTCTTTCCATAGATTTTCTATTGGATTCAAATCAGGTGATTGACTGGACAATTCTAGCAGCTTTACTTTCTTTCTTTGAAACCAATTGAGAGTTTCCTTGGCTTTGTGTTTGGGATTATTGTCTTGCCGAAATGTCCACTCTCTTTTCATCTTCATCATCCTGGTAGATGACTACAGATTTTGTGATAACTTTTTCCATTCATCTTTCCTTCAATGATATAAAGTTTGCCAGTACAGTATGCCGAAAAACAGCCCCCCATCATGATGTTCCCACCTCCAAACTTTTTTTTTTGGGGTGGTGTGTAGTGCCATTTGACCTCCAAACATGGTGTGTATTATGGCATACAAAGAGTTACATTTTGGTCTCATCTGACCAGACTATATTCTCCTGGCATTTTACAGGCTTGAGTGAATGTTGTGCAGCAAACTTTAAAAGAGTTTCAACATGCTTTTTCTTCAGCAATGGAGTCTTGCGTGGTGAGTGTGCATACAGGCCATGGCGGTTGAGTGCATTACTTATTGTCTTCTTTGAAACAACTGTACCTGCTAATATCGGGTCTTTCTGAAACTCTCCACAAGTGGTCCCTGGCTCTTGGACAACTCTTCCGATAATTTTTTTTACTCCTCTGTTAGAAATCTTGCAAGTAGCACCTGGTCATGGCTGGTTTGTGGTGAAATGATGTGTTTTCCACTTCCAGATTATTGCCCCAACAGTCCTCACTGGAGCATTCAGAAGTGTAGAAATCCTTCTGTAATCAATACCTTCAGTATGTTTTGCCACAAGAATGTTGTGAAGCTCTTGAAAGAGCTCTTTGCTTTTACCCATCACAAGATGTTTCTTGTGTGACACCTTGGTAATGAGACACCTTTTTATAAGACATCAGTTGAGACTGAACCAGCAGATATTAATTTGCAACAAGGGACATGATTGCTTTCTAATTGCTGATAGATTTCAGCTGGTGTCTTGGCTTCCATGCTTTTTGTGCACCTCACTTTCTTCATGTGTTCAATAATTTTTTCCTGTGTCATTACAGTTTATTATATATAACTTAATTTCTGAACGTATTTGTTTTAGTTTCTTTGTATATATGGATTGCATGGGTCGTTACCAACATGTGGTGAATTTTTTTTATGAACACTTGAAAATAATCCCAACGCTAAGAGGACATTAAGTATAAGGGCTGCTCGGAAGAGTGATAAGGCTCTACAGATATTAAAGAAGTTGTAAAGGCTCTTTTTTTTCTTCAAATAATAAACATGTTATACATACCTGCTCTGTGCAATGGAATTCCACTAAGTGATCTCTTATCTCCTCTTCTGGGGTCCCCTGCTGGTGCTCTATCTGCCTCATTCCTTCTGAGTGCCCCCATGGCAAACTGTGTTCTGTGGGGGCACTCGTGTGGGTGCACTCCTGAGCTGGGCTGTGTACGTTCATAGTCACACACAGCACTGCTTGGCCCTGCCACTCCCCCTGCTTCCTCCTCACAGAATTTGATTGACAGCAGCAGGAGCCAATGGCTTCCGCTGCTGGCTGAGTCCCTGTGAGAACAGGGAGAGGGGAGAAAAGACATTCAAGCGGGCACAGAGCTGGATCGATATAAGTTTCGGGTAAGTGTTTGAGGGAGAAGGAGCATGTAGCAAGACATTTTAAACCTTAATGCAGGGAATGCAATAGGGTAAAACATGTCTTGACTTTAGAACTATAGAACTACTTTAAAGCAGAGTTCCAGTAATATTTGTGTTTATTAAAAGTCAGCAGTTACAAAAAGTGGCCCAGATTCAAGAAGCAATTGCGCCTGTGTAACGATAGGTTACACAGCGCAATTGCTTACATGCCCCGGCGTTACGAATGCTCCTGATTCAGGAACATCGTAACGCCAACTGCAGCCTAAAATCTGCGTGGCATAAGGCTCTTATGCCATGCATATCTTAGGCTGCATTCTAGCGATGACCGATAGGGGGCGCTCCCATTGTGCTCAGTGTATAGTATGCAAATTGCATACTAACACCGATTCACAACGTTGCGCGAGCCCTGCGTACGCAATTTATGTAGTTTGCGTACGTCGGGTTTCGCGTAAGGTTGCACACCCTAATTGCACGCGCAGCCAATGCTAAAGGATACCCGTCGTTCCCGCGTCGCGATATTTGAAATCTACGTTGTTTGCGTAAGTGATTCGAGAATGGCGCTGGACGCCATTCACGTTCACTTTGAAGCAAATGACATCTTTGCGACGTCATTTGCCGCAATGCACGTCGGGAAAGTTTCCCGACGGAGCATGCGCTCTACGCTCGGCGCGGGAGCGCGCCTAATTTAAATGATTCCCGCCCCCTACGGGATCATTTACATTAGGCGCCCTTACACAGGGCAAGTTTACACAGCGCACACGCAATTTACGGAGCTACTGCTCCGTGAATCGCGGGTAGCGCAGTAAATTTTGCCCTGCGCCTCCGTAAATAAGGGGCAAATCTACCTGAATCCGGGCCAGTGTGTTTTAATAAACACACATTCACCTGTGCCTCTGTCCAGTGGTGCACTCACCCACGCTGAGTTGTTACCCTGTCCTCCCTCGGTGTCGACAACTCTAATATGGGCACACGGCTGTAACAGCTTGCGGCTTCACAGCCAGGTGCCCACTGTGCATGGGCGATCGACGCTGCGCTCCATGACTGGTCCCAAAGTCTTATAGGATCTGTCATATGTCCCAGTAGACTTCGGGAGGGAGAGCTTCTGCTTCCGGTCACCTAGGCTGAACGGAATGGAAGTAGGAGAAGGTACCTGTCCAATTTGGGTACACCTCCTCCCCAAAAGCTTAGTTTCACAAACAGGAGCCGGAAGGAGGCCTTAAAGTGGAAGTTCCACTTTTGGGTTGAACTCTGCTTTAAGTCATTTAGTCACAGTAATAATATTAAGCTACGTATATCCTTTCCCTTTGTAAAATGACGTTGAGAGCTCTGCAGGCAAAACACCCTGCTTCAAATGAAGAATTGGTTTTATGTCTCGTTCATTGCAGCAAGCTGCACTGAATGCAAAGCCACTGATGTGCTTTGAGAGACACAGTGCCAGTGTCCCGATCTTGGAATCTGGTGTGAATGAGAACATAGAGTTACAAACACATAGCATGAATCGTGAAAATGCTTGGAGTCTGTATTATAGAGTGCATCATTCCTATGTTATTTGGCATATTATAAACTACCTACAACCTGGGTAACAAGACATAATGTTTTGCCTGTGCCAATATGTAGATCCCTAACATTAAGTACAAGATAAACGAAAAAATTATAAAAATATATAAAAAAATAAAAATAACTAAATGTAACATATTCAACACAAAAACATAAACACATACCTGGGGTGAGGTATGTTTTTCATCCCACAAGAAGATTTAAAATATCAAGCTGAGGTCTAAAAAGTGTCACTGAGCATTAGAATTAATACCATACACCAGGAGTGGCCAACCAGTGGCCCGGGGGCCACATGTGGCCCACGGAGCCCTCTGATGTGGCCTGCGACCTCCTGCTCTGGAATGGCAGGTTGTCAAGTCTAGATCGCAGGTTGCCGACCCGCCATACCACAGCATCAGTGTTGTGAATGAAGCTGGTGGTAGAGGAAGAAAGCGGCTGCGGAGCAGAGCCCCATAAGCCGATGCTTCCTGTACAGCACCAGCTTTTGCCACGGGTGGAGTCTATGGCAAAGTTCAGCTAACCTGCAGGATAGACACAGGAGCACTACGCTGCACCCGCAGTGTGGGTAAACTGCAGCACATCAGTGTGAAAGCAGTCTTAGACCCTTTTCACGCGATCAGCCCGACCAAATGGGACCCTCAATTCACCTCTATAGAGCGACAGATGTCCGTTTACGCCCGCCTACCTCCAGTCCGAAAAACAGAAGGGAATTCATCCCCTTTCATCTGGGTGGATCAGAGGGCCTATAGAGTAGCCGCGACCCTTCATCCACCCACTCCGCTCATTGTGGCCCGTGACTGGTTACCAAGTGGCCCTCGCTCTTCAAAAGGTTGGACACCCCTGCCATACACCATACAAGAAAACTACTGGTGAAATATCACAGCACAGACTTCCATTGTAATGCCTAAGCTGTTTAAGTAGGTAGGAAAGATATTTTTATAGATAATGGTTACCATGCAATTTTTCTTATCTGTTCCTTCCTAAGTCACATACTGAATGCCATATGAAAGAATGTAATGTGTAAAAACACTAGGAAGATCTGCAGTATAAAGGTCACTTTAGTGCAATCAGTTTTGCAGTATTTTATTATTCCAAAGACCGGATATGGGGAAACACATAAAGCCACCCTGAACACTGTAAATACTGTAATTACCAGTAAATACATTGACTCAGAGTGGTTTTATGCCGGATAACATTTATTTACAGAAAAGTGTTGTATATATGCAATACTAGTTTAAACACTGATAAGAAAAACAAATATTAAAGTACACCTTGTGCGGGTAGTAAGCCGCCTATATCAGGCAGCTACTCGGAGGAGATGGTGGATGGACATTTATAAACCTTACTACAAAACACCTTTTCCCTTAATGAGAAAATATGGACGTGCATAAAGGAATTTTATTAAAATGTGGGGTTGAGTTACTAAAACTGGAGAGTGCAAGATCTGGTGCCGCTCTGGATAGAAACCAATCAGATTCCAGATTCCATTTTGTTTTTTGTAAAAGCTTACTTACTTATAAGCTGAAGTTAGATGCTGATTGGCTACCATGCACAGCTGAACCCGATTATGCACTCTTCAGTTTTACTAAATCAGCCCCTGTATGTCTGTGTGATATGCACCCTGCAGCTGTTGCCTACCTTGAGAGAAACATACAATTATCAATGAAAATGCCAACATGACCAGTAGCCATTTCTCCCAAGAAAGTTCTGGTGAAGGCATCTACTGAAGGGATGATTAACTTGATTTATGCTCATCTAATATTCACTGGGCAAAGTGTTGCTCAGCAAAGTCTTCAGAATGCAATCATTGGTTCCGATCAATATCACTAGCTTCAATAATATCCAGGGCAAGACTTGCAAAATGTTTAAGCGGTAGTAAGCCACTTACAAAACCCTAATCTTTGTATAAGCATCTACTCAGAGGGATGGTGGTTGACCATTCACAAATGATCCCACTCCCAAAACACCTTTTCACTGTTTAAACACATGGACATGTATAAATTAATACTATTACAGTGTATGTCTACTGTATGTGTTCTGCATCATCCTGTAGCATATCTTGGGAGGAACAATAGACTATTAATAAAAAGAAGCCAACTTGACCAATAGCTGTACCCCTCAGGAAAATTCTGGCAAAGTTTTCTATTGAAGGTATGGATTCTTGCTTTCTTCTCACCTATTAATCATGGTGCAAAATGTTGCTCAGCCTAGTCTTCAGAAAGTAGTCTTTGTTTCAGATAAATATCAGTAGTTGAAAGATGAGAAACATGTTTAAGATGATTGAAAAATTTGAAACAATATGGAATCAGTCTGTTATTCAGCCAGCATCAATTATAGTAAAACTAAGCACCATATACCTATGCATTGTTCATGAAAAGAATCCATATGCAGCTGTTCTCAGCCTGACTTAGAATTGTTCAATTACAATTGGCTTTGCAAAACCCAGCTAATCAGTCTTTGTAACGTTCATTCTAAAATCATAAGACTTCCCAGCAGTTATGAAGGATTTTAAAGTTATACCATGTCAATTTTTCTGATTAGGGTATCAACATGATCATTTATTACTAAATAAGTGATTTTTATAAAATTGGCTTATGTTTTGTCAAGTTGCTGTATTAGCAATACAGCAACTTGACAAAACATAAGCCAATTTTAATTTACTTATTTACTTTAATTAAGTGTGAAAACCATATTTCTTTGGATACAAGCGAAACCTGCATGGTGGAGCTGGGTGACAGTCTCAAGTTTGTGAGGAGTAACTAGAGACTACTGAACTAGTTGCCCAAAGCAGGTGTAGTGGTTGGGCAGGTTGAAAAACCTACTCAATGCCATTCTTTCCTATGGCAATAGGGGTTTGCTTCTCCTCCCCTCTCTGTAGCATAGCCATAAATGCTTGGGTCACATGAACTTTCCTGGTTATGCTATAGGCCAGTGATGGCGAACCTTGGCACCCCAGATGTTTTTGAACTACATTTCCCATGATGCTCACGCACTTTGCATTGTAGGTGAGCATCATGGGAAATGTAGTTCAAAAACATCTGGGGTGCCAAGGTTCGCCATCACTGCTATAGGCTGTATCCACAGGCACCAGGAAACAGAGTGTGCCAATCCATTCAATTATGTCTATAGGTATTTAGTCTCATGAAATGCACATTGTTGGGAATCGTTTCTTCATAATCTTCATGAAAATTGTTCCATAGTTCTCTGAGTATCATTAATGTATCGGTTCATTTAATAGGTTTATGCTGTTGCCTTCACTTTACAAATAAACAGAAAATGAGTCTTTCAAACTTGTTGAATGATCAGAATAACAGCATGGCAGATAATTAACATCTTCAATAATCCGAAATGAGACAGAGTGATCAATCACCTTAATGCACTCATTCAAATTCCTTCACTCCCCTTGGTTTTCAAGGCTGCTGTCTGACTCGATTGATTAACAATAAAAGTAGGAATGAAATGTTTTATGTGATAACAAAACACCAAACAGTGAGTATGCCAATTCATATTCAAATTAATATAAACCTTATGAAGAGAATTTTTGCTACTTTTTTTTACAGCTAAGAAACGCTAACCCACTATAGCCTAGTTTATTTGCTATTATCGTATTATAACCCTCCAAATAGCTGTTTTTAGTCTGCAGTATAGGGAAAAACTAATATTCCAAAGTTGCACAAATGCTTTGTGAAAATAGTCAAATTGTTCTCAATTGTAGAAAGACATTTAACGTGAACAACACATGCACTGGACTGATTCATGATTTTTCCACAGGGTCAAAAAAATCTATGAGAATGCATATTTTCTAAAGAGCATTTGTATATGCAATAGTTCAGCAAAATTCTTACACACTTCACTGGTCTTCAGCATGAGGAATGAACTCCTAGAAAGAGTATACATTTCATGCATATATTATACATACATGGTAGTCAAATTTTAAATTGATGGTATTCGGAGCAATGTCAAAATCTAATTGAAGAGTCCTAGTGAATATGGGTGAATACTTTAAACCTCAACTCCATTTTTTTTTAGAAAAGGGGATACAGACAGGTATGTATCTATGGTGAGGCAAATAAGACATTTGCCTTGGGCCTTTTTAAGGTGGGTGGCGCTCTTGTAATAACAATAGGAGCGTGCTTACTAGCTGCCCGATTGCTATAACAAGAATAACAAGAAGCAGGAGGGGACGTCCTCACCCTCCCACTGTCTTCTGCAGCTCTTTCGGGCTCTCTTGTCCCACCGGGAGACCCAAGCAACTAGCCGGTGTGTCGGCCGGCTGGCCAAACAGCCATGCAAAGCTGGAATTGGCTATAATCGGCTGTTCTTAACAGTAAAGCGGAAGCAATGACATGACATCACGTCCAGTTTACCTGGCATCAGCAGCATTTTTTTAAATCGAAACCATTCAAAAACACTTGATGTTTTGAATGCTTTTAAAGGCAGAGGAGGGATTCGGGGCCTAATAGACCCAAGATCCCTCCATAAAGAGTACCTGTCACATGCCTATTCCTGTCATAAGGAGGTTTAAATTCCCTGTGACAGCAATAAAAGTGATAAAAAAAGTAAAGTGCCCCAGTCCTCACATGCTCGCATGCAAAGGCAAACCCACAAACAGCGATCGCTCCACACATGTGAGGTATCATCGGGTATCATCATGCGAAAGTCAGATCATGGGCAATAAATTCTAGCACCAGACCTTCTCTGTTAATCTAAAGGGGTAACCTGTAAAGGCTTTTAAAGCATCACCTAATCTCCTATGGATAGTAAAATGTACATTGTTTGTCTCCGTTGCACATTTATACGCAATTTTAAAGCAGCTGAGGTGGGACAAATTTAGATGGGGGGGTCACTTGATTTTAGTCTTGCCTAGGGCAGCACAAATTCAAAATACACCACTGTATATAGGTTAATACATCTGTAAAGTTGCTTGCGTGTCCATGCTGGGATGATTTCCCCCCACTTCCTGTCCACAGTGACAGGGTATCACAGAGACAAGAAGCAATGGAAAATCTATCCATACATGAAAAAAAATGTGTAAGCAAATGTAAAAAATAAATATGATATAGTTCTGCCAGCAAGCTCAAGCTATGAACCATGCTGTAAGGTTTTCTTAATCTAGTAAGAGATTGTAGAAAAATACAGGTACAGCTGAAGTACTAATGGTATCTCCCACGTGCTGAATTCTTAGGCCCCGTACACACGACCAGTTTCCTCGGCAGAATTCAGCTTCCGACCGAGTTTCTGGCTGAATTCTGCCGAGGAAACTGGCCGTGTGTACACTTTCGGCCGAGGAAGCCGACAAGGAGCTCGACGAGGAAATAGAGAACATGTTCTCTATTTCCTCGTTGTTCTATGGGAGCTCTCGCCCCGCCGAGCTCCTCGGCGGCTTCAGGGCTGAACTGGCCGAGGAACTCGATGTGTTTGGCACGTCGAGTTCCTCGGCCGTGTGTACGAGGCTTTACAGTGTTTTTCTGCAATATGCCTTAAATAGCCACAAAAGTAAAATAAAAAAATAGTGATGAGAACAAAGTGCTCTATTTTCACTACCTTGCCTAAAAATGGCAACTAGTATGGTCAGGTATACAGGTGAACTATACCATTAATGCTGTGCATTTATGTTATATGGTTTACTATGAAGGAAAAACAAATAATTAAGTATCCCTATATTTGTGTACATGTGTTGTAATAAAATTCAGCTTCTGTCAAAACCATTTTTGCATGTATGGATAGAGTGGAAAATAGTTAGACCCTCTGCAAGATTTTTTTTCATTGCAGTTTGCATCCCTATTAATCAATCTCCCTTCCATTTTTGTAAGTAGAGTTTTCTTAGTATAAGACACGTTCTATGTCTTATATGCCAAAAAAACACTTTCTATCAAATTGTTTAGTACACTGCTTATGGCGCATGCACAGTGCAGTAAACACTTTGGGCATAAGTACAATGCCGAGAGTGGGAGCCAGGTGCGGTGATGATGCAACTATACCATGTATGCATCATCACAGACTGCACAATGGTCAAAGACATTAGATTCTTTGTGGGTTAAAAGAGATGAATAAGATGGCAATGGAATGCACAGACATGTCAACACTGGAGGACAGCAAACTATGTAAGTGTGCAGTGTCTACTTGCATATTATGACAAATGTTCCCATGGCCATTCCCCAGCTACGTCATATTAAGCCATTGACGTCTATACTATATATATCATACTAGGTAGTGCAAAAACTTTACCTATCAAGCTGACCAACAATACTTTCAATATATGTAATAAAAGTAAAAATTTAATTTTTTCTGTTAGCGCAAAAAGGCATCAAGGGGTACGTTAATGTTTGTTGTAGCTCAGACATGAAAAGATTTGATTCAATATGACTTGTCAAGCTGGTAGCAACAATGTCTCACAGGAGACAGCAGAAAACACATCTGCATAAGAAAATCCCCTGCTGTTTCCTTTTATAGGATCACAAGTGGCTCGACTGCATAAAATGAATTTTAATAAATGTCGTCCATTGTGAGACGCAGGCAAATTTCAAAATGTATCAGCACAGGTCAAAAACCTGAGGCAGGCTTGATGGGAAGGACATAGCTGCAGAATTTCCAGGCATCAAAGCAAGACGATGTTGACATTAATATGACATAGAGAGCAAGACTAGCACAGGAAAAAACTGCTGAAGAAGAGACATTTATGCTGATATTATGAGCTGATGAAATAACAAATTATAAAATACACTAAAAGCTTTGCTATGATGCCCCTGTTTAATTCTAAAGTAGCTGCTGGAAGCAGGGCCTTGTAAGCCTCCTAAACACCTCATCGCCAGACAAAGTGTATCTAAAGCCAAGAACACAAATTTAATATAATGCAACGTACCAGTCCTTAGATGTAGTGGCTATATTTTCTTCTATTTGGGGCTTTTTTATTTTATTTTCACCTTGTGACCCTGCCAGTAACACACTTCTGGTTCTAGGGGGACAATTCTCAATCACTCAGTCTACAAAACAGCAACGTTGTCACCTACAGAACAGCAACGTTGTATACTTTTATGCACAATAACACCTACCTTTATGTTATGGAGATGGGTGGATGTTTCGTAGTCCATGTCATAAACAAGCAGCCTAGGGTGACAATTCTCAATGACTCAATCTACAGAACAGCAACGTTGTCACCCTAGGCTGCTTGTTTCTGATATGGACTACGGGACATCCACCCATCTCCATAACATTAAAGGTAGGTGTTATTGTGCGTGAAGGTACAGTATACTGAGTTAAGGCAACTTATTAATTTCAAATGAGTAGTCAGTGCACCTTAATAAAAAATACTTGCAATGCACAGCACTGCCAATATTGCGTCAACAGAATATAGCGCTGCATAGGAGAGTATAGTAAGGGGGTGCTACTGAGGAAGAGAGCAAATAGTCTTCCTGAAGGTGTACAAGAACCTTCCAATGGTAAAGGAAATGGGGCCCAAAAATGGAACCAGTGTGTGGTCAACATGACCACATTGGTTTCATTTTGGTGTCTCACCTCCTTTACCATTGTTTACCACCCCAGCCTAGTGCGACTGCCCACCCTTGGCGTGGAGGCAGTTATATTCTCCACATGTGCTAAAATATGTTGCTTGACCCTAGAATGGGTATCCAGCAAACATATTATTGTGAGTATATGCTTACTACATTTTTTGCTATACTTTCTATATATGAACAACTGAATACTAGTCTTATGCCTCCGACAAGAAAATCATGGATTTTTTTCTGACTGAAATTTGGCTCAAACTTGTGTTGCATACACACGGTCACACAAAATTCCGAGCGTCAAGAACATGGTGACGTACAACACTACAACGAGCTGAGAAAAATGAAGTTCAATGATTTTGCGTCAAATTGATTCCGAGCATGTGTGTTTTTTTGCGTGTCGGAATTGCATACGGACGATTGGAATTTCCAACAAGAACTTTTCCCATCAGAAAATTTGAGAACCAGCTCTCAAATGTTTGCTGTCGGAAATTCCGATAGAAAAAGTCAGATGAGGCCTACAGACGGTCGAAATTTCTGCCCAAAATCTCACTTCAAACTTTTCTTGTTGGAAATTCCGACCGTGTGTACGCGGCATAAGAAGGATCTCTCGTAGCTTTTTATTCCTCTTTTTCTCCTTGTCTCTGCTCACCTGGAGCTCTCCTGACTGACAAATAACCTTCCAATACTACTCATAGGAGACAAGAAGTACTACTCTTTTGCTAAGGGTTTCTACACGTGTCTTTCATTATTCCTGTCCCAATATAGCTTACACTGCTGCCCTACACGAGCACCGTTCCTTTGACAGGAACAGATGTCACTATGTCAAACCCTGTCAGATTCTTCAGGCACAATTCCTGAGGGTAAAACTCTTCACCAGACAGTATTTATTCAACCTTTTGGCTCCAGAGGTTTAATAACGACCATCAGTGGCAGGTGTTTTGGATGTGTGCATGGTGTCTCTTTTGGCACCTGCATGCATGGCCTCCAACAATATCATGTCAAGGTGGCTTCATTATTTCTAGTGATTAATGTATGCACGAGAGTCTTTTTCTTGACTCAAAGCATTGTTAGATAATGACTGAAACAAAAGTAGAGCGAGAAAATAAAGAGGGCTCAAAGGTACCTTCCACTTGTGGAATTCTCAAGCAGGAGTAACACATTTGTACTTTATAAACAGACTTCCTATAGTGGATAGCAAATAATGATCTAGAAGCATTTGATTACACATTGTAGATTAGCTTACAACTTGGGATGTGGGAATCCAACATGCTGTTGTCTGCATGTGACACACTGGGGAGGGTACACAGTAGCATCTGTGCAATTAAAGTGTAACTAAGGCCAAAACATGTTTTTTAGTTTTGGATAGAGTGATAAGGGTTTACTCTCTTTATTTGTCCTGGTGACCACTGTTACAGAGATTGAAAGTGAGTGAAAATATAGTATGTCTAATTGTCGCCAGACACAGGAATAGAAGAGGCATAGGGGCTGATTTACTAAAACTGGAGCGTTCAAAATCTGTTGCAAATGTGCATGGTAGCCAATCAGCTTTTAACTTCAGCTTGTTCAATTAAGCTGCGACAAAAACATCTGGAAGCTGATTGGTTTCTCTGCAGAGCTGCACCAGATTTTGCACTCTCTAGTTTTAGTAAATCAACCCCATTGTCTTATGGGGAAACTTGATCCAATTACAACTAACATGGCATTTCCCCGACTTTGGAGAGATTTTCCCCCACCTCCGCATGCACACCAAAATGTTTTGTAGTTCAAAGCTTGAAGCTTGAAGACGCTCAACAAGCAAAATCCCATCCATTGCAATAATTGTGAACAGGTGCCATTGAAATCAATGGGATTTTGACTGTTAGGCGCCCTCAAGCTGCGAGCTACAAAACACTCAGGTGTAAATGCAGCTAACTGTTGTGCCTACAGGACAAGAAGTGGAGCGGTATCTTCCCAATGGGACAAAGATGGGACACAACTAACAAGAGTTTTAACAATAAATGGCTCAAG
The DNA here is from genome assembly GCF_905171775.1 of Rana temporaria. Taxonomy (NCBI): domain Eukaryota; kingdom Metazoa; phylum Chordata; class Amphibia; order Anura; family Ranidae; genus Rana; species Rana temporaria. The sequence goes on from NC_053491.1 coordinate 166,721,848, forward strand.
CACAAATAGGAGAGCAGCAAGTGGTTAAAAAGATCTGTGGGGCAGCCAGGTAGGAGACAGCATGAATCCTCCTAAGGCAGCACAAGTCAAACAAAAATGATGACATGTATAACAGTAAAACAAGACACTCACTTTATGTTGCCAGCTGAATATTGCTTCTGAGCTGTGTTGCTTTAATGTTGCTAATGCGGTGCAAACATGAGTGTGCCTGATGACAGGTTCAGTTTGAGCAGAGCAAGGAAGAGGAGCACTAAGCAACTTAACAGAAGCAGATTGGGCAACGGCCGCTGACACCCAGCCTTTATCTCATAAGAAAAAAAACTCTGATGACAGTGCACACTCTACAACAATGTGTCTGTACTGGTGAAGTCATCTCCTGCTACTGACATGTTTCGATTGGATACTGCCAATCTATCTCAAAATTATATACACAGTAGTAAATGACAGCCCACTCCTTCCCTCCTCCATGTCTTTGTATTGCTAAACACTATGGGAGTGGGCTATACAATGGTGATTGATGGAGGCTTCACCTCCCTGTTAGTCCTAGCACATACATACTATAGACCAACCCCCTACTTCATGAGTATCTTGGCAAAATGCCTAGAAATTGCCCAAAATTTGATACAAGCCAGTGGGTGGATCAAGCCTCCATATTACCAGTATTGCCAGTTACATAAAGCCACAAGTTTTCATTGTGCTCAATTTTAACCTTCCAGCTGCCAGTGTCCTAAGAACCAATGGCATCATCGGTTGATAAAGAAGATGTTGGGCATTTGCACAGCATCCTTGCCTGTCCCTTTCCTGCCCCTCACCATCAGCTCTGGGATCATATTAGCTGAGTGAGGGAGAGAAATTGAGGGAGAAGACAAACATTGGAATACTGATCATTACCAGTGTGCAAAGGCGTGTTTGCTTTATAAGAATAATCTCCTCTAACTTTTGGTTGTTTTTTGGTAGTTCGGTTGTTGCTGCGTTATGTAAAACTATTAGTTTTGTTTTTAAACTTTAGAATGGGGTGTCTCGAGGTGTGCGGAATTTTAAAGGGTGCCTTGACTGAAAAAAAGCTGAGAAACACTGCTACAGACAGAGGCTGGGATTGGCAGATCCTCCTCCAGATATTTTTACAGTGTGAACAAAGTGAAAGCTATTATTAGTCAACTTTTTTTTTTCATGTGACCAGTACAGCACCAATCAACGATGTGCATACACAGATTCATACATTAGAAACTCCTCCAACAGAATTTTCCCCAAGGACAGAAAAGACTTGGGAAACATCATCTGACCTTTGAAAAGCAATGTTAAAGAAGAAGTAGGGTCAAAGCTATTTGTCCCTACTTCTGCTCTGGGTCACAGGAGTGCACTTAATTATGCACTTCTGATCGATCCCGGCTAACAATCACTGGCTCTCTGCTTATTGAAGACTGAGAACTGAGCGATCAGCAGTCTTTAATCACTCAGTTCTCAGTTTAAAGGTGGCAGGGGAGAGCTGCAGCTTGGATCGATACTGCAGCCATCCAGGTAAGTATGATTGCTTGTTATGTTCAATTCCCGTAATTCGCTTTTGAATAAGGTACATTAAATACAGTGACGTGATTTTTATACATCAATAGAAGGGATCATGGCGATTAAACATTGAATGCTTAAAAACATCCTGTACAGTACTACCATTAACAGATTCCAAGAATCTGGAGAAATCTCTGTGTGCAAGGGACAGGGCCGAAACACAATATTGGATGCTTATGATCTTCGGGTCCTCAGATTAAAAACAGGCATGATGTGTGATGGACATCACCGCATGGGCTCAGGAACTGTAAACACAGTTTGGCATGCCATCAAAAAATGCATGTTAAAGCTCTATCATGCAAATAAAAAGCCATCTCTGAATAAGATCCAGAAACGCCACTATCTTCTCTGGGCCAAAGCTCATTTAAAATGGTCTGTTGCAAAGTGGAAAACTGTTCTGTGATCAGACGAATCAAAATTTGACATTCTTTTTGGCAACCATGGGCGTCGCATCCTTCGGACTAAAGAGGAAAAGGACCTTCCGGCTTTTTATCAGCACTCAGTTCAAAAGCCTGCATCTCTGATGGTATCTGGCTGCCAGCAACTGGTCTTCTCAGTTCCCAGATGTCTACAGAGTGTTGTTAAAAGAAGACGGGATGTTACATCATGGTAAACAAGGCCCTGTCCCAACATTTTTGGAATTGGAGGTTGCACTTTGCCAACTTTTTGTTGCCCTATCCAGTGGCGGTTCGTCCATAGAGGGCGCTGGAGCGCCGCCCCCTCTGGCTCTCACCGCCACTGAGTGAAATAACATAGATTCATGCATTGCACGAATCTATGTTATTTTCGCCGCTGCCGCTGTTATTCAGATGGTCGGCGCTCAATGTCCGGCCATCTGAATAACGCCAGCTGGTTGGCTGTAGGGAAATGTCTATCAAAGCCAACGGCTCTGATAGGCTTTCCCAATACAGCCCCCGGGTCCCGGGAATCTTATTCTCGGAGCGCACAGACTGTACGCCCCTTGAATAAGATGACAGGCGCCTCAGCCAATCAGGTTGGCCGGTTCTGGCTACCTGTAACCTGATTGGCTGAGACGCCTGTCAGTCATCGAGGGTGGGAGAAGACATCGTGGGACGTGGATGCCTGACTCCAGTAAAGGTAAGTGCCGGGCGGGGGGGGGAGGAAGAACGCAATTTACAGGGCACACGGCACAGTGGGGACAATTGGCACAGCGGCGACCATTAAAGGGCACAGTGGCTGCGTTTAATGGCATGGCACAGTGGTGACAATGGATGGCACAGTGGCTGCATTTAATGGCATGGCACAGTGGTGACAATGGATGGCACAGTGGCTGCGTTTAATGGCATGGCACAGTGGCTGCGTTTAATGGCATGGCACAGTGGTGACAATGTATGGCACAGGGGCTGCGTTTAATGGCATGGCACAGTGGTGACAATGTATGGCACAGTGGCTGCGTTTAATGGCATGGCACAGTGGTGACAATGGATGGCACAGTGACTGCGTTTAATGGCATGGCACAGTGGTGACAATGTATGACACAGGGGCTGCGTTTAATGGCATGGCACAGTGGTGACAATGTATGGCACAGTGGCTGCGTTTAATGGCATGGCACAGTGGTGACAATGGATGGCACAGTGACTGCGTTTAATGGCATGGCACAGTGGTGACAATGTATGGCACAGGGGCTGCGTTTAATGGCATGGCACAGTGGTGACAATGTATGGCACAGTGGCTGCGTTTAATGGCATGGCACAGTGGTGACAATGGATGGCACAGTGACTGCGTTTAATGGCATGGCACAGTGGTGACAATGTATGGCACAGTGGCTGCGTTTAATGGCATGGCACAGTGGTGACAATGTATGGCACAGTGGTGACAATGGATGGCACAGTGGTGACAATGGATGGCACAGTGGCTGCGTTTAATGGCATGGCACAGTGGTGACAATGTATGGCACAGTGGCTGCGTTTAATGGCATGGCACAGTGGTGACAATGGATGGCACAGTGACTGCGTTTAATGGCATGGCACAGTGGTGACAATGGATGGCACAGTGACTGCGTTTAATGGCATGGCACAGTGGTGCGAATTGATGGCACAGTGACTGCATTTGATGGCATGGCACAGTGACTGCGTTTAATGGCATGGCACAGTGGTGCGAATTGATGGCACAGTGGCTGCATTTGATGGCATGTAACAGTGGCTGCGTTTGGGCACAGTGAGACTGCAATTTTTTTTCCTTTGCGCCCCCCCAAAAATTTTAAGCACCAGCCACCACTGGCCCTATCCCAACTTTTCGGTTGCTGCCATCAATTTCAAAATTACTTAATTTTTTTTTTTAAATGGTACATTTTCTTCACAATTCATTGCATTCTTTTTTATGTAGATTTTTTTACAACATACAATTTTTTGGGAATTGAGGTTGCACTTTGTAAATACCCTTACACATTTACCTTGAATTTTGTGACATGTATTTGAGTAAACAGTGCTGCCTCACAGAATTCACAGAGCCCTTCTACTGATCCAGAGGTGCTGAGAGGAAGAGTATCCGGAGTCAGTAGAGGAATTACAGCTCTAAAGCAGGAAGGTACCATGGGATATATAGTCTTTAGAAATTGAAAGTAAACTGCAACATGTGCAGGGAATCCAGTAAGTTATGGAACGAGATAGCCAGACAGGCAGAATTCACAACACGGAAGGAGATTTTTAAAGCGGGAGTTCACCCGAATTTTTTTTTTAACATTAGATTGATGCTCATTTTGTCTAGGGGAATTGGGTAGTTTTTTTTAAATCGAAGCAGTACTTACCATTTTAGAGAGCGATCTTCTCTGCCGCTTCCGGGTATGATCTTCGGGACTGGGCGTTCCTATTTAATTGACAGGCTTCCGACGGTCGCATACATCACGTCGCGAGTAGCCGAAAGAAGCCAAACTTCTATACGGCGCCTGCGCACCGACGTTCGGCTACTTTCGGAAAATCGTGACGCGATGTATGCGACCGTCGGAAGCCTGTCGGAAGCCTGTCAATAAAGTAGGAACGCCCAGTCCCGCAGCCCATAACCGGAAGCGGCGGAGAAGATGCATCTCTAAAACGGAAAGTACGGCTTCGATTGTAAAAAAAACACCCGATTCCCCTTGACAAAACGAGCCTCAATCTAATGTTAAAAAAAAAGGTTTTTGGGTGAACCTCCACTTTAAGTAAGTGTATTTTGGATTGTATTGCTATTACAATGCTGATGTTATAAAATAAAAGTGTACACTGTGACTGTATGGATTTCCTTTCATATTAAATCTTCCCTTATGCAGAAAATGTTTCTGTTTTCTGGGTAACATGATTTCACTGTTTTCTGTGAGCTTATCAGACTTTGGTGTACCAGTTAGTTAAAAAGTAACTGCAGGCGTGTCAGCTGAGGAATTCCTCCTAGAGATATTGCTCTGTTTCATGAAACGTCATTCTTCCTGGAACAACTGTAATACACTGCCTTCACATTTCCCAATCACTTGGAGTACACTGCTTTCACAATTCTCAATTGAGACATGCAACAATCATAAGTTCTGCGTATAACAGAATATATTAGAAAAAGTGTGTCTTGGACTGAATATCCAAATGATAAGCTCAGGTATGTTTATTAGAATTTTTTTTCAAGAACCATGTGAATGGCTCTGTGAAGATTTCCATTAAACAAGCATTGTTAGTTGTAAAAGATGACAGGTTTAGGAAACACTTAGCTAATAAGATTCATAAAACGCCAAGAACATATTGCATAAACTATTTATATTAGTTGGATCATGTGTAAGTTTAGACGGCAAGAAGATTACAGGTCAGATAGTACTCACTGATTGAACTGAAATATAGGGCTCAGATCCATTGTGATTTGTGCTAGTATACCGTAAATATAAATACAGTATCCACCTACGAGAAGCTAAATCTAATATAGGGCCTTACTACAGCTGATCAACAATATATACTTTTTATTTTAAAGAAACTATCATTAAAACAAAAAACTAAATAAATCCCTCTGATTCTCTTATGAAGCACAGGTTTGACAAAAATATTAAAGCTGGTATGTCTGCCTGGGCACCTGGCCTGATGCAATAAACCATGAGGGTGACAAAAAGGCCTTGATTATATGTGTAGAGGTGTTTATCACTCTTCTAAAAAATGATCCACTGCGCATTTGAAGGTCAGCTTGTCCCCTCCGTAATGCCTGTTGGAGAACAGTCGCGGCATGGTTCCATACACTTGAATAATTCACATTTGGTAGTGGTTTCACCTGCCAAATGGGACAGGTTGTATAATTATCTCACTGTAAGACCTTTTTCACACCTGAGCGGTTTACAGGCGCAACTGCGCTAAAAATAGCACCTGCAAACAAACCCTAAACCTGCTGTGTCTCCAGTGTGAAAGCCTGAGGAGCGGTGCGCTAGCCGGACGGTTAAAAAAGTCCTGCTAGCCGCATCTTTGTAGCGGAGAAGAAGCGGTGTATATACCGCTCCTCCACCGCTCCCGCCCATTGAAATCAATGGGACATCGTGGCAATACCGCCTGCAATGCGCCTCTACAGAGGCGCTTTGCTGTGGTTTTTAACCCTTTCTCGGCCCGCTAGCAGCCGAATAGCTCCACAAAATTGGCGGTAAAGCGCTGCATTTTAGCGGTGCTTTACCGCCGACGCACCTCCCGCCCCAGTGTGAAAGGTGCCTAATTGCAGCTCAGTGGTCAGAGGGGCGGCTCAAACACCTGCTTTTTCCACTTCTTGGCTGTCTGTCTTAACGAGGCCTTATGCCGCGTAACCCACACGATCAGTTTTCTCGTTGGGAAAACTGTCATGTTTTCTCTTGGATGAGAAAACCGGCCGTGTGTAGGCTCTCCAGCAGTTTTTCTGACGAGAAAAATGCAGAGAATCACAACGGAAAAATTTGTTCTAAAAAATGTTCTAAATTTTCTCGTCGCGAATCGCAGTGTTTTTGTTATCGGCAGTTTTCCCATAGGGAAACACTGCTAGGGAGCCTACAAGAGAGGACCAAGAGAAAACCTGTCGGGAAAACCGGCCGTGTGTACACAGGGAAAAGGGACCAAGCCGGTCCTCGGTTTTCCCAGTTGATCATTTTTTAGAAGAGTGATAAACACCTCTACACATATAATCAGGCCTTTTTGACACCCTCTTGGTTTATTGCGTCAGGCCAGATGCCCAGGCAGACATACCAGCTTTAATATTTTTGTCAAACCTGTGCTTCAATCGTGTGTACGCGGCATTACAGTCAGTACCTGCTGCAGATAAAATACTGATAGGTAGGGTTGGATTTCTGTAAAGCTACCGCAGGCCATAGGTTAGCCAACACAGGCCATGGGTTAGGGCAGCAGCCCTACCAGGGGTGACAGTTACTTGAACATCATGCAGCTGAATGCTTTAAAAACATTTCTGTACATAATACAATGTTGCAACAATCCTTGCTGTTGCTGTCCCTGCACAGTTTGTACATGTTAATTTGGCAATAGGCAATATTAAACTTACCGCTGTTCCTATGTTGAGGGTCGGGACAGTGTCACAGGTTCAGTCAGTCAGTCTGTTCCACCTATAAAGCAGGGATGTCCATACTAAGACCTGTGGGTCACTTCTGGCCTGTAACACTCTGATAGGGACACTGATGTATGGGGGAACTCTGATGGGGACACTGATGTATGGGGGAACTCTGATAGGGACACTGATGTATGGGGGAACTCTGATGGGGACACTGATGTATGGGGGAACTCTGATAGGGACACTGATGTATGGGGGAACTCTAATAGGGACACTGATGTATGGGGGAACTCTGATAGAGACACTGATGTATGGGGGAACTCTGATGGGGACACTGATGTATGGGGGAACTCTGATGGGGACACTGATGTATGGGGGAACTCTGATGGGGACACTGATGTATGGGGGAACTCTGATGGGGACACTGATGTATGGGGGAACTCTGATGGGGACACTGATGTATGGGGGAACTCTGATGGGGACACTGATGTATGGGGGAACTCTGATAGGGACACTGATGTATGGGGAACTCTGATAGGGACACAGATGTATGGGGGAACTCTCATAGGGACCCTGATGTATTGGGGGGCTCTAATATGATGGGGTTTTTCTCATATGAAGTTATTTCATGGAGCGTATTTATTGATTAATTTGAATTGTATTCTTTAATTTAAAAAAAATATATATATTTTTTTTAACCCACAAATATTTGTAAAAAATATGATATGGTTACAACAAAGGTGAGCTTGCCTGGCATACACTGAACTGCAGATGTATATGCTGGATAAAATATGTATTTCCCATTAAAACCCAAGTCCTTTAGTAAGGAACCCTTAACCTTGAGTGGGCTGGACACAGATGACTGGGATAGCTGCCTAAATCTAGATAGGAGATCACTTTGAAGTGTTACTCTATGAGAGTGCTTTTGTTAGTTAGAAATATTAGAGGAAAATAGCTTGAAGGCTATGTCATGAGGACAGAATGGTGTAAGAATATAACATTATTTTACAGCTAAATCTAAAATCTAAATTACATTTAAAAGATCTACAAAACATAACAAGGGAAATTGTCAGCTGGAATAATTAATAACAACTACAAAATATATTAAAATAATTGGGACATATTTAATTTAAAATGACTATTAAGGAGATATACATCTATTTTGCAGTTTAGTGGCATTGTTATAGATATATATAGATAGATTTATATATATATATATATATATATATATATATATATATATATATATATATCTATATATATATATTTATATATATAATTTATTACATTTCGTAGAATATTCTTGAGGTGGAAGTCTATGTTTAAAGTTGAACTTCATGCAGATAGGAAAGACACAGAGGGCTGCAGCTATGTATTCTTTAATAAACAAGAAATGTATTTTTGAATGCAACTAGTGTACAGGTGTACAGCTCTTTCATTGAACTTCACCTTCTGGCTAAAAATGATAAATATACTCATATTCTCCCGAGGGGGGCATGCTATAGCCGCCAAGTGTATGACTCGGCCTCACCCCCGGCGCGCAGCGTCATTGATTTGATTGACAGCAGCGGGAGCCAATGGCTGCGCTGCTATCAATCTAACCAATGAACAGCCAACGAGCTGTTTGGAAAGCGACACGGGAACGGGCCCACGGAAGTTCGGGGCTCAGGTTAGTAAAACGGGGGCGGAGAGTACAAGGTGTTTTTTCACCTTAATGTATCCTATGCATTAAGGTAAAAAAAACACCTTGCAATCTCTGGCCCCCCCATTGGGCTCGTTCCCGCAATGGTTTCCCCCTGCTTGAGGTGGCTCGTCATTTGGGATTTATAGCAGCGCAGCCATTGGCTCAGCTGCTGTCAATCACATCTAATGACGCGGCGTGCTGGGTGCCGGGGCCGAGTGATACAGTCGGCACTGGCTGTACCACGGGAGCGTGCCCGAAAGCTAACCCCCTTGGGAGAGAGATTCCCATGAAGGGGGTTAGCGCTTGCAGGGAGGAGCTGAGACAGAGGGACCCCAGAAGACCAGGATCGGGGCCGATCTGTGCAAAACGAACTGCACAAACCTGAAGCCATACAACCCCTTCAAAGTTAAACAAACACAAAGGTTTACAACCATACACACTGACACTATTAGATTTTCTGTAGATTTTTGTCTTCAGATTTACCAAAACCATGTAGTACAAGGGCCTGCCTGATTGCATACAAATTAAAACTCCAAAGGTTTGACTTCCTATTTATATGGTTTTGGTAAATCCGAAGACAAAAATCTGCAGAAAATCTAATAGTGTGTATGGGGCTTAAGGTAGAGGAGGTAATAGGATGGAATGTTAGCTGCAAGGGAAGAAGTAAGTAATACAGGTTTAGAGCAGTGGATGTAGGACTGAAGTTCAGAGTCCAAGCTCATATCTTCCATATTGGATGTTCAGATCTATATCACGTTTGATAAGAAAGGCGTATACCAAATTGATGTATTGGCATAAGACAAGACCATTTGAACTTCCATATTGGATTTACAGATCTATATCACGTTTGATAATAAAGGCGTATACCAAATTGATGTATTGGCATAAGACAAGACCATTTGAGCTTGAAATGGTTTGTGTCAGTGGGGTGGATTTACTAAAGGAGCAGTAGAGACTGTTCACTTAGCAAAATCAATGTTTAAAGTGATCAATTTGTAAAGTGAACATCCCTGAGCTTAGTAAATAGGGTGAAATTGTGTTAAATTTCAGTTATATGCATGGAAAAAATACTCCTGTTTTATTTTCCTTGCACATGGTTACGGGAATACAAAGTAAAGATACCTTCACCATATTTAGTAAGCTTAGTGAACATTTAGGCTTGGTTCACACTACTGTACTGCGACTTTGATGCAATTTACAGTGCGATTATGCGGTGTGACTTTGGTGCAGAAGAGGCACAAGTGAAAACGGTGAGATTTCCCTTGTCATGCAATTCTATGCGATTCAAGTCACATCAGTGTGTGACTTGACTAGTGTGATCCAGGCCTTACTTTTCTACGTCTCCGCTACTTTAGTAAATCAACCCCAGTTTAACAATTTATTTACTCTTTCTTCAGTTCATACGTCTTTTTCTTATTGTTGCAGCTTGAGTTAGAAGCAGGTGTTACAGTTTTTCGAGCCAACCCTGATTTTATTCAGCCAATTTTCTCGAATAGCTGCACAAGGGAGCGATATCTCACTTTTAGAATACCAAATCTTGTTTTTTCAGCTTATTCCATATATAACACTAACGGTCCAAGAGTTCTGGATGGCTCTGATGCGATAACAGGGGCGTTCTGACCATTTTTTTTAAGCCTGTGTAGTACAAAGACACAATCTGCACTATTGGCAAGATGTTGAATTGTTTTAAACAATGGTCTAATAACACAAATGTACTTGCCTTGCTGCAGCAGTCATGACCTAACCTAATTTATTTGACTAAACTCTATTTATGAAAGAATCACAAGCAGATGAATCCAAAGGAACACGTTGGAATATGCAGAACGTAAAAGGAAAAAAAATAAAAATCTGAAGTGGACAAACTGCATTCGGAATCAGCATAATACTATTATAAACAGACCTGGAATAAATAAATATTAATCCAGATGAGATACAAAACAGATGACTAGCACTAGAATGACATTTATCTATCTTGACAACACGGATGGAAGAAAGTATGTATGAGATTGTTACATGGCATATCCAATACTTCATGTATATTAAAAGAAACTGATGTTCTTTCTAATAGTATACGAAGATAAACATATGTGTACGTTTGGTATTTATATTGTGCTGTTTCATGTCACTGGCGCTGCTGCATGAATTATGTATTAGCTAGTTAACACAATTAAATAATAAGAAGAGGATTGTTCACTTACAAAGCAGATGTATGAAGATGTACAAAACATCAAGAGTTAGATCATACATGTGCGCACAAGTGGTGCCAGGTGTGCCTGGGCACACGCTAATCACCCTGTACTATGCAGATTCCACATGCTGCCCGGCTGCAGAAAAAAGGACGGGGGAATCTCTCTCCTTGGTCCCTTTCTCTGTGTCCAAAGTGCAACATCAGGGGTCTGTTTAGACCCCTGATATTTCACCAAAGCCCCCAATAAGGCTCTTAAAAAAATTGTAAAAAAATAATGTAAAAAATTATAGAAAAACTAAATTGTAACAAAAAAAATAAAAATAAACTACTGACACCAATCTCTGCCCTACTGACTAAAGGTCGATTATCGGCGGCCGGTATTAATTTTTTTTTGAAGAATCGGTATCGGTAAAAAAAACTATATTGCTTCAAGTGGTTGTACCGGGGTTAAATGCCTGCAGCTTCAGGCATCACCCTGGTAACATATTTTAGAGCAGACAGTCGGCTTTCTTGTAATAACAACCGATGCGGTTAAGCAGCAACTTGGCTGTTATCACAAGTAGCGGGAGGGGACGTCCCCCTCCTCCCGCCGCCTTCTGCCGCTCAGCACATGTCTCTCGTCCCACCGGGAGGCCTGAGCAACCAAGCAGCATGTCCACCGGCTGGCCAGTGACCCGAACAAAGCCGATTGCTTTGTTCGGGTCTCAGATCTAGTAACCCAGGAGCGATGTCATGACCTCACTTCCGGATTACTCTCATACTAAAGGCGCCAGTTTAAAAAAATAGAAGAAGCGTTTTGAATAATTTTAAATGCATTGAAGGGGTTTGGGGTCTTGAAGAACCCAGATCCCTCCATAAAGAGTACCTGTCACTGCCTATTACTGTCACAAGGGATGTTTATATTCCTTGTGGCAGCAATAAAAGTGATTAAAAAAAAATGTAAAAGCACAGTGTAAACATAAAAACTTTAAATCTATAGAATATTTGCACCTGATATTGACTATCGACTGTAAAGTGGAGTTCCACCCACTTTTGAGAGGTGGTCTTAAACGAAAGACCACCTCTCCATCCCTCATTTTTGGATATTTAAATACATTTTTTTCTTTAGTACCCTTTTTGGTAGTGTACTTCCGATCCAGCCGAACCGCGGCCAAGGACGTCACGTCCTCTTCTGTGACAAGCCACCCGTTGTCTTCTGGGACACGTGTGCCCAGAATACAAGCTGGCCAGTCACAAAATGGTGTGTGATTTGCAAAGTCAGAAACTGGCAGTAAAGCTGCAAGGCTCCATTGTCCGTTTCCCTTAGTTGGAATGGCCCTACTCCCTACTCTGGATGAAGGAGCACAAGGACACCTCTGGACAGCAGCATTGTCAGTTTGGGTTGGAGGGGAGTATTAGCATATTTTAGACACTAAAAACTGAAGCCAAACTTCAGCCCACACTTTAGCCCTGGTTCACACTACCCCGACTTGTCATGCAACTTGAGAGTTTAAAGTCACATCCCATAAATGACAATGGAATCATTCTAATCGGTGCGACTCAAGTCTTAGAAAAAGGTTCCTGCACTACTTTTGGCGTGACTTCAACATGACTTCCATTGACTTCTGCAAAATAAGTCGTATGCAAGCCGCTATTCAAAGTTGTGGCAGTGTGAATCGGGGCTTATACTGAGGTTACAGAAAACAGTGTTTTTTTAAGTGTTTGGGATAAAGGTTTTGCATGAATAAATAAAAGCTGATCATTGTAGGCTCCCCATCAGTGGTAAATGTTTTTTCTCAACAGTCTTAACTGATGCATTTGCAGGAGAGCTTGTTCTATTGAAAATTAAAAAAACTTACTGGCTAGATCACCTGTAGAAAAAAGAAGCCTAAAAAATAAAATGAATGCAGCCAACACATCGAAGAATGGGTAAGCTGCAATAAAATAACTGTTTGCTTTTGTGCTTAATACCACATTAGGTGTTAAAGTGCTTTGGGAAACGCTCTTCCAATCATTCAGGTATGAATGAGGTCTTAAGATGGTGATGAATAAAACATGTTTTACTGCAGCATTTCAAATTTGCGATCCCTCTGCTGATCTGGACACAAATTTCTCCTTAACCTGGGAACACAAGTTTGTAGGACTGGGATTTGCCATTGTAGACAGGGGCCCAGATTCAGGTAGATCCGTGCAATATTTGCGTGGGCAAAGGGCAACGATGTTTGCTCTGCGCCCACGCAAATATTTCGGTTTGCCCGCGATTCACGGAGCAGTAGCTCCGTAAATTGCGCGGGCGCTATGCTAAATAGCCCGGCGTAAGGGCGCCTAATGTAAATGATCCCGCCGGGGGCGGGAATCATTTAAATTAGGCGCGCTCCCGCGCCGAGCGAACAGCGCATGCTCCGTCGGGAAACTTTCCCGACGTGCATTGCGGCAAATGACGTTGCAAGGACGTCATTTGCTTCTAAGTGAACGTGAATGGCGTCCAGCGCCATTCACGAATCACTTACGTAAACAACGTGAAATTTTAATTTCATGAGCGGGAAGGGCGGCTATACTTTAGCATTGGCTGCCCCTGCTATAAACTCCGTACCTTGCGTGCGCAGGGCCCGCGCAACTTTTGTGAATCGGTGGTAGTATGCAATTTGCATACTATACGCCGATCACAATGGCCGCGCCCCCTAGCGGCCAACGCAAGAATGCAGCCTGAGATATGAAGGCATAAGGAGGCTTATGCCTGTCATATCCTAGGCTGCAGTCCGCGTAGCGATGTTCCTGAATCAGGGGCATTCGCTACGCGGGAGCAAAACAGCTATTGCGCCGCGCAACCTATGGTTGCGCGGGCGCAATAGCTTCTTGAATCTGGGCCAGGGTCTAGCACCTCACTAAAGGAATTGAAAGGTTGTCACACTTGTCTTCATTCATTCTGCATTATGGAGTATGACAGCTTTGCGTGGTATCATCAGAGAGTGGGAAAAATGAAAGAAAAATACAACCAGGAAACATTACTGCTGGTGTGCCAGAGAGAAGGAGGACTCTATTGTTTGGCTTGCATTGACCTGAAATTTAAATACAATAAAACCTTGGTTTGCAAGCATAATTTGTTCCAGAAACATGCTTGTAATCCAAAGCACTTGTATATCAAAGCATTTTTTTTACATTGTATAAAAGAGAAGAGAGGCACCTCTAAGGCCTCGTACACACGACGGGACTGTCCGATGAAAACTGTCCGACCGGACCGTTTTCATCGGACATGTCCGCTGGGAGAATTTGGTCTGATGGCTGTACACACCATCAGACCAAATTCCGTGCGGACAGAATACGTGGTGACGACGCGGCGACGATGACGCGGCGACGTGCGCGAACCCGGAAGTTCAATGCTTCCACGCATGCGTCGAATCACTTCGACGCGATGCGCGGGTTCTCGGGCCAGCGGACATGTCCGATGATTCATACTGACCATGTCCGGCGGACAGGCTTCCAGTGGACATGTTTCTTAGCATGCTAAGAAACATTTGTCTGCTGGAAACCCGTCCGGTCGGCCGGAAAATTGTCCGGTCGGCCCTACACACGACCGAACATGTCTGCTAAATGTTGTACCTTCATTAAAGGGGTTGTAAAGATACCATTTTTTTTTCCTTACGTAGCTTCCTTTACCTTAGTGCAGTCCTCCTTCACTTACCTCATCCTTCCATTTTGCTTTGAAATGTCCTTATTTCTTCTGAGAAATCCTCACTTCCTGTTCTTCTGCCTGTAACTCCACACAGTAATGCGACATATTCTCCCTGGTGTGGAGTGTCGTGCTCGACCCCTCCCCTGTAATAGAGGAGAGTCAGGACGCCCACTAACACACAGCTGCTTTCTCTGCAACGTAGAGAGCGTCCTGACTCTCCTGTAGTCTAAGGGAGGGGGCGAGCACGACACTCCACACCAGGGAGAAAGTGTTGCATTACTGTGTGGAGTTACAGACAGAAGAACAGGAAGTGAGTTCTGAGAAGAAATAAGGACATTTAAAAGCAAAATCGAAGGATGAGGTAAGTGAAGGAGGACTGCACTAAGGTAAAGGAAGCTATTTAGGGGAAAAACAAATTGTACCTTTACAACTCCTTTAATGAAGGTACAACATTTAGCA
Source organism: Rana temporaria (assembly GCF_905171775.1). Lineage (NCBI taxonomy): Eukaryota > Metazoa > Chordata > Amphibia > Anura > Ranidae > Rana > Rana temporaria. The sequence goes on from NC_053491.1 coordinate 166,736,872, forward strand.
ACGTATTGCTACACTTAGAGGTGCCTCTCTTCTCTTTTATACAATGTAAAAAAAATGCTTTGATATGCAAGTGCTTTGGATTACAAGCATATAATGTAGCATGTAGCAAATGTAACCATATTGCTACACTTAGAGGCTCCTCTCTTCTTTTTTATACTCAGTTGTGACATGACACTACTCTTATATCAAGACATCACTTGTATATCAAGGCAAAATTTATTAAAACATTTTGCTTGTCTTACAAAACGCTCTCAAACCAAGTTACTCTCAAACCAAGGTTTTACTGTATTGGTTTTGAAATAACTACCGTAACTCATCCCCTTGCGAACAGATCTTATTTTGACCCTTTACCATTGTTCTAGGAAGATATACACATAACAATGGCACCAAACTCAGCCAAGGATATGTGTCAGCAATGGTGACATTCTGAGGTATGGGTGTACCACCATTAGTTTGAAGAAAAGCAGGACGTGTGGTTGAGAGGAAATTATAAAATGACTCATGCAGGAAGCAGCTATCTAATCCCTCTATGAACTGCAGGAATTAAAAAGTTATTGATAAAACCATTTAAATTAAACAGATTTAAAGGGGTTGTAAAGGTTCGTCTTTTATTTTCTAAATAGGTTCCTTTATGCTCATGCATTGTTGGTTCATTAACCTTTTCCTTCGATTTCCCTTTTAAATGTTTTTTTTCTTTGTTTGAATTTCTCACTTCCTGTTTCTCCTCAGTAAGCTTTCCATCATCATCCGAGCGGTGGAAAGTCATTTAGAACAGCTTACTGAACAGCTTACTGAGGAGGAACAGGAAGTGAGAAATTCAGACAAAGAAAACAAAGAAAAAAAACATTTAGGAGGGAAACTGAAGGAAAAGGTAAGTGAACCAACAATGCACTAGCTTAAAGGAACCTATTTAGAAAATAAAAAATGAACCTTTACAACCCCTTTAAAGAAGAATTCCAGGAATTTATTTTCCTGTGCAGTGGGGCTGTGCCCACATTGCATGTGTTAGTAGCTCGTTTTTGTCTAGGGGTAAGGAGAGTGGGTATATACTTACTTACTCTGATCCTCCGAGCGCAAGACCGGTTCCTGATGCTCCTGCCCCCCCTGAACGCTAGCAGTCTTGTGCATGGACTGTTCCTGACATCATTATGTCCATAGACCGGCTCTGGATGTGAGGCAGGACGGCAGGAACAGTCCACCGCTGGCCATGGGGGAGCGATGTTTTCCTGAGGATCGAAGGATTAGGGAAGTATATCCTTTCTGTGCGCTCTTGGACAAAACGAGTAGTTAACCCATGCAGTGCGGGCACAGCCCCTCTGCATGGGAAAAGATGAAAACATTGATTCTCTTGTTATATAAACCTATTCTGCAAAAAGCTTTGCACTTTTCTAAATATAATAGGACATACTATAGACCCTAGGAGACAACCATCCAATACAAGGTAATTATTTGGACCAGACCTAGGCAAATTACAGCCCCAGGACCACATCTGGCCCTTTGGCTGGCCCTATCCTGTCCTTGATGCCTCCACTGTCAGCATGCTTCTCTGTGTCTGTTAGCTTCCTCACTGAGCTTAGCAAAGCATTGTGCCATGGCATGTGGACAGCCCAGTCTGTCTATTATTTTACAATTTGGGTGGGTGGCCAGGGGATGGAAAAACGGGCTCAGCCAACTGTTTTTACCATCCCCTGACCACCCATTCGAAAGAGACCTATTTCATGACCAATTGTACCGATTATTCCTAGTGTCAAGCATTTGTTTATGAATACGCACTGATGGGTGAAATGCGTTAACTGGCTGTCCTGGAGCTGTGTTTCTGTCTTTGTTACTTGCATTGATTGAATAAAGAAGCCCATTATATGAGATCTTGGATTGTCGCTACCTTTGTTCTTCTCACAGGTGTTTGTTTTCTTTATGTTTATGTACTGCAGACCTTCTCAGGTCCAAAATTCACATGGAGAAGAATTAAGTTTGGCCCTCCACACCAGTCCCAGAGTCTCATGTGGCCCCTTGGCAAAATGAATTGCCTATCCCTGATTTGGGTAATGCACATTCTACATGGTTTGCAGTGTTAAGAATGGCATTCTAACAAAACTAAATAATTGCCTTTATTGTTTTACAGCTAGACAAGATGGCTTAATGAAGTTCTTAACGCCCAGGGGGGCAGGAAGGATTGCTGATCATGTGACCACTGTGATTGGCTGCCACAGTGGTCACATGATTGTAAGCCAGTCCTGGTGACTACCAATGTTTTCTCAGGACAGAAAGCTGTTATTGGCAGCTCAGTCTTTGTGCTGGGAGCGAAACATTGCCTGCCCAGCGACGCATATGGGCAGTGTGTGGGCATTAAAACCTAGCTTTTTGGCGGCGCACATATGGCTTAATAGATTTGAAAGGGGTTAAAGGATACCTGTGCTTGCAAGAAAAGTGAAGTACCCCGCTTCTTCCAACTACCTAAAGTACACCCTTACTCTACCCCGCATGCATATTTTAGGTTGGGGGATACTTTAGCTTAGGGGTGTTGGCCAAAAAAGATAACTGTACTTTTGTGTCAAGTTCAGTCCTTATAGACTGCAAACTTTTAGCAGAAAAAGTAACGTAATGTTTAACTAGTTGTCTACAAAGGGACTCTTGGCAGACTTTGTCTTTTAGGATCTGTTCACACTGCCGAGACTTGGGAACCCGATATGTGAGACCCTAAGTCGCGTGACTTGTGAAATCCCATGTTAGTCAATGAGAGACGTCTAAATTAGAACTACTGAAGTTGTTTCAACTTTAGAAAAGGTTCCTGTACTACTTCAGGGTGACTTCTATCCGACTTTTATTCTATACTTCTATCAAAATAGTATTCAATTTGCCTGGCAAAGTCGCACTGCAAGTCACATGACTTTCAGGTTGAGGCAGTGTGAACTGAGCCTTAAAGATTACAAAACAGGAACATAAGGTGTTCATCATACAAGTAATCAACATTTCTCAAAACACGTAGTTAGTATACACATGTAGTTGGAATGACAATAAAAATACCATATATATCCAGTGACGGCCAGTGGTATTTTTTTGGGGGAGGGCGGCAAACACTGCACCATGCCCCCCCATCCGGTCAGTCGGTCACCTGCAACACTTACCCCAGGCAGTGCTCCCCTCTGGGTAACCGGCTCCCCCGTGTCTCCTCCTCAGAATCACGGTGGTGTCCTTGCCATGCGTGTCCTCCTCAGAATCACGGCCGGTTCCTCACCGCGCATTTCCCCCCTTGAGCCAATAGGGTAGCTTCTCCTTTCGGCCAATCCGGAGACGGGTCTCAGAATCGCAGAATCAGTGTGACAATAGCGAATATTAATTCTCTATTGTCACACAACTGGGTGGACTTTGGGCGCAGTTCCCTGCGCCCTGGGCTCACCTTTTTTGAAGCCTAATAGAGCCTCTGGCTCTAATCACGTGCTTCAAAAAAAGAAAAATCCCCCATTGGAATCCATGCGTCCGGCGCCCTGCATGTAGATCAGGGGGCCGAATGCATGTATGGGGGGGCGGTGCCCGTGCGCTCCCTATGGATGGGCCACCACTGTATATATCCAAAATGAAAGTAAGTGCACTCCATGGGACCAGGGTTGGCAACTGTCAGTAAATTTACGAACAGTTTGTAAATATCAGTGATTTTTACAATTGTCTGTAAATATCAGAGCCTAGATCATTTGGCATGCTGTGTTGACATTTTAAAGCAGAGTTCCACCGAAAATAAATAAATAGAAGTCAGCAGCTACAAATACTGAAGCTGCTGACTTTTAATATTAGGACACTTCCCTGCCCAGGGCACCTGCGATGTCCTCACCCAAAGCCGATTTGTCCCTCAGCTCCTAGGTGGAGGCGCCGCCATCTTCGATAAGGGAATCAGGAAGTGAAGCATTGCGGCTTCACTTCCAGGTTCCCTACTGCGCATGCACGAGTCGTGCTGCGTGCTCTCACTGGTCTACATTAGTATTTGGATAGAATGAGTAGGAGGTGGATGTTGTCCAGGCTGAGATTCAGAATGAGATTCACAGTGTTTTCTTGCTGTACACTGGAGTTAGATAAGGTTGCTCTCAGGTCTGTATGAGTTTTACCAAACAGGTAATGGTTGCAAGCACTGAGAGTGAAATGAGACAGGTGGCACATACCTAGAGCCAGGAGCCTTCAATATCTATATAATAAATGTACGCTTGAGTAGAAAAGCTGTAAATCTTTACAAATTGGATTAGTGAAAGGATATAATTATATCAGATTCATTAGTTACCCTCACACACCCATGTATAGTTGCAACATTAGCATACACTTGGCCCGTCTTATCTCACAAAGGATGTATTGACTCTGTATACACATGATCTCAGGGGTCTTACTATACATCACATATGCAGTACATCACCCTCACCTATATTAATATTCTAATAATAAGACCTCCATCAATCAGCTTGGACTAGAAATGTCATTTCCTATCAGAATAAAACACCTGGGACCCAAACATTTCTGAGCAGACATTTACATAACTGTAACTGTAGTGTTCCTGTACACATCCAATCTCTACACCGGACCTGTGTGCCAGCAGGGCAAGACCAACCCTCCTGGCATTGCCAGCAACTGCATTGCCAGGAAATGACTGCAATCATTGGAATACTCCAAATTTTTCTGTATGTACTCATATCTTTACTATTCACTCTGTATTCATCAGACACAAAACTCCAGATGTATTCTCACTAGTGTTGAGCAGAATATGCCATATTCGATTTCGCGATATATCTCGAATATATATTCGAATATTCGAGATATATTCGCTAAATTCGAATATTCGTGATATTTTATCGAAAGTAAATGATTGCGATTTTTCGCTATTGCGAATGCGAAAATAATTGCGATTTTTTGATAACTGCGGTAGGAGCACTCTGATTGGCTCAGAATATTCGTGATATTTTATCGAAATATCGCAACATGCGAATGCGATATTTATTGCGCAATTTCGAGAAATGCTGGAGGAGCGCTCTGATTGGCTCAGAATATTCGTGATATTTTATCGAAATATCGCAACATGCGAATGCGATATTTATTGCGCAATTTCGAGAAATGCTGTAGGAGCACTCTGATTGGCTCAGAATATTCGTGATATTTTACAATACAAAATAATTGCGAATATTCGGCAAATGCGGAAGGAGCACTCTGATTGGCTCAGAATATTCTTGATATTTTACAATACAAAATAATTGCGAATATTCGGCAAATGCAGAAGGAGCACTCTGATTGGCTCAGAATATTCTTGATATTTTACAATACAAAATAATTGCGAATATTCGGCAAATGCAGAAGGAGCACTCTGATTGGCTCAGAATATTCTTGATATTTTACAATACAAAATAATTGCGAATATTCGGCAAATGCGGAAGGAGCACTCTGATTGGCTCAGAATATTCTTGATATTTTACAATAGAAAATAAAAAGTGTTTTGCATTGGTGGTGATTCTTTACTCTATCCATCTGTCACAGCCGTTTGTCAATCAAACACCTTGAAGATTGAACACGTTCATGCTGCATGCTTTGGACTTTTTTTCACTTCACATATCAAAGACATTTTTATGAAAGATTATTTTTCTATTATTGGGACTATATTTCTTTATATATTTGTTTCACTGTGTATTTCACAAGTTATTTGCGCTTGCTTATTTTATAATTTGCCCACATGTCTTGTCACTAGACATATTTTTTATTCTTGTAGAGCGACTCCATTTTCTGTCTTGTATTAATTTATGTTGTATAACATTTTTGAGTTGCTGCTGTATTCTCCCCTTTTTTAAGGTATGCGCAATTTTTTCCTTCTTACAAAAAATAATAATATCAAACATACAAATATTCATAACATACACATACACATACACAAAGCCCCCCCCTTTTGCATCAGAGACAATCAGAGTTCTCCTACCACAGTTATCGAAAATTCGCAATCATTTTCGCATTCGCAATAGCGAAAAATCGCAATTTTTTTTTTTTCAATTTGGCAACATAATAGGATCGCCTCAGCTTAGCTACTCGGCCCAGGGTCTCTAATCATACCAGCAATGCTTTTAGACGTCGATAGGATGTGATCTGTTTTAAAAATCAAATTGAAAAAATGCGAATATTCGGAATTGCGAATATTCACCGCGAAATTCGAAATATAGCGCGATTTCTCGAATATGCTATATTCGAGTCGAATATTCGCAATGCGAATATTCGTGAGCAACACTAATTCTCACATCTATGCTATTTACTCTGTATTCACCAGATACAACACTCCATATGTATCCTCATATCTATACCATTCACCAGATACAACACTCCAGATGTATCCTCATATCTATATTATTCATTCTGTATTCACCAGATATGAAACTCTAGATTTATCCTCATAACTATGCTATTCACTCTGCATTCACCAGATACAAAACCCCAGCTGTATCCTCATATCTATACAATTCACTCTGTATTCACCAGATGCAAAACTCCAGACTATGCTCATATCTATACAATTCACTCTACATTCACCAGATACAAAACTCCAGACTATCCTCATATCTGTACAATTCACTCTACATTCACCAGATACAAAGCTCCAGACTATCCTCATATCTATACAATTCACTCTACATTCACCAGATGCAAAACTCCAGACTATCCTCATATCTATACAATTCACTCTGTATTCACCAGATACAAAACTCCAGACTATCCTCATAGCTATACAATTCACTCTACATTCACCAGATGCAAAACTCCAGACTATCCTCATATCTATACAATTCACTCTACATTCACCTGATACAAAGCTCCAGACTATCCTCATATCTATACAATTCACTCTACATTCACCAGATGCAAAGCTCCAGACTATCCTCATATCTGTACAATTCACTCTACATTCACCAGATACAAAGCTCCAGACTATCCTCATATCTATACAATTCACTCTACATTCACCAAATGCAAAACTCCAGACTATCCTCATATCTATACAATTCACTCTGTATTCACCAGATACAAAACTCCAGACTATCATAGCTATACAATTCACTCTACATTCACCAGATGCAAAACTCCAGACTATCCTCATATCTATACAATTCACTCTACATTCACCTGATACAAAGCTCCAGACTATCCTCATATCTATACAATTCACTCTACATTCACCAGATGCAAAGCTCCAGACTATCCTCATATCTATACAATTCACTATACAATTCACTCTACATTCACCAGATACAAAACTCCAGACTATCCTCATATCTATACAATTCACTCTACATTCACCAGATTCAAAACCCCATCTGTATCCTCATATCTATACAATTCACTCTACATTCACCAGATGCAAAACTCCAGACTATCCTCATATCTATACAATTCACTATACAATTCACTCTACATTCACCAGATACAAAACTCCAGACTATCCTCATATCTATACAATTCACTATACAATTCACTCTACATTCACCAGATACAAAACTCCAGACTATCCTCATATCTATACAATTCACTCTACATTCACCAGATACAAAACCCCATCTGTATCCTCATATCTATACAATTCACTCTACATTCACCAGATGCAAAACTCCAGACTATCCTCATATCTATACAATTCACTCTACATTCACCAGATACAAAACTCCAGATATATCTTCATATCTATACTATTCACTCTGTATTCACCAGATACAAAACTCCAGATATATCTTCATATCTATACTATTCACTCTGTATTCACCAGATGCAACAAAAACCTCCAGATCAGTGTAGATACAGGTGACACATAGTTGGGGTATATGTACCACATGGTCACCTGCTCATCTACAATCTATATCTCATGGAACACAAACATACATCTGATGAGGGTCATACAAGTACTGGTAACTGTGTTACAAACAAATAAAATAAAGACTATATATATATATATATATATATATATATATATATATATATATATATATATATATATATATATATATATATATATATATATATATATATATATATATATATATATTTAAAGAAAAACTGTTATACAGTATATAAATAAATAAATAAATAATATATATATATATATTAAAAAATTGCAATATATACAGTATATTAAATATAAGTGTGTATGTTTATATATATTTATATACTGTATAACAGTTTTTCTTTATATATATATATATATATATATATATATATATATATATATATATATATATATATATATATATATATATATATAACATTTTTATTATATTTATATTATTTATACACTGTATAATAATTTTCCTTTCTATATATATTCTATATATAAATGAATAAAACAAAACACATTTTTATTATATTTATATATATTGTATATTCTTTTTTTCTTTCTCTCTCTATATATATATAGACTGCAAATGGCAAAAGAGAACACCAATGTTACATTAGAGATCACTGTATAGCTGAACTCTAGCCATAAGAATAGATTAGATGCAGTTTGCCACCATCACCCCATAGTCTTAGTAGTCTGCACAGTGAAAGAGGTGGGTGATTGTGGGTGATTGCCCCCATCAGAAGGGTGGCACACCCATCCACCTGTGAGCTGTCATCCTCCTCCAATTCCCAATCACTGATCTCTCCTCTAACAAACAATAAACAATGGCAAAGTATTTCTATGAGTCGATGAGCAGTGGTAAAGTTATGCCCAGGGCTCAGAGAAGGCAGCACACAGCATGCAGACAGTGTGTGCCCACAGTGCCCAGACTTTTCACCCACCTGGTGCCAGCCTGAGATGAAGTTGATAGAAGCAGAGATGAGATCAGAGCTGGGTGCCCCTCATATCCTTCCAGTGGTGTGCCAGGAGTCCTCCCTGGTAGCGGAGGAAGGTGTGAAAGGAATGGATCCGCTCTGTTATTCCCACATGAGCTCCGGTTAGTAAGTCAGCAGTGAGCTCGGGAATCCAGACTGAGGATGAGGAGGAGGAGGGAGGGGAGAAGAGCCGGCTCCTCCTCACCTCCGGGGACTACACAGGAGAGGAGACACAGAGGGAGAGACTGCAGGGGGACCATGTGCTGCTGACCACAACTCTGCTTATTACATCCCAAGAATTGCATTATTATTAGGAATATTATTATTGTTACATAAGTGTCTCTATTATCACCAAGCACACGTATTTTATTGTTTTTTATTAATAATAACAATCATAATAGTAATACAAATATTGTTGCAGAGTGCAGGACATTATTATCAAATGTCTTTTCATTAGCTCTGAACTGGATCATAGCTGAGATTTTTCTGAAAGTTTTTTTTTTTTTTTGATAATGATAATAATCAGAATAATATTGTTGCAGTGTGTTAGGCATTATTAAAAATTATATTTTTTATTATCATTGAACTTTACTATTGTTAACATCCTTGTTGTTATTCTTTCTAGCAATATTTGTTGCAGAATGCGGGACATTAATAATATGTGTCTTTTTTATTATCATTGAGATGTATCTCTTTCTAAAAGCATGTTACTGTTAATAATAATAATAATAATAATAATGGATAATAGTAATAATATTGTTAAATAGTGCTGTTTTTTTTTTTTTAAAAGCTATTATTATAGCTGAGCTTTATTATTGGGGAAATCCTTCTGAAAGTATTATGTTGATTGCTGATGATAATAATAATAATAATAGTAGTTGTAATACTTCTACTACTACTGCTAATGTTGCATAGTGTTGGGCATTATTAATAAATGTCTCTTTATTACCATTGAAATCTTTCTGAAAGTATATTATAGTTAATAAAAATGATAATAACAATACTATTGTTGCACGGTGATGAGGCTTGGTGTTTTTTCTTATCGGTGCAATCTTTTTTTTTTTTATTGTTAATAATATTGTTGCAGAGTGCTGGACATTATTAGTAAGTGTCTATTATCCCTGAGCTTTATTATCACTGAAATCTTTCTGAGGCCTCGTACACACGACCGAGTTTCTCAGCAAGAAACTTGCTGGGAGATATTTTTTTGCCGAGGAAACCGGTCGTGTGTACATTTTCGTTAAGGAAACTGCCGAGAAACTCGACGAGCCAAAAAGAGAGCATGTTCTCTATTTCCTTGACGGGAATGGAGAAAATTGGCTTGTCGAGTTTCTCAACAGCTTCACAAGGAACTCGACGAGGAAAATGATGTGTTTCGCCCGTCGAGTTCCTCGGTCGTGTGTACGAGGCCTCAGGGCTCATTTACACTTGCTTCGGCTTCAAGAAGGCTTCGGACCGGCTTTGTTAAGCGCTATGAACGCCAGTCAAAGCTCCTGCCACAAAATAAAATGGTTAGCTTACAGTCCTGTTTACACCTTGCTTTTGCTTTTCTTCAAAAATGATACCCCATGTAGCTTCAGTGGTGCTTCAAACGTCTTCAAAGTCTCTATAGAAGTCTATGGCAAAGCTCGCTTGAAGCCCCACCGAAGCCTCATCGAAGCCCCAGGAAGCAACACCAAAGCCCCACGAAGCCCCAACAAAGCTCCACCAAAGCCCCACGAAGCCTCATCGAAGCCCCAGGAAGCCTATGGCAAAGCTCGCTTTAAGCCCCACTGACGCAACACCAAAGCCTCAACAAAGCTTCACGAAGCCTCACCAAAGCCCCACTGAAGCTCATTGAAGCCTCATCGAAGCACGAAGCAAAACAGGTGTAAACAGGACTGTTAGCTAACCATTTTATTTAGTGACATTCAGAGAGCTTTAAAAAAGCATGCCTGAAGCCGTGTTTTGAAGCAAGTGTAAACTAGCCCTTAACAAAGCATGTCTGAAGCCAGGTTTTGAAGTATTTTATTGTTAATATTATTATTATTTTTAATAATATTAATTGTAATATCATTGTTGCAAAGTGCAGGGTAGTATAAATAAGTGTCCCTTTTTTATCGCTAAGCCTAATTATCACTGATATCTTTCTGTAAGTTTTATCTTTATTAAATCTTAAAGCGGTGTTCCACCCGCAATTTTTTTTTCTTTAAAAGTCTACAAACACTGTAGCTGCTGACTTTTAATAAGGACACTTACCTGTCCAGTGAGCCCCGCGATGGTGGCCCCCCGAGACCGATCCGTCCATCAGATCGGGTGCCGGCACTGCCATTCTAACTAAGGGAAACCGGCAGTGGAGCCTTGCGGCTTCACTGCCCGTTTCCTACTGCGCATGCTGCTTCGTGAATGGCCAGCTTGTCTTCTGCGACACACACAGGTCCCAGAAGGCACAGACGAGGGAGGAAGTGACCGAGGAGCTCTGCGGTATCGGAAGTGGCAGATTAGGACGACTGTCTAGCAACAGGGCATTTCTGGTAAGTAAAAAATGTTTTATTTTTTCAAATGTTTAAGAGGTTTTAAGGAGACTGTTAATTTCATTTGTTTTTTAGGGTGGACCTCCGCTTTAAAGTGGTTCTACATTCAGACACAGAGCTGCCGTTCGGCCCTGTCCCCTCTCTCTCTCCTGATTGGCAAACTGACGAGCCTGCTTGGGTGCCCCTATTGCAAGCTGCTTGCTCTGGGGCACTCAGTAGGAGGGAGGGTCCAGGAGCGCCGGTGGAGGACCCTAGAAGAGGAGGATTAAGGCTGCTCTCTGCAAAGCCACTTCTCAGAGCAGATAGTATAACATGTTTATTATTCACATGGACGTTTGTACAGTGGGGATCGAAAGTTTGGGCACCCCAGGTAAAAATTTGTATTTATGTGCATAACGAAACCAAGGAAAGATGGAAAAATCTCCAAAAGGCATCACATTACAGATTAGACATTCTTATAATATGTCAAAAAAAGTTAGATTTTATTCCCATCATTTACACTTTCAAAATTACAGAAAAAAAATGGGGTCTGCAAAAGTTTGGGCACCCTGCAGAGTTAATATCTTGTACTGCCCCCTTTGGCAAGTATCACAGCTTGTAAACGCTTTTTGTAGCCAGCCAAGAGTCTTTGAATTCTTGTTTGAGGTATCTTTGCCCATTCTTCCTTACAAAAGTCTTCCAGTTCTTTGAGATTTCTGGGCTGTCTGTCACGCACTGCTCTTTTAAGGTCTATCCATAGATTTTCAATTATGTTGAGGTCAGGAGATTGTGAAGGCCATGGCAAAACCTTCCGTTAACGCCTCTTGATGTAATCCCCTGTGGATTTTGAGGTGTGTTTATGATCATTATTCATTTGTAGTTGCCATCCTCTCTTTAACTTCAGTTTTTTCACAGATGGCATCAAGTTACCATCCAAAATTTGCTGAAATTTTATTGAATCCATTTTTCCTTCTACTCGTGAAATGTTCCCTGTGCCACTGGCTGCAATACAACCCCAAAGCATGATTGATCCACCCCCATGCTTAACAGTTGGACAGAGGTTCTTTTCATTAAATTCTGGGCCCTTCTTCTCCAAACGTACCCCAGGGCCCCAATCATCAGTGAAAATGATGTCCTGACCGGCTTGTCGGTTAATGACAAAGCGCGGAAGGAAAGGAATGTGATCAGCTGCGATTGAGCACATATAAAAGATTTTTAGGGAATGGGGGAAGGAAGGGAAAAGGCGCAAGTTTTAACCATTAGATTGTAGAAATGTAATTTCAGAGAATTTCTACAATGGATCACACATCAAGTGATGGATGTGTTGCCGTAACCAAATATGCATATGTCAAAAAACAAAGGAAAAAGGGGAAAGAAACATTGGGAGAATGAAAAATGACCTCAGAGCAGCTCAAGAAAAAATGGGGTTACTGTTGGCTACACAATAATGATCTAAATACTTTTGAATACAAAATTAGTTTATTATGGTATCAAAAAGGTTAATTAATTAAATGTAGTATCAAAAGGATTGGTACAAGAACAGGATACAGTCTATTATAAAAGTGGTACCTGAAGTGGGTATCCTACCATGAACATATATTACAAACAAGACATACAATGGACAACATAAATTCACGACACTGTCCGGACTTAGGGAATTCGGTCATCAGTTATTCTGCACTATAGTATACAATGAAGAAGGTGCACTATATAAGAAGGGTAATGGTATGGAATATAGTCAGGGACAACAATGTATCACCTGGCATCCAACCTTGATTAGCCAATTAGTGCAATCACTGGTGACTGAGCCCTGTGGGTGAGAGGGAGGAGGAGGAAAGAACACAGTAGAGAAATTCCTGCTGCAGCAATGGGGTTAACCACGGTATGATGTGGAGTCACGGATTAGTATTTAATTCGTAACAAGAAAAAATTAATTAAATAATTAGCTAATTAATTGATTGATAATTGGGAATTGTAGTTATGGTTCCATTTAGTCCGTTGGTATTATACAGATAATGCCGGATAGTGTATAATTGATAGAAGCAGTCATGAGAGTTCAGTCCTTCAACATATTTTTTAAATAGTAAAAGATAGGAGTATACTTCATATTCTGGATACAAGCCTATCAGTGTCTTCCAATCGTCCTTATGAATGGGCGAGTTGATAGCTGAATTGTGAAATGCTTTACACTAAATGGTAATAGCTGTAATTGCTGTGGATGTCATATGGGCGCATATGTGACCATCATTTGATTGTAATGTCATTAGAAAACAATGCATAGTTGTACACAGTGAGCCATCTGTACATAATTGAGCACAGCTGATCACAGCTGATCACATAGTAAAGAGCTGCTGTGATTGGCTATTAACCCCACTTCCTGTTTTTGCTTTGGGACAGGAAGTGAAGGGAAGTCTCCCCAATGGGACACCGATGGCAAAAAAAATAAAAAAAAATATCTGACAAGAGTTATAACCCTCCCTTGGTTTATCCAAAATGGAAAAAAAAGTTTTGTCTATAGATCTACTTTAAAGTGATACCCCAATTAGCCCAGTGGTTCTCAACCTGGGGTCGGGACCCCCTTGGGAGTCGAATGAAGATTTGCCAGGGATCACCAAATCCTGGGCTGTTCCTGGAGCCCATGGCTGCTTACTTAGCCTCTGCGCAGCTGCCCATTCATTTCACGGCATGGCTGGGGGCAGAGACTAGAGGTCAGCTGACTGGTGAGGAATGTGAAGTGGGAGGGGCTGGAGGAGACCCTATCTCCTGATTTCGGCATAGGTGTCACTGCTACGAGACACCACGAGGTAGGATAGACAGTGAAACCGGAGACACGGTAAGTAACACTACCTGTGATTATAGTTGCCATTAAAAGTCCCCATTACAGTTCTCAGATCAACAGATGACCTGATCAAGAGTTGGCTGATCAGAACTCCCCCAACACTGCCACTGATCCCAAAACGCCCCCCCCCCTTAGGACTGCCACTCACTCCCCCCGCAGCACTGCCACTCATCCCAACTCCCCGCCAGTATTCCTATTTCCTACCCCCCCCCACCAAGGAGTAAGAGAAGGATAAAAAATAGAAAAATAGAGAATACATGGAAGGGAGGGTATAAGAGGGGGAGGCACAAAGAAAAGGGGGGAGAAAGAATAAGAGAAAGAAGAGAAAGAACAAGAAGAACAGCTAGAGAGATGGATAGGAAAAAAAAAAAGAAATTAGCATAGAGAGAGAAAAAGAGAAAAAAAGGAGAACAAAGAGAAATAGTAGTACATCCCAAAATGTACTATAAGGTGTTTTAATACTGAATGAGTGGAAGGGACTCAGGGAGCTCCAAATGTCCGCGGGTTAGGGGTGCAAATTACATGGCTTGCCTTGGATGCTCACAACCCACACTACGAAAATAATTTTACTGTTATGGGTCCCCACAACTTGAGAAATTTTATCAAGGGGTCACGGCACTAGAAGGGTTGAGAACCACTGAATTAGCCACAGGCACATTTAAAGTGCACATTTGTGAACTGCTGTACCTTCTAAAAATGTGTCATTTTGTTCAGACCCTCTTGTACACACTATACAAACCTCTTACCCTTACACAGTATACAAACCTCTTACCCTTACACACTATACAAACCTCTTACCCTGAATAGTTAGGAGGGTTATGCCATTATTTACTATTGTAGCACTACAGTTCTCTGTGTCACTTGCCTGCTTATTGAACTACGCATGACTAAACCCTGACCTACTGTTGATGTCCTCTCCTTTTCCTGTAAGCTGCCTAATCACAGTACAGTTCAGGGTCCAGTGCCTGAAACCATGGTAGACTGGTGACACTGCACAATGCAGCTCTCATTGGCTCACAATGAATCAACTTCAAACCTAAGTCACATTCCTGGTGTGCAAGAGATTATGAGAGGACATTACAAATTTCAAGCAATTATACTAGCAATATTTTAAAGCATTTTTAAATGGAAAATACATACCGTATTTATCAGCGTATACGCGCACTTTTTTGCCCTGAAAATCAGGGCAAAATCGTGGGTGCGCGGTATACGCCGATACCCGCTTTCCCGCGCCGAGTTTGAACACTGCGCCAACATATACCGAGCGCAGTACACTCGTGTATTGTCGGGCAGTCTCGGGTCCTCTCGCGCTGACGTCCTGGACGTACAGGACGTCAGCGCGAGAGTTGCCGAGCCTGCCCGACGATACACGAGTGTACTGCGCTCTGTATATGTCGGCGCAGTATTCAAACTCGGCACGGGAAACGAGCGGGGAGGACGCGAGGACGCCGCAGAAGGACGCCGGACCCGACGAAGAGAACATCCGAAGCCGCAGACGGACGCCGGACCCGACGAGGCCGCCGATGGACGCCGCGCAAGACACCAAAACTGTAAGTACAAAAAAAAATTTCCACAGGAATTCGGGGCAACTTTAGGGGTGTGCGCTATACACGGGAGGGCGCTATACCCCGATAAATACGGTATATTGAGAAAACAGTAAATACATATATTAAATAAATCCAGAAATTGTTGGCCTCTTCCTTCTGAAAAATGTAGTTGCTTGTCTGTCATCCTGATCCAATGGTTTTGATTGTATGCAGTTTTGGATAACGTAAGGGGAACGTTAAAACCCACTTTAGGATTTATTATTCTTGTCTGAGTCCTCATTATATATATATACTTCTGCTTTCATACTTCTTTTTTCTTCTTTTCTCTTCTGCTTTCTGAAGAGAAAGTTACATTATCACTTTCCCAAGGGAAAAATAAATTTGCATTGTGTAAGTAAATAATTATAATAGGTATATATTATTGTTTTTGTACCATATTATTCCATTTATATTTAAGAGAAGATTTAAAAAAGGCCTTAAAATTTACCCTTTTTTTATGAGCTTCAAAGATCAGTTTTTTTTTTTTTTTTTAAATAGGGCTACTATTTATTCATGAATAATAAATATAGTAAAATGGCATTCCTGGATTTTAGCCTTCCATTTAAAACAACAGCATTAATTGGAATCTTTTTCAGTGTACAGCATGACATACAACGAAGCTCCATCACAATGGAGAGATTCCTATGTGCTCAATCCACCATATACAATGAAGGTCATTAGCCTCTTCACATGTGGAGAGCAAGAGGTAGCTTAGCTTGTAGTTATCATCGGAAGAGATAAGGATAATTGATTGACTCCCTGAAAACATATTTATTTTAATTTGACAACTATAAGTGTTTTGTTCACATTAGTTGGTTTTAGTCTGAATGATAGAAAAGAGGGCCTCTTTATTAGAGACCATAAATCTGCCACTTTCTTCCTAGTATACTTTTTACACCGGTTTACCCTGAGCAGTGCTGTCATCGCTCACACCATCTCCAGACACCAGAAAGGTCAAAGAACGATGTGCACATGCTGTAGTCAGACTTCTAATGAGATATTCAGTTCAAGAAAGCTTTAAAAAATATTTAAAATAATTTTCACAGGTTCTATGTAAAAAATATATATATATATATATCTTTGTTTTTTAATCTTGAAATTTACTATAATTATCTTGGGTATTGATAAAATGTCAGGAACAATAAATAAATAAATAGGTAAATAATAATACAAATGCTTAACCACTTCATTACTGGGCACTTAAACCCCCTTCCTGCCCAGACCAATTTTCAGCTTTCAGTGCTGGCGCATTTTGAATGACAATTGCGCGGTCATACAACACTGTACCCAAATTATATTTTTATAATTTTTTCCCCACAAATATAGCTTTCTTTTGGTGGTATTTGATCATCTCTGCGATTTTTTTTTTTGCGCTATAAACCAAAAAAGACAAAACATTTTGAAAAAAAAAAAACACAATATTTTTTACTTTTTGTTATAATAATATCCCAATTTTTTTTTAAAAAAAAATGTTTCCTCAGTTTAGCCGATACGTATTCTTTTACATATTTTTGTTAAAAAAAAATGCAATAAGCATATATTGATTGGTTTGCGCAAAAGTTATAGCGCCTACAAAATAGGGGATAGATTTATGTTTTTATTTTTATTTTTTATTTTATTTTTTTTATTTTTATTTTTTACTAGTAATGGCGGCGATCTGCAATTTTTTTGTCAGGCCTGCGATATTGCGGCGGACATATCGGACACTTTTGACACTATTTTGGGACCATTCACATTTATACAGCGATCAGTGCTATAAAAATGCATTGATTACTGTATAAATGTGACTAGCAGGGAAGGGGTTAACACTAGGGGGTGAGGAAGGGGTTAAATGTATTCCCTGGGTGTGATTCTTACTGTGTGTGGAGGGGACTGACTGGGGGAGGTGACCGATGCTGTGTCCCTATGTACAAGTGACACAGCATCGGTCTCCTCTCTCCCTGACAGTTTACACACAGAGCTCCACGTCCCTGCTGTCACTGCTGATCGCGGGTACCTGGGGGACATCGCGGCCGCCAGGCACGTGCATCGGCATCTCAGCGATGCTCCAGGCATAGTTTTTCCCCGCTGCGTGTGCGGGGAATGCAAATAAAAGGACGTCCAGGGACGTCCACTCGGCAGTTGAGAGCCTTGTGCACGTCTTTCGTCTACAGCGCGGGTCTCAAGTGGTTAAATACATTGATTGTATATTTAGCAAAATGTGGGTAGTATATGGTGAGCTGAAATGTACACTCCAGGCTAAACTGAAAAGCTGAGTGATTCATACAAGGAACACAACCTACAGATCCATGCGCACCAGATCAACCCTCTTCCTTTTTTATCAGTAATTTGGCAATGCGTGATATTGATGCAGGAATGTAGGAGCAGGCTTCCTGTAAAAATGGCCATACACTATACAATATACAGTGGGTAAAGAAAAGAATCACCCCCTTTTAAAATAATCACATATTGCTGCTTTGCAGCCTGAAATTAAGACAAACACAGTTTTTATTTTATCCAGCTATGTTTACTAGTGCAACTTATAACATCAAAGTGAAAGATATAGCACCAAAAAAAATAAAAACAATTCAAAAACAGAATCACTGAGTTGGAAAAAGGATCACCCCCTTATGTCAGTATTTTGTTGAGAAATCTTTTGCTTTAATTATGGCTTTTAGTCTGTTGGGATATGTCTCTACTAACTTTGCACATCTAGATTTTGCAGTATTTGCCCACTCTTCTTTGCAGAACTGTTCAAGTTTAGTTACATTTGATAGTGACTGTTTGTTCACTGCAGTCTTCAAGTCATTCCACAGATTCCTACAGTAAAGCATGGAGGTGATAATATCCTGTTATGGGGGTGTTTCTCTGCAGCAGGAACTGGAGCACTTGTCAGGATAGAATGAAAATGGATGAGGCAAAATACCATCAAATTCTTGATGAAAATCTGCTTCCCTCTGCCAGAAAGTTGTCAATGGGAACTAGAAAATGCATTTCCTGAGGAAAATGCGTGGGAATGCTGAATAGCTGAATTGCTGAGCCCGCACCAAAGCCATTCACCACAACCACTACACTATCTTTAGGACACACAGCTCCTTTCTCTATCTGCAAAGTAGAGAGTGTCCTGACTTCCTGGTCGCCCCTCCCCCTCAAGAGGTTTTCTCCCCCCCCCAGGTCAGTGAGGAGGAATATTGCACTGAGGTAAAGAAAGATATTTAGGGAAAGAAATACCATTACAAACGCCCTTAAATTCACACACCAAATACATGAAATAAGCCTTCAAACAAACCTTAATAAATCCACAACCGTACATGCGATCGATACAGCGACTTCACTGTTTGAAAGATACGGCCCTTGTGAACGCATCGATATGAAATTTATGTTGATAAACTTAAAAATGTGGCCATGTCAGCGATTTAGAAAAGAGTGTCTTTGTGTGTTTTGCAGTAAAATTTTAAAGACGTTTTAACATGACGGTCAATGGGAGGAATTTTGGGACTCTTGTCCTTTAGAAGCTCCATGAACTAAAAGTTAAATACCTATCACAAAACTGATCACATCGCCTGAAACCAGACAAAAATACCTACGTTTTGATATATAAATTGTGTATGACAAGTAGATCTTGTGGGCGTGAGAGCAATTTGTTCCCCCTTTTTTAAAGATAATTTTTTTTTCAATGATCTG
The DNA here is from genome assembly GCF_905171775.1 of Rana temporaria. Taxonomy (NCBI): domain Eukaryota; kingdom Metazoa; phylum Chordata; class Amphibia; order Anura; family Ranidae; genus Rana; species Rana temporaria. The sequence continues at coordinate 166,756,263 of NC_053491.1, forward strand.
CACTGTAATGGTCACATGACACACTGTAAAACACCTCCATAGGAACACATTATAATCGATACATTTTTTTGAAAAAAACACTAAACGTAAATTGCTTTTTCACAAAAACCGTAAAAGATATCAATCTAAAAAGTCGTAGCCGGATAGCTGAATATTTTGTGACCGTTTTAAAGTTTGTTTGGTGTCTGTAAGTGAAAGTATGAAGGAGCTGAAACTTTTGTCAGCACGTGAGATTTTAAGCAGTAAAAAAGATGTTCTCATTGACTTCAATGTTAAAAAAAAGTGTCTAAAAGCTTAATATTTTAAAAAGTATAAATAGTACAAAAAAAATTGAAGAAGTCCCATCGTTAGCTGAACGAGATGAACATTTTAAAAGTTGAATGGTCTCAATAGCTGAAAGTATGCAGAAGAACGTACGGAATAATAAAGGAGAAAATAAGAACTAGAAAATGCATTCCCTGAGGAAAATGCGAGTGGGAATGCTGAATTGCTGAGCCCGCACCAAAGCCATTCACCATAACCACTACACTATCTTTAGGACACACAGCTCCTTTCTCTATCTGCAAAGTAGAGAGTATGCTGACTTCCTGGTCGCCCCTCCCCCCTCAAGAGGTTTCCCCTCCCCCCAGGTCAGTGAGGAGGAATATTGCCCTGAGGTAGAAAGCTATTTATGGAAAGAAATTCCATTACAAACGCCTTTTAATTCACAGACCAATACATTAATTACGCCTCCAAACAAAACGTAATAAATCCACAACCGTACATGCGATCGATACAGCGACTTCACCGTTTGAAAGACACGGCCCTTGTGAACGCATCGATATGAAATTTATGTTGATAAACTTAAAATTGTGGCCATGCCAGCGATTTAGAAAAGAGCGTCTTTGTGTGTTTTGCAGGAAAATTTTTTAAATTTTTAACATGGACGGTCAATGAGAGTGGTTTTGTCACTCTTGTCCTTTAGAAGCTCCTGGAACTAAAACTAAAATACGTATCACAAAACTGATCACATTGCCTGAAACCAGACAAGCATACCTACGTTTTGATATATAAATTGTGTATGACAAGTAGATCTTGTGGGCGTGAGAGCAATTTGTTCGCCCTTTTTTTAAAGATAATTTTTGTTTTCAAAGATCTCCACTCTAAAGGTCACATGACACACTCTAAACCTGCTCCATAGGATTACATTATAACCGATAAAAAAATCACTAAACGTAAATTGCGTTTTCACAAAAACCGTAAAAGATATCAATCTGAAAAGTCATGTTTGGATAGCTGAATATTTTGTGACCGCTTTAAAGTTTGTTTGGTGTCTGTAAGTGAAAGTATGAAGGAGCTGAAACTTTTGGCAGAACGTGTGTTTTGAAGCGGTAAAAAGCATGTTCTCATTGACTTCAATGTTAAAAAAAAGTGTCTAAAAGCTTAATATTTTAAAAAGTATAAATAGTACAAAAAAACTTGAAGAAGTCCCATCGTTAGCTGAACGAGACGAACATTTTAATAGTTGAATGGTCTCAATAGCTGAAAGTATGCAGAAGTTACGCAGAGCCAAAAAACGTACGGAATAAAATTAAGAAGAAGAATAATAAAAAACGAATATCAATACTGGGAATGCTTATTAAAGCATTCCCACTAATAATAAAAAACGAATATCAATACTGGGAATGCTTATTAAAGCATTACCACTAATAAGGTTTACCTTCCAACATGACAATGACCCAAAGCACACAGCAAAAATGTCCACACAGTGGTGGAAGCAGAAAAAAGGTGAATGTCCTTGCATGGCTTAGTCAGAGCCCAGACTTAAACCCCATTGGATATCTGTGGAATGACTTGAAGACTGCAGTCCACATACGGTCACCATCAATTTTAACTCAACTTGAGCAGTTCTGCAAAGGAGAGTTGGCAAATATTGCAAAATCTAAATGTGCAAAGTTAGTAGAGACATATCCCAACAGACTAAAGGCTGTAATTAAAGCAAAATGTAGTTCAACAAAATGCTGACATAAGGGGGTGATCCTTTTTCCAACTCAGTGATTCTGTTTTTTATTTATTTTTATTTTATACTGACATGTTAGTGTTATATCTTTCACTTGGATGTTATAAGTTGCACTAGTAAGTACAGCTGGATAACAAAAAAAAAAAAACAATTTCAGGCTGCAAAGCAACAGAATATTTTAAAGGGGGGAGGGGAGTGTTTTTTCCTATACCCACTGTAGTTGTACAATCTTTAGATCTATCATCAACTAAGTAATGCAAGGGCTTGCCTGATTTGAGTGGAATGTTTTGGTATGTCCTTATATTTCAAAGTTTTGCACAGATATCGTATAGTATATGGCCAGTACTGAGACCTTCTTCTACTCTTGTTTAAAAGTAGTTGGTGGTACAGGAAGCAGAAGAGGATGTTCTAAAGCACATTCTGTGAAGTATGGGGAGCATGCTGGAGGTCCAAAAGACATTCTGATTGTTCTCTTATATTAACACCATAATCTGGAACATTATGTGCTGGTACACATACAGCATGCCTAGACTCATTTGCTCAAGATTGGTGATCACTGGGAGGTGCCCCTTTTGATAGGTACTTACCTTGCTTCAGGGCTGTCTTACCGAGCGGGCACCTCTGGGCACAGCCCGGGGGGCCCACATTCACCTGGGGCCCCATGAGAGCCAGGCAAATAGCACTAGCCGGGGGAGTGTCAGTTGGTGTGCTCGAGGGGCACAGAAATTAGTACGCCGGCTGCTATGTAGGAGGAAAGAAGTGAGGGAGCTTGGTAGAGTGCATTTCTTCCTGGCCATTCCTGTGTGTGCTGCGGATGTTCCACGAGCGGAGGAAGGTGTTTCTGGTGCTGTGGAGAGCCTTAGTTAGCTGGTAACTTTGGCGGTGTACAGCTCCACATCACCACCGAAGATACCAGCTAACTAAGGCTCTCCACAGCACCAGAAACACCTTCCTCTGCTCACGGAACATCCGCAGCACACCCGGGAATGGCCAGAAAAAACATAGCTTCTCCTCTCCTCCCCCTCCTTTCATGGCTGCTGAGCCACTGAGTCGCTCCATCCTCACTGCTCAATGTGCAGTGACAAGCGGCTCCGGAGGTGTGGCTGTCCTGGAAGGGATCCCCACGCTGCTCCGTCCCCTTCTCCCACCCCTCTCTCCCTGCATGTGTGCTGCTACATCTGTGAAGGTGATGTGGGAGCGGGAAGATTAAGGAGCCAAAGACCACATTGAGAGAAGTCACTGACTGAGAGCCATTCAAGTAAGTGAGCACTGTGACCAGACCCCCTACTCCCCCCTTCTTCTCCCCCTTCCTTCTCCCCCTCCTTCTCCCCCTCGGGCCCCGCCTTCCTTCTCTCCCCCTCCTTCTCCCCCTCGGGGCCCCTCCTTCCTTTTCTCCCTTTTCTCCCCCTCCTTCCTTCTCTCCCCTTCCTTCTCTCCCCCTCCTTCTCTCCCCCTTCCTTCTTTTCCCCCTTCCTTCTCTCCCCTCCTTCCTTCTCTCCCCTCCTTCCTTCTCTCCCCTCCTTCCTCCTCTCCCCCTCCTTCCTTCTCTCCCCCCTGTCTTCTCTCCTCCCCCTCCTTCCTTCTCCCCCTCCTTCCTTCTCTCCCCCTCCCTCCTTCTCTCCCCCTCCTTCCTTCTCTCCTCCTCTTTCCTTCTCTCCCCCCTTCCTTCTCTCCCTTCTTTCTCCCCTCTTCCTTATTCCCCCCTTTCCCCACCCTTCCTTTCCCCCCTTCCTTCTCCCCCCTTTTTCTTCTCCCCCTTCCTTTTCCCCACATCCTTCTCCCCCTTCATTCTCCCCTCTTCCTTATTCCCCCCCTTTACCCACCTCTTCCTTCTCCCCCTCTTCCTTCTCTCCCACCCACTCTTCCTTCTCTCCCCCCCTTTCTTCTCCCCCTTCCTTCTTCCCCCTTCCTTCTCCCCCTTCCTTCTCTCCCCTCTTCCTTCTCTCCCCTCTTCCTTCTCTCCTTCTCTTCCTTCTCTCCCCCCTCTTCCTTCTCCCCCTTCCTTCTCTCCCCTCTTCCTTCTCCCCCTTCCTTCTCTCCGCTCTTCCTTCTCCCCCTCTTCCTTCTCCCCCACTTTCCTTCTCTTCTTCTTCCTCCCCCTTCCTTCTCCCCCTCCTTATTCCCCCCTTCACCACCGCTTCATTTTCCCCCTTCTTTCTCCCCCTTCTTTCTCCCCCCTTACTTCTGCCCTCTCCTTCCCATTGGCCAAAAAAAGGAGAACAAAGGAGGATCATGGGACATGTAGTCCCAAGGACTGGCAAGCCCTAGCAATCCTAAGAGGGAAACTGCAGCCCCCAGCATGCCCAGCTAAAGGGGAGAAAGAGAGAGCCAGGATATAGGTGGCAAGTGACACGCTAAATCTGGTGGCAGGGGACGGGTGGCAAGTGACATGCAGAATCTGATGACGGGATGGATTGTAAGTGACACGCTCAATCTGGTGACAGGTGACGATGGCAAGTGAAACAGTGAATTTGGTGGCACGTGACGATGGCAAGTGACACGCTGAATCTGGTGACAGGGGACGGTGGCAAGTGACGCGCTGTAAAGTAGAAATATTGTACTTCCATTCTAGAGAGTAGGTGCGTAAATTGGGGCAACCTTGTAGGGGCCCCATAGCCTTACTTTGCCCAGGGGCCCATGATGCTATTAAGATGGCCCTGCCTAGCTTTAGCACCTAGCTTCTTAAAAGAGCAGAGCACTTTTCATGTGACTAATATGCATAATAGATCTACACATCCTTCCTGGGTCAGCTGATAGCTTCCCATGGCTTCCACTACCATTTATAAGCCGATGACTCCCAAATCTATCTCTCTACCCCTCAGCTCACCCAATCAGTCTCCTCACATATCACTGATTTACTAACAGGCATATCAGCCTGGATGTCACACATAATATTTCCTCCCCCATGTGCCCCTTCCCCTGAGTTCTCTGTCAAGATCAATGGCACAATTATCAGTCTGTCCCCACATGCCAGGGTGCTAGGGGTAACCCTAGACTCTGATCTGCCCTTTTAGGTCCACATCCAATCCCTGTCCAAATAATGCTGTCTTAGCCCCTCAACATCTCTAGAATACGCCCCTTTTTAACCAATGACACCACCAAGCTTCTAATTCCCTCCCTGGTTATCTCTTGTCTTGACTACTGCAACTCACTCCTCATTGGTTTACCTTTACATACACTATCGCCCCTTCAGTCCATAATGAATGCTGCTGCAAGACTCATCCACCTTACCAACCGTTCAGTGTCCTCCACCCCGCTCTGCTAATCCCTGCATGGCTTCCGCTCACCTAACAAATAATATTAAAAGTACTAACAATAATTTACAAAGCCGTCCACAACTCTGCCACCCAGCTACATAACTAACCTAGTCTCAAAATACCAACCAAGCTGCTCTCTTCAGTCCTCCCAAGACCTCCTGCTCTCTAGCTCCCATGCTCGCCTACAGGATTTCTCCCATCCTTTGGAAATCCCTACCCCAATCTGTCCGACTGTCCTTTAATCTATCCATGTTTAGACGATGCCTGAAAACCCTTCTCTTTAAAGAAGCTTATGCTGCTTCTAACTTATACACTGTTTTACTTTCTCCATCAGCTCATCCCCACAGCTAGTACCCTTTGTATCAATTGACGCTCCCTCCTAGATTGTAAGCTCTAACGAGTAGGGCCCTCTAAATTCCTCTTGTACCAAAATTGTAATGTAACTGCAATTTCTACCTTCATTTTGTTAAGTGCTGTGCAAACTGGCGCTATATAAATCCTATATAATACTAATAATATATATTAACCACTTGAGAGCCACGCTATAGACAAAAGACGCAACTCTCAACTGCCGGGTTGATGTCCCTGGCCGTCTTCCTGTTTACATTCCCCCCGCTCGCCACGGGGGCGCACGGCAGGCAAAAACTGTGCCCGCCATGTCACGTAGTGCCGATGCGCGTACCTGGCGGCCGTGATGTCTGCCAGGTACTCGCGATCAGCAGTTACAGAGGCGGGACGTGGAGCTCTGTGTGTAAACACAGAGCTCCACGTCCTGTCAGGGAGAGAGGAGACCGATGCTGTGTCCCTTGTACATAGGGACACAGATCGTCAACTCCCCCAGTCAGTCCCCTCCTCCCATAGTAAGAATTACTCCCAGGGAACACATTTAACCCCTTGATCTCCTTCTAGTGTTAACCCCTTCCCTGCCAGTCACATTTATACAGTAACAGAAAAAGACAAGGGTGGGACTTTGAATGAAACATGCATCCCAGGAGAAAACACAAAACAAAAAACTGATTGTCAATTGTTGTCATGCAATGCTCTCATGTAATGTTTTTGGTTCTATCGGACTAGATATCTGCCATATTCTATTGTTCTGTGTTTTCTCCTGGGATGCATGTTTCATTCAAGGTCGCACTCTTGTCTTTTTCTGTTCAAGTTGCCGGGGAAGGAGGTGCTCTGCTAATGCCCGGCGCCTTATGTAAAGTCCCAACCTTTTTAGTTTTCCATATTCACATTTATGCAGTAAATATGTTTGCTGGATAAATGTGAATGGTCCCAAAACAGTGTCAAAAGTTTCCGATATGTCTGCCGCAATATCTGACAAAAATCGCAGATCGCCGCCATTACTAGTAAAAAATAAATAAATAATAAAAAATGTCATAAATCTATCCCCTATTTTTTAGGCGCTATACGTTTTGCCCAAACCAATCAATTCACACTTATTGCGATTTTTTTTACCAAAAATATGTAGAAGAATATGTATCGGCCTAAACTGAGAAAATAAATATTATTATAGCAAAAAGTTTTCTGGCTTTTTTTGTTTATAGCGCAAAAAATAAAAACCACAGAGGTGATCAAATACAACCAAAAGAAAGCTCTATTTGTGGGAAAAAAATATATAAAAATATCATTTGGGTACAGTGTTGTATGACCGCACAATTGTCATTCAAAACGCGTCAGCGATGAAAGCTGAATATTGGTCTGGGCAGGAAGGGGGTTTAAGTTCCCAGTAAGGAAGTGGTTAAAAGTAAGGGGTTGCAATGAGCAACAAAGAAGAGGTGCTTAAAAACAAGAAAGAGGAAATCATTTTAAAAGGGGATTTGGTGCAACGGCTAAACAAATGTTGGCAAGTGCACTGGAACCTGAGGGAGGCAAGATTCTAAAGAATATTAGAAAGCCCAAAGCACTGGAATGAGAGCTATCTGTAATTGCTAGGTTATTCAGAGTTCAAATGTTTTACCCAGTTTCACTAAAGATAGACTTTCTAGTAGCATCCAAATGATTTAATGTGTTCCTTAGTGTTGAACTGTAGTCATTGCAAAAAAATATAAGTATATCACGGTGGGGACTGCCTCAAGAAATGACAAGGCAGATATTAAAGTGAAATGTTAAGCTCCAAACTAAGCACGTGCTTACAAAAAACTGATGTAGTACTTATATAGTGGGTTCTGTAATTATAAGGATACAGTAACTGATAAAAAGGAATAAAAACGTTAGAATTTAGCTAATGCTATCTACAGTGACAGACTAAAGGATTGAGTACGACCATTAAATCATTGGTTGATGTTAATAAACATGTAGGAAATGTTTCAGGTACAGTCTTGCTTTCCTTTATATAAATTGACATGTTAGACTATTGAATGTTTAATAAAGGAAACACCAGGGAATTCTTTAATTTAGACCAAAAAAGGAAAATATTAACTTACAACACAACTGTGCTACAGAAAACACAGAATTTAATAAAGACTTCTATTGGCTTAACCTTCACATCTGTCTTAACCAGTTATGCCTTAGGCTTCAACGTTTCTGTGTGGCTACTGTCAGTAAATGTTCAGAGTAACATGTGTGTACCATGAAAACCATCACCTGTCTGATAAACAACTTCTTATTCTGTAAAAGAGACTTTACAAAAACATACAAAATAAAAAAAAAGTCATCAATAAAACAATCTATCTTAATTCAGACATTTTGATAACTTCTAGTATCTCTTGATTGTTCAAGCTCAGTTCAGTGCTTTAGTTTAAAATTGTATGGAACAACAGAAAAAAAAGCAACCGATAAATAATTTCATTCACATCGGGCTTAAAAAAAAACGCCAGTTCCCTTGGTAGAAAAAAATGCTGTTTTTGAATACCGTTTAGGCGCGTTTAGTAGAGTTTAGCATTTTTTTTCTGACTGAAAGCTCCAATCAGAAACCCAGACCAGAAGGCATTTTTGGATTCCTTTTTTAAAAAAAGGGGAAAAAAGCTAAAAAAATGCTATTGGTGGCATTTAGTAGTGTTTAGGAGCATTTAAGAGCGTTTCTGCTGGAAAGACGCTCGAAGAAACTCTACAATTTTTTTTTCTACTCCTAGCCAATGCAGCTCAAAAATCACTAATATCCTAAAGTAGTGTGCATGGACATATAGGATAACATTATTTATCCTATGAAGAGAAAAAAATACTAATAACAGCTTCTAGGAGCTTAACCACTCCCCGCCCGCCCACTGTAAAATAATGGTGGGACGGTGCGGCTCTTGTTCTGGGAGGATATGATATGATAGTGCCCCAGAAACGCTTCTATCACATGCTCATGGGGGCGTGCAGATCGGCGATCGTGGCTGCGCTGTGTCCTGGCTGTGTCCTGGTTCTTTAACCATGTGATCGGCTGTGTCCAATCACAGCCGGTCACATGTAAATATGGAAGTGCCATGAAACGGCCCTCCTCATCTCACACTGACAGAGTGTGTGGCGAGGAATGCTGATAAGCAGCATCTCCTCGAAGGGGAGACTTGGGCAGGTAATCAGTGCACTGATTATCAGGGCCCTGATTACAGGAAGCCCCAGCAGTGCCCATCAGTGCCACCAATCAGTGCCCATCAGTGCCACTGATCAGTGCCCATAGGTGCCATCAATCAGTGCCCACAAGTGATGCCAGTCAGTGTCTCCCATCAGTGCTGCCCATAAATGTCCATCAGTGCCTCTCATCTGTGTCCATCAGTGCTGTCCATCAGTACCCACTATCAGTGCTCACCAGTTCCACCTATCAGTGCCCACTAGGGCCACCTACCAGTGCTCATCAGTGCCACCTATCAGTGCCCATAAGTGCGGCATATTCGTGCCTCCTGATCAGTGCTACCTAATCAGTACCCATAAGTGCCCATAAGTGCCACCTCATCAGTGCCCAGCAGTGATTAAATACCACCAAAAAAGCCCTATTTGTGTGAAGAAAAAGATCAAACAAATGCATTTGGATACAATGTTGTATGACCGTGCAATTGTCATTCAAAGTGTGACACTACCGAAAGCAAAAAATGGCCTGGGCAGGAAGGGGGTGAAAAAGCCCTGTATTGAGGTGGTTAAAAAAACCTCTAGCATGCATGGAGCCAAAGGGATTTTTTTCCTGCCTCTAAATGCTAAGCTCCAAATATGCTTCTAATCGTCGTAATGTTCATGAAAACATAGGATAACATTGAGCTGCTTCTACAGGCAAAACACAAAACTCCTGTAGAAGCAGCAATTTTTAAGCCAGTGTACACGGTGCCTAAAAAGGTAGAAAAAAAGCTGCACCCAGTGGGTGACAACAATAATGGCCCCAGATCTTAAACACGGATGAATAAATAGAACACGCGAGTCTTCTCATTTTTCTAAAGCAAATATATTAGTGGGGCCATGATATCCATCCCCAAGAATTACTGTTTTTATCTTTGCAAACAAGGTTTGTCTTTATTGAGAAGACATTCAGTACCTGCCGCCGATATTGTGTCAATCTCGCCTCTGCTAGTGTCGAGATTGACACCCGCGAGCCCGGTCGCGGAAGCCAGCGCCGAGCTATGTCGCTCCTCCCGCGAGCCAACCCCAATGGATTCCTATTGATGCGCAGCATCTCGTGGGGGCGGCGAGCGCGAGAAGCACAAGCTCGCATTGCCGGTTTCCAGCGTGATCCCATTGCGCTGGAAACACAAAATTGGCGGCACCTATTGTAACATGGCGAGTGACAGACATCAAAAACATCCACAAGTAATCCGTTAGTAGTTGACAAATGGGCAAAGCTTGCACAAACAGAATATACAGTTTTTGTGTACAAACATCTAAACCTACACTAAATACAAAATACTGTAGTTCAAAGGCACAGATTCAGAACTAGAAGGGTGGGGGGGGGGGGGGACTATCCAACACCGCCCAGGGTCCTGGGAACAATGCAATAGGTCTTTCACTGTAGGAAGATCATAATTGTGCAGTCCAATGTAACCATAGCCAATCATATTTCTGGGGGCAGCCTCTGTTAGGGTAAGTCAACGTATAAAGGGGTAACACAGCATTTAAGGAGGATTCCCAGGATTCTAACTTGGGGGAGAGCAGGATGCCCATTTCATCAGAATTTCTTTCTTGGCATAGAACAATAAAAAGGAGATAAGCTGCTTAGTGTTTCGGGGTCTCTGGTCATCATCCTGAATGCCTAAGGCCCCGTACACACGACCGGATCTGTCCGCTGATACATGTCCGCGGACCAGTTTCAGCAGACAAGTTCGGTCGTGTGTACGGCCTATCGGACTGTTTTCCGGCTGACATTTGTCCAGCCGACCGTTTTCCAGCGGACAAAAATTTCTTAGCATGCTAAGAAACCTGTCCGCTGGAAACCTGTCCGTCGGACATGTTCGGTCGTCTGTACAGACTCACCGGACATGTCCGATCGACCGCCATCCCTCGCATGCGTCAAAGTGATTCGACGCATGCGTGGAAGTATTTACCTTCCAGGGCCGCGCACGTCACCGCGTAATCGTCGCGGCGACGGCGCGGCCACGTCACCGCGTATTGTGTACGCGCGGATTTCTGTTTGATGGTGAGTACACACATCAAACAGAAATCGGCCAGACGACTGTCCGCTGAAAACGGTCTGGCGGACCTTTTCATCGGACAGTCCGTCCGTGTGTACAAGGCCTAACAGGGCTACTTTGGGCAGGTCCAGAACATATGCATATATGTGCTATCGGGGGATTGGCACCTGGAACAATTCTGCGACCTCTGTCGGAAAATCTTGTGCAGTCTCTGAGGCGTATAATAAATTTGATGTATGAATTTTGTTTGCAACAGCTAGGGATGTCAGTCTGCCAGTTTTTCCATAGTGCGTCTATTTTGGGTGAGTCTACCCCAAAAAGAGAAAGGCATAGTGTAGAGAGGGTTTTTTTAGAGTCTCCTGTGCTCGGATTGCCTCAATAGCGTCTGCTTTCAGACTTAACTGTTTTTATCTTTACCCTGGTCTCAGATACCTAACGCCTATAAAATCTAATTCTAATTGGAACCTGCTACTGAAACTGCTAATCATGAAGACATACCCAATATTTTTATTTATTTTTTTGATACCCTGTGGGTTTTCCTAGCATTTCAAAGTGCAGGCCAGATCATATTTCAGTCTACGATACTATTCCCTTGCCGTTTTACTTGTAATAAACTTTGCTTTTTGACACCAGTCTGAGAGATGCTTCACTGCTTGAGAATAGAGTACTTGTAGCTTATATTGTCAGAGAAGCACTGGGAACGCCAATTTGGCTAAGGAAGGGTGTTATGCGCACTACTGGCATCCTGAGAATTTGTCCTGTTGAAAATGTATTAACTGCTGCAGTTATCTATTATAAAGGAAGCGACTGTCTTCACTGGGTATCAGACACTAGGTGAAGGCAGCCTTGTAAGTAAAAAGCTTATGCTTTGTGGAGCTTGACACAAGGCTTAAATTCCAAACAGAGAAGAATTTGATTTTGTAGTAAGTGTTAGATAGACTAGGATTTATTTTGCGGCTTATGATTTGTTTTTCCTGTGGAGACGCTACCTAAATTGTTTTAGAGGCTAAAAATACTGGCAAGATGAAATTAATGCTTGGTTAAATCTACATTAAAACTTGAACTACTGTGTATACTGTCATTGCCTGAACAAACCCATTGGAGTCTGTCTAATTCAAGGGACAAAGAAAACAATGCTGCTATCTTACAATATATACAGTGGAGTAAAGTGAGGTCAGCCTGTGCCATTTTACATTTGATATGGTTATCACCCTGTAAATGTACCTGTGGTGAATGTATGACTTCATGTGTTTAGCAGCTGACATGTCTTGACTTGGTTTAGTGCATTTTGGACCACACAGAGCACATGTATTATATGACACTCCTGGTAATAATTATATGCAGTCAGCACTAAGTATAAGGAAAATCTTCAGTCAAGTATTTCCTAGGTCACTTTTTTTAACTTCAACCTTTTAATCTGTAACTTTTTCTCTTTGTGGCCACATGGTTTTCTAACAAGTCTATGGTACATATGATGGATTGTGATGGTGCAATTGGTGCCATGGTTAATGAGGTATGTGCTGGAGTGCAGATTTTACTGATGGCATATATATGGGTCACAGGTGTGCACAGCCTAATGCATTAGGGTGTGCACCCTTAAAGGGGTTGTAAAGACAAAAATATTTTCCTCTTAAATTAAAGTCTGACAGTAGCTGATAAAGTAAAAAGTAATGTTTTGCATTATAACTAGTTTGATACCTGTTGAAATCAAGCTGATTTATTCACCTCCGTCACTCCTAAATCATAATTCTCACTGACTTCCTGGTTTGCGGTGCGCATTCATTCTTGCTACATCACGGCCTAATGGGAACTACAGTTCCCATTAGGCTTAGCCTCCATGCCTGTGAGGGATAAGAGAGCATCTTCACGCAGGGCTGTAGTCATAGGGAGGGGGTGAGCACATTCTGCTTTCCACCATGCAAAACGGCTCAGATGCTGGTGGAAAGCAAGAAGAGGAGTGACAGGAAATGGCAGTTTCAAACCTGGATTACTGTATTTTGGAGGTCAAAAGGAAAAACGAGGTAAGTGATATTTAAATGCTCTAGCTTACAGCAATCAATTGATCTAATAAAAAAACGAACCTTTAGTGTTCCTTTAAGCTCAAATACACATGCATATGTATGTATCTACATACAGTATATATGACCCTGGCACATTGATCTCCCTGCTGGCAGTGTGAAAGAGAAGAGCATAAACACTTCTCTTATGGCAGAACCAGTAAGGCCCCGTACACACGACCGAACATGTCTGCTGAAACTGGTCCACGGACCAGTTTCAGCAGACATGTTCGGTCGTGTGTAGGCCCGTGCGGACAGGATTCCAGCATACATTTGCCCGCCGGGCCTTTTTCCAGCGGGCAAATATTTCTGGACTTGTTTTAAAACAGCCCGCTGAAATCCTGTCCGCTCGGACATGTTCGGTCGTCTGTACAGACCTACCGTACATGTCCGAGCGCCCGCCATCCCTCGCATGCGTCGAATGACTTCGACGCATGCGTGGAAGCATTGAACTGGCAGGGCCGCCCACGTCGCTGCGTCATTGCGCGGAGTACAGCCACCATACAGAAATCCCCGGGCAGACATGTACGGTGAAAACGGTCCGGCGGACCGGTTTCATCGTACATGTATGCTCGTCTGTACAAGGCATAAGAGGGAGCTCTTTCCCATGTTCCTGTTGCTACACAGAGCGATAACACTAATGCGCATGGGGTGATTAGGGTGTGCCTGGGCACCCCCGACACACCCTCCGCACACGCCTATGATATGGGTAATGAGGTGTGTTTTGTGGGTTTCCATTTTTTTTAGATGCATTAAAAAATCACTGCCCTTCTGTTATAGTTGGTTCACAATTTCCTCTTTGGACAGAACTTTAGACATTCAAAGGAAATTGGTATCTTTATATTGGTTTCTTGTGAAATTTTACTGTAGTTCCATAGTGAAGTGAAATCCTTCTTTCCTTTTTTGTGCTGCCAGGCCTTTATTTAGAACGCTTTTTAACCATTCTCAAATGGGTGTAGCCCTTTTCTGCTTCCTTTTTACATCAGTTTCTATAAAATAACTGAAAATGCTGTATGGCACTGTAGTAACATACATACCATGGGTTAAAATATTTGAAAAGATCAAGGAATTGTTGCCTTTAATAAGCATAGTTTTGGTCCAGTGTTTGAGAAAAACTCCTCTAAAACAATGGCAATATCTAAAATATGTACCCCTCCTGGCCACTTATTGTTATTATACAGGAATTATATAACACCAACAGTTTGTGCATTAGTTTACATTAAGGGAGACAGTCCAGTTACAATACAATTTAATACAATTTGGTCTTTATGACCTCAACCAATATGGGATTGGATACTAATCTTGTATATATTTCTATGATATGTGTATTTTTGTATTAATTGTTTGTAATTAAATGTTGTGTTTTTTCTTTCTTCTGTTTTTCAGTAGATAGTGCCTGACAAATTTAATTCTCCCGAGGAAGCTACTAAACAGTGGTGAAACATGTAGAGAATTTTGTCATTTTGCACACCCTGAAATTGTCTGTATATTTAGATGGATTTTATTCTGTCAATTTTTACTTTAACAAATATAATATTTTTTTGATATTTGTTTGTGTAATTTGCACCTAAGTAGGTTAGGAGGGCCCTGCTCCTGAGAGCTTACAATCCAATAGTTTGCATTGCCCAAATATATTACAATAGTATTTATTTTCCCTATTTTACAGAAAAACACAAGTAGTCTTTTGCAAACACTTTTCTCTATATAACTCATGTGTTTGGAAATGTTCCCACCAGATAAGATGAGTTGTAAAATGCAGAGTGTCTTGTGAAATGCAGATTTCACTGGTGGCATGGATACTGGGGAATTAAGTGTGGGTTGTAGAGTGCAAATATCACTGGTGACATGGATACTGTGGAGTAAAGTGTGTGTTGTTGAATACAGATCTTACTAGTGACATGGTTATTGAGAAGTAAAGTGTGTGTTGTTAAGAGCAGATCTCACTGGTGCCACTCCATTGCTAGTGACATAAATACTGGGGACTGAAGTGTGTATAGTACTTCAGTCCCCAGATTTCACTGGTGACATGGATACTGGGTAGTAAGGTATTTGTTGTGGAGTGCAGTTTACCCTGGTCACATGTATTCTGGGGAGTGAGAAGTGTTTTGTGGAGTGCAGATTACATTGTTAACACTGACTTATTGGCGATATGGGTACTAGGAAGTAAGGTGTGTGTTGTAGAGTACAGATCTGAGTGTGCCGGCCACTCCATGCGGGGCGCAGAGACACCCCCCCCCCCCAGTCCAATGAATGCATGGATTCCAATGTTTTTTTTAAAAACATGTGATTAAAGCCTGAGGCTCTAATTGGCTTTAAAAAAGGGTGGGCTAGGGGCGCAGAGCACTGCGTTCCAAGCCCACCCAGTTGTGTGACAATAGCAAATTAATATTCGCTATTGTCTTGCTGTTTCTCCTTCTGGCCAATCAGGAAATGGGAGGAGCATGAGTGGCCGAGAGGAGAAGTAATTGTATTGGCCGGTACCGAGGGTGGGGAGGATATATGGGGAGATCTGGCAGGGAAGATAGTCGATGTCATCGGACCATTAGAGCGATTTCTCTGCTCCTCATCGTCGTCCAACCATGTGAGTACCACCCACCAGGGGGGTTGGGTGGTCTGATTGCCACTGCCACTCGGGGGGGGGGGGGCAGGGAGGGTGTGGTGGTTAGTTTGCTGCCCCCCCCCAGCTGGAGCACCAGCCGCCACTGCTGGGGACACTCACTTATTTGTGACATGGATTCTGGGAGTGTGTTGTACAGACAGGGCTGGTGCTTGACTATTTTGTGCCCTAGGCAAGACTGATAATCCCCCGCCCGCCCGAGTCCAATATCAACTTTCATCCAGGTGCTGATTGTTAGAGTGGACTAACCACAGCAGCAAAACTTCTCCTCCATCCTAAAACATGATGCCCACCTCCTTTACCTCCCCAGCTGTCCTCCGACTCCTAGGAGCCAGCTCAGTGTCACCCTCCTCACAGCCTGAGTGCAGAGAGTCAGTCAGCGCCCCAGCCCTGTGTAGGGTGGCGGTCTTCAGCCCCTTGTGTTCCCAGGCTCGGCTGGTAGGGAAGTCAGCGGCTGTGGCTGCAGCCCCCCAGGGCAGCAGTGCGCCCTAGGTGGCTGCCTGGTTCCCCTAGCGGCAGTGCCAATCCTGTGTACAGGTCTCACTCTAGCTCTTGGGTAGTGCAATACTGTTGATACTGGGCTGGATTCAAGAAGCAATTGCGCCTGTGTAACCATAGTTACACAGCGCAATTGCTTACTTGCCCCGGCGTAATGAATGCTCCTGATTCAGGAACCTCGTTACGCCGACTGCAGCCTAAGATATGCATGGCATAAGGCTCTTATGCCCGCATATCTTAGGCTGCATTCTTGCGATGGCCGCTAGGTGGCGTTCCCGTTGTGCTCAGCGTATAGTATGCAAATTGCATACTAACGCCAATTCACAACGTTACGCGAGCCCTGCGTACGCAGTTTACGTCGTTTCCGTACGGCGTTTTTCGCGTAAGGCTGCCCCTGCTATTAGCAGGGGAAGCCAATGTTACGTATACCCATCGTTCCCGCGTCGCGAAATTTCAAATTTACGTAGTTTGCGTAAGTGATTCGTGAATGGTGCTGGACGCCATTCACGTTCACTTTGAAGCAAATGACGTCCTTGCGACGTCATTTGCCGCAATGCACGTCGGGAAAGTTTCCCGACGGAGCATGCGCTCTACGATCGGCGCGGGAACGCGCCTAATTTAAATGATTCCCGCCCCCTACGGGATCATTTAAATTGCGCACGCTTACGCCGGGCATTTTGCCGGCGCGCCCACGCAATTTACGGAGCTACTGCTCCATGAATCAAGGGCAGCGCAGTAAATTTGCGGGGGCGCAGGGCAAAAAGTTTGCCCTGCGCCTCCGTAAAAAAAGCGCAAATCTACCTGAATCCAGCCCACTGTTAATTCTGATGGGGGCATTTGCTAAAATAGATTTTGCTGCCACAGCTTTTTTATATCATATGCGTAATTTGTGCATCTGGCAGGTGCTTTTAACAAAGAAGTTGTGCCACTTATGCTTTGTTCGCATTCTGTACCAGGGATTCTTGGATACTTTGGCAATTTTCCTATTTAAAAAATGCCAGTTAAGGACGGCCATATTTCTGGGTTGTGAGAAAATACACACCTAACAAAAATGAAACCCAAGGCTGCTAAAAATAAATACAAACTAATTAGCTTTTGTGTTTTCTCTTCTTCATTCTAAGAAAACGGCATCGTTCTTCCTGTCTTCCATCTCCAGGAATAATATGCCTTGGTGAGCAAAACTGACGTATATCATTACTCTAAAATGTTTTTTTCTTTAAAAGGTAGTAAATACAATTTTCTGATTAACATTTCCTTCTTTCCAGCATAAATGTTTTCTGTAATTATTCATACCCACACATAATTGCATATGCTGATATACCATGGAAGATATATTCCTTTTAAACTGTTGTTATTCCTAAATCTTCATGAGGAAAGATAAAAGTAAAGAGTAAATATTCCACACATATTTGTGGAATCCAGCAATGTCCTCTCACATAGTTATTCACGTACAGCACAACTGACTTCTGAATACATTATACATATGAATATCCATTCATTCATCTGACAAGATGCAATAAACTTTATTTCATTTTGACTTATTTGATTTGACATAGCTGGTCATGCTCCCAGGAGATTTATAACTATGAATGTGAACGAAGACTGTCTGATGATGACTGTATACTGGCAGTTTCTATTTTACTGTTCAGTGGATCTGCTCAGGAAGATTCGCCATAGCGCCATACCTAAGCAATGCAGTGAACAGAAGGGTGTAATTGAAGGAGGTAGAAAATATAAAATGTATTTTAATTTTAGTCATTTTACTGAATTCTATGTGAGACTTATATTTACCAATATAGTGAAACAGAATAAAGATGACCAAGGAATCTAGTTACATGGGGCCAGATTCACAAAAGAGATACGACGGCGTATC
The DNA here is from genome assembly GCF_905171775.1 of Rana temporaria. Classification (NCBI taxonomy): domain Eukaryota; kingdom Metazoa; phylum Chordata; class Amphibia; order Anura; family Ranidae; genus Rana; species Rana temporaria. The sequence continues at coordinate 166,774,104 of NC_053491.1, forward strand.
TCCTGATATGCCGTTTTTTTTCTGAGATATGATTGTCGTATCTATGCGCCTGATTCATAGAATCAGGTTACGCATAGATAGCCCTAAGATCCGATAGGTGTAACTGTGTTACACCTTCGGATCTTAGGCTGCAATTCTAGGCCGGCTGCTAGGTGGCGATTCCATTGCGGTCGGCGTAGAATATGCAAAAGGCTATTTACGGCGATTCACGAACGTCCGCTTTGCCCATCGATCTAAATTTACGTTGTTTCCGTAGAGATGCGTTGCGTAAAACTAAGCATGCCCTCTAGGTGGCCTAACCAATGTTAAGTATGGCCGTCGTTCCCGCGTCAAATTTTTAAATTTCAGGTCGTTTGCGTAAGTCGTCCGTGAATGGCGCTGGACGCCATTTACGTTAACGTAGAAACCAATGGGACGGAGCATGCGCAGTACGTTCAGAATGGGAACGCGCCTAATTTAAATGGTGCCCGCCCCATTTGAAATTAGGCTGGCTTGCGCCGAGCGGATTTACGCTAAGCCGCCACAAGTTTACAGGTAAGTGCTTTGTGAATCAGGCACTTACGCTGTAAACCTGCGGCGGTGTAACGTAAATGGGATATGTTACTCCGCCGCAGCGTAACGTAATTCTATGTGAATCTGGCCCTTAGGGCTTATATACTGTATACTGTGTGTGTATATATATATATATATATATATATATATATATATATATATCAATATAAAGAAAGGTAGCTAAAGAAAAATGTACAAAAGTTGGTGGACCACTAATGCCGCGTACACACGATCGGAATTTCCGATGGCATAAAATCCGATTAAATTTTCCGTCGAAAAGCTGACTTCCATCAGTCTTGCATACACACTGTCAGACTAAATTCCGATCGTCCGAAAACGCGGTGACGTAAAACACTACGACGAGCCAAGAAAAATGAATTTCAATGCTTCCGAGCATGCGTCGATTTGATTCTGAGCATGCGTGGGTTTTTTCTCCGTTGGAGTTACACACAGAAGATAGGAATTTCCTATCGTTTTTTTTTTCATCGGAAAAAAATAAAACATGTTCTATTTCTAAACACAGACGGAAAAAAGTCAGATTGGGACCACACACGATCAGAATTTCCGATTAAAAAAGTCCATCTGACTGTCCAACCAATAATTAATTCAGGCGTCCTGTCCATATACAGGAAACCAATTCACATATTTTCACATCCAGCATATGTATGTAAGAGGCTGCACCTCTATTTTATATCCTTGTGACAATTTCACTTCTGCTGTTTTAAATGAGTGGCTAGAGAGGTAGTGCATAAAAGGGAACCTGTATGGACAAAAATACATTGACTTCTATTGCTTATCACTTTTAAAATACCAGGTGCCCCGCTGTCATTCAGTGACTTCAATGTCCTCAGAGTCCCAGCAGTTTGAACGGAAAAAGAAGAAGCCACTGTACTAACAATCCGATGTTAATACAGTGATCTCCCCCTCCGAGCTATTGTGTTCTGACAGGGGGACAGCCCCTCCAGCCAGAACACTCCGGTCAGCGCTCTCAGCTAATCGGGAGCCGGTCTCTGTTGGACCGGCTGCCATACACACAGGCTGTGTGTACTAGACTTAACTGCATGATTTCTCCAGTGACTTAAAGCGGTTGTAAACCCGCATCAAATTTTTTTATTTTTTTTCTCCTGCAAGGCAAAAGTCATAATGAGCTAATATGCACCGCATATTAGCTCATTATGAAATACTTACCTCGGAACGAGGTGTGTAGAACTTACCTGGTCCACGCCGAGCGAGATGTCCTCTTGCCTGGCGTGTCTTCCGGGTATCGCCGCTCCAGCGCTGTGATTGGCTGGAGCGGCGATGACGGGAGATTTAAATTCGGCAAGGTCCGGCGGCTGCCGGTCCTTTCGCCGTAGATCCCCCCTGCGAGGGGAATATCTCCTAAACCTTATTATAGGCTTACCTGTAGGTAAAAGTCAAAAAGGTGGGTTTACAACCACTTTAAGACATCTTAAAACTGGAGATAACTATGGTAAATGATAAAGAGTTCAGGAATTTTTTAGCAGAAAGTAAAATGCTTATAGGATACCTTCAATTTTATTTGAACCCTTTCCCTTTAGTGTAAGTATCAGCGTAAATATACCTACCTTCATTTCCCTTTTTGAGATCTGTAGTTTGTAGCCATGCCTGGTGCTGCACAGTCCTTGCAAGAGCAAAGTCCTATCCTGGCCATATGTCTGCTGCATAGATGCACGGTGACACCATTCTTTCTTAGGTTGTAAGGGCCACCATGAGTGCATAGGAATTAAATTACCAGCAAGAGTAGGCTCAGGACTGGACTTTTTCTTGCAAGAGTTGGGCAGCACTGGACAGGATCACACATTAAAGATCTATAAAGTTGAACTGGAGGTAATTATGTATGCTGTTCTGAGTATTACCCTGAGTAGAAGGTGGGGAAGCTTTAAAGACTTCCACTGACTTTGTAATAGGTCCACGTAAAGTAATTCTATACTCCTTGAGTTCTAAAAAACAAACCTTAAAATACACCTGAAACAAACTGGGCAATCCAAATATATATGATGGAAAATGTAAATGTAATGGTTAAACTAAAATGGCAACCATTAAATAATAATAACTATTTCACAACTTACATTTATAAAATTCCACTGACATTCATTTCTTTAATACCAAAAAACATTTATACATAAATTTCTCCCCATTTATTGTATGGCGTGGTTTACCCTATCTTTTTACCCTCTTTTTTATTTTGTATGAAAAATAATTAATAAATAATTAATAAATAGATATTGTTATGTACTGGAACGTACCTTGTAGCCAGAGTCTAGTGTGCAGGAGGAGGCCTCTCTTACAGCCCCGGCTCTGGAGCTGCTGGAGTTGGGACAGCAAGCTCGGGAGCGCGGTGAGGTAGGAGTGCCTGGTGATGATAGCAGCCCGGCACCAGTGGTGGTTGTAGGAGACAGCGTCTCTGGAGCTGGCACAGGCACTGGATAGCAGGAGCTGGTGAAGCAAACCGGGTTAGCAGATAATCAGGTGGGTTAGGCAAGCGTAGTCAGATTCAGGCACAGGGTCTGGTAACGATGGGCAGGAGAGCAGAGCGGAGTCAGAGCAAGCCAGGGGTCGGAGTGGAGAGGGTCGGATGGTCAGACGGAGCCGGGTCGGTTTGAGGTAACAGGTTACAACAGGTCACAAGTTTCACAGATACAATGCTGCAGATCAGACAGCAAAGTGTCACTGCAGCTGCTTGCTTTTTAAAGGCTGAGTGGCGCCAATCGTGCATTAACGTGCACGCGTGCATTCCCGCCATCGTGCACGTGCGCGTGTAGTAGGCGCATGCGCGCGCATACGAGCGCGCACATTTGGCGCACAGATGCGCGCATTTGGCTCATATCCGTGTGCATGTGGGACGCGCCTGCGCACATGAATAGGCGATTGGTGCTGATTCTGACCATCAGTAAGTGTGCGCATGCGTTCACGCTGGAGCCTATTGGCAGGTCCCTGACAGATATTAAAAAAGTCTGATGGACCGTTTTCATCGGTTAACCGATGAAGCTGACTGATGGTCCGTCACGCCTGGTTAAAAAAAACGATTGTGTCAGAACGCGGTGACGTAAAACACAACGACGTGCTGAAAAAAATGAAGTTCAATGCTTCCAAGCATGCGTCAACTTGATTCTGAGCATGCGTGGATTTTTAACTGATGGTTGTTCCTACTAACGATCGTTTTTTTTCCCATTGGTTAGGAATCCATCGGTTAAATTTAAAGCAAGTTGGCTTTTTTTAACCGATGGATAAATAACCTATGGGGCCCACACATGATCGGTTTTGACCGATGAAAACGGTCCATCAGACCGTTGTCCTCTGTTTAACCTATTGTGTGTACGAGGCCTTAGGCGCACACTATACAGGGGAAGCAGTGCAGGTTTCACATATATTTGCAAATGTTGACTGGATAGCCGAGGACCGGCGTTTACCAAGAGGGGAATTTATCCTGTATGCAGAGCCAGAAGGATTGCTGACAGCCAGCAATCCAAACCAGGGTTTGCTGTGTACTGGGACTGGTGAATAGTTGCTTACTGTGTTGGTTTTACCGCTGCTAGCAGAATAGGAAAGAGAGAGACTGATCATGCATCTAATAGCTTCAAAGCACTGCATGCAAAGCTGCAAAGGGACAATACTGATGTGCACCATCTTTAAGACTGGGCCCCACTGATTAGCTGGCTGAAAACTGAGAATTAGGAGCCATGTACTTACCAATTGTTTTAGAGACCCTGAACTAAGTTACTCACAACCAAAGGCTCTTGGGTTATATACATAGGATGATATATACAGAGTGCTCTCTGAGACATTTTGCTGACTACTGACTGCAGAGGAGCAATTGACTATTCATTCTTATTAATACTGTTTATTGATGAAACCTTTTTTTTTTGGTAGGTTATTTTACTTTAATAATAAAGTGATTTAAACTGAGCTGCTATAGCATAGTAATTGGCTCATTCAGTTTACTGTCAGCGAAAAGTTCCTTCCACATGCTTATACTGTATATATAATTATGTGTGTTGCCATTTACTTTTAACATGTAGCAGTGTACATGCCTTATTCACAATTGAGAAACCTCGTGTTTTCCCTTAGTTGTTTGTAGGATATTGATACTTGTACCCATGTAGGCATTTTCAGCAAACCATTACTCAACCAGGAGTGTTAGTGGGGTAGAACCTGTTCACGGAGTCATGGCAAAACCTTGGAAACCCATTGGGGATTGTAAACGTAAACATTCCATGGACAAACGCATCCACCTATGGTGTAACCTAGTGACTGTAGCAAAATATATTTTAGAGAATATAGTTTCCAGAAGATTAAGATGGTTGTTTCCCATGTGATGGGCTAAAAAAACAGGAATTCATGGATGAGTGATACCATTTTTTTTTAATAGTAAGGTGGTTCACACTGCTCCAACATGGAAGTCACACGACTTCAGATTTGACTTTGTCCTGAGACTTCAGGTCTGACTTTAATATACACGATCCAACTTTGAGATGATTGTGACTTGTCCTTAGACCAATTAAAACAATTACTTTGCTTCTGGTATGGAAGAAACCTGACGCCAAATTTATATAAAAAAAAGAAAGAAAGAAAAGGTATGTGGTCCCCCCTAGATTTGTACCAGACCCTTTGGGTCTGGTATGAATCTTGAGGTGGACCCCATGACAATTTTTTTTAAAACGGCGTGGGGTTCCACTCCCAAGAATTTTGAGGGAAAACCCAACGCCAAAATTAGAAAATAAATAAAAAACTGCGTGGCCACATAATCCATACCAGACCCTTAGCCATGCATGCAGCCCAGCAGGCCAGAAAAGGGGGGGCAAGTGTGCGACCCCCTCCTGAACCATGCCAGGCCACATGCCCTCAACTTGAGGGGTTCTTTGGGGCAGGGTGGACTCTGCCCTTCACCTCAGAGCACCTTGTCCCCATGTTGATGGTGACAAGGGTCTCTTCTCGACAACCCTGGGCAGTGGTTGTGGAGGTCTGCGGGCAGGGGGCTTATCGTAATCTGGAAGCCCCCTTTAACATGGGCCCCCCCATGTGAATGTGTATGGGGTACATTGTACTCCTACCCATTCACCAAAAAAAGAAGCGTAGTGTTACAAAAATTAACAAAAGATGTTTTTTGACCCATCCTTACTAAAAAAATGAAGAATGTCCCCCTTCGTAGCTACAACATGTCTTCTCCCTCCTGCTTTTACTATGGAGGCTCTCAATATTTATATAGTTAGGACTGCAGATAATGCTGTGTCATGGCCTCTGCAGCTTAATCATGCATTTACAAATGTGTGCAAACTAAGCCCCTGTTTTTAAATGTTAACTGTAAGGCCCCATACACACGATAGAATCCATCCGCTGAAAAATCCCAGCGAATGGGTTTCAGCGGATAGATCCTATGGTGTGTACAATCCAGCGGATCTGTTTCCGCGGATATTTATCCCCTGGGATGGATTTCCAGCAGATAAATATTTGATGACATGCTATCAAATCTATTCGCTGGAATTCATCCCAACGGATGGATCCGCTGGTCTGTATAGACTCACCGGATCCATCCGTCCGAAGGGATCCCCCGCATGCGTCGTAATGATTCGACGCATGCGTGGAATCCCTTATATGACAGCGTCGCACACGTCGCCGCGTCATAATCGCGGCGACGGCGCGACACGTCATCGCCAGAGGATTTCGGTGCGGATTTCAATGCGATGGTGAGTACACTCCATTGCATGGAAATCCGCACAAATCCTCGAGAGGATTTATCCGCGGAAACTGTCCGCTGGACCGTATTCGCGGATAAATCCTCTCGTGTGTATGGGGCCTTAGACAGGACAGTTAGGTTTGCTGCAGGCTGGTTGGTAAGTTGAGCTGGAAATTTTGATTTGCTTTTGTTTGACATACTAAGATAAAAGACCCGCAATGTCTTCTTCCTATATTTTGGGGAAAGACACCCCAAAAAAGGAGAGATTGGATAAAGAAGAAAAAATTAGGGAAGGGAAAAAGAAGAAGAGGAAGGAGAGTTGAGAGAGATTCCAATATGTGAAGGTATATAGAATATAAGTGGAGTGGAGTTGAAGGAGGAGGAAATTAAGGTGTTAGACAAAGGTCCATTATTTTCTCCAATAAACAGCTTAACCCCTTTGTGCCTAAGAATAAAAATAATGTTAATGCCCAAGCACAATTTTGCAAAGTTGTGTTAGTAAAACCATACATATCACCACTACTACCTAGTGCATCCAGGTGGTTTATACCTTGGTTTTTTTTCAGTACAAATTGGGCTTTAATTTGGTGGTAAATTGTAACGGATCTCTTGATTTTGATTTTTTTTATTATTAAAGCAAAACTAGCCCAAAATAGTACAAAAAAACAAACAAAACTTTTTTTTTAAATGTAGCTGTATATTTATTTTAACTACTATAACCTACCTTCAAATAACAACCCAAAATACATTCTCCTGATCACAGTGATACCACATATGTGTACATTTCTTGTTGTTTGTACCTGTATTACAGCTCACAAACAATAGTGAGCATTTTGCTTATTTTATCATACCTAAAACACACTGGGCCAGATTCACAAAGCCCTTACGCCGACGTATCTAAAGTTGCGCGGCGTAATTGAAAAATGCGCCACGCGTATCTTTGCGCCTGATCCTCAAAACGAAATACGCCTGAAAAAACGATTTTTCCGTCCTACTTAAAACAATTACACCGGCGCGTCTTGAAGCGCAAAATACGCTAGACACACCATTGCTTTTCGATGCTAATATGCAAATGAAGGAGATAGGGCGATCCACAAAAGTACGCTTGTGCGGCGTAGATTACGCCCTGTGCGCATCTGCTAGTTTCATGGTGTAAAATTACACCTTATAAAAGGTGCCCTAACTTTACACCAGCCGTGTAAATGTCAGCTAAAGCAACACCGTTAGGGAAGAGCTGAGCACACACACTTGCAGGACAACAATCTGTATGCCAACATGCCAGGGGCATCCATGCTCATAGCTATACTAGTGACTTTAGTAACCAAGGGTACACCCTCTTCTGAGGGAACAGCAGCCAGGAGACGCCTCGCAGAATGCATCTTTGCACAGTAAACACACACATTAATCATGGCACAATGAGAATGCATGCATGCACACCCACTGTGGTCCCTAGCACAGACACATCACATGCACATCGAATTGGATTAGACCCAAGTACCCCCAATCGTATTAGGGAGCAGCAACGCCACGCCACGGCTCCAATTATGTTACTGTGCATTCATACACCATTCACATGGACCTGGGATCACTTCTCCCTGGTCCTGGGGATCCCTAATCCACCAAAACTGAGGGTGACACCCTTTTTCACCAGGAATGTCACCCCCACATTCACACATCATTCACACACATAAACCAAATCATAATCACAGTATAATAAAAATTAAAATAAAAATAAAAAAACAAAAGTACAACCAACAATTAATCGAGGCGGCGTGAGCTACGGGCACGGCCACGGCCAACCAGGGGAGACTCATGGGGGGGGGAGCAGGGGAAGGAGGAGCCTCATGGGGGGGGAGCAGGGGAAGGAGGAGCCTCCCCTGGTGACTGTCCTCCTGCTGGCCTGCCCTCCAAGGCCACGCGATCCTGGTCAGACCCACAGTGAGGGCAGCCGTATTGGCCTGGACAGCCAGGGTATTTGCTTGGACAGCCTGGGTCAGGGCAGACACCTCCAGGGCCACGCCTGCTGTGGCCGTCTGCAGGTCACAAATGCATGTGATGACCGCCAAGGAGTTGGTGCCCACTTCACTGACCGAGTCCTTAATTAAGCCCAGGCTGTCCTCCATCTGGGCCAAAGACTGGGTGAGCTGACCCAGATGTTGGGTCTGCCGGGCCTGGTCCCTCCGCAGACTGGCGGGCAGAACCTCGGCCACCCCCTGGTCTTCTGGGTAGCCTTCCTGCCTACAGATGAGGCTTGTGGCCTGGGAGGAGGGGAGAGAGAGACCCTTGTGGGGGGAGCCCTGTTGGGGGAGGAGTGGGAGGGGCTACCCCTGATGGAGGCCTGACTGCTGCCAGCCACAGGGGTAGCCACAGGGGTAGCCTCAGGGGTAGCCTCATGGGGAACCACATCCGAAGTCAAATATATTTCCCTTGCAAGGTCCATCGGATCATCCCCATCCTCCTCCCCCTCATCCTCCCCCCCTCAACCTCCTCATGAGGGGAGGTGTGGCCACTCCCCTCCCCTGAGGACTCCTATCCTTCTTGGGGCTCTTCAGCAGCCTGTTGTCCTGGGGGTGGTGCAGCCTGGCCTGATGGCCCAGCAATCTCCTGGCCATCTGTGGAAGACACAAAACATTCACAGGTTGGAGGATCCACACACTTGGCACATATTCCCCCCCCCCACACATGCTACACACCAGATAGAAATAATAAAAAAAAATAACCTGTCCTCACGCCCTCCTCGGAGTCAAAGCCAGGCAGGCCCACCACTTGTTGTCGGTGGAAGCACCGGGTCACTGCCCACTCCTCCTCAGTCAGCCTGACGGAGCAGGGTGGTCCTCCGCCAGTGCCCATGGCATGGGCATTGATCTTGGCCATCTTGTCACGGACCAGGCTCCTCAGATCATTTATCTTCTTAGAGATCCCACTGGGGGTCCTCGTCTCCCCCCCCTCCGCATTGATCTGATCCGTAATCTCCTGGATGATGGCTCTCTTCCAAACACACACAAAAAGGCACAGACCAAACACACACAAAAAGGCACAGACCAAACACACACAAAAAGACACAGACCAAACACACACAAAAAGACACTGAACAAACACACACAAAAATCCAACCGCAAACACAAGACAGCAATATCAAACAACACAAGCAGACAGCTAATACAAATTCAAAAACAAACACAGAAAAAACAAACAGAAAAAACACTCAGAAAAAACACACAACTACTATAACCTCCTACTACAATAAATCTTTTAGCTAACAATACACTCACCAACAAACAGCAACAGACAACAGAGCAAAAGCAACTTGCTTTAGGAAAGGGGAACACAGGGATGTACTTTTGCAATGGAAGTGCGTTTGTCTGGGGCTATTTATCCACAGGGCGATTCTCAAACTAAGTATGCTTGGCCTTTTTCCTAATTCACTAATTGCGCCTAGCCGAGTTCTGCACATGCCCAGTGAGGTGCAGATTCGTGCGCGCATGCGCAGTACGGCCGGCCCTTCATTTGCATGGGGTCACGGCTCATTTCAATGGAGCACGCCCACTTCCTTCCCACTTGCAATAACCCCGCCTTACGCCTCTGTATTTACGTCGCGCTGGCGCAAATGCTCTGTGGATACGGCACTTACTTCACAAAATTCAGCTGCCTTAACTTAACTGACATACGTTAGGACAAACTAAATTTGCGCCACTCTACGTGAATCTGGCCCACTGACACTAACTGACACTGATACTAATTTACATTTTTTTTTATTTTTTTTATCCTGCCAAAATATAATCACCATGACCTTTGACATTGACATTTGACCCTGGCATTGACCTCCCTAATCAAAACACTAACCCTGACACTGACCTAGATCAAACCTTGATCTGGGTATTTTTTCTTTATTGTTTATTGTTTCTTTTTTTTTTTTAGACACTATTGTCTGTTTATCTCTCTCTGAAATAAAAGGCTGTATTTGACCTCTGACGGCACACTGGAGGATCACGGCGGTGGAGTGGATTTGCACGCTGTGGAGGAAGTATATGTGGATATTTAATGGAGTGTATAGAGTCTGTCACTATTTGAAATTTTAATTTAATGAGTGTGTAATTTGGAGAACATTTTTTTATGAACCTTGGGATTTGGAAATTTTAACGTGTGGAGCATATACTGTACATATATTTTTGTCTTAACATATACCGTTTACTGTTTATGTCATGCTATTTATGAGTGACGATGATGTTTTTACGGTTTATTTCATAGTATTCTATGATAATGTAATGTTTGTGAAGGAGCTCTGCGCTGTTCTTTAGTTTGTTTATATAATAGTGTTGGTGATAAAACAGAACAGGGGTGTTAGCAGCTCTGTATAAATAGATAAATAAATGGGGGGGGGGTGTTATAGTAGTAACCATTTACATAAATGTAATCATTTATTTGAATTAACTGCCTAAGGCTCCAGAAATACTAAAATCAATGCATGTATTTTGTGCACAGCAATACACAGTGGTTACTGTGTGTTGTGGTGTGCTGTGACACACGTTCATTGGCAAGGAGTGTTGGGGTGCAGACCGGGCCCCTTAGTTCTTCCTGTGCCTGACAGCTAATATACAGGATGTCAAACTATGTGCCTAGATAAATATTAGAATGAAAGACTGGATTGTGGTCAATGAGTAAGGAAAACATACAAATGAGTAAACTGAAATTTGCAATCCATTTATCTGTACCACTTTTTTTTATTGTGATCTCTGAGTAAATTGTCTAGAAGGAAACAGAAAGGAAGCATGCCAATAACTTCAGATCCTAACCAATACAAGAAAAACAAAATTACTTACTACTTCTTACTCATGTACCTTATAAACTGTAGCACCACACAGAAGCATTATGCAGCTGAAATCTGCAAGCTATTGTAGTGGTTCTAAGTATTATTAGAAGTGATGCACTTCAGGATGCAGGTGCTTATTTGTTCAGCATAAACATATTTTTATTTCTTATAGTTTCAGAACTTTACCCAAAATAGGTCTGAAAATATTTTTGGTACAGTCAACATTTAAGAATGAACCAGGAGGCAAAAATACAATTTATGCTCACTGTGCACCTGCTAAGAGCCTTTTGGCTTTGGAGCCCATTTACATTATATGTGAGAAAGATGAGTATTGTAAATCCTCTGAGGCCTCGTACACACGACCGATTTCCTCGGCAGAATCCATCAAGAAACTTGGTGGGAGATTTTTTTTGCCCAGGAAACCGGTCGTGTGTACATTTTTCAGCGAGGAAACTGTCGAGGAACTCGACGAGCCAAAAAGAGAGCATGTTCTCTTTTTCCTCGATGGGAATGGAGAAAATTGGCTCTTCGAGTTCCTCGACAAGCCTAACAAGAACTCGACGAGGAAAACTATGTGTTTCGCCCACCGAGTTCCTCGGTCGTGTGTACGAGGCCTGACTGTTATGTGGAGCTAGACTTGGCTTGCTTCTATTGAGCTGTAAGTAAATGCACAATAAATACGTTTCAGGCCTCACTCACATGGGTGTACCTACCTGTAAACCCTGCCTGTATGGGATACCTTTTTGGAGTGCACAGGTGTTCTGTGCATTATGTGCATGTAGTCCCAATTATATCTGATGAGATGAAATGGCTGAATGGGCACAGCTACTGGTCCCGATTTGACAGCTGTCAGACAAACTCAGACATTGTGTGTTTTGGGAACACACATCCATACATCTGTCATAGACATGAAAGGGACTGCCTGTATGTGGATGCATGGAACAGATGGCTCTTTGAGTGGGTGTAGGGATAGGTACTGTGATGGGGGCCTAATATGGGGGGAATCTTTGGTGGGGGGATCTGTGATGGAGAGGAATCTGTGATGAGGGGTTCTGTGATGAGGGGAGTCTGTGAAATACTAATATGTTTATGTTGATTAAAATTGTTCTTTATTTGAAATATTGTATTGGTTTTTCCTGTTTTTTGTACATTTCAAATAAGATGTGTGCATAGGTTCATATTTTTTTAAACTATAGTCTGGCCCCCCAACAGTCTGAGGGACCGTGAACTGGCCCCCTCTTTAAAAAGTTTGAGGACCCCTGGTTTAGATCAAAGCATATTCATGTGTTAGAATGGACCAGTCAAAGTCCAGACCTAAATCCAATAGAGAAGCTACAGCAAGTTTTGAAAATTGCTGTTCACAAACACTCTCCATCCAATCTAACAGAGCTTGAGCTATTTTGTAAAGAAGAATGGAAAAAATGTCACTCTCTAGATGTGCAAAACTGGTAGAGACATCCCCAAAAAGACTTGCAGTTGTAATTGCAGTGAAAGGGGGTTCTACAAAGTATTGACTCAGGGGGACTAAATACAAATGCACGCCACACTTTTCACATATTTATTTGTAATGAATGTTGAAAGCCATTTATCATTTTCCTTCCACTTCACAATTATGGGCCACTTTGTTTTGGTCTATTACATAAAATCCCAATAAAATGCATTTACGTTTTTGGTTGTAACATGACAAAATGTAGAAAGTTTCAAGGGGTAAGAATGCTTTTTCAAGGCACTGTATAGTAATAAAATGTGTTTTATAATATAATATATTAATATAATAATATATTCAATGAATCTATGCTGCTAAATCTCAGTTACTATTGAATATGTATAAAAAGTCCCAGCAGTTTACCTTTTTATGTAAGAGAAGCACTGGTGACTGTGCATTAATTAGCTTTTTACCAGCTTCTGCCAGAGACAAGTAAGAAGCTAAAGGTAAATAACACCCGAATTTAGCTTCTCAACAAAGCTAAGGCTTTGGCAATCATCTGGTAAAACTGCAAAAATAATTCTACAAATTCTTCACTGAATGAAAACTAATAATAATCTATAAATAGAGTAATCTTTATATTAGAATTTTCAGCTATGTCTGAAACAATAAGGAAAGCAATTTATAATGCATGCCATGCTGTACCAAGAGCCTAAGATGAGTCAGTGGGAACAAATTCACCTTAGGTTTTCTTTAAAAGATGCCAGAATGTGTCTGGGAAATGAGTAAAGATCTGTTAAAGAATATGACACCAAAAGGTAATAATTCATGTGGTAAATGCGGCATATGTAAACAGATGATAAAAGGTCAGAATGTACAAGTTGGTACTTGTGATTAGCAAATAAAATATCCAACTACATGCAGGTGTCTATATATATATATATATATATATATATATATATATATATATATATAGGCAACGGCATTCAATTCTTAAATCTGAACTCCTGGTAAAATAAAAAGTGACCCTTGCTGAAATGTATTTGATGACATTGAAGTGCTTGCAAAAAAAAGTTTTTTTTAGGGCACTGGTCATACAGCTGGGAAGAGGCCTGTGGGAACAAGGAATAAGTATAACCATATTTTCTGTCCTCTTTGACAGAAAAAGAGCATTTAACATTTGCAGTGTGGGGGAGCCCCAATGCAAAGTTCAACTTTAAAGTGGAAGTCAAAACATCTCATACATCAATACAGTATTGTTAATGCATTACATCAGGGGTCTCCAAACTATGGCCCTCCAGTTGTTCAGGAACTACAATTCCCATCATGCCTAGTCATGTCTAAACATGTGCACACTGAAATATTTTGTTTTGGAATTTTGCTTTCGTTCGAAAAATACATTTATTTAGTTACTCCCGATATTCGTTTTTATTTATTTTGTTTCATTATAAAATGCATTCGCCTGAAAATCTGTATTAATTAAGGTCGAATCTGTCAATTGAAGGCTTATGGTGTCTATCGAATGTTCTAAGAAGATTTGACAAGCAGCTAAACTGTACGATGCCACAATCGTACATTTACGGTCAAATGTTCCGCCTACAAGAAGAATTCTAATGTTGTATGACACTAGTAATAATTATATATATCAATTATTATTACTAGACATGTGCGTTCCTGTTCGTAACAAATGGATTTTAGTACAAATTTGTTAGTATTCGTATATTCGGATCAATTCAAACATCCGAAAAGCTGAAAGAACCAAAATACGAAAATTACGGAATTACGAATAGGCTAAATAGCGAACAAGCGAAAATACGAACGTACGATTGCACAATCTTACCACAATACGAAACACCGGAACAGCAAAAGAACGAAAATTACATCTATAACGAACGATTTGCATTTCGTATTTTAAATCCTTTGTCTGTTCGTATTTTCATTCGTATATTCATATTTTCATTTGTGTGTTTTGTAAATACGTCTTTTTGTCTGTTCGTAAATTTGTGTACTCGTATCGTTCTTTCGAATGGGCACTGGGCAGTGTAGTTAGTGAGTGATGTATCTTACTTAATATCTTAGCCAATCAGCTTATCTCTTTTGTGCTGAGTCACCTTGGATAGTGTAAAGCCTTCGTACACACGATCGGACTTTAAACAAACTTTTCTGTGGATTTTTGCCGAAGGGAGTAGGTCAGACTTTTGAAACCGAAAAAGTTGGTCCGATGGAGCGTACACACGGTCGGATTTTTTGGAAAATGCTCATTTTGAAGTTTGTTGACAAAAAGTCAGACCGTGTGTACGGGGCTTAAGAGAAAGTCTATCTTAATATGCATTAGCCACGTGTTGCGATGTATTTACGAAAATCCAAAATTATGAATCCATTAAATGAAAATTATTATCTAACAAAATTACGAATTTCGAATCAACGAAAAGAAATTAGACAGAATTACGAATCATTCAGTATCAACGAAAATAAAACTGTTACGAAAATACGAACGGGTCCGAATAGGAAAACTTGCATCTTACGAAATACGAACGGGCCGAATAGGAAAACTTGCGTCTTTCGAAATTACGAATCTTTACGAATCTACGGAACGAGACAAAACAAAACAAAAAAAAAAAACAATTTTTTTTTTGTTGTGCACATGTTTAATTATTACTAGTCAACTAACATTTGAATTCTTCTATAGCGGAGCATTTGACCGAAAATTTATGATTGCTGCATCCTACAGTTTAGCTACTTGTCGAATTTTCTTAGAACTTTCGACAGACACCAAAAGTCAACGTCTGTATGTTTTTCTCTGCTTTGTCGAATGGTCTACCCCAACATTGTCTCTATAATGTAAAATCTTGTATCACTTTGTTGAATCTTTCCTCTCTATGTAGAATAATCTTGGACTAATAGAGTTAAGGTTAGGCACATTCGACCACAGGTTCGATAGACACAGATTGCTATTGTCAGCATCATGTCAAATCTCCTATCTATATCGACATGTTGTAGCAACGAAAATGAAAATAAAGCATTTTTTTATGTTGGATCTTTCGGATTTCGGATTCTGCGCGTTCGTTTTCGTTTGTTAAAACGATAATAAAAATACCCGAAATTCAGACAAAAACAAATACACATGTCTAATCATGTCTGTGAATGTCTGAGTTTTACGATGTCTCATGGGATGTGTAGTTCCGCAACAGCTGGAAGGCCGTAGTTTGGATATCCCTGGATTACATTATGCTCAAGGGGTGAGGCCATGACACCATGATCTCATAGTCTTTTCTCACTCCTCCGGGAAAGTCTTTTCACAGTAAATATATATGTAAGGGGGAGTTGCACTAGGAAGGGCTCCAAACCATGTCCTATAGACAATCCACTAAGAAAAGGGGACTGGGAGAGGCATGGAATAATCAAAGATTCTTTAATCCAAAAGTAACTTCATGTAACCCATTGTACTGAAACTATAGGAACACCCTTCCTCAAGTAAAAAATGTGTCTGAGCAGTTGACAAAAATTCATATAAATAGAGAGGAGCAGGAAACACATCATTGCTACAAATTTAAGCTAACCTATCACACCCATATGCAAACCAGTGCAATATTGGCCCATTGTATACAGATGGGTATACATATGCTGTATAATTTTAACAACATATTTGCAAAGTAATGCATTCTCCAGCATATTTTTTGGATCTATCTGATTCTGCTGTGCTCCTTTTCTTCAGCATTTATATAACCCAGTGTATATATTTAGAATGAGCTGCATACCCTTTATACAATGTGTTGTCTGCACAGTGGAGATAAATAGAGGAAATTAAAACGTATTACTGCCCCGTGCCTCACACATTATTAATTCATACTGCTGGATGCCAGAGTCAGTGCTTCTTGTGTATTCAGGCACTGCAGGCAAGCCAGAATAAAAGTAATACATCACTTTTACTTGAGGAGAATCTCAAACAATTCCCTTTTCTTCTCCCTTCAAGATAAATAACTTGTTTAGGAAATATATTTTCAGTGAATTATAAACATTTGTTTCTTTGGAGATGTAATAAAATGCATAATATAACATAAATAATAAAAATCAGATTATATTCAAAATAAATACATCCAAGAATGACTCAAGACAAGACACACAATGCAATCATGAATATGTAAACTAAAATGCAATATACCTATTTCCTTTATGTCTTTAGATGGACTCTGCAATAAAAGGTAATTGTTCTGAATTTTTTTAGACCTGTAGCTGGAATTATAGCCTGTCTCAGACAATGCTTTTCAAGGCCCTAAATGGCCATCACACATAGTGCATGTCCATCCAACCGTGAAGCTTGCCCTGCCCACATAATATATTTTGAATAAAATGTTATCCCAACTGTTGGGAACGGCAACCTACAGTGGAGTTAAAGCTGAAGCTCACATAAAGAAAAAAAAAGTTGACTGTATATAAGTGCTTACACCTTCACTTTATATCAGTGCTTACACCTTCACTTTATATACCTGCTTACACCTTGACTTTATATACTTTCTTACACCTTGACTTTATATAAGTGCTTATACCTTGACTTTATATACCTGCTTACACCTTGACTTTATATACCTGCTTACACCTTGACTTTATATATGTGCTTACACCTTGACTTTATATATGTGTTTACACCTTGACTTTATATATGTGTTTACACCTTGACTTTATATATGTGCTTACACCTTGACTTTATATAAGTGCTTACACCTTGACTTTATATAAGTGCTTACACCTTGACTTTATATAAGTGCTGTGACAGGAAGTCAGGTAAATATGTGGGTGTTGTCACAGACGGGAGATACATTTCTGCCTTGTTTAAACAATACACCAATTGTTATTAGGCGTCGGCTGCAGAAGCAGCCACACAAGGTTTAAGGGCGTTGAAAAACTTCAGCTGTTCAGAATGAGGCAATTAGGCCTCTATAAGTAATCCGGAGGATTACCACTGATTTGCTGCATCCTGAGGCGGTGTGAGTAGGGAGAAGCAGTGTACTGAAAGTCTTCTGAGGAGGTGAGGAGAGGATTGATTTTTCTGTGTGATAAAAATCAAAAGACTATTGTTTGCTGTGCCAGACTTCATTAGATAGGTTGCTGTGTGGTGAAGATAGACGCCCCAAGTGGCCAGGGTTTATTTTATGTTTGATTTTGTTTATGCTGTTTTGGATGCTTGCACTTGTTTCCAGCAAGATGGAAGAATAAACCAAAATCTTTGTTTTCAACCGTCTTCGAGTGCCTGTCTGTATACATTCAGTGTGTAGTGAACCCATCCAAGGGGTAACACACCCCGCTACCGAGCTAACCCCTTACATATGGTGGAGTGCCGCGGGCAATTAAAGTAAACCCAAAATGGAGGAGATACTGAAACAGCTGGCTTTGTCAAATACAAATCAACAACAGACAAATGCAGGTTTGCAGCGGAGCATTGCAGCTCAACAACAGAGCCTTTCAGCTCAACAACAGGCTCACCAAGAGAGCATGGCAGCTCAACAAGAGAGCAACAAAGTAAGAGAGCATTGCAGGCTTGGAACAGAGACACCAGCAGCAAATGGAGGCCATCGTGAAACAGCTTCAGAGACAGCAGACCGAGGCTGGGAGTCAGGCCAGTAACATACCGACTTTTCAGGTATGACACTTATTGCCAAAGATGACTGCAGATGAGGACCCTAACATGTTTCTGACCATGTTTGAGAGAGCAGCGGAATGAGAGAGTTGGCCTAAAGACCAGTGGGCTGGACTAGTGGCCCCCCTATTATCTGGAAAAGCCCAAAAGGCATATTTCGATTTGGAGCTTGCAGACGCAAAAAACTATGTTCGATCAAAAGAGGAAATATTGGCACATTTCAGTGTAACCCTGGATGTCCGTGCTCAGCGGGTCCACAATTGGAGTTATCAGCAGAGGAAGCCACCTCGGTCGCAGATGTATGACCTCATCCATTTGGCTAGGAAATGGCTGCAGCCAGAAATTCTGTTCGGACCAAAAATTTTGGAGCGAGTAGTCATGGATACATTTCTTAGGTCTCTTCCTAACACCCTGCAGAAATGGGTGAACCATGGTGGTCCGGAAACCGCAGACAAACTTTTAGACCTGGTCAAAAGGTACATGACAACGTTAGACCTGACCAAGGGTTATTGGCAAATTCCTCTCCCTGAGTCGGCCAGGGAAAAAACAGCATTTGTAACTCCAGACGGATCTTTCCAATATCAGAGGATGCCTTTTGGGTTACAAAATGCTCCCGCAACATTCCAACGCACCATGGATAAGACCCTTCGGCCTCATCGAGCCTATGCTGCTGCATACCTCGATGACGTTGTCATCCACAGTGAGGATTGGGAATCACACTTGCCAAAAGTTCAGGCTGTGTTGGATTCCATCTGGAAAGCCGGGTTTACAGCCAATCCAAAAAAATTTACCCTTGGGCTAGAAGAGGCGAAGTATCAGGGGTATACCATTGAAAGAGGTCTAATCAAGCCCCAAATAAATAAAGTTGAGGCTATTCAGGATTGTCCACGTCCCACCAACAAGAAACAGGTTCGTGCATTTTTGGGGATCGCGGGCTACTATCGCCACTTTATCCCCCATTTTGCCTCACATTCTGCTCCCCTTACCAATTTGACCAAAGGGAAGGAGTCTGTAACGACCAAATGGATTCCCGAAGCAGAAACAGATTTTCAGGCTTTAAAACAGGCCTTATGTAGTCAGCCAGTTTTAAATTCGCCTGATTTTTCACGGGACTTCGTGGTTCAGACAGATGCGTCAAATGTGGGCTTAGGAGCTGTACTGTCTCAGATTATCAAGGGGGAGGAACACCCTTTTATGTACCTCAGCCGAAAGTTGAAGGCCCATGAAGAGAATTATGCCACCATTGAGAAAGAATGTTTGGGGGTGAAATGGGCTTTGGATTCTCTCCGGTACTTCCTTGTGGGTAGACAGTTTGAACTGGAGACGAATCATGCCCCATTGAAGTGGATGGCACAGAACAAAGAGACCAATAGGAGAATAAATAGGTGGTTCCTGGCCCTCCAGGAATTTAGTTTTGTGGTAACGCATAGCCCCGGTGCTAAAATGGGGAATGCAGATGGGTTGTCCCGAGTGCATGCCTGCCTGGCAACCTGTGTCCCAACCCTAGGGTTGAAACAAGAGGGGGGGTATGTGACAGGAAGTCAGGTAAATATGTGGGTGTTGTCACAGACGGGAGATACATTTCTGCCTTGTTTAAACAATACACCAATTTTTATTAGGCGTTGGCTGCAGAAGCAGCTAGAAAAGGTTTAAGGGCGTTGAAAAACTTCAGCTGTTCAGAATGAGGCAATTAAGGCCTCTATAAGTAATCCGGAGGATTACCACTGATTTGCTGCATCCTGAGGCGTTGTGAGTAGGGAGAAGCAGTGTACTGAAAGTCTTCTGAGGAGGTGAGGAGAGGATTGATTTTTCTGTGTGATAAAAATCAAAAGACTATTGTTTTTCTGCTGTATGACCAGCAGTGTCTGCCCAGCACTAGGCTGTGCCAGACTTCATTAGATAGGTTGCTGTGTGGTGAAGATAGACGCCCCAAGTGGCCAGGGTTTATTTTATGTTTGACTTTGTTTATGCTGTTTTGGATGCTTGCACTTGTTTCCAGCAAGTTGGAAGAATAAACCCAAATCTTTGGGCCAGATCCACAGCCAGCCGGTGTAACTTAAATATTCGGATTTAAGTTACACCGCCGGAAAATTTCTACCTAAGTGCCCGATCCACAAAGCACTTACCTAGAAATTTTCGGCTGTGTAACTTAAATCCGGCCGGCGCAAGGCGTTCCTAATTTAATGGGGTGAGTCCCATTTAAATTAGGCGCGCTCCCGTGCCGGCCGTACTGCGCATGCTCACAACGTAATTTTCCCGACGTGCTTTGCACGGTTTTACGTTGCGCTGGGTTTTGAGAATCGCGACGGGCATAAAAAAAAAAATATACGAGTTGCAGCGGGAAAAAAAAAAATTGAAAAAAAAGACGGCGACGCGGGATAGAAGGGTCTACTTTTACAAGGCCTAAACAGTTTAGGCCTTGTAAAAGCAGCCCTAATATTGCGACGGCAAACTAATACTTACGGAGAAAAAACGAAGCGTATCTCCGTAAGTGCTAATTTGCATACCCGAAGCGGCATTTCAAAGAGAAATGCCCCCAGCGGCGGCTGTGGTACTGCATCCTAAGATCCGACAGTGTAAGTCCCTTACACATGTCGGATATTCTCACCTATCTATGTGAAACTGATTCTGTGGATCAGTTCCATAGATAGAAACAGGGATACGACGGCGTATCAGTAGATACGCCGGCGTATCCCTTTTGAGGATCTGGCCCTTGGTTTTCAACCGTCTTCGAGTGCCTGTCTGTATAAATTCAGTGTGTAGTGAACCCATCCAAGGGGTCACACACCCCGCTACCGAGCTAACCCCTTACAGTGCTTACACCTTGACTTTATATACGTGCTTACACCTTGACTTTATATAAGTGCTTACACCTTGACTTTATATACGTGCTTATATAAGGTTACTGGAAATGGAGTAATTTTTGCTGCTCTTCTTTACTCATATTTTATTAATTTTTTTACTTTTTTATAAAACAATAACTTTTTTATTGACTTCTTTAGATCCAGGCATACATATGTGACAGTCACATCTTAGAGCATTTAGGATTGTATATAAGCTTCAAAATATCCTCCGTCTAATCATTTTACCTTAGCAAGATGTTAAAGATAGTCTATAAACCCCAGTTCACAATAGAACACGGTATGGGAAACCTGTGGTCCGCGCACATTTCCTGCACTACATTCAAATCACACTGCCCTTGCCGTCTGCAGCGGGTGCCAGTGCAATATTAATGACACCGGGTCGCATAGTACAAAACAACCATGTGATCCGGTTGCAGTGCGTTTCTAAATCTGGTGCATCCGCTACTTTGGTGCGATGCAGTGCGATCTGAGCCTATTCAAAATGGATGTGCTAAATTTTCACCGCACTGAATCACATGTGAGTTGCACAGGAATGCAACGTGATACCTATGAGATTCATAGGCAATTCATTGTGTAAACCTGGGCTAAGTAAAGCAAAAAATAGTGCTAAACTAGTTGCAGACTTTGGGTGTGCTGCACATGCTAAAAAAAAGTCATATAACAGCCGCTTGCAATAACCATATATTCATGTAGAAAGTAAGTGGTTGCAAGAGATCAGTAGCACTGAGATGTAACAAAGGATAAAAATTTTAAAAAAAGTATTATTTTTAATGAAAATTATTTATGATAAACATGGTTTTGGCAAACTAATTGTCATTACTTTAGGTTTACATCTGCTTTAACTCAATACAAACCCCTAACAAGGCACTATCATAGTGAGCGTCAGGTTTTAGTTGTGCATGGGTTTGATCCAAATCCAGCCCGTTTATGCCCTGTACACACGATCGGTTCGTCTGATGAAAACAAACTGATGGATTTTTTCATCAGATATCCGATGAAGCTGACTTTCATCAGTTTTGCCTATACACCATCCACATCGTGTCCAACGCGGTGACGTAAAACACAACGACGTGCTGAGAAAAAGTTCAATGCTTCCGAGCATGCGTCGACTTGATTCTGAGCATGCGTTGATTTTTGACCAATGGATTTCCCCATAGACGATCGTTTTTTTAACCATACGTAAATTTTAAAACAGGTTCTATTTTTTTCCGCCGCTGGGGAAAAAAACTGATGGGGCCGACACACGATCGGTTCGTCCAATGAAAACGGTCTGTTTTCATCAGACGAACCGATCGTGTGTACAGGGCATTACAGTTTGGCATAGAGTCACCCTTAAAATTTACAAAAGACCCCTCCCTATACAGGTATGCAATCAGGGGGACCAGGCAAAGTGGGTGCAGCGAGTGTGTTCCCCCATCAGATATACCATACAAGTCCACATGCCTCAAAACAAGCAAAAATGGGTTACTTAAAGCAGCAAAACTAAACCTTCCTATCCTTTTAAGCCAAGGAAGCTGACATCTTAGCCTCTGTTTGATCTGCAAGTGTCATGATGCTGCAAGTGATCAGTTAAATACAAACAGCAGTTTAGTATTTAACTGTTTTTTTTTAAACTGTTAAATCGATGAGTTTAGTTCTGCTTTGAAGTGGTTGTAAACCGCAGACATGAAATATGAACAAAGCATATGCTGGTATAGTGAGTACTTGTCTCAATTAAGAGCACTAAGGCCCATATCCACAAAAACAGAGTATATTTAGGCGGGCGTAGCGCATCTCATATGCGCTACGCTGCCGTAAATCAGAGTGGCTTGTAGGGTATCCACAAAGAATTTGCTCCCATATGTGGGCCGGCGTAAGCCCACCTAATTCAAAGTAGGCTTGGAGTGGGCGTGTTGTATGTTAATCTAGTATGACCCCACGTAATTGACGCTTTTTACGAAATAATGCGCAAAATCACGTCGCAAATAGTCAATGCTTTCGACGTTTTCGCGAACGATTTACGCAAACGAAGGAAAATTCAACGCTGTCCTGACGTCCATACTTAACATTGCGTACGCCTCATAGAGCCAGGGGTAACGTTACGCCGAAAAAAGCCTTATGTAAACTACGTTAAAAAATTGCGCCGGGCGGACGTACGTTTCAGAATTGGCTTATCTACCTAATTTGCATACTCTACGCGGAAATCAATGGAAGCGCCACCTAGCGGCCAGTGTAAATATGCACCTAAGATCCGACGGTGTACTAAGACGTACGTCGTTAGGATCTAGACCACATTCAGGCGTATCTTGTTTTGTGGATACAAAACAAAGATACGACGGCGCATCGTAGAACTTACGCTGCGTATCAATAGATACGTCAACGTAACTCTTTGTGGATCTGGCCCTAAGTGTCTATTTTGTCTAGTGCTTCATTCCTCTGCTATCAGCATGAATCACTTCTGATGAGTTTTCCTGACACCAAGAAAAAAAATGGTGACAGAGGAGAGATCTCCAACAGATTGACATCCTCAGCTCTGTTCCAGTGTGCTGTGGGAATGAGGGTGTGTCTCTTCCCTCCAATCAACTCTCAGGCCTTGTACACACGACCGAACATGTCTGCTGAAACTGGTCCGCAGACCAGTTTCAGCGGACAGATCCGACCGTGTGTACAGCCTAGCAGACAGGTTTCCAGCAGACAAAAGTTTTAAAGCATGCTTTAAAACTTGTCTGCTGGAAACCCGTCCGTCCGACATGTCCGCTGGTTAGTACACCTAACCAGCGGACAGAAATCTCCCGCATGCGTCGAATGGATTCGACGCATGCGTGGAAGTATTTTACTTCCTGGTTTGGTAACGTGGCGCGTCAACGTCACCGCCACGTCACCGCGCTGTCTGTCCGCGGGGATTTCGGTTTGATGGTGTATACAGCCATCAGACCAAAATCTCCCAGCGGACATGTCCGATGAAAACGGTCCGCAGACCGTTTTCATCGGACATGTTCTATCGTGTGTACAGGGTCTCAGAGCTCTCCTCACTGAGATCTGCCGAGTGTAATTTCAGCTCTATGCCCCCTTTTTCTGACAGCTCAGACAACTTTTATCATTTCAGCACTTTGAATGGATATAGAGAAAAGAAGACTGTAGGTATGTAGGAGGATTTGTTTCATCTCTGTGTGTCATCTGAGGATAGTCACTTTACTGGATATATGTAAGGGTTTACAACCACTTTAACCTCAAAAGGATAATAACCAAACGCAAATAAATGAAGCAATAATTACAAGCACAAATGGATTGTATGTTAGCTCATATAGCATATGTTGTATATATTACATGCAAACAATAGTGAAAGCACAAATGTAGACATTTTACTTAACTGAGCATGCTTCCTTGGGATATACTGTAAGAAGTCATCACTTTTGCTTAACACTGCAAAGTAATTAATACATCCCCACTGGAAAGGTAACATCACCCCTAACATGAATGAATGGTTCCATAGAATTGATTAGATTTCACAGTATGAAAAATTAGGATCAAAGCGATACTAAAGCTTCAAATAATAAAAAAAATAACAAACATGTCATACTTACCTCCACTGTGCAGCTCGTTTTGCACAGAGTGGCCCCGATCCTCGTCTTCTGGGGTCCCTCGGCGGTTGTCTCGGCTGCTCCCCGCTTCTGATAACCCCCTCTGGGAAGCGCTCTCCCAAGGGGATTACCTTGTGGGCACGCTCCTGAGTCCTATATTACAGGACTCGGCCCTGCCCCCCGGCCTTCACGTCATTGGAGTTGATTGACAGCAGCGCAAGCCAATGACTTCGCTGCTATCAATCTATCCAATGAAGAGCAGAGAAGAGCCGAGAAGACCGAGCACAGGAAGAGCGCGTTCGCACGCATGACTTTCCAGGGCTCAGGAAAGTAAAATGGGGGGGTGGGGGCGGGCTAGGGGGCCAGTGATCGTAAGATGTTTTTTCACCTTAATGCATACGATGCATTAAGGTGAAAAAACATGAACCTTTACAACCCTTTTAATGGACCCCTTTAATGGATCAAGACAAGCTTCATACATATAGAAACAATTGTTATGTGTGGATTGCGTTAGTGTACAACAGTTTAAAGAGGAACTTTAAAATACTCAAATTTTCTCCTTTTTAAACGATTATAGGATGTTTGACATCATGCATATACTTTTTAGGAAACAAAATAAATTGGTTACAGTGGGCTATGCGAGAATTATATAATCTTACATTTGTAATAATTTATATCTGCGTTTTTAAAATAATTCTATATATTAATAAAGGCATTTTGGAAGGTAATAAAAAAACTCATGTATCCAGCTGTAATCAGTAATAGCACTCCCTGTTTCGGGCTGACAGTGCTAAGCCATTGTCTATCAATTAGCAGCAGTGTTGTCATTTTGTGAAGTGGTTCAGTTGTCTGTTGGGCTGCCTAACTTAAAAAACTTTACAACAGATTCACAACAAATGATTTACTTAAGAAAACTGATAATTTGCAAGGTTTAACCACAATTTCACAAACATTTAGGCCCAGATTCTTGTCCACTGGGCGTATCTCTGCGGCGGTGTAACGTATCCGATTTACGTTACGCCGCTGCAAGTTTTTCAGGCAAGTGCTTTATTCACAAAGCACTTGCCTGTAAAGTTGCGGCGGAGTAGCGTAAATCACGCGGCGGAATTCAAATTCGGCGGGTAGGGGCGTGTATCATTTAAATGAAATGCGTCCCTGTGCCGAACGAACGGCGCATGCGCAGTCCGTAAAATATCCCAGTGTGCATTGCTTCAAATGACGTCGCAAGGACGCCATTGATTTCGACGTGAACGTAAATGACGTCCAGCCCCATTAACGGACGACTTATGCAAACAACGTAACTTTTTAAAATTTAGACGCGGGAACGACGGCCATACTTAACATTGGCTGAGCCTCATATAGCAGGAGCAACTTTACGCCGGGAAAAGCCTAACGTAAACGCCGTAACTTTACTGCGTCGGCCGCGCGTACGTTCAGGAATTCGCGTATCTAGCTAATTTGCATACTTGACGGGGAATCCGATGGAAGCGCCACCTAGCGGTCAAAAAAAATATTGCAGTTTATATCCGACGGCGTAAGAGACTTACGCCTGTCGGATCTAATGGATATCTATGCGTAACTGATTCTAAGAATCAGTCGCATAGATACGACGGCTCAGATTAGGACTTAGGACGGCGTACATGGCGCTGCGCCGTCGTAAGTCCTATGAGAATATGGGTCTAAATGTTCAAAAACAATTGTGAGGACCTGCTGCCCTCTACTGTCTGAATTTGAAAATGCCTGTAAATATATTATGTATGCACTTCCTTCTCCTGGTCATTGACTTGAAAGCCCCAGAAGAAGAAGAGAAAGTCTCAGCCACATCTTCTGTCCATGTTACTAAATCCTGGACACATCGTTCGCGTTGTACTGAATTTCGTTTGGCTTACACTTTCCTTTCCCAGAAGAATCCTGTTACGGGGAAACGCGTCGGGTGGAGTCAGTATTCTATACGTCACCACGCACAAGCCGATCGGATATTCAGCCGCAGCTGTGTTTTTTATCTTTGCATGCCCTTTGGTGTATTTGCGGTGTGTTTGCAGTGCAGTGCAACTTTTTAAATAAACGCCTTTGAATCTTCAAACTACACCATGAGGCTTTCTTCTTTTTATTCTGCCTGAGTGTTACATGGAATCGGTGATCGGTGATCTGATCTAGTGAAACCGTGAGGAGTATACCGCAGCAGGAATCCAGTGTAAGCAGAACGGAATTCAGTACAACGCGAACGGTGTGTCCTGGAGGAGGAACCCCCGAATGACTATCCCGGCCCGGCTGGAGTATATTCTGATGGGCGTTATATGATCTTCTATCTGGTAAGTGGCTGTGAATGCCTTTCTTTTACTAGATGAACAGAACATCAGAGTAGATTCACCTGCTGTCAAGTTTTCCTTATCCCATTCCATTTAATTTATATGGACTTTCCCATTCATGAGTCAGCTCATATTTATCTATTGGAACGAATCTTGAGAGTTAACCCTTTAGTATTTAAGAACTCACATGTTATTGTTTTTTTTGTATGAACACTATTGTTGAAGGACACTTGAGTTTGTATGATAATTTTACATTTTCTAGGTGGGAGCACAATACATTTTTTTATATATGTATGTTGACTGAAGTTTTAAGGATTGTTGATTGCAGCACCACTTTATTTATCATTTATTTTTATTTTTGCAATTTTCTTGTTTGCACGTTGGTGTAATTTTTTCATTATTATTTATTTAATAAGGGTTTCAGCGCAGATTTTTTTCCTTTTATACCAAATCCTGGACCGGAAGAGATTATTATACACTACTAGGGAGGGACTAAAGGGCAGAGTGGATAAGGAGCTACAGTGCCACACCACAGTTAAAGTCCTATTTCATGATACCCCCATGACCTCTAAACTTGTCTACAGGTCTGTGACACAAAGACAGACACTCCATCATCCCTCTAACTGAACTTTGCTGCAATATTCTTCTGGAGAAACTATATACTGTATATATATATATATATATATATATATATATATATATATATACAGTATCTCACAAAAGTGAGTACACCCCTCACATTTTTGTAAGTATTTTATTATATATTTTCATGTGGCAACACTGAAGGAATGATACTTTGCTGCAATGTAAAGTAGTGAGTGTACAGCTTGTATAACAGTGTAAATGTGCTGTCCCCTCAAAATAACTCAACACACAGCCATTAATGTCTAAACCGCTGGCAACAAAAGTGAGTACACCCCCTAAGTGAAAATGTCAAAATTGGGCGCCCAAAGTATCAATATTATGTGTGGCCACCATTATTTTCCAGCACTGCTTTAACCCTCTTGGACATGGAGTTCACTAGAGCTTCACAGGTTGCCACTTGAGTCCTCTTCCACTCCTCCATGATGACATCACAGAGCTGGTTGATGTTAGAGACCTTGC
The DNA here is from genome assembly GCF_905171775.1 of Rana temporaria. Classification (NCBI taxonomy): domain Eukaryota; kingdom Metazoa; phylum Chordata; class Amphibia; order Anura; family Ranidae; genus Rana; species Rana temporaria. Next base: position 166,802,059 of record NC_053491.1, read on the forward strand.
ACTCCTCCACCTTTCATTTGAGGATGCCCCACAGATGCTCAACAGGGTTTAGGTCTGGAGACATGCTTGGCCAGTCCATCACCTTTACCCTCAGCTTCTTTAGCAAGGCTGTGGTCATCATGGAGGTGTGTTTGGGGTCGCTATCATGTTGGAATACTGCCCTGTGACCCAGTCTCCAAAGGGAGAGTATCATGCACTACTTCAGTATGTCACAGTATATTGTTGTGAACAGTACAGTATTGTGTATATTGATTGGTTTGCATTAAAATGATATTGTTTACAAACTATTGTATATACAGCATACTGAAATGTTATATTTTTTATACTACTAATGACAGTGATCGGTGACTCATAGTGGGACTGTGCGGTAGACAATCTGACGCTAAAAGGTAATGTGAGTGATGGTGGTAGTGGCGCTGCTCTGAAAAATGCAACTGACTAAAATAAAGTGACACGTAGTATTCTAAAGTGAAATAAAGTTACACGTGGTAATCTGAGCTATGGTGGTCAGCATAAAGTAACACATGCAAAATTAGTATAAAAGTTTAAAATTAAGTGTAAAATTATATAAGGCAGTAGAAACCAATAAATTAATTAAACAATAAATGTGCATCTACTATGCCAATATAAAGTGACATGTGCAAATTTAGTACAGTATATGGTGAAACATATAAATTGGAGATACAAGTGAAAATGAAAATATAAAAATTAAAATTAAAAATTAAAAATAATTCCAAAAGAAAAATCAAACAGACCAAAAATCCAAACAAATATGCTGAATGGAATCCAACATTAGCAATGCTCAAATTTAAGTTATAAAGTCCATGTAATTGTATATCTATAGATCCATCCATATAATCATATATATTAATTTTATATAGAACCACAAATAAAAGTTCATCCATGTGATATATACAATATATCTTAATTGTTTGGCCGTCACCACACCTTGTGCATTCTCACCCCTATGGTAGTGAACTCACCGGATAAATAATAGATATAAGCCTGTATAATCATACATTCATAGAGCAGCAAACACAGATCGTTCCATCTACATGTCACTCATGACAAAGAAATGCATATACATAGTGTAATTCCATAAGATAACATTTATTAATTCAATCCCCGTCCCCCCTTACAAGTTGCACTCACAAGCTCAATGAATTATAAAAGCATTTGAACATAGACAGTCATGTCACAATCGGTTACAACTCTCACCGCCAGATGGATGTCTCACACTGCGGTGTACCCGGGTCAAGCTGACCGCTGATCGACAGACTGGATGGCTGCGTGGTCATGAACTGACGCATTTCGTCATCACTTCATCAGAGGGCCAAAAATCCCCAAATTGCTTATGGTATTGACATTAAAGATATAAAATAATAACATTTTCAAGTCCTGAACTTTGTGAATAAAAAGTCCATATGAATTGCCAACAAAACGGTGAAAAGTCCTTCAAAATAAATCAAGGTACTGGTGACTTATAATTCCTTACTGTGCTTTGAAAAAATGTTAGCTAAATTGTGCAGGTGCTCCACTCCGTGCTCTTCTTATAAATATGCACTTACCAGAGAGCTCTCCCCTTCAGGGGGTGTTGCACCTTTTCAGCCACACTGCTGTGCTTTGGAACAGACCTCCAGAGAGAACTGACACTAACTGACACTGGTTGGGAAATAAGTTGGGAAATGACATCACCAGTGACACAAATACAGTGATCAGTAATAATATCAGTAATAATACTATACACTGTCACTGTGCCAATGACACGGGCTAGGAAAGAGTTGACACTGGCTAGGAAAGGGTTGACATCTAGGGGAAATTAACTGTGTGCCCAACAATGTGTAATGTGTGTTATACAGTATGTGTTTCTTTTATTTTACTATCTGTTACTATCTGTTTGTTTTTTCCCTCTGCTTTGCAGGGAGAAAACATGGCCACATCATTGCTCTGTGTACAGTGAAAACAGGGCTCTGTACTGTGATTAACTAAGCTAATTAGCAGGTTTCAGCCATAAAACATTGGCTGGGACCTGCTAACTGACTTGTGCTGTAGTGAATGACAGCACGGTCGGGGCAGAAATACTCGTAAATACTGGATCACGTACATGGTGCCGCCCTGCCACCGTAAAAAGACAGCGGACAGTCCGTAAGTGGTTAATGCATTCTCTGCATTAAGATAAAATACCTTCTGCCTGTAGTTCCCCCCTCCCAGCCCCCCTCGTATTTACCTGAGCCAGATCTTGATCCAGCAATGTGCATATGAGCAGAGGTTCTCTCGATCCTCATTGGCTCATACACAGCAGCGGGAGTCATTGGTTCCCACTGCTGTCAATCACTGTCAGTGATGAGAGAGTGGGGGCAGGGCTGATTCCCGCTGTCTGTGTCAATAGATGCAAGCCTTGGGAGCGAGCCCGCATGAGTGCCCCCATAGAAAGACGTGAGCAAGAGCTATGGGGGCACTCAATGGTGAAGGGGACTAGGAACGCTGGTGGGGGACCTGAAAATAGGAGAATTAGGGCTGCTCTGTGCAAACCATTGCACAAAGCTGGTAAGTATGACATGCTTATTATTTTAAAGAAATAAATGTTTACGTTTTGGAATCAACTTAATTTTGAACATTTCAGAATTAATATACAAGATAGGTAAGATCTTCATACAATCTTACCAAAATCATCCAGACAATAACGTTTTTTCTATCCCTTCCAATAAAGGTTTCCAAAGCTTGCTCTTGTTTCCTATAATGATCTTGTAATAATAAATACACTTGTAAGTACAGAACAAACTGATTTTTTCAGCAGGATGACATTTTTTATTAGAGATGTGAACAATGAAAATTATAGAATGGAGATTTGGGTAGTGGAGTCACTGCGACATCTGTTTAAAGAGACCCTGTCACCAACTGAAAAGATTGAAAACAAAAAAACAGACTTGAAATGTGCCTCTGAACTTGATAGTAAATTGACACTTTAGAAAGTGTTGATTTCCTGGCACTACCCATCCCTACTTGCACACCGTAACACTATAGCCCTGTCCTGGAGTGTCTAATTACAGTAAGGCCCTGTACACACGACCGAACATGTCTGCTGAACCTGTTTCAGCAGACATGTTCAGTCGTGTGTACGGCCGACCGGACAGGTTTCCAGCAGACATTTGTCCAGCCGACCGTTTTCCAGCGGACAAAAATTTCTTAGCATGCTAAGAAACATGTGCGCTGGAAGCCTGTCCGTCGGACATGTTCGGTCGTCTGTACAGACTCACCGTACATGTCCGCTCGGCCGCCATCCCTCGCATGCGTCAAAGTGATTTGACGCATGCGTGGAAGCATTGACCTTCCAGGGCCGCGCACGTCGCCGCGTAATCGTCACGGCGACGGCGCAACCACGTCACCGCGTATCGGGTACGCTCGTATTTCTGTCTGAAGGTGTGTACAACCATCAGACAGAAATCTCCGGGCGGACATGTCCGCTGAAAACGGTCCGGCGGACCTTTTTAAGCGGACAGTCCGTCCGTGTGTACGAAACATGCTTGTAATCCAAAGCACTTGTATATCAAAGCACATTTCCTCATAAGAAATAATGGAAAATCAAATGATTTGATCCACAACCATTTATTCATAGGCAAAAAAAGGGGGGGGGGAGGGGGAGAAGGGAAAGGTATCCTCCCAAAATAATTCTTCAACGAGGAACAACTGTTGAAAAAACATATAGACTTTTATTAATTAACCGCAATAAGAAACTTTACAAAAACAATTATTGAAAAAACACACCTTCCTCCACCACAATGGTTAAAATAAGACTAGTCTAAACTATAAACACGGGTGGCCACCAGATCGGTCATACACACCACAACCACTCTCATTTATCCAATGTCAATCTTAAATCAAATGGCAATATGGGCTGTAATAGACTCCTTCATGATGAGGATAATTAAAGCTGGCCAGATGATTTAAGAAGAGGATTAGCGTGCTTGTCACTGTTAGTACTCCAATGGTAAGAGCAGGGGCATAGAGATGCTACTCATACACATGTAGCCATTACAGACGGGCATTTGCATAGTCAAATACTGGATTAGTCCCAATCAATTCAGATATGGATACGACAATTATGAAAAGACCGGCAGTTGGAACAAAACTTCCCTTATGAAAGCCGGGGGAAGGAGGCAAGCTCGCCTCCTGACGTTTTCTTATGCCGAGCAGCCCTTTAGTTAGGCATCCACAAGTGCTGGAACAATTGCTTCATTAGGAGGGCAAATCCAATTCCAAGAACAGCTGTAGTCTAATCCAGCAGGAAGATAATAGCGTGTGTTGGTGGATCTGTTCAAAACAGCCGATTTACGGACAATCCGTGTAAGTGGCTGATGACAGATATGTTTTTTAGCATGGAGCAGCGTTGGTGCCGTATCAACTAGGCACTATCCAAGGATAGAATTATTGGTCATATTTAAGAGTGGTCAGATGCTCGGCCGTTAAGGTGGAACACCCATGTTCAAACTACAGAAAGTGTAGTGGCGAATTGCTTACATGTTTCGCTTGATCACAAGCTTCTTCGGAGCATTTATTCATAGGTCCTTCAGTTTATAGGCCATATAAAAAGATTATAGCAATGTGATAAGTTGTGTAACAATAAAATGTCCATCCTCAAATGGAAGCCTTCACAAGGGGATTAGAAGCAAAATCCAGCAGGAGCTCCAGAGAAGAGAAGTACCTCCAAGTGTAGAAATATGTTGCTAAATGTTGTACCTTCATTAAATGTAACCATATTGCTACACTTAGAGGCGCCTCTCTTCTCTTTCAAACTCAGTTGTGATATGACGCTACTTGTATATCAAGACATCGCTTGTATATCAAGTCAAAATTTATAAAAAAATTAGCTTGTCTTGCAATACACTCTCAAACCAAGGTTTTACTGTACTTTGTGCTGACCCAGCTCCCCCACTGCTTCCCTCTTTCCCTACCTAGCTATTTATGTAGCACCCAGGGAGCGATCCAAAGGATACAATAGAATGGCAGAAGGCAGAAGGTTTTTTATCTTAATGCATTCTATAGAGATTTTGGATGTCTACACAAGGGTTGCTTTCACAGATAAATAACATGCAATAAATACATTTGGGCCTCATGTACACTGGGTAACAAAAGACTGCTTATACAGGCATTTGACGTTTTTCATTTCACCCTTTAGTAGCAACTATTAGCCTACAGTATGTGCCCATGCTCATTTGGGGTTTACAGGCATATTAGTAAAGGAGTATTTGCAGGCTAAAAAAAAATAAATTACAAGTGCGTCTTTGAGAAGTGCATTTGGGCAGAATATGGCCCAGATTCACAGAGAGCAGGCGCACATTACGTAACCAATGTACGCTACGCCAATGCAGCGCAGAGAGGCAAGCAATGCATTCAGCAAGCTATTGCTCCCAACGCTGCGTCAGCCTAGCGTAGGTTTCGAGGGCGCAGGCCGGTGTAGGTGGAAGTGGGCTTGACCCATAAAAATGAGGCGTGACCCATGCAAATGATGGGCCGAGCGCCAGACAGATACGTATCACGAACTGCGCATGCGCCGTGACGTGGATGCACCCCCCTGCGCCTGCTCACAACCACGTCGGAACAACTGCCTAAACTACGCCGGATCACTGCGTACGGCGTGAACGTAACCTATGCCCAGCCAGACACACGTCCAACGTAAAATACTCCGGCTTGTGTTCCCTGGTGCAGACCTTTGCATGTCTGCTGCTGGGTTTCACCTCCTTTATGGGGAATAACTTCAAGCCGGACGTACAACTTACGCGCACCTCGCGTAGCCTGTGTCGGGGGCATGCAGGTTTGTGAATCGCCGTATTTCCCTCATTTGCATGTTTGAATGGCTAATCAATGGGAGCGGCACCATGCTCCCAGCCTAAATGTACGCCCACCCTACGCCGGCGTAAGCAAGATACGTCGGCGGGGTGTAGCCTGGTTTTAGGTGCATATCTGTTTGTGGGTCTGGCGCACAGATACGACGGCGCACATTTGCACTTACGTCGGCGTAACTTGTTATACATCGGCGTAAGTGCTTTGTGAATCTGAGCCTTTGTGTCTAAATGCGGCATTTAGGCTGGATTCACACCTGCCCATTTTAAGTGCTTTTTGCATTTTGCACTACAGAACGTGTTCCATAGGAAACCATGGTAAATGGACGGTAGTACAAATCAGCAAAATGCAAAGAGCAGTAAACATGCAAAGGTGTTGTGAATCCAGCCTTAGGTGCACAAAGCACTTTTGAGTGTAATTTTTCTACTGTTTTGTGTAAAAATGCTTATAAAGGCTTAAATGCCCCTAAACACATGTACAATATACTCCATGGGAGCGTTTTTTTTGCTGTTTATTACTGCCAGCAGTTCTGGCAAATTTTTCTGCTGCCTAGTGTGCACAGACCCTAAATGCACAAATTATCTTATTGGAATATTTTTGTTAATAATTACCTGGTGAAGAGGTCTCTTTGAATACTTGTATAGCAATAATTCACGTTTTAGGGTATCATTGTTAAAGTAGAAAACCCCTTGAGAGTTTTAGTTCTAGATAAACTTTCAGGCAAACCAACCTATTTACAATGTTTACAAATCTCAGTTCCCCTCAGGATTCTATATCTCCTGAACACAAGGTCATCTTGCAAACATGTTAGATAAGAAGGACTTTACCTTTCCAGCTACTACAATTTAAGTAGTGAGCTTTGTATTTTTCTTTGTAACCCCTTTCAATCTTTTTGGATACCATTCACTGAAGTAATTTCTATCTTAGGACATTTGATAGCTATTCTTTTGTTCTGATGTCTAAGAAAAGTCCTCAGGGTGTCAGTCTACTATTTTCAGTAGATGGATCCATAAAAGGACCATTACAATTTGTACGTGACTGTAGGTGCTGATTAGTGAAATGGAACTGAGAAATGCTTGTTCCTAATGACAGATTATGTTTAGGATCTTATGACTCTTCCCATTTCATAAAACGCATGTGTCAAGTTTTCATTTAGGTTCTCGATCTACTGCTGCATTTTATGCAATGCTTTTAAATAAATTGCTTTTACAGTGCAAATTAGTTTGCTTTTCATCTTTCCATGGATACAATAAAATGGCTGTATTATTCAATTCAATCTTCGGTATTGATACTCAAAAGCATTATGTTAATCTGCTTCTTGAGAAATAGCTTTTGCATAGTGCTGAAGTTTAAGACTACGGTGATGCCTCTTTCTTGTAATAAATGTGGGTTCTTCAAAAGAGTAAAATGAAATGTAAATGTATAAACTGTATATAGTGTGTATATATATTTATATTATATATATATATATATATATATATATATATATATATATATATATATATATATATATATATATATATATATTTACACTGCTCCAAAAAATTAAAGAAACACTTTGAAAACATATCAGATCTCAACGGGCAAAAATCTCATGCTGGATATCTATACTGATATGGACTGGGTAATGTGTTAGGAATGAAAGGATGGCACATCATTTGATGGAAATGAAAATTATCCACCTACAGAGGGCTGAATTCAGACACTCCGAAAATCAAAGTAAAGTCCAATTTGCTGAAATTTCATTGCAACAACTCAAAATGGTCCTTAGTAGTTTGTATGGCCCCCATGTGCTTGTTTGCATGCCTGACAACATCAGGGCATGCTCCTAATGAGACGGCGGATGGTGTCCTGGTGTATTTCCTCCCAGATCTGGACCAGAGCATCACTGAACTCCTGAACAGACTGAGGTGCAACCTGGCGACACTGGATGGACCGAAACATAATGTCCCAGAGGTGTTCTGGATTTAGGTCAGGTGAGCGTGGGGCCCATTTAATGGTACCAATTTCTTCATCCTCCAGGAACTGGCTGCATGCTCTCGCCACATGAGGCCGGGCATTGTGGTGCACCAGGAGGAACCCAGGAAACACTGCACCAGCGTAGGGTCTGACAATGGGTCCAAGGATTTCATCCCAATACCTAATGGCAGTCAGGGTGCCATTGTGTAGCCTGTAGAGGTCTGTGTGTCCCTCCATGGATATGCCTCCCCAGACCATCACTGACCCACCACCAAACCGGTCATACTGAACGATGTTACAGGCAGCATAAAGTTCTCTGCAGCTTCTCCAGACCCTTTCACGTCTGTCACATATGCTCAGGGTGAACCTGCTCTCATCTCTGAAAAGCATGGGGCACCAGTGGCGGACCTGACAATTCTGGTGTTCAATGGAAAATGCCAATAGAGCTTCACAGTGTCCGGCAGTGAGCACAGAGCACACTAGAGGACATCGGACCCTCAGGCCCCCCCCATGAAGTCTGTTTCTGATTGCTTGGTCAGAGACATTCACACCAGTGGCCTGCTGGAGGTCATTTTGTAGAGCTCTGGCAGTGCTCATTCTGTTCCTCCTTGCACAAAGGAGCAGATACTGTTCCTGCTGATGGCTTAAGGAACTTCTACGGCTCTGTCCAGCTCTCCTAGAGTAACCTGACTCCTGGAATCCTGGAATCTCCTCCATGCTCTCGAGACTGTGCTGGGAGACACGGCAAACCTTCTGGTAATGACACGTATTGATGTGCCTCCCTGGAGGAGTTGGACTGCCTGTGCAACCTTTATAGGGTCCAAGTATCGCCTTGTGCTACCAGTAGTGAAACTGACCCTAGCCAAAATGCAAAACTAGTAAAAAACTGTCTGAAAGGTGAGTAGGGGAAAAAAATGTCAGACACCTCCACCTGAAAAAACATTCCTGTTTTGGAGGTCGTCTCATTGTTGCTCATCTAGTGCACCTATTGTTGATTTCAATTAACAGCAAAGCAGCTGAAACAGATTAACAACCCCCTCTGTATACACCCCTCCCCCTCTGGTACTTAATTGACCAGATCAATATCCCAGGGGTTCTGATTCAAAAGTGTTCCTTTAATTTTCTTGAGCAGTTCATATATATATATATATATATATATATATATATATATATATATATATAGAACAAATTCATAACAAAAAATCTTAAGTCATTTAAAGCATGACTAACTCATCAGTGTCATCAGCGTGACATCTCTAATGGTGGCCAGTGTAGAGGAGCTGGAAAATGCTATCCTGCTGTTTCGATATGGAAGTGGGAATTAATTTATGACAATAAAACATTAGACTATTCTTCTGCAGATGTCACAGTTTATGAGACTATTCATCAAAGTTATGTTTGTGAATTTTCAGCTAAATTAATGATCTTAAAATACGTTTTTCTTTAACCCTAGAATGAGCTATTAATTGCCCGTCCAGTTTCAGAATTATGGTGGGTAATAACTTTATGACACTTTCTTTTTTTAAAGGGAAATACCGATTTAAGAGTTAGAAATAATTTTCACGTATATAATGAATGTCTATAAGAGCTGCAATAAAGTTATGCAGCTGGGGAAATGTTTACTACACACCGCATAATCAGTGGGTTGTGGATGGGTCCTCTACGGGAAGATCAATATCCTTGTGAAAGGGTTATTCTGTGATTGTTTTCTTAACACATGCTTAGACATCGTTTTTTCCTTGAAAATTTGATTTTCATGATACATTTAGACATTTCTGTTTTGTCAGTTGATTGCTGTTAAAAGACAGATTACCAGCTGGGAGCTGACATGTTTTTCTCCCATCTTTACACAATGACCATGGCCATTAGTAATATCCTGGGCAAAGTGGGTATACAGTACATCAACAACAGACTTGGAAGCATTTACTGGAAATAACTGAATTTGGTGAATAATGTTTCTATCTTACCAACAAACTCTTGCTTGGCTTATATATAAATCAAGCAAACAAGCAAGTCAAAATAATTCTCTATAACTGATATGGGGGGCACTAAAAGAAGATATACTGTTGGTTCCATAAAAGTGGCCATTGCTTGTTTCTTTCTTGGCAATTTATGTGAATGTTGTAAAATTGTTTAAAGAGTTATAGTTGTGAAATTATAAAAACCAAGAACCTGTAATTAAATAAAAATATGTTGGCCACCTGCCCCGTGGATCATAAAGTCAACAACTCAATATTACAGTACTAAATAAAAAATATTATCAGTTTGTACTAAACAGCAAATATTATAAATTCCACAGGTAAGGCACTAAAATAAGAAAACATAACGTGTGCTGTTATTTCAAGTGTCCCACTTTAAATAGAAAATAATCTGTATGTTGGGTTGCACTGAGAGGTAGGTCAAATTGATGACTGACCCTATTGAATTAACCACTTCAGCTCCGGAAGATTGACCCCCACTTTATAAAGACCAGGCTACTTTTTTGCGATACTGACACTGTACCCAAATAAAATGTCATTTTTTACCCACAAATAGAGCTTTCTTTTGGTGGCATTTCCCGTTTTTATTGTTTGTGCTATAAACAAACAAAAAAAAAAAATAAGACAATTAAGATTTTTTTTTATATTTTTGCTATTAAACATATTCAATAAATAAAAAAAAAATTCTTGATCAATTTAGCCCAATATGTATTCTGCTACATATATTTGGTAAAAATCCCAAAAAGCGTATATTGATTGATTTACGCAAACGTTAAAGGCGTCTGCTAACTATGGAATATATTTATGGATTTTTTTTTTACTAGTTAATGTTGGTGATCAGCGACACTTTTGTGGGGACCAGTGACACTAATACAGTGATCAGTGCTGAAATTATGCACTGTCACTGTACTAATGACACTGGCTGGAAAGGGGTTAACATCAGGGGCGATCAAAGGGTTAAATGTGTTACCAGGAAGTGCTTGCTAACTGTGTGTGTGTGTGGGGGGGGGTGCTTGTACTGTAAGAAGGCAGAGATACGTGTTCCTGCTCAGCAGAAACACAGGATTACAACCTTCCCCTTTCACAGAACGGCGATCTGCCTTGTTTACAAAGACAGACTGCCGTTCTGCTTCTCTCATGAAGGATCAATGTGTGCCGTCAGACATCGAGTCTGCTGGACCCATAGAGTGGCTGCCTCTATGTCCATTCACAGTGGGAGCTGGTCGTTGGCGGCACTGGGGCAGTAAAACCACACGCTTTAGCTGCAGCTGGAAGTATACCTACACGTGAATGGGGCTGCACTGCAACCACCCCACAATTGTGTGCATTGCAGTTGCAGCGTAGTGATGATGAATTTAGGGGGTTACAACAGGCGACGAGGGGGCCTCTTTACCGCCTATCAAATGCCTCTGATGAGTGATCTGAGCATTGCTCGCTTTTCACAGGAACGCCATTTTCTTGGTACTATGAAAAAGCTGTAAACAAAAATCAGTTCTGATTGTACACATACAGGGGGTCAGGTATAATAGTAATGTGCATACAAACACACGCATGTAAACATACATGTACGCACATATACATACACATATACAGTATCTCACAAAAGTGAGTACACCTCTCACATTTTTGTAAATATTTTATTATCTCTTTTCATGTGACAACACTGAAGAAATTACACTTTGCTACAATGTAAAGTAGTGAGAGTACAGCTTGTATAACAGTGTACATTTTCTGTCCCCTCAAAATAACTCAACACACAGCCATTAATGTCTAAACCACTGGCAACAAAAGTGAGTACACCCCTAAGTTAAAAGTTTTCAAATTGGGCCCAATTTTCCCTCCCCTGTGTCATGTGACTCGTTAGTGTTACAGGGTCTCAGGTGTGAATGGGAGCAAGTGTGCTAAATTTGGTATTATCACTCTCACTCTCTCATACTGGTCACTGGAACTTCAACATGGCACCTCATGGCAAAGAACTCTCTGAGGATCTGAAAAAAAGAATTGTTGCTCTAAATAAAGATGGCCTAGGGCAGTGATGGCGAACCTTGACACCCCAGATGTTTTGGAACTACATTTCCCATGATGCTCAACTACACTGCAGAGGGCATGAGCATCATGGGAAATGTAGTTCCAAAACATCTGGGGTGCCAAGGTTTGCCATCACTGGCCTAGGGTATAAGAAGATTTCCAAGACCCTGAAACTGAGCTGCAGCACAGTGGCCAAGACCATACAGCAGTTTAACGGGACAGGTTCCACTCAGAACAGGGCTCGCCATGGTCGATCAAAGAAGTTGAGTGCACATGCTCAGCATCATATCCAGAGGTTGGCTTTGCGAAAAAGACATATGAGTGCTGCCAGCATTGCTGCAGAGGTTGAAGTGGTGGGGGGTCAGCCTGTCAATGCTCAGACCATATACTGCATACTGTATCAAATTGGTCTGCATAGTTGTCGTCCCAGAAGGAAGCCTCTTCTAAAGATGATGCACAAGAAAGCCTGAAAACAGTTTGCTGAAGATAAGCAAACTAAGGACATCGATTATTGAAACCATGCTCTGTGGTCTGCTGAAACCAAAATAAACTTATTTGGTTCAGATGGTGTCAAGCGTGTGTGGTGGCAACCAGGTGAGGAGTACAAAGACAAGTGTGTCTTTCCTACATTCGAGCATGGTGGTGAGAGTGTCATGGTCCGGGGCTGCATGAGTGCACTGGGGAGCAACAGTTCATTGAGGGAACCATGAATGCCAACATGTACTGTAGCATGCTGAAGCAGGACATGATCCCTTCACTTCAGAGACTGGGCCGCAGGGCAGTATTCCAAAATGATAACGACCCCAAACACACCTCCAAGATGACCACTGCCTTGCTAAAGAAAAAGCTGATGGTAAAAGTGATGGACTGGCCAAGCATGTCTCTAGACCTAAACCCTATTGTCATAGACGTGGTAGGCCACTAGGTGGCGCTAACGGTGCAGTGGCACGCACGGGCGCGCGCAATAGCGGTAATGGGGCACCAGCACGCACGGGAGCGCGCATTCGCGGCACATCGGCGTGCACGGGCATGCGCAATCGCGACAACGGCAAGTGGGCACGTGCTGATGCCATTTTGGCGCCAGTTCAGGCTATTTAATGGGGCTCATCCTATAGCCTCTTGCTGCTCGGTCTTCAGCGTTCCTGTTACCCACCCGATACCTATTACCTAAATGACTTCTGTTCCCGTGAACCCGGCTTGTCTCTGATCCTTCTGACTTCCGCCTGCCCTGACCTCTGGCTTGTCTGATGCTGCTCCTGCCTTATCCTCCAAACTGGTTGCTGCCCGCCCGTTACTGATCCGGCTTGAACCACGACTCCGTTACTGCTTCCTCCTTGTGCCTGATCCGCCCGCCTGTGTCCGACCCGGCCTGCCTGACCCTGCCTGTACCAGTACTACAGTACACCTCCCTCCTGCTGACAGTTTCCAGTTACCTGCACCAAGCTCCTGCTACCTGCCACCTTGCTGATTACGGTTACCTGCACCAAGCTCCAGCTGTCTACTGTCCTGCTGTCCCAGCATCACCGACATCTTCCTGGAGTCTACAGGAGACCACCGCAGTTCCTGCACAGCATCCTGGCCAGGCGCTTGTGCGACTCTGAACTCCAGCGCTCCCTGTCTACTCTACCAGGGGTTCCGGAGTCAGAGGAGCAAGAGAGGCCGCTCCCTGCATGTCAGGCTCTGCTCTGTACCAGGTACGTGACACCTATTGAGCATCTGTGGGGCATCCTCAAATGGAAGGTGGAGGAGTGCAAGGTCTCTAACATCCACCAGCTCCGTGATGTCATCATAGAGGAGTGGAAGAGGACTCCAGTGACAACCTGTGAAGCTCTGGTGAACTCCATGACCAAGAGGGTTAAAGGGGTTGTAAAGGTAAATGGTTTTTCACCTTAATGCATCCGATGCATTAGGGTGAAAAAACATCTGACAGCACCCCCCCCGAGCCCCCGTTTTACTTACCTCACCCCTCGAAAGTCCCGCGCGCGTCCCTGTCATCCTGTATGGCTCCCAGCCTGGCCGTTGATTGGCTAGGTTGGATAGATTGATAGCAGTGCAGCCATTGGCATGCCGGGGGGCGGGGCTGAGTGATACAGTTGGCGGCTCTGGCTGCCACTGTATCATGGGAGCGTGCTCGCAAGAGCTTTCCACCATGCGAGGGAGCTCACATGAAGGTACAAAGCTCTTGTGAGGAGAAGTCGAGACAGCCGCCAAGGGACCCCAGAAGACCAGGTTCGGGGACACCCTGTGCAAAACGAGCTGCACAGTGGAGGTAAGTATAAAATGTTTGTTATTTTACCCCCAAAAAATGTTACTTTAGTGTTCCTTTAACCACTTGACCACTGGGCACTTAAACCCCCTTAATAACCAATTTTTAGCTTTCGGTGCTCTCACAATTTGAATGACAATTACTCAGTCATACAACACTGTACCCAAATGAAATTTTCGTCGCATACTGCGCGTCACGAGTTGCCGAAAGAAGCCGAATGTCGGTGCGCAGGCGCCATATAGAGCAGACTCGCAGTCCGGCTTCTTTCGGCAACTCGTGACGCGCTGTATGCGACGGTCGGAAGCCTGTCAATCAAATCAATTAGGAACGCCCAGTCCCGCAGAAGACATACCCGGAAGCGGCGGTGAAAATACGGTATGTACGGGGATAAAATAAAAAAAAACAGCCTATTGTCATTCTGACAACTCGGCTGAATGTAATGTTAAAAATTTGTTTTGGGGTGAACCCCCGCTTTAAGAACACAAACTTTTTTATGGTAAGTGCATGAAACTTTTTTATGGTAAGTGCATGAATCTCCCTCGTGTTTTGTTTTTTGATACCAGTCTTATACTTTTTTTTATTGCTTCTGGTTTAATCATTGACACATTAGATATTTTCTGTGGCTGAACAAATATTGCTACAATACTAGAAGAACGTTCTCAACAATAGTCCCTGATTAGCAGAGATGTCAATAGCTAAATAAATGGGTTGGCAACTGTGCTTTTCTGGCTCGAAACCAGTGTTAATTTCGTCTGCAAAAATATTTTCGTCTACAAAAATTAACACTGGTGTCGAGCCAGAAAAGGCTAAGCACAGTTGCCAACCCATTCCTTTAGCTAGTGACATCTCTGTTAATCAGGGTCTATGAGCAATTCTAAAATACGACTAAAACTAACACAATTCAGAAGTCTAAAATACGACTAAACTAAAATGGCATTTTAGTCAAAAGACTAAGACTAAAACGAAATTAAAATTTGACGTCAAAATGAACACTGGTTATACTGTATATCACAACGGCTAAATCTGTGTCTTTAGTGCATGTTCAAACCTTAATACCATAAATAATATGTTATTAGGTTTTTACTCCAGGAGTTTGGAAATTTTTGAGAAATAATGCATTACAATTTAACTAAACCCATTAGATTTTAGTCGACTAAGTTTTTTTTATTCAACTAAGATGTACAGGAGATTTTAGTAGACTAAAATGTAGGAGAGGGGGCGTGGCTTGCAGCGCATGGAGTAAGACGTAGTGAGGGCTTGCTCCGCTGAGACTCCTAAAAAAGATCCTGACACCTTCTCTCTCCTGGGTTGCAACCGCTCATTTCGACATACGCTGTCACCCACACGCCCTGGGCGGTGGGTGATTCTCGAGTGCCACCATGTCAAAAAGAGGAAAAGATCAGTACCCGAGACCCAACCACATGGCTCAAGATGGCGGCCGTGTGCCCCGCTCAGCTAAGGTGGCCACACAGAAGCTATTTAACAACCACCTACCCTGGACACTCCAGCTAAAGTGACTCCACTGCCTGTGGATTCTGCCACGATTTTCCCCGTGAGTGAGAACAGTGGGACAGTCTGGCCAGAAGACCCGTGGATACTGCCATGTGGGACACAGTGAGTAACCCTTCCATGCCTGTATCAAACACTGACCTCACTGGCCCTATATCGCAAGATCCTTAGCCCACACTAAGGCCCTGTACACACGATCAGTCTAAACCGATGAGAACGGACTGAAGTTCAGTTTCATCGGTTAACCGATGAAGCTGACTGATGGTCTGATGTGCCTACACACCAAGGGGCAAATCCACAAAAACGTCGCCTAACTTAACTTTTACCATTTAAGTTACACTGGCGGAAAATTTCTACCTAAGTGCCCGATCCACAAAGCACTTACCTAGAAATTTTCGGCCGTGTAACTTAAATGTCTCCGGCGCAAGGCGGTCCTCTTCTGCAGGGGGCGATGACAATTTAAATGAGGCGCGCTCCCGCGCCAGCCGTACTGCGCATGCTCGTGACGTCATTCTCCCGACGGGCAGCGCGCGAAATTACGTTACGCCGGGCTTTGTGGATTGCGACGGGACAATAAAGTTGCGTCGGGTAAAAAAAAAGTTACGCGCCGGAAAAAAAAAATCAAAATTTAAAAAAAATAGCGGCGATCGAATAAAAAGGTCTGTTTTTACAAGGTGTAACTAGTTTACACTTTGTAAAAGCATCCCTAATTTTACGTATGCAAACGTAAACTTACGCAGACAAAACAAAGCTGAAAAGCTTTGTGGATCTCCGTAAGTCCTCATTTGCATACGCAAAGCGGCATTTCAACGCGAAATGCCCCCAGCGGCGGATGCGGTACTGCATCCTAAGATCTGACAGTGTAAGTGTCTTACAGATGTCAGATCTTCTGCCTATCTTTGGAAAACTGCTTCTGAGGATCAGTTCCAAAGATAGGCACAGGGATACGCAGGCTGAACAGCAGTTCCGCCTGCGTATCCCTTTTGAGGATTTGGCCCCATCAGTTTAAAAACCGATCGAGTCCAACGCGGTGACGTAAAACACAACGACGTACTGAAAAAAACGAAGTTCAATGCTTCCAAGCATGCGTCGACTTGATTCTGAGCATGCGCAGGTTTTGAACCGATGCTTTTGCATACTAACCGTCGATTTTGACCTATCGGTTACCAGTCCATCAGTTCAATTTTAAAGCAAGTTCTAAATTTCTGGACCGAAGGATAACTGACTGATGGGGCCCACACACGGTCGGTTTGGACCGATGAAACTGAACTTCAGTCCGTTCTCATCGGTTTAGACTGATCGTGTGTACAGGGCCTATGACAAATTTTTGCAGCAGTTACCACCTATAATACCACTCTGGCAACCCTGACTTCTGAATTTAAGGGGGTGAAAATTGAATGAGGTGGCACTATTGCAACATGAACAGCGACAAGTGCAGACTCTGTCCTTCAGTCATGCTGCTCAGCTGGGGAACATGGAAAACAGGCTTATACAATATAACGTGAGGGCGGTGGGCATTCCTGAAAAGGTGGAGGGGAAGAACCCCTTCGTATTTATTGAGCGGAGGTTGGTGGAGGCCTTTGGCAGGGAAGTCTTCTCCCCCCATGTTTGTTGTGGAACGTGCACATTGGGTTACAGGCAGGCCCCCACACCCAGGAGAACCGCCAAGGCCTTTCCTATTCAAATTTCTAAACTATTAAGACACTGCCCTATACCAAGCCCGCTGGATGAATAATGTTCGTATATCCTTTTACTCTGACTTCTCGGCTGATCTGCAGTGCAAAAGAGAAACGTTTCTGAAGTAAAAAGGCACCTGAGGCATTTTGATGTCAACTATGCAATGCTTTACCCTGCCCAGCTGCAAGTGGCTGCCAACGGAGAGACTCACTTATTTGGAAATCCCACTGTGGCCTCGGAGTGGCTTGATCGTGTGGAACACACCCTGCAAAAATCTGCGGCAACCTGAATACTGAGATGTGGCTATCTTTCCTACTGTTCATTGCACAAACTCAGGTTGTGTGTTTCTTGAGAGGATTCTACCTACTACTTCAATGCAAATGCCTCATGACCTTTTCCTACTTGGAGATACACATACATGGAGATTTTTCTTTTCTCCAATTCAATCTTCTTCCTGTTGTGGAATCTGCAAGTCCCATTGTATCACTTGTTCATCTTGTGACAAAGGAGCCCCTCTTATTAGACATGTGCACACTGAAATATTTTGTTTCGTAATTTCGTTTTCGTCCAAAAAATAAATGTATTTTGTTACTCCCGAAATTAGTTTTTATTTATTTAGTTTTTCGTAAAAATAAATGCATTTGTCCGAAAATCCAAATTAAGGTCGGATCTGTCATTGAAGGCTTATGGTGTCTGTCGAATGTTCTAAAAAGAAGAAGAAGAAGAAGAAGAAGAAGAAGAAGAAGAAGAAGAAGAAGAAGAAGAAGAAGAAGAAGAAGAAGAAGAAGAAGAAGAAAAAAAAAAAGAAGATTCGACTCTTCATGTCTCTCTATGTCGAATCTTCATGTATCTCTATGTTGAATCTTTTCGTCTCTCTATGTCGAATCTTTTCGTCTCTCTATGTCGAATCTTCTTCATGTCTCTATAATGTCGAATCTTTTCTCTCTATGTCGAATCTTTTCTCTTTATGTAGAATAATATTGGACTAATAGAGTTAAGGTTAGGCACAATTAAGGTCAAATCTGTCATTGCAGGCTTATGGTGTCTGTCGAATGTTCTAAGAAAGAAGATTCGTCAGAATCTAAAAAAAAAAAAAAAAATTGAACTCTTCATGTCTCTCTATGTCGAATCTTCATGTCTCTCTATGTCAAATCTTCATGTCTCTCTATGTCTCATCTTTTCTCTCTATAAAGCATTTGTTTATGTCGGATCTTTCGGTTTTAGTTTTCTGTGCTTTCGTTATCGTTTATTAAAACGATAACGAAAATACCTGAAATTCGGACGAAAATGCATTCGGACGAAAACTAATGCACATGTCTACCTCTTATTGCACTTGTCCCGTGTGGACACTCCCATTCTGTTTTCCCTCATATTGCCTCAGGGAATGAAAATTTGCATTTTATTGCAGTTTTGTTTTCTTTGTTCTTTTTTACTGACAATCCAGAGCAAATGTCATGGAATCACTACTGAACACCATGTACACTGTACATATCTGCCCTTTCCATTAACTGTGTAGTCCTCCCCTATCCAAACTTTCTGTTGGCCTTTAGCAACGCCTCCAAGAGGCATGTCACCTGTACTGATACTCTGGGAACCTCCCAGTTTTCCTCAAGTTTCTACGGTTTGTCTTGCTGAATGTAGGGATTGCATATATATGTTTCTCTCCTCTGGAGCCCAGGCTCCACATACATTTTTTGCTTACAGGGCTATGTCAATAGCAACTCATTACACCTTTATCGCCTGGAGTGTTAAGAGGCTGAGTGATGGAGTGAAACGTACTGCACTATTCTCTGCATTGAAACCTTACAAATCTGTTATCGTGTGCTTACAAGAAACATTCGTTCAAAGGGACACTATCCCATTACTAGGGTCCAGAGTTTATCAGACTCAGTTTCACTCCACACATACAATCTACTCCAGGGGAGTCAGTATATTGATTTCCAATGACGTTTCCTTTCACCTATTGCATTCTCGAATAGATGAACAGGGAAGATATATCTTTCGGCTATACAAATTGGCTGAGATGCTGTGTATTGTAGTGAATGTGTATGTCCAGCCACCCTTCTCTCCTGATAGCTTAAAATGCCTAGCTAAATTTATAGGCCGTATTCTAATCTACCCTTATGGGTCCTGGGGGATTTTAATAACCTGCTCGACCGAACTCTAGACAAATTTACTCCGTCTGGTGGTCGATCTACTGGCCCTACTCCCTTTGCTAAATTGATCTTGGAGATTGACTTGAGGGATGTGTGGAGGGACAGATATCCGGACAAACTGACCTTTTCCTGCTATTCGACTGCTTATCAAGGTTTATCCTGTATTGATTTATGTTTATGTAACTCCCCCGCACAAATCAGGTTTCACAGATTGACTATGCTTCCTGTAGTATCTCGGACCACTCACTCCTGTGGGTACTGGTTTCAGTCCCTGGTGTGAGATTGTGGAAAGTCAACCCCTTTTGGCTCCAGCTTTTTCCAGCAGATGACCCTATTCCCAAGGCTATAACGTGTTTTATTAGGGACAACAGGAACACGGCCTCAAGAAGCATGGTCTGGGATGCTCTCAAGGCCCATCTTCGAGGCCTTATTATTAGGCAAATCTCTTACATTAAAACGACAACTACCGAATGGGAGACGTTTGCATCTAGTGAGGTACGGAGGGCAGAGAACAGTTATATTGCAGATCCCACACCCTCCACTGTATGAAGCTGGGTGGCAGCGCAAGAAATGTACCATCAAGTTGTTATCACTGCTGCTGAGAACAAGAGTTTTTTCCTGCAGCAGCGATACTTTGAGGAGAGGGAAAGCACAGTCCATCTTCTGGCGGTTATTTTCCACTCACAACAGGCACTATCCCATAAAGATACTATTCAGGGCCCTACTGGGGAATGCATGCAGGAACTGACACAAATGTTAGTGGTATTTACTGACTACTTCTGTGAGGTCTACTCCTCTAAAGTGGACCCAACGGAAGAGGCACTGCTGCAATTCTTGAATTGTTGTCCTCTTCCATTGCTGACTGCTGAAGGTGGCAAACTTCACAATGCCCCATGACAGTGGAGGATCTAGCCACGGCAGTGGCGAGTATGGCCAACAGGAAATCCCCTGGCACAGATGAGCATCCAGCAGAAATCTATGAGCGCTATAGTGAGCCTCTTTTGCCTGCCCTATTGGAGACCTTAAATGATGCTGTTAAAACAGGCCACTTACCCCCTTCCATGAACAAAGCTGTTATTGTAAAGATCCCCAAACCCTGCAAAGATCCAGTATTACCTGACTCATATCGACCTATATCTTTAATAAATACAGACATTAATCTGCTAGCTAGGGTACTTGCTACCAGGTTGGCAAAAATAGTTTCTGGCTTAATTCACTTGGATCAGTCGGGATTTAGGGAGAAACCCTTATTAAATGGACTCAGCTGCTATACTTGGCTCCTGGGGTGCGTATTTGGATTAATGGGCCCTGTGTGACCCCCTTCCCTCTGTATAGGGGTCTAGACAGGGCTGCCCCCTCTCACCATTACTGTTTGCCCTGGCGCTGGTACCACTAGCGGCGAGGGTGAGGGCGTCCCCTGATGTTGTTGGATTTCGGCAGGCTGGGAAAGAGGATAAGCTCTACCTCTATTCCAATGACACCCTGATATATTTGGGAGACACTGCCAGCTCTCTGGAAACAGTAAAGCCAACCATTTGAAATAACAATTCCTACCCTGAACTAAATAAACTTCCGAATCAGATCATGTGGAAGAAAGCTGGAGTCAAGTACCTTGTACAATTGTATGATGGGATGTCACTGAAATCTTTTGACCAGCTAAGGGGAGAGTATCCCTTATTGAATAGCCGATACTTTATGTTCCTACAATTACGGCATGTTCAAACCTGAGACTAGATGACTCTGATTTTCTTAAATCCATATTTGGTATTACAGACAAGAAAGGCATTATCTCCCAAATCATTGCCTATTTATTTACCCATATCCAAGCTCCTGATCTATTGCCCTGCAGAGAAAAATGGGAAGCCGATATAGGCCCACTGGTCTCTGTATCAGCTACCCAAAAATTAACACATCTGTTTAGCCGCTCTACATTGCTCTTATAGGACACCTCTGCAACTGCACAGATGGGGGTAGAAGAGATACCCCTTTATGTCCAAAATGTCAATTACATCAAGGAACATTAATCGATATGCTGTAGAGATGCCCCAAACTGGTTAGATATTGGCAGGCAGTACTGGCCATCATTAATATCACCTACAACTCGCAGCTGCAATTTGTTCCAGTCACTTCCCTAATGGGTGGATTGGAGGAGGACTTGTATCTCCCCATACATATATAGCAATACTGAGGCAACTAATCTTGGCCAGGAAACTAATTGTGAAATATTGGATCTTCTCTTATGTCCTCACGTCCCAACAATGGACTCAGGAGGTTAATAAGATACTTATTAGGGAGAAACACACATATCAGCACAGGAATGTGCCAAACGAATTTACAAAATTAGGGTAGGAATGTCTGTTCTCAATTTCTTTTTATTGTTCTTTTTCTCAGATAAAAAAAAAAAGGAAACACATTCTCCCCCACCTTCCCCTTTTTCTCTCACATTTTCCGCTTCATTTACTTATCCCTTTTGATTATCTCCTAATTTTCCATTTATATATATTCTTTCATTCCTTCCGAAAGCCGAAATTCATCCCATTTTTGCCATATTTCTGGCATTTGACTATTTACGTATCCTTCTTCTCTTATCTGTCTTTCCATATATTGTATTTCGTTCATTTCACATAACCAATCAGCTATACTTGGGCTTTTATTTTCTCTCCAATTGCAAGCTATTATTGTTCTTGCTGCCATAGACATATGGTGAAAAATATCCTTCTTGATATTCTTTATTGAGTCTAAAATCAAAGATAGCAATGAGATATCTATGTTTAGATTTCTCTCTACTCCTGACACTTTCCAGTATATTTTGTGAACTTTTTCCTAAAAATTTCTCAGTAAATGACAGCTGAACCAAATGTGGTCCATTGTCCCCCTTTCGACCTTACATCTCCAACACGTGTCTGTCTGTCCATTATTTATTTTGTTTAACGCTACTGAGCTCAAATACCATTTCATTGCTATTTTATCATTTCTTTTTTGGCAATAGATGTTTTATGAATTATTGAGAATATTTTTTTCCATTCTATCTCTGATATTTTCTCCCTATTTCCTTTTCCCATTTGTTCATTCCCATTAGCTCTTTAAGGGGTCCTGAAGGGAGTAATAAACCATATATCTTAGATAATTTTTTTAATGATTTTGATTCATCTATTAAAATTTGTTCAAATGTAATTTTTGGTCTATTTAATAAAGGTATTGCTATATTTGTTGCAATGTAAGTTTTTAATTGATGGTATTGCAGCCATTTATGTTTATATTCAGGTCCCAAGTCTTGAATTTTTGGTATTTTCCCTTCCCCCTTTCCATTAGAATCTGGGCCACCCTTGCGTTCTCCAATATATTCCATTTTAAGTACTTTGTGGTTGCTAAGGCTGGTGGAAATTCTGGATTGGAAAACAATGGGGTCATTGGTCCCATCATAGTGGATACGTTCCCCTTTTTTAAATCTGTATCCCATATTTTTAATATAGCTCTTATAAAAATTGTTAATTTTTTTTCTCCAGGTCTTAAGTGAGGTTTTATCCAAGGGAGCGCTTTGAGTTGAATGCCTATGATGTCTTCCTCTAGTTATACCCACTGTTTATCTTCCCTATTTTGGTACCAGTCTACTATCCTAGTCAGAGAGGCTGCTTGTAGGTATTGTGAGAAATCAGGTAGTGCTTACCCTCCCTTTTTCTTAGTTCTAATTAGAATTTCCCTTTTAATTCGTGGGGTTTTATGGGCCCAGATAAAGCTTCCTATTGCTCTCCTTAGTTCATTCATTAATTTCTTTGGAATAACCAATGGAACAGTTTGAGATATATACGACAATTTTGGTAGTATATCCATTTTTATTATATTAATTCTTCCCATCCATGAGTGTGTTATTTTTTCATATTTTTGTAATAGTTTTATTATTTTTCGGATTGTCGCGTTGTAATTCAATTCTTTTAATTTGTTCTAGTCTCTCGGGATATACATTTCCAGATATTTAATTGCTATTTGCTGCCATTTAAACGGAAAGTCTTTTTGCAATAATATTTGTGTTTTTTCTGTTAGTGATATGTTTAGCATTTCAGATTTATCATAATTTACTTTAAAGTTACTCAGTTCCCCAAATGTTTTGAATTTGTTTATTAAATTAGGTATTGTTATAATGGGGTTAATGACGTATATTAACAAGTCATCTGAATGTACTGCTATTATGTATTCTTTGTCTTTAAAACTGATTCCTTGTATATCTTTATTTTTCCTTATTGCTTGTATAAGATGTTCCATCACTAGAATATATAATAAGGGAGATAGTGGACATTCCTGCCGGGTTCCATTTGAGATTTCTATATATTCCGATAGCATTCTGTTTGTTCTTACTTTGGCCCGTGAATTAGAATACAACGCGACAATCCTACTAAGCATTTTTGGGCCCATTCCTATCGGAACTTATGTTTCCTCTAAGAACTGCCATCCCACTCTGTCAAATGCTTTTTCAGCATCAATAGATAATAGACATGTTGGGATGGCAGTTCTCTGGTAGGAATGTCTGCAGTCCTCCAGGGCTGCTCCCCCACAGATTGTCCTTAATAGATTATTAGTAACATAATGGAATTATTAATCAGAAAGGTAATACATTGGGTGAGATGTGTGGATCTGCTCTGCTCATCTGGAAGAAGAGTGCACACCAGGTGTAGTGCTCTCTGGGTTGATAGTTGTTTGTTTTTTCTTTATGCCAGCTCTCCTTTAGAGTACTAGAGTCATATTTGACGATATGATGCATAGGTTTGGGGGCATCTGTTATGTACTGTAAACTGTACTACTTTAGCATAGTCTATATTTGAGCTGCATGTAACCCAAATATCCGTATATGTGTTTATTTTCACCTGACAACAATAAAAATATTTTTTCCTGATTAAAAGAATAAAAAAGTAGGAGAATTTAGTTGACTATAATTTACTGGAGATTTTAGTCGACTAAAATACCACTAAAACTAAAATAATTCAGGTGACTATAACACGTCTAAATCCAAAACGGCTAAATGACTGAAACAAAATTGAAATTAGACGTCCAAATTAACACTGCTCAAAACAAGTGAAAGAAGTGGGTTGTCAGGGACAGCTGTAAGCAGCTGGAAAAGACTAAGCAAGTCTGAGGCCCTGTACACACGACCGAGTTTCTCGGCAGAATTCAGCCAGAAACTCGATCGGAGCCGTATTCTGCCAGAGAAACCCGGTCGTGTGTACAATTTTGGCCGAGGAAACCGACGAGGATCTCGTCGGGCCAAATAGAGAACATGTTCTCTATTTCCTCGTTAGTCAATGAGGAAACTTGGCTTACCGAGATCCTCGGCGGCTTCACAAGGAACTCGACGAGCAAAACGATGTGTTTTGCCCGTCGAGTTTCTCGGACGTGTGTACGGGGCCTGACTGTTCAAAGATTCTGAAAGTTGGCCTGTAGGGACAGAAGCTAGCAAGACCACTTTTGTTCATCATGATTGCTAATTGAGCCGAAGGGTTTCCCACCTCATAAGCTAAAGATGGAAAATCCCTTAAAATCTGTCACAGTATAACAGGTGGAAAGGTTTCCAAAGTACAGTTAGTATATTTACACACCTTACAGAACACTGTGTCTAATCCTCAGGGAAATAATACTTTGCTATTCACCCCTTGGAGCAAAACAGTTCAGCGAGGCTTAAACATAAAAAAAAAAACTTTTTTTCATATATTATTGATAGACTTTGGCACAGCTGCATTCTGTGAAAGAATATCAACGGTGAAAGCAGCCACGCACCTCATAGGCTTGTTTTTATTAAAAAGTGTGACTCTGTCTGTGTACTCAGGGTTAACTTTTATAGCAGGCATTGTTATGTTTGAATAATGTAACAATGCAATATTTACCCTGGGCTTTGTGAAGTGCAGGTTGCAGTTATCCATCTGACAGCTTGCCTCTGGGACTTTTGTAGATGTTTCCTTCTCTCAGCACCACACAGAATCCAGTCATGCACAAATGATTACACAATATAACGCAGACCCCTAGGATGAAATAGATGATCTGTACAGCTTTCATCAATAGTATAGTATTCTACTACGCTGCATAAATGTCTTAATGGGCTTCAGCCTTAAATTCTCAAAATAATTTGGAAACATCAAGCTTGTGACATCAAAGTGGGGACTCGTGCTGTTATGTGTTTGTGATTCCTTTGTTTTACGGTAGGGAAAGCAGTCATAATCTGTTTATAGAGACACCCTGAAATGTTACAAAGCTTTTCAACAGTTTATCAATCAATTGCAACTGAGGCATATGATAAAACAAGTGCCCCATCCTGGAAATGTCCTATGTTAATGAAGGTGCTTTCAGAAGGAAATTAGCTACGTGAATTTTTTATTTAAAATGGAAATTAATCATTAAGTCATTTCAAAACAATGCTCAGGGAATTGTTCCAACTTGTGCTTAAATGAATAATGAGGATTACTAAAAGAGAGTTAAACTCCATGACAATACACACAATATCAGATTCTACAGTATGTCACAATAGTGTGTACACCCCTCACATTTTTGTAAATATTTGAATATATCTTTTCATGTGACAACACTGAGGAAATAACACTTTACTACAATGTAAAGTAGTGAGTGTACAGCTTGTATAACAGTGTAAATTTGCTGTCCCCTCAAAATAACTCAACACACAGCCATTAATGTCCAAACTGTTGGTAACAAAAGTGAGTACACCCCTAAGTGAAAATGTCCAAATTGGGCATAATTAGCCATTTTTCCTCCCCGGTGTCATGTGATACAAGGTCTCAGGTGTGAATGGGGAGCAGGAGTGTTAAATTTGGTGTTATTGCTCTCACTCTCTTACTGGTCAATGGAAGTTTAACATGGCACCTCATGCAAAGAACACAGCGGTGCATGGATTGCCAAATTTCAGAGCAGACCCTGCATTGTGCCCTTGCAGAGCTGCAGTGGGGTAAAGAGTGCTGGATCGCTCCTGCACTCCCGCACCTGGCGCTAGAAAACATTGATTACACTTGTTTGTCGGGCAGAGTAATCTTCACCCAACAGGTGATTTCTAGTCCCGGCCCCTGACGTGACATTATTCAGAGTCCGGGACAGCAAGAGAGAGAGGTGCAGCGAGGGAGCGTGTATGCTGCTTCGATTAGATGAGCAATAATTTAACAAAAGCAGCAGGTAGAGGAGATTAAACATTGCTTTACAGCATAATGTTGCAGTGGCCTAGCCATAAGGCTTTTCCTGTGCACTGGACGGGTTAACTCTTTGGGGAGTAGGAGGGATTTGTTATTGGGGTGTGAAGGGGTGAATTAACTAACGCTGATGCAGTGACCAGTGGCAGTTAAAGTGATTGTAAAGGCTCACAGTTGGTTTTGCACAGAGCAGCCTGGACCCTCCTCTTCTCGGGTACTCTTCTGTGCTCCTGGCCCCTCCCTCCTATTGAGTGCCCCCACAGTCAGCAGCTTCTTATGGGGGCACCTGAGCTGAGTCACAGCTCCTTGTGTCCATTCAGACACAGAGCCCTGCTCTGGCCCCACCACCACTCTAAACTGATTGGCTGACTGACTTTGACAGCCGCGGGAGCCAATGGCGATGTGGCTTTGTCTCAGCCAATCAGGAGGAGTGTCCTGGATGGCTTAGACATTCGTGGACATCGCTGGAGAGAGATGGGGCTCAGGTAAGTAATTAGGAGGTGTTGGGGAGGCTGCTACACACAAAAGGGTTTTTATCTTAAAGGAAAAGTCCAGCCTCAGCTCGTTTGACTAGGTTTCTGCTATGGGTCACAGGAGTGCAATTCGTTTTGCACTACTGTGACCCATTTTCAGCAGAGAGCGATGTGAAGTCCGCTCTCTGGTGACATCACACAGATCAGTCCAGGCACCGTGTCATCCTGACTCTGGGAGTCTGGATCCACCAGGTGCCTGGATTGATGGCTATCTCAGCCTCTTAGCGAGCCGCTGAGACGCTGAGATGACCGCTTCTGCCCCTCCACAGCTCAGTGCTCCAGTGAGCGTGGAGGAGCAGAACAGGAGAGCTGCTTATTGACAGGCAGTAGCTCTCCACTCGAGGAGCTGTGAAAACCGAGCCATCGGCGATGTTCAATGGTTCGGTTCTCAGTGCAGAGGCGGTGGGGGACAGATGCAGCATCGGACCGATAATTATGGAAATTATTTTTACATACTTCTCTTTTAATGCATACAAGATAAAAAACCTTCTGCCTTTAGAACACCTTTAATTAACCCTTTAATGCAGAAGTACAAAAGGGTTAATTGGCACCGACCACTAATACAGCAGAAAGGGGTTAATTAACACGGCCACTGGTCACTGCTGCATTAGTGATCATTGGCCGTGTTAATTAACCACTTTGTGCATTAATGGCCAGTGTCTTTATTAATTAATGCCTTCATGCCACAGGGGTTTAAATAGCATAACAGACCACCTATACCAGGGGTTATTTTTTCAGCTACTGCACCAATCCTGGGGATTATTATTGCGGAAACTGGGACCAACTCTGGGGATTATTATTGCTGATACTGACACCAGCGCTGGGGGTCATTATTTCGTAAAATGGCACCGATGCTGGGAGTTTTTATTGTAGAAACTAGCACAGATGTGGTGGGGGGTTTTTTATTATGAAAACTGACCCCAGTGTTGGGGGTTAGTATCACACAAACTGACACCAATGCTGGGGGTTACTATTTCAGAAACTGGAATTATTATTGTTGCTACTGACACCTATTTTGGAGGTTATTATTACTTAAACTGGCACAGATGCATGGGGTAATATTACAGCCTTTTATGCTGGGGGTAATTATTGCTGAAACTGGCACTGATGCCTGGGATTATTATTGCTGCTACTGACACCAATTCAGAGGGTTTTTATTGCATAAAAAGGCACTGATGCTGGGGGTTATTCTTTCATAGGAAATGGGGGGCGGGTGCAGCTTGCAATTTACACCCTGGGCACCAGGTGACCTTGTCCCAGTACTGGGGTAGACTTATTGATTTATCTCTTGAATATATGCAATTTTTATTGCACAACAGTAGTTTTCTAGCTTTGTAAGCTTCGGCTTGCCATTAAATGTAATTACTAGGTCTGGGTTCCACAAGCACCCTTAGATCCTTTTCCATCATTTTTCAGGGGAGTCCCTCCTACTGTGTGTTTGCGTGTGTAGTTTTGGCACCATACATTTTTCAATAGATACAGTGAATATCTCCTAAACGTGCACTGTTTACGAGAGATTTACATTTGTAGCAGCTGGTGACATCACTATGCCACTATCATGATTCCTGTGTGCATGTGCGGGAGTGAAATCATTGTGGGCTAGCCATTCAAATGGCTGAAGCACGTGAATTTGATAAAAAAGTGAAAAAATTCTATGCGCTACTGTGAGTATACAGTGATGATAATAAAGCAGTGATCATACATATATATCTGATGCAGCTATATCTAAGAGTGTTCACATAACACAAAAATCAAATAACTATAAACAAGTGATAAGCGCTTCAAATAGGTGATCGTGACCATAACAGAGGATAATTCCAATAATACGTGTACACATATAATCAATAACTGCACTGTGATAAGTGAAAAAATTATCAACTGGGATACAAACAAAACCCAGAATAAACACAAGGATGTGGACATGAAATGATAAAATGAATGAATAAATAAGTCTCTGTGTGCTCAAAAGTGTCCAGAGATGGTGAAGTGCAAGTGCTGAAGCTTCAAAAAAATATATTAAAATAAATAAAAAATAAATAAATAAAAATAAATAAATAAAAAAATAAAAAAATATTAAAATAATAAAATAAAATAAAAAAATAAATAAAGAAGATCCAAAGTGATAGACAGTCTCTATGCCAGGTGAGTCTGAAAAGATGAATTTCTGAAACTCTATTTTCCTCCCTCAGACAATTAGTGGACTATCCTGATAGGTAATGTAGTACCCTTACCTGTAGGGTGCTATATATAAGCATATAGTAAGAACTCCACAATGAATGATCTTGCGTGCCCGACTGTGGATCACTCCTACTGCTCCAGCTGTTAGATAGCTCCAGGTTCCATGGTCCTCCGTACGGGTGGAATGGGGACAGAGATGGAAGAAAAAATGCCTCCGATAGTGTGGTATATTAAAGCTAGCGCGCATTTATTTGTAGCAAAAAAATTAAAATCAAGTAAAGCAAACAGAGCAAGGGTGGGCGCATGCAATGCTGTGTTTTTAAAATTCCCGGGGACGCGGCGTTCTATGTCCCGCCTGACGTCCAGTGGCCTCCGGCTTGTGCGGGAGTCAGATCGAGATTTACATCCGCACAAGCCGGAGGCCACTGGACGTCAGGCGGGACATAGAACGCCGCGTCCCCGGGAATTTTAAAAACACAGCATTGCATGCGCCCACCCTTGCTCTGTTTGCTTTACTTGATTTTAATTTTTTTGCTACAAATAAATGCGCGCTAGCTTTAATATACCACACTATCGGAGGCATTTTTTCTTCCATCTCTGTCCCCATTCCACCCGTACGGAGGACCATGGAACCTGGAGCTATCTAACAGCTGGAGCAGTAGGAGTGATCCACAGTCGGGCACGCAAGATCATTCATTGTGGAGTTCTTACTATATGCTTATATATAGCACCCTACAGGTAAGGGTACTACATTACCTATCAGGATAGTCCACTAATTGTCTGAGGGAGGAAAATAGAGTTTCAGAAATTCATCTTTTCAGACTCACCTGGCATAGAGACTGTCTATCACTTTGGATCTTCTTTATTTATTTTTTTATTTTATTTTATTATTTTAATATTTTTTTATTTTTTTATTTATTTATTTTTATTTATTTATTTTTTATTTATTTTAATATATTTTTTTGAAGCTTCAGCACTTGCACTTCACCATCTCTGGACACTTTTGAGCACACAGAGACTTATTTATTCATTCATTTTATCATTTCATGTCCACATCCTTGTGTTTATTCTGGGTTTTGTTTGTATCCCAGTTGATAATTTTTTCACTTATCACAGTGCAGTTATTGATTATATGTGTACACGTATTATTGGAATTATCCTCTGTTATGGTCACGATCACCTATTTGAAGCGCTTATCACTTGTTTATAGTTACGTGAATTTGATAGCAAGACCTGGTGAGTCAGCTTAGTTCTCCAGGAACCCGAATTCCTATTTCCTGCACCAATTCCTCAGCCACTTGTTAAGTTCTCTGAGCTCCTGCTGCCTTTCTGGTGTGCCTTGCGGTACAGGCAGTATCTTTGAGAATACCACCTTAGAGTCCTACTCTTCAAAATAACTCCTGAGTCCCTGAAATAATATTTTAGGACTCTCCAGCTTCCTCTTACTGTGTCTTTAATACCAATATATACCATGACAGCTGGGTCCTCCCCAGCCCCACCCACCATCTGTCCATTTGATCTGCGATATGCTGAACCCGGGCACCTGGTAAACAACTTACAGTTTGGCGATAACAGTCTTTGTGACAGAATGCCCTATCTATCCTTATAATAATTGAGTGCCCTACCACCAGTATCTGCCTAACCCTGACTGTATCCTTGCCCCTCTCCTTACTGGAGCAGTCATTCTACTGGTAGCTAGAAGAGGGGGGCTGCTCCAGCAATGCCACTGATTAGCTTATATCTCCAACATCATGCAATTTGGCATATTTATCGGGATGCACCAACTCAGACTAGCCTCTCTAAGGCTATTCCCTCTACCTCTTGTTCTAACTGTCAACCTACTACCTACCTCTTCCTCTTGTACCTCCATATTCATACCCACCTCTATACTGGTCCCCTCCAGCACCTGCTGAGTAATGCCCAAACTAATTTCCAGGTTGTTGATGTTTTGCAGATTTGCCAACTGATTCTCTCGCATCTCGCACAGCAGTATTCACTCTCAAACAGCTCTTCAAGGAATGTATACATGGAGCAAGATGTACACTGGGTCGCATCACCACTCCTGTTTCACATTTTACCTGCTTCCCTAATGGGAGATGGTCCTGTGCTCCCAGAACATATACAACACCTTCACCTAGTTCCACAGCTCAACACTATTTGATTTGCTGCTTTCAGGATCTCCATATTGTCTGTGTTTAATTTTGCAACCCAGTTTTCTTTTGAAGCCTCAGACTTTCCTACACGATTTCTCCTGTGGATCCTGTCCAATCTGGGATAATTTTGTCCCAACTTTCCAACACTATATAAAGGATTCCAAGCTTTCCACAAAAATCCTTCCAATACTGCTGTGCAGCCCTGATTTTTTGCTATCAAATGTGCGGAGAACCCCCATCTGTATTGTATATTTTTGTTTTTTAGATTGGGCTATTAGTGGCTTTAAGGCTCTATGTCTATGGCATGCCCATAAATTGAGCTTCTACCTTGGGAAGCGGGGAAAGCCAGCACAAACAGTTTAATGGATATGCTTATGGGACAACGGGGCCACGAATCAGAACAGGATTAACGGTGTTCTACACGCACTTGGTTCCTTGGGGAATTCAACAACAATTTTGTAGTTTATGTGATACTCCTAATTGTAATGTTTGTTCATATAATTACGACTTTATTTAAAATATAAGATAATAGCTTAAAAATTAGTAAATAAAATGAAAACGAACTAAAAACAATTACATTTTCCTTTAACAGAAAATATTATGAGGTCTTTTATGTCTTAACTATATGCCCTATTAAACCATTTTTATTACTTACTTATGAATTCATTGCTGTGCAGATGTAAAGTTGTAATATCTCTCCCCACAATAAACCTATATCTAAACAGAGAATATTAATAAGCGTGTGTATAAATAGGTATCATTGTTTATAGGCCCATTACCAAACCATTTAAAGGCATAGTTCGCTCCTAACATCACAGAATGGATAACAAACATTCCCAGCATGAGCAGAATATTTTTAAGTGATTCTACTAGCTTGAATTTATGTAAATCTGACACGAAATATGGCAAAAAAGCAAAAAGCAAGAAATAACAAGAATGTAAACAGTAAAATGGACAAGCAGCAGGGAAAATACAGGCACTAGTTACCGCAGAGAAAATGGGCACAAGCCACTAGATGTTAAAGCAAGCACAAAACCATTAAACACCTAGGATAATTGGGGTATAAAACCACTAGACACCAGTGGGAATTTAAGAACAAAAATCACACAATACCAAGGAGAATATAGGGGCAGAAACTACTAAATGCCATGGAATATGCTGCATGACAGCTAATGAGTTTGGGAGGTATTCTGGCTAGTCAAGGAAATACATAAACCATCTCTTAAATGAACTAGACACAAAATAACGTATGCAATAAATTGAATACCAGTATTTAATCTTAACCAATTATATTTCTGTAAGCTTACTTATGTAAAATATGCATTTTCTCTTTATTTATGCTTGCCTAAGGTTATCTCTGAGTGCCAGATGTTAGAGGCCACCTTAGGTGTATAGTTGTCCTGACAACTGTCTGTCCCTTTGTTAATTACTCACAGTTACAACATGAAATCAACCCGTTAAAAGGAGAGCAACGTTGGTACAATATGTTAGGGCAAGCTCTTTGTTAAGGGGCAAAGACCCATCTTTTAGTATTAAGTATCCTTACGGTTATCTCTGAGAGCCAGATGTTAGAGGCCACCTCAGGTTTATAGTTGATGTCCTGACAACTGTCTGGCACCTAGTTAATTACTCAGAGTTATCAATATGAAATCAACCCGTTAAAAGGACAGCAATATTGGTACAATATGTTGGGGCAAGCTCTTTGTTAAGGGGCAAAGACATCTTTTTGTATTGAGTTTATTTCAAAACTATCCATGAATAAAATATTCTTGTGCTGTTTTAAGTAGTATGTTATAGATTGTATACAAACTATGGTGTTGTTTTGTATTGAATGCTAAATTGTATATTAGGTCAGAACCTGTCTCATTTTTTGCTTTGAAAATTTATGGGAGCTATTTGAAATTTGATTGATTTTTATTGTTGCCAGTTGTCCCAACTGTAGGTTTGCATAGGGGAACCTAGGGCCGTAGATAAGGGAATACAACAAGTACTTCTGTAGGGGGCCCAGGCCAGCAGGGGGGCCCTGGCAGCAGGGTGAATTGGATGTGGGCAGGGAGGGTGATGGGGGGGCAATTACTGGAACCAATTTTAACCCTGTACGGCTCTCCCTGCAGCAGCTGAATGCTGGCTTCTTCTCCTCTTCCTCTTATTGGCTTTCAGTTGTTACAGAGAGAGCCATACAAAGGAACAGTTCCAGTAATTTCCCCCCCGCCACACCAATCACCCTTCCTGTGCACCATACATTTCCTCCTGCTGACCATATCCCCCTTTGCACCTCCCCCTACCCTTGCAGTGATTCTGGCTTCCCTCCTCTCCTTCCCACCGGCAGCTGCAAGCCCTTAATAGGCTCTTTTAAGATTGAAAGTTGATGTCATATTTACCAGCCCCCTTCCTTTCCAGAATGAACACAGTGAGTGATCAGTATCGATCACCCACTGTGTTCATTCATATCTGAAGGATTGGCTGTATGGGGCCCGTGTAAGGTTGTCTGTATGGGGCCCTGTGGTTTCTAACTGCAGCCCTGGGGGATACCTATGTTCAGTGGTGGTTCATGACACCAAACATCTAAACTAAAACCCCTTAGTAAAACTAGCAATAATATCACATTCTTCCTATTGTTCAGCATTGTTTTGGGTACTTTATTTGGTGCTATGTTTTGTTGGAAATATGACAAAATTGTGATTTAATATGGGTGTCATGCCTAATATTTTCCAAACTTTGCTTGCTTACCAAATTAGCATGTAGTTTTGCTCTCTTTTAACAACTTCCGGACCAGCAAGGTACCCGTATGTTGCTGGACTTCGGGTGGTTATACTGAGATGATGTTAAAGAAAAAAACTGCGCTGTTTTATCTACTACACAAGAGCTGCAACTCAAAAGTGAAATACACACAAACTGTGGTGGTGGATTCACGGTGTCCTTTGAATATTGAAGATCCTATCATAGGGTGTTCCAACCTATATCCCTCCGCTGAATGTTTCTGAAAGAGACTATATATTTATTTGGCATATATATATATATATATATATATATATATATATATATATATATATATATATATATATTGTCAATTTTATTATTATTTATATTTCATGATTCTTACTTATTTGCTGAGTTGGTTGTTCAATTTAACTCTACTGGATTCACTTGCTAATTGCACCCAATTGTATTTGTTTATTTGACCATTTGTTATTAGTGCAGCTTCTTATGTTTTAATTTTTATACTGAGATGATGTCTGCAAGCATCACTCCGGAACCATTTTTTAGAGACAGTGGTCAGCTCTCTTGTAAAAGCGATCCTATCAGCAAACTAGCCGCTCGATTGCTTTTTTAAGAAGCAAGTGGAGACTGCTCTGGTTTTTCCATCCCACCGGGAGACCCGAGCGACCAGCTGGTTGGACAGCCAAACAAAGCCGGGATCAGCTTTGTCAACCACACCATTTGAAAAAAATATAAAGCATTTGAAAAGCAAGAGTATTCTTTCCCCAAAAATTTCTTCTGAAAAACCACTGCGCAAATACCGTGTGACATAAAGAATTGAAAAACCCACCAATTTATTCTCTGGAAGTGGCTGACTTTATATTCTGTTGTTTTTTGAAACAGGTAGCAAAGATTTTCTGTGTTGCTGTATTGGTTGCTAAACAAGTACTTAAAGTGGACCTTTACACAAAAATGGGATTCACTCATTTATTTAGGGTCCCCTTCCCCATTATAAATCATTATATGATATATGTACAAAGATGCACCTATGGGAAAAAGTAAAAGTTCAAATATATACTGACCTTACCCCTGACCTCTGCCCATGGCACCTAGGTGAGAATGACATCGTAAACCTTGGAGTGAGATTCTGGGAATGATAAGGATCCCAAACTTCTTGAGGAGGCACCCCTGCACCGGAACTTCATCATGTAAGATTTTTGTGGCAGAAGGATAGTGATGTCCCCATCTGCAGTGTGGAAACCAGGGGGTACTCTGCATATGTAAGCTAACTCTTAGGCCCCATTCACACCTGTGCATAGCATTTTCAGGCAGAAAGTCGGGCAATTTAGATAATAGATTTTTTCCCCTTCAGCGTTTTGTAGCTTGAGGCTTCAATCTACAAAACGCTCAGGTGTAAATGGGGTCTTACGCCCACAGGCGTATTATTGCAAATACATCATTGTGGGCCAGATTCAGATAGGTCAGCGGATCTTTAGATCCGCGTAACCTATCTGATTTACGTTACGCCGGCGCAAGTTTTTCAGGCAAGTGCTTTATTCAGAAAGCACTTGCCTCAAAAGTTGCGGTGGCATATCGTAAATCCCCAAACGACTTACGCAAACGACATAAAAAATTAAAAATTCGACCCGGGAACGACGGCCATACTTAACATAGGATACGCCGCAAATAGCAGGGGTAACTATACGCCGGATAAAAGCCGAACGCAAACAGCGTAAAAAAAAAAGCGCCGGGCGGGCGTTCGTTTCTGAATCGGCGTAACTCCTCATTTGCATATTCCTCGCGTATACAAACGGAAGTGCCACCTAGCAGCCAGCGTGAGATTGCAGCCTAAGATCCGACGGTGTAAGTCACTTACACCTGTCGGATCTTAGGGAGATCTATGCGGAACCTGATTCTATGAATCAGACGCATAGATCCGACTGACGGAACTCAGAGATACAACGGCGTATCAGGAGATACACCGTTGTATCTCTATCTGAATCTGGCCCACTGTGTTTTATAGAGGATATTAGAGGACCTGATTTGATGAATGGACTTTGCTTTCTTTTGCTTGCTTTTCTTTTAATAAATCAAACAAAAGATATAATTATCCCCAAAATTCCATATTTTTGGGAATGTTGGTAAAACTTAGAAAATTAGCAGCTGTTGCTGCTAGTAGGGATATGGAAAAAGATAATGAACATGTAGGATACTGTGGGCCAGATTCACAGCCGAGATACAACGGAGTATCTCAGATACTCCGTCGTATCTCTCAGAGTATCTATGCGACTGATTCATAGAATCAGTTACGCATAGATATCCCTAAGACCTGACAGGTGTAATTGTTTTACACTGTCGCATCTTCGGATGCAGTACCGCGGCTGCCGCTGGGGGGAGTTTGCGTCGTAAACCAGCGTCGGGTATGCAAATTAGGAGTTACGGCGATCCACAACGGTTTTTCGCGTTCGATACGTCGCCGCTAGTCTAGTTTCCCGTTGCAAAGTTAGTCGTCGTTTTGGGTGCCTTAACTTTACACAGCACACGTATGTGCTGTATAAAGTATGGCATACGCCCCTTTGAATTACGTGGGCTTACGCCGGAGGCTGCCGGCGTAGGTTTTCATTGCAAGTGCTCTGTGAATCAGGCACTTGCGATGAAAACTTGCGGCGGTGTAACGTATCTACGATGCGTTACGCCGCCGCACTTCTACCTGAATCTGGCCCTTTGTAACTTACCAGTTATAGTGCCTTGCAAAAGTATTCACCCCCCTTGGCTTTTTACCTATTTTGTTACATTACAGCCTTTAGTTTAATGTTTTTTTAATCTGAATTATATGTGATAGATCAGAACAAAATAGTCTAAGTTGGTGAAGTAAAATTAGAAAACTATATACATAAAACAATTTTTAGAAATAAAAAACTGATAATTGGCATGTGTGTATGTATTCGCCCCCTTTGTTATGAAGCCCATAAAAAGCTATGGTGCAACCAATTACCTTCAAAAGTCACATAATTAGTGAAATGATGTCCACCTGTGTGCAATCTAAGTGTCCCATGATCTGTCATTACATATACACACCTTTTTGAAAAACCCTAGAGGCTGTAACACCTAAGCAAGAGGCACCACTAACCAAACACTGCCATGAAGACCAAGGAACTCTCCAAACAAGTAAGGGACAATGTTGTTGAGAAGTCAAAGTCAGGGTTAGGTTATAAAAATGATCCACATCTTTGATGATCCCTAGGAGCACCATCAAATCTATCATAACCAAATGGAAAGAACATGGCACAACAGCAAACTTGCCAAGAGCCGACCGTAAACTCAAGGACCAGGCAAGGAGTGCATTAATCAGAGAGGCAGCACAGAGACCTAAGGTAACCCTGGAGGAGCTGCAGAGTTCCGAAGCAGAGACTGGAGTATCTGTACATAGGATGACAATAAGCTGTACGCTCCATAGAGTTGGGCTTTATGTCAGAGTTGCCAGAAAAAAAAAATTACTTTCAGCAAAAAACTAAATAGCACGTTTTGAGTTTGTGAAAAGGAATGTGGGAGACTCCCAAAATGTATGGAGGAAGGTGCTCTGGTCTGATGAGACTAAAATTTTACTTTTTGACCATCAAAGAAAATGCTATGTCTGGCGCAAACCTAACACATCACCCAAAGAACACAATCCCCACAGTGAAACATGGTGGTGGCAGCATCATGCTGTGAAGATTTTTTTCAGCAGTCAGGACAGGGAAACTGGTCAGAGTTGAGGGAAAGATGGATGGTGCTAAATACAGGGATATTCTTGAGCAAAACCTGTACCACTCTGTGTGTGATTTGAGGCTAGTATGGAGGTTCACCTTCCAGCAGGACAATGACCCCAAACACACTGCTAAAGCAACACTTGAGTGGTTTAAGGGCAAACATGTAAATGTGTTGGGATGGCCTAGTCAAAGCGCAGACCTCAATCCAATAGAAAATCTGTGGTCAGACTTAGGCCCCGTAAACACGGTTGGACAAAACCGATGAGAATGGCCCGACGGACCGTTTTCATCGGTTCACTGCTGAAGTTCCAAAAACTGATCGGGTCAGAACGCGGTGACGTCAAACACACGACGTGCTGAATAAAACGAATTTCAATGCTTCCAAGCATGTGTCGACTTGATTCTGAGCATGCGCGGGTTTTGAACCGATGCTTTTCTGTACTAACCATCGGTTTGGACCGATCGGGCAGCGGTCCATCGGTTC
Source organism: Rana temporaria (assembly GCF_905171775.1). Lineage (NCBI taxonomy): Eukaryota > Metazoa > Chordata > Amphibia > Anura > Ranidae > Rana > Rana temporaria. The sequence continues at coordinate 166,840,449 of NC_053491.1, forward strand.
GGTTTTGAAGCATGTTTTAAAATTTTGGACCGAAGGAAAACAGACCGATGGGCTATACACACTGTCGGTTTGGACCGATGAAACTGAACCTCGGTCCATTCTCATCGGTTTTGTCCGACCGTGTGTACGGGGCCTTTAAAGATTGCTGTTCAGAGCTGCAAACCATCCAACTTGAAGGAGCTGGTGCAGTTTTGCAAGGAGGAATGGGCAAAAATCCTAGTGGTAAGATGTGGCAAGCTCATAGAGACTTATCCAAAGCAACAAGGTGGTTCTACAAAGTATTGACTTTAGGGGGATGAATAGTTATGCACATTGGCTTTTTCTGTTATTTTGTCCTATTTGTTGTTTGATTAACAATAAAAAAAAACATCTTCAGAGTTGTGTAAATTAAATGATGCAAATCCTCAAACAATCCATGTTAATTTCAGGTTGTGAGGCAATAAAACACGAAAAATGCCAAGGGGGTGAATACTTTTTCAAGACACTGTAGGTTACCTCTAAGGTGAGCATGGAGCTAGACCTTTAGATTGCATACACAGTATCAGCTGCATTGTATGTAGGCCCTAGTCGAAGAAAATCATGCTTGTGGGATCACTGTCAATAGTGAATATGGTAATTTCTACTGTATGAGCTATCTTTGTATTTTCACCTAGGTTGTGAATGATAGTGTGAGCTTGGGCTCCTCACCTGGTATGAGCACATATGTGTGCCACATGATGAGGGGTGAACTGTGCGAATACATGGCAGGGAGAGAGAGACAGGACCTGGGATAAGTAGAAAATAAGTGTAGGGATTTGTTGCCCTCTACTGACTATATTTGTATGTTTCTGTGCTGCATAGCCTCTTGCCGACCTCGCTATAAAAAAATGACAGCTACAGCAAGGTTGCACATTTCCACGAGGGTGTCTATTGACATCCTCCTAGAACCCTACCCCACTGCGCATACCTGGGGATGTGCATTGGGCGCGCTCTATGATAGTTGTGTCCTTTAGACACAACTGATCACAGATCGAGGTAAAGGGCCAATCACAGCAGCCATTTACCATATGATCAGCTGTGTCCAATCACTGCTAATCACATGTAAACAAATGCTGGTTATCGACATTTCCTTTCCTCATCGCTGTCATTGTCTGAGGAAAGGAATGCCAGTAACTGGATTTCCTGTGATAAGGCACATTTAAACTGATCATCAGTGCCCTGATGATCAGTGCAGCCCTATCAGTGCCACATATCAGTGCCCATCAGTGCCTCATATCAGTGCCCATTAGTGCCTCATATCAGTGCCCATCAGTGCCGCCTATCAGTGCCTCCTTATCGGTGCCCATCAGTGCAGCCTATCAGTGCAGCCTAATCAGTGCAGCCTTATTAGTGCCTATCAGTGCAGCCTTATCAGTGCTCATCAATGCAGCTTATCAGTGCCCGTCAATGCAGCCTCATCACTGCTCATCAGTGAAGAGGAAAAAAGAGTTTAACCATAGATGCAGCTAAAAACTTATACACACTGCCATCTACTGGCTGATGTAATTGTTGCACAAAATACATAAACAATGTATTACAACTCCCCCACTCAACAACTACTTTATTAGTCGCATTTTTGGGTTTGAGTTCTATAAATGTGTTTCTTGTAAGCTGTTTTGTCAAATGCTGTGATCCCTTTTGGTTCTCATGAGTTGGAAGTCTTTGCATCTCATCCCATGAATCTGGCTCTGGTTTTAATGCTATGCGAGCAACATAGGACAGATGTTTATCTGGGATGCTTTTATCGCTTCTGGTGGATTTCCTGATTAAAGCCTTTTGTGGCCTGGGTTCTTCTTTTACAGCATTTGGATTGTCTGTGTTAATTTGTATTTCTGTGTCACTTTGTTGCTTATCTTCATGTGACACTAATAAAACAAGTTATAATTGCCTTACCCCTGTATGTGGTTGGCATATCTGTATCAAACAACATGGTTATTTAACTTTCACATAGAGTATGGTTCATTCTTCTGAAACCCTGTTTTCTTCTGGGTTGTATGGTACAGTAGGTTGAAATGCCATACTTTCTGAGAATTGTGTGTTTGTTATCATCTGTATGTTCAGTTTCATTGTCTGTGCACTTGGCATTTTGCCAGATTTGTTGCTTACTTGAGCCAAATACTGTTCAAGTTTCTCTGGTACTTCACTTTTGTCGTGCAACAGATATTGTGTAGTATACCTGGAGTAATCATCTATGAAAGTAACAAAATACCTCTTCTTTCCTGGAGTCAATTTCCCCATTGGACCGCAAAGATCAGAATTGAGGTTTCTTAGCTCTGCTGTTACTTTGCTTTGGAAAGGCTTTTCTTGTAATTTTTCCTTTTATACAGCTGGTGCATTTCATTGTTTGATCACATGGACTAATTTTTATTCCACTTGCATCATCATTCTCAGTTAATTTCTTTATTATGTCAGGACTTCTGTGCCCAAGTCGTCTGCGCCATGTGTGACTGCACTTTTAATGTTTTTTCTCCTTGGTAGTATTAACCACCTCATTGCAGTTCAAATGTAATTTTAGATTGTGCAGCCTGAGTTCCTGCCAAGCCATACCCCCAATGCATTTCGCTCTGCCCCCAGTAGCTTAGTCATGGGGGTCCATACTGGCACTACTGCAGTGGTTGCAGCATTACCCACACTACTCCCCATAGTAATTGAGACTGAGCGGCACATTAACCACTTCCTTACCGGGCCTATTCTGGCACTCCTCTCCTACATGCAAAAATCATATTTTTTTTGCTAGAGAATTGCTCAGAAACTCCAAACACTATGGCCCGGATTCACAGACAGAGGCGCACATTTATGCCGCCGTAGCGTATCTCCTGCAGGCTACGCCGACGCAGCGCAGAGAGGCAAGCACTGAATTCACAAAGCCAGTGCTCCCAAAACTGCGGTGGGTTTCCTAGGCATAAGCCGGAAGTGCGCATGCTCAGAATCACGTCGGAACTACTCCCTAAGATACGTCGGATCACTGCCTATGGCGTGAACGTAACCTACGCTCAGCCAAATTCAGGTCCAACGTAAACTACGTAAAATACGCCGGCTTGTGTTCCCTGGTGCAGTCCTTTGCATGGATGCTGCTGAGTTACACCTCCTTTATGGGGCATAACTTTACCACGTACGTATAACTTATGCGCACTTGCGTCGGGCGCACGTACGTTCGTGAATCGCCGTATCTCCCTCATTTGCATATTTTAATGGAAAATCAATGGGAGCGCTAAATGCGTCCAGCGTAAATATGTGCCCACTCTACGCTGGCGTAGGCAAGTTACGTCAGTGGGATGAAGCCTGTTTTTAGGCATATCTTAGTATGTGGGTCCGGCGCACAGATACGACGGCGCATATTTGCACTTAAGCGGCGTATCTGGAGATACGTCGGCGCAAGTGCTTTGTGAATCCGGGCCTATATATATATGTTTTTTAGCAGACACCCTAGGGAATAAAATGGCGGTCATTGCAACTTTTAATCTCACACGGTATTTACGCAATAATTTTTTAAACGGTTTCATGAATTAAAAAATATTAAAACATTAAAGTTAGTCCAATTTTTTTTGCATAGTGTGAAATATGAAGTTACGCTGAGTAAATAAATACCTAACATGTCACCCTTCAAAATTTCACACGCTCGTGGAATGGCGCCAAACTTCGGTACTTAAAAATCCTCATGGGCGGCGTTTTAATTTTTTTTACTGGTTACATGTTTTGAGTTACAGAGGAGGTCTAGGGCTAGAATTATTGCTCACGCTCTAACGTTCGCAGCCATACCTTACATGTGTGGTCTGACTGTTTTCATATGTGGGACTTGCGTATGTGTTCGCTTCTGCGTGCGAGCACACGGGGACAGGGGCACCTTAAATTTTTTTTTATTTTTTTACTGTTAATTTTACTTTAAACCTTTTACTTTGATATACCTCTCAGGCTATTTTTATCCAGTTTGCATTGCTTCTCTTGCCAGTGTCTGCTTGACTTGGGCAGGGACAGCCTTACATGAAAAAAATATATATAAATAAAAAGTACTGGAAAAATGTAATATGTTATACAGGCCAGGAATTGAAGGAATGGGCTGTTTTCACCAGTTCTTCACCATATAGGATTCAGAGCACTATTCTCTTTGCTTACCCCATCATATGCCATGGAGTACACTAAAAGGGTCACATTCCAATGCAAACTCCCATAATAAAAACACAACTTTAATCTGTGACCTGTTGACCTGGGCAGGGACAGCCTTACAAGGAAAATTAAACAATAAAAAATTGTAAATATGTAAATAAAAAACTATTATGAAGTGAGAATATGTTAATGTGGGAACAAACATGGCAGCAACTTTGCGCTAAATATGGGAGGGGGGCACTGAATGTTGTTGTGAGTGATCACATCTATTAGGCCAGGCAGTGTGTGCTGTAGGAGGAACACAAGAAAGATTGTGTCACTAATCCCTGTTTTATCACAGCTCACCATTTCAGTTGCCACTTCAAAAGTGACCAAAATGCTTTAAGCCCTGTACACATGGCCGGGATTCGTTGTTTTTCCTGACGAGATTGCTGACAAGATTTTCTTGCCGGCCGAGTGTACACACGTACGATTCTTTTGAATGGCACGAACGCGGTGACGTCATTGACTACAATGAGCGTGTGCTCACCATCTTGCTTCACCCTACCTATGCCTAGTAATTTTTGAGCATGCGCGGGTTTCCAAGGAGGCAGGTAAGTATACAAATGCTCGGGTTTCTCGGCAGGAAAACACTGCTGAGAATCAAGACGAGAAAATATAAAGCAGGTTCTCTATTTTTCTCGTGAAGATTCTGGGCAGTTTTTCTGACGAGAAACCTCAAAGCCTCATACACATGCAAGGTTTACTTGGCAAGAAAGCTCAGCCAGCAGTTTTCTTGTTGTTTCTGGCTGAGAAAACCGTGTGTGTGTACGAGGCTTCAGGCACTCAAATGATGAGCCACTGGTGAGGTGAAACAACTTACCAGCTCCCTAGAGCTTCTTTTTGTGCCACAATCCCATAGAAGAAGGTGGAGGTGGAGCAGGAAGAGGTAAATGAGGAAGAGAAAGGGTATAAAAAGGAGGCAGTGGAGGGGCAGGAGAAAATGCTCAGGTTCTTTTTCTGCTGCCTGTCCCTCCCCCAGTGTTTTGGAAGAACAGGCAACCTATTACAGCTTTGCCTCCACTGCCATTACTATAAAAACAACAAAAAAAACACTTAAAAAATACACAATAGTAAAACTTCTATCTCCCCCTCGTATATACTGTTCAGCCACTGAACAATATTTGTAGCTATTATCTCTGAAATTATACATTTTAACTTCTATTTCACAATGAACCCATCCTCTTTTTCCCCTCTTAGATTTTAGCCTAATCAAGCTGCTAACATACTGTTCAGACATTGACCAATTTGTGGCTATTCTCTCTTTGATAATATACTCAAATTTGTATTGCAAGATAAAAGCTGCCCTGTCTCTTCCTGTTTTCTGCCAATTTGTGTGCTCACGTCCTGTCCTGGTGCTAGCCAATTTCCAAACACATACCTGAAGAATTGATTTTGAATATTTTGGGACTAATGGGGGATGTGGAAAATGCAACATGGTACTGTGAAAAAAAAGGTTTGCAGACTATACTATTAAATAGTTTTGTCACTGGCCAAATTGTATGAAGCTGAGTACTTTGGCTTTGCTATAGCTTTCAGATCTACTGTGGCTTGTACTCCTACCAGTTAATTTAGGCTTATTGCAGCTTGATAAAAAAAAAATGTGTGTTTTCAAGTTAAAATGAGACAGAATCAAATCAATTACACATCTAAAATGTATGGAGTCAGAATACACTTAGGCCACGTACACACGATCGGTTAAACCGATGAGAATGGTTTGATGGACCGTTTTCATCGGTCCAAACCGATCGTGTTATTTATCCATCGGTTAAAAAAAAGCCAAATTGTTTTAAATTTAACCGATGGATTCCTAACTGATAGAAAAAAATGATCGTTAGTAGGCACGGCCATCGGTTAAAAATCCACGCATGCTCAGAATCAAGTCGACGCATGCTTGGAAGCATTGAACTTCGTTTTATTCAGCACGTCGTTGTGTTTTACGGCACCGCGTTCTGACACGATCGTTTTTTAACCGATGGTGTGTAGGCATGACTGACCATCAATCAGCTTCATCGGTTAACCGATGAAAACGGTCCATTGGTCCGTTCTCATCGGATGGACCGATCGTGTGTACAGGGCTTTACAGAGACACTAATGCTATCCATGAAAATTGGACTGTTCCATAAAACCACATACAGCTTAAGGCATCTCCAAAGCATGTAATTTAATTGATTAGTGTTATTTCCATGTTGCTCTTGAAGACACATTAAGATGTGCCTCTTCACCCTGTTGTTTTTGCTTTGCTAAAAATCACCAGTGCCCAGCTCCCCAAGTCCTTTGTTAACAATAGCTTGCCTATTAACCTTGAAAATGACAAGAAGTTATAATCAAGATTAGCATCCCTCCCCAATGGCTTCAATGGGATTTGAAGTAAAGCTTGGATTTCACAAATTTAAAACTTCCATGAACCCTCCACAAATTGAACTCAAGCAGATTTGCCCATCCCAACGCAATATAATATAAGTGTAAAATAATAGTAACAAAATAATTGGTAAATGTTATGTACTATGTATTTTGTCTTGACTGAGGTTATTTTCATTTTTACATATTTTACCTCTATAGAAATATTTATATTGCATCAACAACAAAAAAAAGTCCCAATCTTACTTAACATTTAGTATTATGCGACACAAATTACAAAATATCCATGTATACATAAAATGACCTAAAGAGGAGAAAGAAAATGTAAGATGCATCCATTAACCTTTGCAGATGTTTATGGTAGTTTAGTAATGGCATGTTCCTGTGTACGAGTTGATTAGATTTAGAAAATTGGATTAGGATCTTCAGGTTAACTCTCTTGGGCATCATTTAGAAAACCAAGCCTTTGGCCTAAATATAATTGTGTCGCCTATTGTTTTCACAGATGAAAGACATTGTAGAAATTTGTTGAACATTCATTTGGTTCAGGAAATCATTGCAGTGAATCTGCAAATAATAATTTGTTGGGTAAGCTAAGGGACTCAGCATGACCTGCTCTGCTCAAAATTATTCTCACTGCAGAGTTAGCGGGTGATCCTTGAGGAAATGTGCTTGATTTTTCTGCACATAAAGAACTAAGAATGTTTTTCCGGGGAAATCTGGAGAATCCAGGATCATCTGTCATGCAGGATTTGTTAGATTTCACTAGACATTCATCTGTAATAATCCACACATCTTTAATGCAAGAAATTGGTGTTGCTGAAAGTGCGGTGAATGTTTTATGTGCAATTGTAGCATTTCAGAATCAAAGAAGTCAGTGCACAAAAGATTATCTGCCTTTTGAAATTGTATTTTACATTTTATATCTGGATATAATAACAGAATAATGTACATTTTTAATATTTTTTTTATAAATTTTAATCAAATATTCTTGCTTAAAACCACATATTTATTTATATCAAGCAGTAATTTTCAGCACTTTTTCCCACTTATATTCTTTTAACTCCCCTATTTTTTATACAATCTGCTTTCTAGATGTTTACAAGATACTGATTTAAAGGGGTTGTAAAGGTTTGTTTTTTATTTTCTAAATAGGTTCCTTTAAGCTAGTGCATTGTTGGTTCACTTACCTTTTCCTTCGATTTCCCTTCTAAAGGTTTTTTTTCTTTGTCTGAATTTCTCACTTCCTGTTCCTCCTTAGTAAGCCAGAACGGCTCGGATGATGGGGGCAAGCTTATTGAGGAGAAACAGGAAGTGAGGAATTCAGACAAAGAAAAAAAACATTTAGAAGGGAAATCGAAGGAAAAGGTAAGTGAACCAACAATGCACTAGCTTTAAGGAACCTATTTAGAAAATAAAAAACTAACCTTTACAACCCCTTTAAATATGAATAAAGTAATTGATTCCTAATACTTATGATAAAGAACTGATTAATATATGAGTAAGATTTGCTTAACACATCAACAGCCTATTTTTTTACCCCCATATGTAATACTGATGGCAAACTTATTGTTTTCCTTTAACCCTTTAGCTGCCACTGACACCACTGCCATTGGCACCAGCGCCGGAATACAAACTGACTCCTGGCCACTATAGCAGTCAGGAGTTTGACTTAAATTTGACTTAAATTTTCACTCCTGGCTGCGGGCTGTAGTAGAAGTGATTATAATTTGCAGCTGTCTGATCACTCCAACATACAGAGTAATTTGCTTCCTTCGCCCTACCTGACTACCCTCTGCCATATGATCCAAGCTGGGCTCCCATGACCTCTATGGCAGGTGTCAGGATGCAAAGCTGCATGAGATCAGTGAAAATCTATTTTCTAATCTCTCCTGTGAAGAATGAACCCATAAATGCTCAGTTCTGAGCACTTCTGTGTATCAGAGCTGCCAATCTATAACATCTCTGGCCAGGGAAGAGATTAATATGGTACATTCTATGCTCTGTCAGCTTCAGTAGACTGCAGAGGTGACATCAGGGGCCTAACACTCCCCTCGTGTCTCCTTAAGGAGAACCTGCCACATTTTACCAATCATGAATTTCTACCACACAGAATTCCCAGGTTAGGATTTATATGAGGACTCGTTTAAGTTGTTGATCATTTTCACGTTATCTGCAATATTTAAGTTTGTTCACACATATATATATATATATATATATATATATATATATATATATATATATATATATATACACACACGCACAGTGGAACACAAGTGTGGCACTGGATGAATTTAGGTTGTGGTATTTCAGTATATTAAAAGTGGGTGGTACACTCATAGATCTTGGCAGCGGCACAATTTTTATGTGTAATTGTTTAATGAGGTTTTTTTCACTTGGTGTGCGCAAAGGTCTACTATTATAATTCTGTTTTCAGTAGAGTGAATAATACAGTAAGCACTAATTTCAGTTAAAGAACAGACATTAGCTGGTCAGTGAATGTTAATTGTTATGGTTAATGTGCAACCGAAAGGGGTTGTAAACCCTCATGTTTTTTCACCTTAATGCATCATATGCATTAAGGTGAAAAAACTTCTGGCAGTCATCGGCCCCAGCCCCCCATTTTACTTACCTGAGGCATGGAATTTACTCTGTGGTGACGCGCTGTCCTTCTCTATACGGGGTCCCGGCTCTTGATTGGATAGATTGATAGCAGCGCAGCCATTGGCTCCTGCTGCTGTCAATCAAATCCAATAATGTGGGTTCCGGGGACAGGGCTGAGTCATACATTCGGTGGCTATGGACGCCAAATGAATGACTAGGGAGTGCGCCCGCAAGGTAACCCCCGGGAGAGCACTTCTCCTAGGGGGTTATCTGATGTGGGGAGGAGCTGCGAGAGCCCTGCCGAGGGACCCCAAAAGAAAGTCCATGTTCGGGGGCCACTCTGTGCAAAACGAGTTGCACAGTGGAGGTTTGACATGTTTGTTATTTAAAAACAAAAACAAAAAAAAACAAAGCTTTACAATCACTTTCACTTTTCATATGAATGTATTTAAAAAAAATGGTAGATCGTTTCCTGATGGGTGAGCAAAGAATTTCACCACATTATATATATATATATATATATATATATATATATATATATATATATATATATATATATATATATATATATATATATATATATATATCTTTTGGCTTAGCTCTGGTGTGAAAGGATTAGCCCATTTTCCCTCTGCTCACTTTATCTTACAAAGGATCTTGTCTTAGCAGCAGCTTAGCCCACGGAGTAATTACATAGCAGGCAGTCTCCAGGCTTCTCCATCTTACTAATGTTAGCACTTTAAATATGTATTCCTGATGTGGGTCCTGACACTATTTCCTCTTTATTTATCATACTCTGTTTTTCTGAAGTTAAACTGACAGTCTGGATGAAGTGACACTGACCCCATTTCCCTGTTATCACTAGTAAATGTTAGTTCTGCAGGTTCGGGGGTCTTCTGTACTAAACATTGTGCCTTATAAGCTTGTGCATGCTATCTAGAATTTAAAGGGGAACTTAAGTCTTCAAACACTTATCTTCACTGCAGCAAGGTCCCTCTCTGGCTTTAGCATCTGCTTCCCGGCTTCTTCCAGGTGCAGGATCTTTAGTTGTCTTGACTGGCCAGTGGGGATAAAATGTATTCAAGCCCCAAGGTGTGCCAAGAATGTACAGTACTCAGCTCAAAATAAAGGCAATGGACAGGGATTTCAACAAACACTGCTGCTTTAAGTACTTCAGAGTAGTAGGCTTGAAACAATACACAGTTAGATGATGTTATAAAGTAGAGCCTGATTCACACTACCCGCGGGTTGCATGAAAAATAACTGACAGCGCCGGTTGGGAGCCGCTGTACTAACCTTGCAAGGTTGGTCCAACGATCTCCCCCGCTGAACTGTTGTGGTTTGACAGGTTCTCTGCCATCGAACGACCAGCTTCTTTCGGGCAGACCAACATACACACGGGCAGAATGTCGGCCGGTATTTTTTGTACCAGCAAATGTCTCCTGACATACTGCACTATGTGTACAAGGCTTAAGCAGACTTATTACAGATAACATTGAATAGGCAGATTAAAACAGATAATAATGAACCACTGAGATTACAGCGATGCTTTCTAAAGCCTAGTACACACTAGTAGTTTTTCATTCAACCCAGCAGGGCTGAATGAAAAAAACAGACAACTCAGGAGGAGCCGCTGTACTAACTGTATGATGTTCATACAGAGATCTCCCCTGCAGTGCAAATGTGTTCTAACCGGGGACACGCCATCCCCAGCCAGAACACTCTGGGCAGCACTCTCGACCATTGGCTGAGAGCGCTGATCGGCAGCCAGTCAGCAGACCTTTTTCTGTCATGTAACTTTGACTGCAGTATACATGGGCCGAATGTCGGCCAGTATTTTTATTGAACTGGCTGATGCCTCCTGACATTTGGCCCATGTGTACTAGGCTTTAGGGTGCAGTATGGGCCGTAGAAGGAAGGCTTGCCACCAATAGGTGCTGGTGACTGAGTCAGTTCTGCATACAATGAGGGCAAGGTAGCAAGATCCTCTTAATGTGATGGGGGGTTAAAGGTTTCTGACAGCAGTATGCCAGTATCCATTTATGATAAAGAACACAGTAATGAACAAACTTCACTTTCCCCAATCCCAATTGAAGACAACAGTGCAGTTGTCTCTATGAATCCAGCCGCTAGGGACAGCTGTGTAGCTGGATGTCTGGCTCTGGGATATGCAGTGTCACTGACCCTCTGGTGCTGGTGCAGATCAATCTGTTAACTACTGCTTGTGTCAGGCTGAATTGCTGTATCTCAGTGCAGCTGCGAGCAGGGTAGTTTCTCCTGACTGACCTCTCAGATGTCTCTGGGCCAAGAGAGGGAGCCCACCAGTTACAGTCAAATTTATAGATTATCCCAGAATCCCTTGTTGTTTCAGATTGCTGGGATTTGTAGGTTCAAAGTGGTTTTAGGATTCAGTAAATGTTAGCAGCAGGACCACAAGTCCCCAAATCCTCTGCTTTAAGACAGGAAGAACAACCTTCCTCTAGATACAGGAGATGATGCAATGACCTTGTCCATTAACATAAGGGGGAAAATAAACAGTTTATGGTTCTTATATGGTAATTACCCCTCTTCTCTATTACTTAGAAGCCCACACCTGGCTACACATAGGAAAAATAAATGTTCGCTGTTTAGAGTAAATGTTGGTAAAAGAACAATGTTTACTTTAAATACAGCAAAATTATAGTAAAAATTCTGCTCTTCCTTTGTACCTAACACATGATTGGGTATTCAAAGTAAAGATACAGTAGGTTAGCCTGATGTACTAGCATTCAATTTCCAAAGTAAACATTCACTCTGCCTCTATTCCTTTAGTAAAATAGCCTCATGGCATTTTTGTGCTTCTATCACACGCAAGGCGGTCAGTCTGCTGGGATAAACTGAAAGCAATACATTAGGTGGTGTTGGAAGGCAGCATTTTTTTTTTTAATATCAGATGCTTCTGGATGGATGAAACCTGATTACACCTGGCCTGGGATGCCAGCAGAGCAAGTTCACCCAGCAGGGTGTTGATAACGAAGAGTCATAAATGGCAATTCATCTCTGACAGAATATTCTCGCAGGCCTCCTGAAGTGAGGTATGGAGGGTAGAGAAGCACCAGATAAGACCTCCTGGAGGGGTGGGAATTCAAATGTCCTGTTACAGAACATCAAACGCCAGCTGTTACTGAAAGATGACCCAGGTCAGAATCAGTGATCCATGGACTATTTGCTTCCTGGACGATGAGCAGAAGAAGAATATATTCGGAAGGACGACCTCTTTGGCCTCGTACACACGGATGGACTGTCCGATGAAAACAGTCCGCCAGACCGTTTTCATCAGACATGTCCGCTCGGAGATTTCTGTCTGATGGTTGTACACACCATCAAACAGAAATCCGCGCGGACACGATACGTGGTGACGTGGCCGCGCCGTCGCCGTGACGATGAAGCATGGAAGGTCAATGCTTCCACGCATGCGTCGAATCACTTCGACGCATGCGAGGGCTTTCGGCCGAGCGGACATGTCCGGTGAGTCTGTACAGATGACCGAACATGTCCGACGGACAGGCTTTCAGCGGACATGTTTCTTAGCATGCTAAGAAACATTTGTCCGCTGGAAACCTGTCCGATCCATGGGAAAATTGTCCGGTCGGATGTACAGACGACCGAACATGTCCGCTGAAACTGGTCTGCGGACCAGTTTCAGCAGACATGTTCAGTCGTGTGTACGGGGCCATAAAGATTATTATTGGATACAGATGGCTAGATAGGCTGGCAGTAGGTGTTGTGTGGGTGGTATCTGAGTGGGCTTTAAAAGTACTGGCCGGCTGGAATTAAGTTTTCTCTTGCCATTGAGCCCAGCAGAAGATACTGAACACAGAGGACAACCTTACGTAAAGTATCATTGATGTTCCTTTGTTTCATATGCTCTATATGTTCTTTTAGTGTTTTATGATAGCATTCTTATTTTCTTGGGAAATAAATGAGACTCTTGCTTATTTAAGTGTATCATCAACATCAACTTTATCCGAGCTTTGCTAGACTAGCTAATTATAGGAATAGATAAGTTAATACATATTTATAATAAATAAGGGGAAATTCATAAACCCCCAATATTTATTTTGGTTGTGTTACATTTCAACATTTTCTCAGCAAGGGTGTTAATTGCACCTATCTGACATACATACAACCCCATACCCCAAATGCCACCCTCCCCTTGGAAGGCCCCCATGCTGTTTCTCTACTTTTTTTATACTCACCTTTCTCATATGTCTTCAGGCTGGACACTGGCTTGTCTTTCTTTTTGCCTCTTCTCTGGCCAGGATGATCCTCTACCATTTCAGAGAGCAACACTGCCATCATGGCCTTAGCACTGCTTTCTGCTTCAATATATAATTAAAGCACATGATGATGCCCTTTTACGGGTTAGGGCCATGACACCATGCTATTATAATATATTGTGGCAAAATAGACAACTCCAGATTGAAAGTCAGTATTGCAGCATAAGCTGCACTTATTTTTTATACAGGTAATCTGTTCATATACTTTTAGAATTTCAACCAAATAAGAGGAACTGGAACAGTCTCTGATCCTGCTGACGTGGTAAAAATTGATTATTTAAATAACTTTTGTTTAAGGCACTGAGCCAACAATTGTTGCCTGAACAGCACCAGTAGCTAATCAGCTGCAGACACTGGCCCAGATTCTCGCAGGAGATACGACGGCGTATCTCCAGATATGCCATTGTATCTCTGAGTCTGAGCCGTTGCATCTTGGCGCCTGATTCAAAGAATCAGATACGCCAGAATTTGTAGATTTGTAGATACGACCAGCGTAAGTCTCCTATGCCGCCGTATCTTAACTGCATATTTACGCTGGCCGCTAGGGGCGTGTACGCTGATTTACGCCTAGAAATATGTAAATTAGCTAGATACTCCAATTCACGAACGTACGCCCGGCCGACGCAGTACAGATATGCCGTTTACGTTAGGCTTTTCCCGGCGTAAAGTTACCCCTGCTATATGAGGCGTAGATGAGGCGTAGCAATGTTAAGTATGGACGTCGGAACAGCGTCAATTTTTTTTTTACGTTTTACGTCGTTTGCGTAATTCGTTCGCGAATAGGGCTGTGCGTCATTTACGTTCACGTCGAAAGCATTTGCTTCTTGCGGGTTAATTTGGAGCATGCGCACTGGGATACTTTCACGGACGGCACATTAAATTTACATAACACAACTTCCACATTTTAAATAGGCGAGTTTACGCCGGCCTATTTACGTTACGCCGCCGCAACTTTGGTTTGAGAATACTGCACTTGCCTGACAAAGTTGCGGAGGCGTAACGTAAAAATAGGATACGTTACGCCCGCACAAAGATGCGCACTTCTACGTGAATCCGGGCCACTGTTCAAGTATCATGACAGCCGCTCACAACTGTCAAAATCCAATAGCCTGGAGTGGCCATCAAAATACAATAAACTAGCGGGGGGACTTCAACCATCCACACTGTTTGTGTGGAAGAAGGAATCTGTTAGATTTTTTTCTATCAGCCCATTAATGTATGGTCAGCTTTATCTATGTCTAATAACCACTTGCCCTGGAAGAATTGGTTTCCCAATGACTAAGACATTTTTTGCGATTCGGCACTGCGTCGCTTTAACTGACAATTGCGCAGTTGTGCGATGTTGTACCTAAACAAAATTTACGTCCTTTTTTTCCCACAAATTGAGCTTTCTTTTGGTGGTATTTGATCACCTCTTTTTATTTTTTGCGCTATAAACAAAAGAAGAGCGGCAATTTATAGAAAAAAACACAATATTTTGTACTTTTTGCTATAATACATATCTTAAGAGCCGGTTCACACTGGGGCGACTTGAGATCCGACTTCATGTCGCCTCAAGTCGTCCCAAGTCGCGCTGTAGAGAAAAACAATGGAAGTGAATGGGAGCAGTGTTAATATACACGACTCAAGGCGATCCGACTTCAGAAAAGGTTCCTGTACTACTTCAATCCGACTTGTAGGCGATTTGTACCCATTGATTTCAATTGAAGTTGCCTCAGAAGTCGGATCACTGTCTTATCTGAAGCTACTTTCCAGGAAGATAACATACATTTCTCAGGGAAACATCTCCCTCCCCCTCCCTCTCCCAGAGCTGATTATTGTTTTATTGGCCACTGGAAAGTCTCCTGTCCTGGAGACGACTTCAAGTTGTGTTGTAAATCGCCCCAGATCGCCCTGTGGCTCATGTTCAAGTCGTGTCGGAGTCGCCTCTGAAAGTCGCGCTGGAAGTCGTGTCGCCCTAGTGTGAACCGGCTCTAATTGGTTTAAAAAATCAAAATCTTTCCTCAGTTTAGTCCGATATGTATTCTTCTACATATTTTTGGTAACAAATAGCAATAAACGTATATTGATTGGTTTGCGCAAAAATTCTAACGTGTACAAAATAGGGGATACATTTATAGCATTTTTGTTATTTTATTTTTACAAGTAATGATAGCGATCTGCGATTTTTATCGGGACTGCGACATTATGGTGGACACATCAGATCACTTCTTGCAGGCAGCAAGCTACCATGGGATATATAGTCCTTAAAAATGGAAATAAACAGTAGAGGAGAAGCTGTAAAGCATGCAGGGGAACCAGAAAGTTGGGGAAAGAGATGGCCAGCAGCAGGCAAAAATCACAACATAAAAAGGAGATTTTTCAAGTACGCTATTGCTTGTATTTCTATTAGAATTCTGATGTTATAAAATGCAAGTGTATGCTGTGATTATAGATCTCCTTTAAGTAAACCAATGACAATATGGAGCATCAAGCAAGTAAACTTTAAGAAAACATCAAAGGGACTTTCATATAAACTTTACATACCAAATGTCTGCTCAATGAAACCTTAGGGCCAGATTCACAAAAGAGATACGACGGCGTATCTCCTGATGCGCCGTCGTATCTCTGAGATACGATTGTCGTATCTATGCGCCTGATTCATAGAACCAGGTTACGCATAGATAGCCCTAAGATCCGACAGGTGTAAGTGACTTACACCGTCGGATCTTAGGCTGCAATTCTAGGCCGGCCGCTAGGTGGCAATTCCATTGCGGTCGGGGTAGAATATGCAAATGACTAGTTACGCCGATTCACGAACGTCCGCTTTGCCCGTCGCTGTAAATTTACGTTGTTTCCATAGAGATACGCCACGTAAAACTAAAGCTGCCCTCTAGGTGGTCTAGCCAATGTTAAGTATGGGCGTCGTTCCCGCGTCGAAATTTGAAATTTCACGTTGTTTGCGTAAGTCGTCCGTGAATGGCGCTGGACGCCATTTACGTTAACGTCGAGACCAATGACGTCCTTGCAACGTCATTTAGCGCAATGCACGTCGGGAAATTTTAGGGACGGAGCATGCGCAGTACGTTCCTAATTTAAATGGTCCCCGCCCCATTTGAATTAGGCGGGCTTGCGCCGGGCGGATTTACGCTACGCCGCCGCAAGTTTACAGGCAAGTGCTTTGTGAATCAAGCACTTACGCTGAAAACGTGCGGCGGTGTAACGTAAATGTAATACGTTACGCCGCCGCATCGTAGGGCGATTCTACGTGAATCTGGCCCCTAATTTCTAATGATTTTGACTCCACTGAATCCTTTTAACAAGTCTGGTGTGGCCTCTGCTTTACCTCCCTGTTATCTGTGTTACTGTTTGTTTTCAGGTCACATCCATCCATTAAACTGACACTGTAACATTTGTAGCCAGAGCCCAAGTTTATATATTCATTAATTTCAGTTCCAGGCATGCATTTCCTTTTATCCATGCAATCTTTACACATTAAAGGCCTTCTTTTTCTGTGACATAATGACACGGCCCATTTTAATGTTGTGGTACTCTTTGAATACTTCAGTTAGTTTCTTCAAATTTGTTACAAAGGAAAAATGTTTTTCCAACCTGAATGTCAGCCTGACTGAAGAAACGCATTCATTAGACTTTTACCGTGTCATTTAATACCTAACAAATTGAACGCGGTGTGCCAGCAACTGCTGGCGATGATGACTAAAGCATGTCATGACATCACACCATCCCCACATCATAATTAGCTGTTATTGCAGCTGAAAATTATAGCACAAGCCACTCAAGATTAATAGAGAAAGGAACCAGCTCGTCACAGCAAGATGTCATGCCAGCATAAGAAAAACACTTTTCCCTGGTTTTGGGGTGTCTATTCTCTACGGCACAAAAGCTTTCTACTGTTTGCTCTGTTACGAGTTTTAGGACCAGTGAATATTGAAATCATAATCTTGCTCACAGTAAATATGGCATTTCATGTTTTTTCTTACAGAAGAGTCACATTGTTAACTTATGTCATGTCTTTATGATTGTCTTTAAAAGATCCAGTAAAAGTGAAAAAAATGTACATTTCACTTGTCAACTTAAAGGATTGCAGGTAAAAGCATGGATAACTCAAGAATTTTAAGTGCTCAGTTGCAGTGTTTTTCTTTTTAGAAATTATGGGGTAGATTCACAGACAAGATAACGACGGCGTATCTCCAGATACGCCGTTGTATCTCTGAGTCCGGCCGGTCGTATCTATGCGCCTGATTCATAGAATCAGTTACGCATTGATTTATATTAGATCCAGCCCGGCGTAAGTCTCTTACGCCGTCGGATCTTAACTGCATATTTACGCTGGCCGCTAGGGGCGTGTACGCTGATTTACGCCTAGAATATGTAAATCAGCTTGATACGCGAATTCACGAACGTACGCCCGGCCGACGCAGTACATTTACGCCATTTACGTTAGGCTTTTCCCGGCTGAAAGTTACCCCTGCTATATGGTGGCGTAAGTGTGGCGTACCAATGTTAAGTATGGGCGTCGTTCCCACGTCAAATTTTTACGTCATTTGCGTAATTCGTCCGTGAATGGGGCTGGACGTCATTTACGTTCACGTCGAAATCAATGACGTCCTTGCTGGAGCAATGCACACTGGGAAATTCCACGGATGGCGCCTGTGCCGTTCGGGAAAACGTCAATCACGTCGGGTTTAAGCCTAATTTACATAACAAGCGCCCACCTCTTCACAATTTGAATTAGGCGGGCTTACGCCGGCCTATTTATGCTATGCCGCCGCAACTTTCTTTTAAGAATACGGCACTTGCCTGTAAAATTTGCGTAGGCGTAACATAAATAGGATACGTTACGCCCGCACAAGGAAACGCCGATCTACGTTAATCTACCCCTCTTTCTTTAAATCATGTGCATTGTTCATTTGAATTTGCTAAAATTATTAGACTATTTCAGATATAATCAGTTTTTTTTTTAGCACAGCCCCCTCCCTCCTTGCATTTTATTGTCCTCTCCTCTTCTGGGAGTGTTTACAGTGGGGGAAATAATTATTTGACCCCCGCAGATGTTGTAAGTTTGCCCACTTACAAAGAAATGATGGGCCAGATTCAGAAAGACTGCCGTATTTTTAGGCGGGCGTAGCGTATCTCATATACGTTACGCCGCCGTAACTTAGAGAGCCGAGTACCGTATTCAGAAAGAACTTGCGCCCTAAGTTACAGCGGCGTAGCGTAAATGGGCCGGCGTAAGCCCGCCTAATTCAAATTATCAAGGTAGTGGGCGTGTTGTATTACAATGAGTCGTGACCCCATGTAAATGAGGGGCCAAACGAACGGCGCATGCGCGCACATGCTCAGAATCATGTCGCAAATACTCCCTAAGATACGTCAGCTCAATGCTTTGTCGACGTGAACGTAACCTACGCCCATCCCCATTCACGTACAACTTACGCAAATGACGTAAAATACGACGCTGTTCCGACGTTTCTGACGTCCATACCTTAACATGACTTACCCCTGCTTTATGAGGGGTAAACTTACGTCGGACATACGCCTTACGTAAACGGCGTAGCTTAATCCGACGGGCGCAAGTACGTTTCTGAATCAGCGTATCTTGCTCATTTGCATATTCGACACGTAAATCAACGGAAGCGCCCCTAGCGGCCAGCGTAAATATGCACCTAAGAGACTTACGTCAGTCGTATCTTGGACAAATTCTGGCGTATCTGATTCTTTGAATCAGGCGCATTGATACGATGCCTCACATTCGGACTTACGACGGCGTCGTAAGTCCTTTCTGAATCTGGCCCGATGGGTCTATAATTTTTTATCATAGGTGTATTTTAAATGATAGAGACAGAATATCGACCAAAAATCCCCCAACAAAAACACATAACACAAATGTTATAAATTGAGTAGCAATTTAGTGAGTAAAATAAGTGTAGCACTACCCCCGAAAGAGCTGCTAGTATTTTTGGGTGGCATGTTACCTCTATCTTCTCGCCGTCCAGGGTGAAGTGAGAGTCTGAAGAATTTCAATGTCCACACAGTGCACTTCTTTTTCTGGGATTTATTTGTAGAACTTTGCAAAAAAGAAGTTTGAGGGGTGGAAAGGTAGATAGGTTCAGGTGTATAGTTACAAAAAGGAACACTCCTGCTTCCAGCAAACATAGTTCTCATCGTCACTCTAGCCAGAGTGGGTATTGCTCACCCGGATAGGTCCCTCTCACTGGCCTAGCAGCCGGGATGGCGCACAGAATAAAGTCTCTGCCACAGACCTTCCTTTATGAGGAGACACTTTTGGTCCAGAATCCCCTGCCACAGGATTCGGCACCCGGAACTCTCCAGCTTAGCCTCAGTGGAACTTTAGACCCGACCGGCGACACTGTCAAGCCTCTCAGTGCATGGTGCATCCTTCTATGAAGTTTCCAGGCCTTTTCCCAAGATACCAGCCTCTTGCATGGTCCTCTCCAGGATAGGTCCTCCCCTGGCTTCCTTTATCAAGTGGCTTCCTCCCGCAGGACAGACAGCACAGGATCACCTCTTCAAAAAGCAGGCCCCAGTCTAACTACTGGGCCTACCATGCAAAGCCACAACCCCGGACCAACGTGGTCCCAGAGCCAGAACTCAGGACACGCACCCCAGGCCAGGCTGGCCACAAGGCACATATGACGGACCGCCGCTGATGGCATCTGTCCCTTAAGTACCCCTCCCCAGCATGCACAGCAGGGCAACCACTTCCACTTATTCACTGCCGAGGGGGACACCCAATACTCCCTGACTCTGCTGCTGCCACCCTTGGCCTGGAGTGGCAATGACACCCCCAGGCAAACAATGGCAGGAACTCCCAGCACAGCCATGGCTGGAACAGAGGCTAAATTTGCCATTAATCACATTAGTCTGGGCCAAATAACAGCTCAGACCCCACTAAATTTAAAGCAGCGCCTGTTCGACAGGAGCAGGCTGCTACATAAGTATTTGATCCCAAAGCAAAACATGACTTAGTTCTTGGTGAGCAACAAAAAAATAAAAAAAATAAAGGACTTCTACACACCCTAAAGAGTTAACTACAAAAGTATTTTATTAAAATATGTATTTTATAAAATATTATATAAAATACAATAAATTACTATCACAATACATAAATCCCCCCATATATTAATACAGAACTGCCTATAACAAAGGGGGTTCTATATAAAATATTTTCATCCCCAACACAATCCCTTTAAAAGAACCAAACACACTGTGTGTGGAAATGGTGTACCCCTAGTGTACCTAAGGGGCAAGAAACACGATCCCCACAGTCCTTCTTGGTGAAGAAACCCTTGTTGGCAAGTAAAGAGTAAGGATGAGCCGAACACCCCCCTGTTCGGTTCGCATTCAGAACTTGCGAACACACCAAATGTTTGTGTAAACTTTAGAATCCCGTTAAAGTCTATGGGACTCGAACATTTGAAATCTAAAGTGTTAATTTTAAAGGCTAATATGCAAGTTATTGTCCTAAAAAGTGTTTGGAGACCTGGGTCCTGTCCCAGGAAGCATGTATCAATGCAAAAAAAAAGTTTTAAAAACAGCAGTTTTTTCAGGAGCAGTGAATTTAATAATGCTAAAAGTTAAACAATAAAAGTGTAATATTACTTTAAATTTCGTACCTAGGGGGGGTGTAAAGTCAGCATGTGAAAAAGTGCGTGTTTCCCGTACATAGAACTGTCCCTGCACAAAGTGTCATTTCTGAAAGAAAAAAAGGCATTTAAAACCGGCTTTGCGGCTCTAATGAATTGGCGGCTCTGGCAATTACAGAGATGATTCGTTCATAAAAAATAAAAAATAAAAAGCTGGGGGTCCCCCCAAATTCCATTAACAGGCCCTTCAGGTCTGATATGGATATTAAGGGGAACCCCGCCATCAATTTAAAAAAAATTACGTGGGGTTCCCCCCAAATATCCATACCAGACCCTTCAGGTCTGGTGTGGATTTTAAGGGGAACTCCACCCCAAATTTAAAAAAAAAATGGCGTGGAGTTCCCCCAAAAATCCACACCAGACCCTTATACGAGCACGTTAACCTGGCCGGCCGCAGAAAAGAGGGGGGACAGAGTGCGCCCCCCCTCTCCTGAACCGCACCAGGCTACATGCCCTCAACATGGGGAGGATGTCCCCATGTTGATGGAGACAAGGGCCTCATCCCCACAACCCTTGCCCGGTGGTTGTGGGGGTCTGCGAGCGGGGGGCTTATCAGAATCTGGAAGACCCCTTTAACAAAGGGGACCCCCAGATCCTGCCCCCCCCCTATGTGAATTGGTAATGGGGTACACTGTACCTCTACCATTTCACGAAGGAAGTGTAAATAGTTAAAAAAAACACACAGACACCGTAGAAAAAAATCCTTTATTAATAAAAAAATAAAAATGATCCAGCGATGTGAATCCACTCTCGGCCCGGCCCCCCGCTCCAACGTTGTCTTCTATCCAGCGACGGATGATCTCTCCAGCGACGAGTGATCAGCGGTCCGGTCCAGCGATGAGAAGATCCATCCGTCCAGAGCGCAGCAGGCAGCTCCTCTCTCCGTTGGACACAGCCCAGCGGAATGACGTGCTGGAGCTGTGACATTTCTTCCCCTTTATAGTGCCGTTGTACGTGTTGTACGTCACCGCGCTTTCCTAGAGCATTTTTTAAAAACGATCGTGTGTGGGCAGCGTCATTTTAATGATGAAGTTGGAAAAAACAAAGTTTTTTCTAGATGCTGAAAAACTTTGTTTTTTACATGCCGAAAAATGATCGTGTGTATGATGGTGACAAGATGCCATCGTTTTGATTGGAGGTACGAACACTGTTTAGCTATAAATTTAAGGGGGCTTCAGTGGAGAGACACCCCAGATGATGTGTTACTAAACACGAAACGCGTCGGATCGTCTCCACTGCCGCCTCAACATTATTTCATGTGATTTTAATACAGGATACATGTGAGTGTACTTGATTATTTTAAATAAATACATAGTTTTTTACCGGATTACACTATGTGGCCATCTTTCTTCCCTTGCCTTCTCTGACCTTCCGGCTCACTGTGGAGCTTAATGGACCTAAGGTTTTCTACTACACTGACATGCATGAAGTGACTGCATCCAGCTTCTAGCAAATGTCTTGGATGATTGTATTCATTGATCCCGTGTACTCTGCCTGGTACCATAAGCCTATTTAGACTTGCAGTGACGTATGTCATCTCAAGTCCATCAGCTCTCAAGCCTCCATTTATCTTCATTGGTGGCTGTGATTATCTACACTTGGATTAGAATCAAGATTTGCTTAATTTTTCACGTGGTGATTTATGTCTTCATGGACTTTATGTCATTCAACTTTATACATTGGACTTTTTTCACTTGTTTTATTTAAGAATTCCTTCATTGGAGCTTCTATGTACTACACTTTTGTGTTTACATGTAAAACACATAATTCACATTGGTGTTTATTTACTTGGCCGTAGCGCTACACATTTTTGTTTTTCATTTTGCCTAGCTAATTTGTCCTTTATTAGCCGTGTTAGCAGTTGGTCTCACACTTGTTTAAGCAGCGCAGTATACCCACCTTTTGTTTTCACAGACCAGGCTTAGCCTGGAGCTAACTAAAATTAACATACAGTACTTTAACATAACATACACTACTCCTAGAACACACTAGAGGGTGCTACATATAAGAGCAAAAAATTCATACTGTTCCTGTCAGAAATCCAGTGTGCACTACAGTATTATCTCAAGCCCTACTTAGTTCAACTATGTAAACTGCAGAACACCTTTCCCTATTAGGTAGATGAGGAAAGGAGGCATTTTTTGCAGTGTTAACAATAAACTTTGGTATTCAAGTACACTATATTATCAAAAGTATTAAAACGCCTGCCTTTACACGCGCATGAAATTTAATGGGATCCCAGTCTTGGTCTGTATGGTTCAATATTGTGTTGGCCCATCCTTTTCTGCTATAACAGCTTTAACTCTTCTGGGAAGGCTGTCCACAAGGTTTAAGAGTGTGTGTATGCAAATGTTTGACCATTCTTCCAGAAGCTCATTTGTGAGGTCAGGCACTGATGTGGATGAGAAGGTCTGGCTTAAGTCTCTGCTCTAATTTATCAAAAGGGTGTTCTGTCGGGTTAAGGTCAGGACTCCGTGCAGGCCAGTCAAGTTCCTCCACCCCAAACTTGCTGATCCATGTTTGCTTTGTGCACCAGTCCTAATCATTTGGTGGAGGGGGGATTATGGTGTGGGGTTGTTTTTCAGGGGTTGGACTTGATCTCTTAGTTCCAGTGAAGGGAAATCTTAAGGTTTTCACAGCTCCATGAGCAGAGAGCTGTAGACTGTCAGTCACAGCTCTCTGTTCATCTCCCTCCTCGCTCATTGGAGCACTGAGCTGATGAGGGGGGGCAGAGCGGCTAAGAAGGGTGTCAGTCCTGGGCACCTGGCGGACCCAGATTTCCATTGTGGGGCTGATGTGGTGTCTGGACTAATATCCTCGACGTCAGCAGAGAGTGGACTTCAACTGAAGATGAGTCACAGGAGTGCAAAACGAGTTGCACTCCTGTGATCCATAGGAGAAGCCCAGCCAAAAGAGCTTTGGCTAGACTTCTCCTTTAACCACTTCCCACCCGGTCAATAGTAAATTGACGTCCAGGAAGTGGTTCTGAAATCCTGACTGGACGTCTATTGACGTCCTGCAGGATAACATGCCGGCGCGCACCCGATCGGTAATGCGGGGTGTCAGTCTGACACCCTGCATCTCCAATCTCGGTAAAGAGCCTCCGGCGGAGGCTCTTTACCACGTGATCAGCAGTGTCCAATCACGGCTGATCACGATGTAAACAGGAAGAGCCGTTGATCGGCTCTTTCTCACTTGCGTCTAACAGACGCGAGAAGAGAAGAGACGATCGGCGGCTCTCCTGACAGGGGGGTTCGCATTGATTGTTTATCAGCCTATCCCCCCCTCAGATGCCCACACTGGACCACCAGGGAAGCCACCAGGACCATCAGGGAAGGGGGCAACATGTGGATGGCCAGGTACATCCCCCATGGCCATCCACATGTAAAAAAAATATTACAATAGATGCCAATCAGTGCCCACAAATGGGCACTGACTGGCAACATGGGCACTGTCAAAAATTGGTAAATAAATAAGTGATGCCCAGCAATGCCATCAGTGCCACCCCTCAGTGTCCATCAGTGCCACCCCTCAGTGTCCATCAGTGCCACCTCTCAGTGCCCATCCATGCCCAGTGCCCACCTATCAGTGCTACCCATAAGTACCCATCAGTGCCACCCATAAGTGCCGCCCATGAGTGCCCATCAGTGCCGCCTATGAGTGCCCATCAGTGCCGCCTATGAGTGCCCAGTGCTGCCTATGAGTGCCCATCAGTGCCGCCTATGAGTGCCCATCAGTGCCGCATACCAGCGCCGCCTATTAGTGCCCATCAGTGCTGCCTATCAGTGCCGCCTCATCAGTGCCCATCAGTGCCACCTCATCGGTGCCCATCGGTGCCCATCAGTGCCGCCATATTAGTTCCCGTAATTGAAGAAGAAAACTTACTTATTTACAAAAACAAATTACAGAAAAAAATAAAAACTTTATTTTTTTCTAAATTTTCAGTATTTTTTTAGTTGTTGCTCAAAAAATAAAAACCGCAGAGGTGATCAAATACCACCAAAAGAAAGCTCTATTTGTGGGAACAAAATGATAAAAAAATTGTTTAGGTACAGTGTAGCATGACCGCGCAATTGTCATTCAAAGGGCGACAGCGCTGAAAGCTGAAAATTGTCTTGGGCAAGGAAGTTGCGTAAATGCCTGGTATGGAAGTGGTTAAGTAGTGGTTGTGTAGGGATTATTTTTGGAGAATAAGGATATCATTTAGTGTCATTTTACCACACTTCATGTCCTAGGATGACTATGCTGTTCCTTCATAGATACAGCATAGTGAGTAAGTGAGTGTTGTCACCCTAGGATAGCAAGTGTGTTACTGGCAGGACCACCAGGTGAAAATAAAGGAAGACAGCCTCATAAAAGACAATAAATGCAGCCTACAGATCTAAAGGCTGGTAAACTGAAACATATTACATTTTTGTTCTTGGCCTAAGATACACTTTTATGATCACGAAAATAATGATTAACTATTAAACTGTAAGTAGAGCAGCTGAAACATGCACCAAGACTGTAAATATGAATGGCAAAATAAGGCTATTATTTTAATGGTTTTACTGTATGTAAAACACACACAGGTGATGCTCTATATTGCTACTTTCCTGCATGCTTGAAATATTACTGTATTTATTCTAGATCTTGAATCCATTAGCAGTTTCGTTTGGACTTGCACACATACTTCTCTTCATTAGATAAGTATAATCTAATATTTGTTCTTCAGTTCACGTTTAACTTGGTTATTTCCTTTTTCATGTTCTAAATGATGGATCTATATTTTCATCAAATGAATATATGTTACCTATCTGAAGACCTTAACCCTTACAATACACTAAGGTGGAGGAGGATCTAAATTCCTGCACACTGGACTTCAGAGAGAAAATCTACAATGGGAAACCAGAGGAGTGCATGGACGAGGGGTCCAATTCACACACTGACCAGAACTGAGCAGAAGTGGTAGTTATTCTACTGTCATAGAACCAGGGCAGCCATCACAAATTTTGGGGCCCCTTACACAGCTTTAGGCAGGGCCCCCTTGGAGCAGAGAACCGGGGGTGGGGGGGGAGCTGACAAAAAAATAATCTCTTTTCTCCTAACACGAGATGATAAGCGGGGGGGCTTACAGGTTTAATGCAAAAAAAACGGGAGGGGGGCCAAACGGGCCTGTAAGGGGCCCTGGGGACCATCGGCCCCCTTACAAGTGTAATGCCTGTACCCCCCTGATGGCGGCCCTGCATAGAACTACCACCTGAAAAACAGTGCTGTTCAAAAATTATTTTGCTATAAGTTCTGTATCGCCTAGACTAAATTAGGAGGTTTTGCAAATCACTTATACAAAGGGGATGTTTAACTATTAATAGCAGTCAGCTCATTAATTTTCAATGAAGCCCTTACCTGAAATTGTTTATGTTATGACAGGCTGCTGATACTGGTGATCATGCCCCAATAAATATTTTTTCAGCTCTATGAACATGTATAGCAGTAACTTCTTGTCAGACCTCTGCCATCTTGAGTAAGGGCAGATGATTCATGTAGCATTTATTTCCATCTGCCCTTAGCTCAGGCATGCAGGAGGAGGGTGTGCTTAGGTGAGAAACCCCTCCTATGCTCCTGAAGACTCTTGGGATGCATGACATAATTTGCCTATCCCTAGTACCAGGAAGTAACTGATCTTTATTTATAGACTTTACCTTCAGAGTCATATTTGGTCTTAAAGTGGAGTTCCACCCATAAATATAACATTACATCAGTAGTTTTAAAAAAATGTCATTAGTCCTTTACAAATTTTTTTTTTTTTTTTTTAGATGCCTTCAAAGTGTTGTTGCTAGGCAGAATAGTTAATCTTCCTATTTCCTGCACCTAGGTGCTTAATGCTTCCTAACCTACACCGACTCCTGGGAATGTAGTGGGTGTAACTTTCCAGGAGTCTGTGCACTCCCCAGTCTCAAAGAATCATGTGACTTGGACAGCACAGGTGCTGAAACCTGATCTGACACTGCTTGTGCAGCACTGAGCATGTGCTAGATCTGCAAGGCTGAAATCCAGGAAGTCATACAGTCTGGCTTCATGATGCCCGCACTTAAGATGGCCCCAGTCAATTTCTATTTTATAAAGTGTCTAAATGCTGTAACAACCTAACAAAACGGACCTTAGTTTACAGACTAACTTTACTAGAATACATTAAGCTTGTGTATTACAGGGGTATTTATATTTAAAAAGTGAAATTGTGGCCGGAACTCTGCTTTAAAACCAAATGCATATTTTTCTTGAGGTAATTGTGTAAGTTCCCAAGTTTGGAGTTGGTTGAGTGATGTTACCCCCTTGCCTGTAGCTTTAATCCACCTTTGCTTCTCTTTTGTACAGGTAGCTTTTGCATGTCTTTCGATTATATTTGTTCAGGCTGTACCTCTGTATAAACCACGTATGAGAAGCATCTAGCTGAAATGCACCTATCAGATCTCAATGATTTTCATACTGAGGTTGCAGGAGGTTCAGCTACTTCCTTTTTCGGAGGATAAATCACTGATGCAAGTTTAAAATTTAGCAATGTTCTTTTCTTTTTCCTGCAGTAGTCATGGGGCTTCTTGCTCAGGTTGTTCAGATTGTGCTGCGTCACTTCATGAGGCTTTTGACAGGAAAGTGTTTTATTAATAATTACACTTCTGCTGATTGTAACCTTAATGGTGGGTTGATGATGGTAACAACTAACATTGTTTTTTTCTTAAATAACATTTTAACTGAACCAAAAAATCAGATGTGGTAAAAATAAAATACTAGTATTTGGATAAATAACAAATCCCCTGAAGGGTTCACCTGTATAAACATAATGCTAAGCAGAAAAATAAATTTGAATTTACAGTAACATCTTATTCAAAATACTCCATAATTTGTGAAATAATTAGCTGTTTCCTCTATCTGTAGGAGTTGATGAGCAGCCTAAAGGCTAAAAGGAGTGGATTGGGAAGGACCAGAGCAGCTGAAATCTTCAGGAGCTCTTCCAAAACATGACTTTACAGCAAACCTCCTGTAAGATAATTAACAGCATACGTTACTTATTACAATTTTATTGTGTCAAGGTATTTCATTTAACATTGTATGGATATATAGCCTGAGTGCATACAACTTTTTTTAGCAAGAAAATAATCCTCTGTCGTTGAGAAGAACAAATCACAAGAAGGTTGCACAACACAAAGACTATGTCCTATTCTTCTTAACCAAATCCTAAAAGTCTGATAACTCTCTTTATTAACCTTTTTTGAAAGAGGATGTGTCTTTGAGTTTAGCTTTTTTATACACAATCTACAACTTCAGATGACATATGTGGAAACTGATTGATTTTGTTCCAGTTGTTTAGGAAGAATTTTGATTTCTCTGACTGGTGAAACTATACCACATTGACCACATAAAAACATAAAAAACCTGTGTTTAGTTTCACATAAAACGGTTAACACAATCTCACTCTGTTATTCCCTAGGTAGTCAGATAGAAAACTGTTACTTTTTTTTTTTATAGATATTAACCACTTCCCTACCGCTGGGTGTCATATGACGTCCTGGATTTTCGGGGGGATATCAGAATGATGCCTACAACTACAGGCATCATTCAGATATCATTCTGTCTCTGGTAGCTTGAGCTTATAAGCAAACACAGATGTAAGTCCCGCCCACATATGTAAACGCTGTTCATACCACACATGTGAGGTATCGCCGCGTGCATTAGAGCGTGTGCAACAATTCTAGCACTAGACCTCCTCTGTAACTCTAAACTGGTAACCTGTAAAAAAAATTTAAAGCGTCGCCTATGGAGATTTTTAAGTCCCAAATTTTGGCGCCATTTGTGTGCAATTTTAAAGTGTGACAAGTTAGGTATCTATTTACTCGGTGTAACATCATCTTTCACATTATACAAAAAAATTGGGCTAACTTTACTGTTTTGTTATTTTTTAATTCATGAAACGTAATGACCGCCACTTTATTCCCTTGGGTGTCTGCTAAAAAAACATATATAATGTTTGGGGGTTCTGAGTAATTTTTTAGCAAACAAAATATGATTTTTACATGAAGGAGAGAAGTGGTCAAGGAAAAAGTGCAAATAGGAAGAACCAAGAACCTAGTCAGTTGACTTTGCAAATGTGATGGAGTGAAATAAAATGTCTATGTTATCTTTCTCTTTTAACCACTCAAATATTACTTTCCTTTCTTTTATTCTTTTTATTATATTGTTTTGTTTCCTGTTGTTGTGTGTGTGCATGTATATATATATATATATATATATATATTTATATATATATATGTAGCGCTCACCCCCGAAGGAGCCACTGGTTGAATTTGGGATCGGCCTGCTGAGTTACCCTGGCGGTGTCTAGGGGTGTAGTTGTGAGAACAGAAGTAGTGAGCGAAGGTCCAGACAGTGAATCAGGGGTTTTGCAAAGCTTTATTCTCCAGGCCAAACACGGACAACATCAACATAAATTGGGAAGGTCAAGGTTGATGAAGGAAGAAAGAGAGAACCTTGCAGTATCAGGCCTGGATATTAAATGGAGCAGTCAGTACTGCTCTGTAGAGTACCAATTTGAAACACGTCGCCACTCTGCTTGGAGTGGGTGAAGTGCCCCCGGACAGACCTCTGCCACAAGCCTGGCAGCCGAGGCGTCACTTTGGATTTCTGGGAGGAACGGGCCTCTGCCACAGGCCAATTTCAATAAAGGACTTAGGTGAATAAAGAACGAGCGAATCCTCCCAGTAGACTTTTCTATATAGGCCCCGGATGACAGCAAGCATACCTGTCAGTGGTCCGGTCACCCGATCCCAGCTTGGAATGTTCTCAATAGGTCCAGGAACCCAGTGAAACACTGGGGTTCCCTCTCACCTCCGGATGAGGTTCGATGCAGTCCGCAGCTTTGGCCAGGTAGGCCACGCCGGCGGGGTCCATGGATGCGTGCACCCTGAAGGTGGATGCTGCACCTGGAACGGGGACCCGCAAAGATTTTAGTGTGTGTGTGTATATATATATATATATATATATATGTATGTGTATTTCAGTATTCACGTGAGAAACATTAGTATTATTTTCCTTGAATGAAAGTCATGACAGAGTTATTTATCCCAGAGTGAAGATGAAAAACAGATGTCTTTTAACTACTACTCCTCCCTCCTTCCAACGAGCAAAAGAATATGGCGACTGAGTGCGAAGCCTCGTGGTCAAGAACAGATGTAATAAGAGAAAACCATATGAATGAGCCAATCAGATGCACCCATATGTGATGACGTTTGCTTATGTCACTTTGGCTATAAAAGCTGTAACTTGAATAAAGGGTTCCCTTCTGTTGGAGATGATGATGGAGACTGAAGCATTTTGATTTCTTCTACATGCATGCTCACATCATCATGAATTTGGCTCAGCGGCAGAATAGAACATGTATCCTGGAATTGGACCAGGGAAAACATCTATTACACAAAAATTCCCAAACATTTAAACCAGCTTTTCAGCACAGAAAACCTGTGTGTGTGGATTGTATTCTCTACAGCTGGAGTTAGCAACCAGTAGACCGTGCCCAGGTGACTATTGGATCACGGTTTGGGCTTGCTGACCGGTCATCCCAGAGCATCAGAGTGCAATGCAGAGGGACTACTTGTAAAGTTGGACCTGTAGAAAGGAGCAAGAGTTGCATAAGCTGATGCCTCCTCTGTAGTGCTTTCTCTTGTCCCATGGGAAGTTATACCATTAAAACCATGGCTGAACCGCAGGGTTTTACCACCCCTCCAAATTTAGCACTACTGCTCCCCTGAAAGCATTCTGAGTGTGTTTGACAGGGGGTGAGGAGTCGATATATTGCCTCCCCCCCACCTGATTTAAACCCATGATTGCCCTGCAATGCATGTGATTGCGACATGGTATTATGGCAATTAGAGGCTGTGAGGAGGCAACACTGTGCCTGGCGATCTTTGACTTCTCTAATTTCTTGTCATTGTTCAGGTAGATTTCCATCTCTTTAAGCTTGCCTACCCCTGCTCTGCTCTACGTATACTATAGATAAACCCCAAACAGGGACATGTGTGTGCTAAATAAAGCCTGGGAAATTCTAATAAAATAATAGGAACATCAGTTCCTAAAGTTGGCCATGTCCATTTTTTCCTGCCAGGGAGACCATATTTAAAAGGATTTGGTAAAACCTGTTGTTTTTTCAAACTAGTGGGTTTTCTTTGGACTAAAACAGTATTTCTGGTAGGTTTTCTCTGGATGAACTGACCGTTTACAAGTCTATTATCAGCTTTATTAATAATGTTTTAGAAGATACTGCTAAATGATTAATATATTCACTGCTTATTATATACACCAGTAAGCGCTTGGTGAGCTGTGATTCACATTGACATAGCAGTAAGGTGTATAACTTGTGAGTCATGACTACACAAGTATGTGGCATGTAAGTACAGAAGCTGCCATAGCCTGAGGTCATTCTCAGTGCACACAGCTTTGTACTACAGCCAGCCTCACATCATTCACTAAATCTAATTGCTACTGGTTTTCATTACCAAATAGCTGTTTGCCTATTACCAGATAGAGACAAATGAGGTCTAATCTTCCACAGAACAGTAAAAAACAGCATTAATATAACTACACCCAGGATGTGTAACAGTGACAAGGAATTAATAAGTAGATCAGTCATTAATCTGTGAAACCGTGTTCTCATTCAAAAAGGTAATACATTAATTTATTTCTTGAATAGCCTGTAGGTTACTCACATAATACAGAAAGTAAAGACAGACCATACATTAAGCTTTCAAAAGCAAAGGCTAAATAAAGTTCTAGCTCTAGTAATTTTACTTGACCTATAGATTTATGTAATCAATGAGCTAACTTTGTAATAGTATGAAAGTGGTTGTAGGGGTAGGGGAGTGCAGGTAGACCTAGACAGTTAATAGTAATAGGGGATTCTAAAATCCGAAGGAATGATAGAATAATTTGTCACCAGGATCGCATCAGCTGAATGGTTTTCTGTCTCCCTGGTGCCAGGGTTCGGCATGTGGTGGAACAGGTTGATAAATTACTGGGAGGGGTTGGGCATGACCCAGCTGTCTTGGTCCATTTTGGAACCAATGAGAGAATATATTGAAGGTGGAGGCTTCTTAAGAACCATTTTACAATTAACTAGGCTGCAAGTTGAAGGGAAGGACCTCCAAGGTTATATTCAATGAAATATTGCCTGTGCCATGCACAACACAGGAAAGGCGGGGCAAGATTAGAGAGCTGAATGCATGGCTAAAGACCTGTTGTAAGAGGGGGGGATTTGGGTTTTTAGAGCAATGGGCTGACTTTTCATTGGGGTGCAACCTATATGCTAAAGATGGTTTGCGCCTTTTTTTTAAGTCTCTGCTAGATTGACCTTAAAGGGTCACTAAAGGAATTTTTTTTAGCTAAATAGCTTCCTTTACCTTACTGCAGTCCTGGTTTCATGTCCTCATTGTTCTTTTTTGCTCTGATGTTGATGTAATTCTGCTCTGTTCTGGACACTTCCTGGTTGTCTGTTTCCTGAGGACCACAGTACTGGGAGCTTCTAGTTTCGTTTTCCAAACCATCACTTCTCTATGGCTCTATAAAGCACAGAGGCCGGATAACATGCAAAAACGAAACTGAAACTACAGGTACATTATATGATTGATTTTTATCTATTTTTAATCGTTTTTAAAAGGAATCAGTTAACTATTATGTCTCTATACCCTGTAAACAGTCATTTGAGCAAAACAAATGTTTTCCTTTACAACTCCTTTAAGTGCAATAAACAAGTATTTTATTCAATTTATGGTTTTTATAAATACTTTTTGGAGCTAACCCATAGAGTGCTATCTTCAAGTTGTCATCTTTCTGTATATCCATTGTTCATGTGGTTGATGGCTGCACTGAGCTTGGTCCATCAGACCTTGTTGGATTATGACATTTCCACACATGACTCATAGCTTTAGCGCCCATGGATTTTTGTTTTAGCAATGCCAGAAGTTTGCCAAGCAAAATAGTTGAGTTGGAATCTCTGGTGCATGAGGAGATCTATGATCTAATTAGATCTGTAGTGGCTGGGAAGGAAAATAAAATTGATGATTTTTTTATCATGTAAAATTAAGGGGGTAGTTTATTTCTTGGAATGTCCATGTCATATCTAATATGTAGGAAAAACAAAGAGGCCTTTGTATAAGCGTTTAAGGAAACATACACAAAATATTAAAAAAAGGTTTCCCTAAGAATAGCTTATCCAGGCATTAAGCCCAATATCATAATAAAGATCCGTCCTCACTGATATTATGTGGCATAGAAAAATATAAGCTTCATTGGAGATGTGATAATAAAATCATTAAACTTTGTCAAGCAGAATCACATTGGATTCACGAATTACAGTCTTTAGTTCCTTTGGGGCTCAATTGTTCTATATCTAATTATTAATTATTTTGCCGCTTTTTATTTACACCATTAGATGTTGCTAAGTATTTTAACATTTATAGCTTATGGATGTTATTATAGGATGGTGTCACTAGATACCGCTATGGTTATACATATTTTACTTCTACTACTAGATGTTGTTAGGTATTTTGACATTAGTAGCTCATATGTATTTGTGAAGTGTATTGCGCTAACTTATATAAACATTTTACCACAACTGATCCTGTGAACTTGTTACTCAAAAAACAAAAAGTATGTACATGTGTCTATGATTATTAGTTAATGTGCAAACAATCAACAAATAATGTGCAATGAATACCACTACAGTGCCCTGTGCCAAACTATAACATATGAATTCCTCAATCCATCAAAAAAAATTGAAATAAATCCAAAAAGATCCACAGCTTGAATGTGCCCCAGGATAGCAAGAAAAAAAAATGTATGTATATGTGCTAAGAAAGTCCTTAATAGATGATTTCTTGCAGTGATGCCCAGCTATGTTTCCACCTTCACCGCAAATAGTGCCTACACCGTCACCGGATAAAATGGCCACTCACCAGATGGACCCAGAAGTCTGCCTTTGGTTCATATGGATAACCACTCCCTCTCTCAGGTTTATCAGCAATCACTCCCAATGCTTTGGCTGTAGTCTTGTTCTATATCCACTCATGTAACATAAAAGACTATCATGGTGTAGTATATCAAAAAATTTATTATGATTAAAATATATATAGTTATTCCACTCACATGTAAAAGTGCCTGAGAGCCGGCACTGAGCTAATCCAGCCGCAAATAGGAGTATTTGGTGTACGAGTGTGTCCTGGTCCGCATGTGTGATGCCTCACTTTGTCGCCTGCGTTCCCAGCCTCGTTACACTCAGACTGGACATGATGAACTGGCAATGGTCCCGCAGCCTCTATGCATTTCGCAACTTAATGCGTCGTCAGTAGCTCATGGATGTTATTTTAGGACGATGTCACTAGATGTCGCTATATACATCGATATGTTTATACTTATTATTGTTTTAAATCATAGGTGTGCGCAGCCAATTGCATTAGGGTGTGCACCCCAAAGCCCAAACACACACTACCAATCACTCACAATGTTCAGAAAGGGAAGAGGCCGGTAAATTACATATTTACTGGTCCCTTCCACACTCCTAAAACATCCCAGCAGCAACAGCCAATAGGAGAGGAGGGAAGCTGGAAGCACTGCAGGTGTAAAGATGGAAGCCAGGGCGGTAGAGGGAATCTGTGCTGCACAGGGTGATTAGGGTGTGCCTGGGCACACCTGGCACACCCTGTGCGCACGCATATGTTTTAAATGCTATGTCTATTAAGATCCTCCGTATGTGATGGGGTATATCTGGATTAGTTGATTTTTTGGGCATACTGAGATCACACTAGTATTATGTTTATACAATCTTCTGAGAATTCTGTAATGGCCGCCAGCATTGCCATGACCGGAAAGAACTGTATTTAAGTCCGGCTATGTTCACCTGACCCCAAACCCTTGATAAAGTCACATAATCTGTGACACAATGCATTGGGAGGAGCCGGGTGACACCAGGGACTGGAAGTCCTTGATTTATGTGACATTTAACACTTTGGTTTTAGATGTAAGTGTGCTGCTGTTTTTAGGAGAGTGGAGGCGATTGATAATAATCACATGCCCAGCGGAGTTTTCTTTCCCATATTGAGATTAATCTGATCTGCCTGGACGCTTCAAGGAAAAAAGTAATAATAAGAGATCTATAATAGAAGCACAACCAGACCTGTAGGGGTCTTTACCTGTAGGAAAAGAGTAATAATATGAGATCTACTGTATAATAGAAGCACGACCAGACCTGTAGGGGTCTTTACTTTTTGCACTAATTATGAACGTTTCATGATTTTTTTAAATATATTTTTATTGATATTATATATTGTATGTTACTTGCATTATTTATTGCATTAGCACTTTGGAAGTTAATTCTATCTACATTGATCTTTATTAAGTAAGCGCCACATTGTTTACTTACTTTTTCATGATCTAATTGGTATTGCTGAATATTGGCTTCATTCTTCTCATGAATGGGCTATTAATATTCCTACATATGCTCTCTTTTGCAAAGACAGGGGGTGGTGGTGTTTGTCTCTATTTGAGAAGTTATCTCTAAGCGAGTGTGAAAAAGGACCTAGTTGATGGAGAGTGTGATGAGTCTGAAGCATTATGGGTGGAACTGTACATGGGTGTGCGTAGTACAAAGGTTATCATTGGCGTTTGTTATAGACCTCCCAGTGTTAATGAGGAGGTGGAGATTCAGCTACTTGCACAGATGGAAAGTGTAGCGGAGTACAATATTAAAATCCACGATCTCCGCTGGTAACCAGGGTAAATCCACAGTCAGCGCTGAAAAGTAAGGCAATGTCCCAAATCCCCCCCCCAGTAACCGGACGAAACACAGCTCTGGGAGTCAACTGACTTTTTATTCACAGGCTTCCATATTTATATAATTCCCCATGCAAGGGGTTTCCAAACAGCCAAACAGATTTAGCAGGGGTAATACAGTGAGGACCACATGGGGAACTTAACATTTTGGATAATTCTCCCATCAGGCATTGCTGCACGAGGGAACGGTCGGTTGATAGCTGGGGTCTGGAGTTATGTGTTGTGAGAGTTCGGTTTAAAACTGCCAAACACCGATGTTCAACATAAAACGAAGTACTTGAATGCTAGTGGCTTACGGCTGCTAGCATACGAATTACCATGCCCACATAAGACCCAGCAGAATACATAGCATATAATACAGACAACCCTTTGACATGTAACATCCAGCGTTCCAGAAGTGGCTAGGTTTGCCACAGAAAGGACTGCAAGGGCTGAGACAGTGATAATAATGGGGATTTAAAATACCCTGAAATTGAGTAATGGCACTGCTGGGACAGTTAAAGGGCAAAAATGTATAAACCTATTACAAGACAATTTTATGGTCCAGTTTGTTGAGTTCCCCGACTAGGAATGATGCTCTGCTGCACCCAGTAATCTCAAACCATGCAGAGATTATTACCAATATTCATATAAAAGTGTGGTGACCGGGGAGGGTGAGCCCCACGGCCATGCACATGCGCTTGATGGTTAGCTACTTGGTTCTTGGGGCTAGGAGCCCAGGGTCTGGTGGTATTAACCCTTAGTGAGGGTCGGATGGTATTAACCCTCTCTGTCACGTGACGCCACTGTAGTCTTGGTATACCCCAGGAAACTACAGCTCCGGGGGCCTCCGTATCCCCGCTAGCTAGGATGGTAATAACACAGTCCACAACAGGGGTCAATATAACGAAGGCTTTACTGACATGAAGACAGGTGTCAAAATCTTCACAGCGTTCCCACAGAGTGTCGCAAAGGTTCCACAGACAGTCTCTAGAGGACCACACAGCTGGTAATGCTTGGGCTTGGCTTATCATATATCCTCGGCTGCTGCGGCCGGATTAGTAATACTGGGCCTATGCTTGACTAGGCTGAAGAATAGATGCACTTACTGAGGTGTCGGTAGACTTGAGGCTTTTCGCCGGAATAACGGATTGATCCGATAATTGCGCTGAAGTACTGATTCTGTAGTATTTAGGGATACTCCACGCTTTGCTGTACTTTCTCCTGAACTGGAGGCCTCTGACCTGCACTGCTTCTCCTCTGACTGTACTCTGCTCTGCTATGCCAGGAACTGTGTGTAGTACTAGACTGCACTAAACAGGAACTACATCCCCTTATAAGGGCATGATGAGACTGAAGCCCATTGGTTGAGAGCTGTGGATCATAGAGACTTATCTGTATTCCCCTTGGAACTTACATTTAAAGTTTGTTACAAGTTAAAGTATAATACAACACAATAAGGTCTTGTCTAGCACTTAGTCCTCCTGACTCTCATACACTCTGACTAAACATAAAATGACTGACTAAACCTCTTAAAGCTATACACACCTAATAAGTGTATTATCAACCATAACAGTATAAATCACATCATGACTAGCTGAGTCCATGCAGGGGAGGCCCCACAAGCCGAGGGTCTCAATCTGACAGGGCCTACAGCAAATACCTGTACTGGGACACCACAAAAGAACCTTCAGAGCTGGTCCAGGGACCAGGGACAAAAACTTGGTGGCCGCAGGCCCCCGTGATCATCTTTTTGGGCCCCAGCACTGCCTCGGAGGGTAAATATGATGAATGTGTGCACACATCCGACACACATCGGACAAGACGACTGGGTGTGCTCATCACAAAGAGGCAGAGGGACACATTTTGCCATCTTTGCCCTGGGCACTGGATGGCTTTTCCTGGCCCTGGATGTATCAATTTATTTCCAAGCAAACCAGTACTACTGTCATCACTCTCCTGATCCTGCCTCTAGGCTGTGTGTAGGGCAAGAGCTCTTGGTAAATTAAGTTCTGAGGGGTATGACTGTTTGAATAGGAACTGAGCTTCCAACAGCTGCTCAATGCTGACATCACATGGGCACAGTTTATTTACTCTCCAACACTGACTGACATGGAGCCAGGGTTTAGACTCAGGTCCAATGAATAGAGCAGTAAGGTTGTGCAGGGAAGATGGGTATCATTTGGAAGTGGGTTTAGTGTAAACTTTTAGGAAAACCTGTTACTTTGAACTGTGCCCTGAACCTTGTATTTGCGATACGAATAGGCAAAACTAGAAAAATTCATCCTTTTTTACATTTTGCCTTTACAATGCTTAGAAAATAAAAACATTTCTTTAATGATAATGCCACTAAAAATGCATTGTTTCGCTAAACACAGCATTATTGCTGTTGCTTGATATAATTGGTAATGACAAAGTAAAAATGTATAGATGACCTTTATAGATGATGATAGTATGTGATACAATTATATAACATTTTCAAGAAAAGGAATCTATACTTGCATTGTTATGTTTCAGAATCTATCTTTTGCAATCTTAATGGAAATATTAAAATAATCCTGTTATTATGCAATACAATTATAAAAATGTATTGTTTAAAACAATTGCTCTGGTACTTAAGGTGTACACAAATACTAGAGCTGAGATGGTTAAAGTACGGCCACAAGTAAACCTTGCTTATGTGAGAGAATGAGTGTTGTCTACTAATGAATATTATACCCCTGAAGCAGCAACCAATAAGTAAGTATTCATAGAATTCATTAAAGTTGTAAGGCAGTCAATGATTAATACATGTCCAACGCTCAACTATTCTTACAAATGTAAATGGAACTAGCATTCCCAAAGGCCAGGAAAGACAATGACTAACAAATTAGTTGCTATACTATAGCAAGCAAAACCCTGTAGATTATAAATATTGATTTATGAAAGTGTATATATTTGTTTTTTTAAATTACATCATAGCCAAACAATTACCAACATAGATTCTAGATATCAGGGGTAGACAACCTCTGAGAGATGAAGATCTACTTGAACATGAACAACACTGATGAAGTCAAAAATCACCGGGCACAGTGTCCTGTTAGGGCCGATTCACACCAGAACGCGGTGCCAGAGAGGCATGTTCCATGTGTGTTAGCTACACCATGCTCAAAACGCACTGCCTTTGTGATCTACTGAGGGTGATAATACATATTTAACCCCAAACATAGATTGGAATCACACTGTTTTTGTGGATTTTAGATGGCATGGTACTGCAGTATCATGAAATTTGGCACAGTGCATTTTTGAAAGTAGTGTATGCACTACTTTTTGTGCAGTTTGAGCGATTTGCAGCCAGGGCCAGATTTACAGCTCAGAAGCCCATGGGCAGAGAATTCTGAAGCGCCAAAGAAAAGACTGATAAAATATTTGTAATCAGAACAAAAATAAAATAAGTACTACAAGAGAATGCAGAGTATAGGAGTACGTTATGCAGAGAATGCAGGATTCAGGAGTGCATTACGCGCCGAATGCGGGGTCCAGAAGTGCATTGCGTTTAGAATACAGGGATCACCAGTGCATTACACTCATAATACAGGGATCAGGTGTGCGTTGCGCTCGGAATGGTGGGTTCACCAGTGCATTATGTGCAGATTGCAGGGATCCCCAGTGCATTACACTCAGAATGCAGGGTTAAGGAGTGCGTTACGTTTAGAATGCAGGGTTAAGGAGTGCGTTGCACTCAGAATGCAGGTTTAAGGAGTGCGCTGTGCTCAGAATGCAGGGTTAAGGAGTGCGTAACGCTCAGAATGCAGGGTTAAGAAGTGCTTTACACACAGAATGTAGGGTTAATGAGTGTTTTTCACTAAGAATCCAGGGTTCAGGAGTGCATTGCACTCACAATGCAGGGTTCAGGAGTGCATTACGCTGAGAATGCGTGGGTTCACCAGTGCGTTACACGCAAAATGCAGGGTTCGGGGGTTATGTGAAGGTAGAGGAAAGGCTTATGTGAAGATAGAGGACAGTGTCCTCTGCCCTTTCACATCACCCCCCCCCCACCCCACACACACAGTGGTGTTCTCTGCTGCCCCTTTTCCCTATAGCAGCAGTGTCCTACCTGTGTACACAGAAGAGAGCAAGAGGCAGTACAGTTCTGGATGCAGGGTGGGAACAGGAGCTGGCATTGTAACATTTCATATTAACAAGCTGGTGATTGGTTTCCCATTTTCATATTAACAAGCTGGTGATTGGTTGCTTAGGACTGCCCTGTGCCCTAGCAACCAATTACCTGTGGGTTAACTTGAAAAGTTAATTTGGCCAGCTCCTCCTCCTGCCCTCCGTTCTGAGCTGTGCTGCCTCCTGCTCTCCACTGTTCACCAATGACAGCGGCAGGGGATGCTGAGGGGGGAGAGAGAGATCCAGCACATAGAAGGCACAGTGGAGGAGGCTGGGGGAGAGAGAAAGACCGGCACCTAGAAGGCGGGGGGTCGGCGATTGACAGGTTGCCGACCCCCTCTCTAGATTTACTTGATATAGTTGTGCTCGTAAGTTTAAATATCCTGGCAGAATTGATGATTTCTTGGCCAATTTTTAGAAAATATGAATAACACAAAAACTTTTCTTTCACTCATGGTTAGTGTTTGGCTGAAGTCATTAATTATCAATCAACTGTGTTTACTCTTTTTAAATCATAATCACAACAGAAACTACCCAAATGACCCTGCTCAAAAGTTTACATACCCTGGGGATTTTGGCTTGATAACATGCACACAAGTTGACACAAAGGGGTTTGAATGGCTATTAAAGGTAACGATTCGCATCTGTGATCTGTTTGCTTGTAATTAGTGTGTGTGTGTATAAAATGTCAATGAGTTTCTGGACTCCTGACAGACTCTTGCATCCTTCATCCAGTGCTGCACTGACGTTTCTGGATTCTGAGTCATAGGGAAAGGAAAGGAATCTGTGGGAAAAGGTAGCAGCAGTTTTCAAACTCTAATCAAGAGGGGGAGTCCAAACCACGGTCAGGTAGACCAACTAAAATTTCAGCCACAACTGCCAGGAAAATAGTTTGGGATGCAAAGAAAAACCCACAAATAACTTCAGATGAAATACAGGACTCTCTGAAAACATGTGGTGTGGCTGTTTCAAGAAAGATGGGCTGCATGATCAAGTCGCCAGAAGAAAGCCACTACGCAAATGCCACAAAGTATCCCGCTTACAATACGCCAAACAGCACAGAGACAAGCCTCAAACCTTCTGGCACAAAGTCATTTGGAGTGATGTGAACAAAATGTAGCCTTTTGGCCACAACCATAAACACTACATTTGGAGAGGAGAGTGAACAAGGCCTATGATGAAAGGTACACCATTCCTACTGTGAAACACTGAGGTGGATCGCTGATGTTTTGGGGATGTGTGAGCTACAAAGGCACAGAAAATGTGGTCAAAATTGATGGCAAGATGAATGCAGTATGTTATAAAAAAAATACTGGAGGAACATTTGCATTCATCAGCCAGTAAGCTGCGCATGGAATGTACTTGGACATTCCAACATGACGATGATCCAAAACACAAAGCCAAGTCAACCTGTCATTGGCTACAGCAGAATAA
Source organism: Rana temporaria (assembly GCF_905171775.1). Classification (NCBI taxonomy): domain Eukaryota; kingdom Metazoa; phylum Chordata; class Amphibia; order Anura; family Ranidae; genus Rana; species Rana temporaria. The sequence continues at coordinate 166,881,979 of NC_053491.1, forward strand.
AGTGAAGGTTCTGGAGTGGCCACCTCAGAGTCTCCCGACCTCAGTATTATTGAGCCACTCTGGGGAGATCTCAAATATGCACTTCATACAAGACAGCCCAAGAATTTACAGGAGACTTCAAGCTGTCATTGATGTTAAAGGGGGCAATACACGGTATTAAGAACAGGGGTGTGTAATCTTTTGATCAGGGTCATTTGGGTAGTTTCTGTTATGATCTAAAAAGAGTAAACACAGTTGATTGATAATAAATGGCTTCAGTCAAACACTAACCATGAGTGAAAGTTGCCATTCTAAGACAGGACTACAAAACACCTCCCCCTCTACCCATCCCTATTACATAGGGAGAAGAATTCTGCAGCTAACATCAGAGAACTGGGTAGGCTAATAACATTGTTTGACATTTCAGTTCAGCACACAGAGAGTTACAAGGACAATTAATTTCTAGAAAAGATCAAACTTGCAGAAAATGTTTTCCGAAAGTAGCCGAACGTCGGTGCGCAGGCGCCTTATAGAGCCGCACCGACGTTCGACTTCTTTCGGCTACTCGTGACGCGATAGATGCGACCATCGGAAGCCTGTCAATCAAGTAGGAACGCCCAGTCCCAAAGACCATACCCGGAAGCGGCGGAGAAGATGCATCTCTAAAACGGTAAGTACGGCTTTGATTTAAAAAAAACTACCCGATTCCCCTAGACAAAATGAGCATCAATCTAAGGTTAAAAAATTATTTTCGGGTGAACTCCGGCTTTAAGTAGAAAAAAGGACTAATGCAGCCACCACATCTAGGGACTGGTAAGTTGCAATATGTTAAATGTTGGTTCTCAAGGTTAAATATGCTTTAGTTTGTTTCAGGAACACCTGGAAAACCTCTACTGAAATAAAAACTGTTTTAATAGATTGCAGTTAAATAGTATTTAACTGAAAGTACAGTTGTCCAAGTACATACCAATCATTGACTAAAAGGGTCCTTTTATTGGACCACCTGACATTACCAATAGATTTGTATCTGCTCAGAAATAGTTTTGACTGCAAAAGAACTATACAGTGGAACTTCAGATTGCGAGTTATGCCGCGTACACACGATCGGTCAAACCGATGAGAATGATCTGATGGACCGTTTTCATCGGACCAAACCGATCGTGTGTGGGCGCCATCGGTTATTTATCCATAGGTTAAAAAAAAAGCAATCGTGTTTTAAATTTAACCGATGGATACCTAACCGATAGAACAAAACCGATCGTTTGTAGGCACGTCCATTGGTTAAAAATCCACGCATGCTCAGAATCAAGTCGACACATGCTTGAAAGCATTGAACTTCGTTTTTTTCAGCACGTCGTTGTGTTTTACGTCACCGCGTTCTGACACGATCGTTTTTTTAACTGATGGTGTGTAGGCACGACTGACCATCAGTCAACCGATGAAAACGGTCCATCAGACCGAACGTGTGTACGTGGCATAACACTGTTTATGAGGGTTTTGCAATACGAGCATACGAGTTAAAAAAAAAGATTCTGACTCGCTTTGTGTGCGTTGTCTCACAAGACAAGCAGGATTCAAGCCTCTGGGGTGTGCAGTACCGCATTCGGGCAGAGGTGCCGGGGCACTGGTGACGTTTGGAGACACTCAGAAACACTCGAAGATGTTTGGAGACACTCGGAAACACTCCGTTCCTGAGTGTCTCCGAGCATCTCTGAGTGTATTTGAGTGTCTGGCCAAATGCGGTACTGCATAGACAAGCTGTGGCTGTGGAACTGATTACCTGAGTTTCCATTATTTCCTATGGGGAAACCCGAATTGATATACAAGTGCTTTGGAAATATATTTATTTATTTTAGATACCATATTTATCGGCGTATAACATGCACCCTAACTTTAAGAGGGAAGTTTCACGAAGAAAAACTTTCCACAGCCCCCTGCGTATAAGGCCCCGTACACACGACCGGATCGATCCGCTGGGATTGATCCGCGGATCAGTTCCAGCAGACAGATCCGGTCATGTGTAGGCCCGAGCGGACATTTTCAGGCGGATAAAAATCCAGCCGACGGATTCCCAGTGGATAAAAATTTCTTAGCATGCTAAGAAATCTATCCGCTGGAATCCTGTCCGCCGGACTTATCCGGTCGTCTGTACAGACTCACCGGATAAGTCCGTCTGATCCCATCCCTCGCATGCATCGTAATGATTCGACACATGCGTGGAAGTATTTACCTTCCAGGGTCGCGCACGTCATCGTCACATGGGGATGGCGCGGCCACGTCACCGTGGATTTTGATCTGATGGTGTGTACAGCCATCAGATAAAAATCCGCCAGAGGATTTATCCGCTGGAAACGGTCCGGCGGACCGTTTCCAGCGGAAACCCTCTTGTGTGTACAAGGCCTAACACGCAGGCACAGTTTACCCTCTATTTTCAGGGTAAAAAAAGTGAGTCTTATACGCCAATAAATACAGTACTTATTTATCGCTGTCAATTAGCAGCGCTTATTGGTTGATATCTGGATATCTGGATGAATTAGCACACTGGACACCTTTGGACAGCAGCATTGTCAGTCTCGTGGGAGGAGAGTGTTAGATGTACTAGCAGATTTAAATACAGTAACAAATTAAAGCTCAACTCCAGCTAATACTTTATAACCCATTACAGAAAATCTTTTTTTTTTTTTAGATAAAGGTTTTACATAAATGCATAAAAGTTGATAATTTAGGCATCCTGCTATCATTAAATGATTTGTCCCATCCCTGTAGCTGCAAGAGAGCTTTTTTGTTAAAAAAAACAGCAGACTTACTGGCTGCATCACTAGATTAAGGCTCCATGCACACTGAAGCTGATAAAAGCTATAAAAAACGCCAGTAGCTTTGCAGGGAGCCTTTCAACGTTTTTTTTAGCATTTTTGCAATAGCTTTAATCAGCTTTTTTGAGTGTAGCTTTTGTCTTTTTTTTTCAATGGATAAAAAAACGCAGACGCCAGCGTTTTTGAGCGTTTTTAAGCGTTTTTTGCCATCTTTTACCGCCAAAAAACGGCACTTTGAACGCAAATTTTGGGCGTTCAAAAAAAAGCCAATAATCTCCAAAGCTCATTAACACGAAAAAACGCCCAGGTGTGCATGGGCACATAGGCTAACATAGAGTTCAGTTTATGGGTTTTTAAAAAAAAAAGCCAAAACGCCAATAAACTGCTGTTTATCAGCTTCGGTGTGCATGGAGCCTAAATTAGAACAAAGAAAGACTAAAGAAGGAAACTAATACAGCCATCACATGTAAGAACTGGTAAGCTGCAATATAATAATATATTTAATTTTTTCTGGGTTTAATAGTCACTTTATAAATTGTAGAAGCTGTCTGACACCTAACAGCCTTGTATGTTGATGCCAATGGCTATAACCAGGGAAAAAGTTGATAACATACATAAACTAAAGTGCAGATGCTGTGTAATGCATTTTGTTTTAATTAAGAAAATGTTTTTTTAAAAACCTTTTAATAATAGTAGTAACTTCATGAGAAATGTAAGTTATTTTAGTAATATATATACATTCTCTTTATTGTTTTTTATCTTCATTTCTAGCATACGGTAGAGTGCATTGTAACTGTTGCCACTCTGGTTGTGAAATTTCAAAGTTACAATAAAAGCGTTTCAACTGCTTTATTTTTCTCCTTTAGCTGTAAAATTCCTGGAAAGAGTTAAAGGTGGGATAGACTTTTCCTGGCGAGGCTTCCTTATAAAAACACTGTAAAAGTATATAGAGAAAATGTGACCTCAAGATCTGGAACTGGAATGGGTGGGGGGAGTAACGTTCTAAGTTACCAAGATAATCTAAAGCTATATTATAGATAGAACCGTGTAACAGTTTACAAATGTTTGGTCTGATTGAGAAAGCACCTGGTATTCCGTATTCAAAAATATGTGTGGGTCTAATGTTTGAGGTTTCTAGATGTTCTGGATCTGTGAAATTATTGAGGTGATTTATTGAGAATAACTGACAAGTAATTAGCCTTTTCAGGAGAGGACAGCAATGGTGGCCTATATATTTCTCTCAGTTCAAGTTTCCTTTAAATGTGCAAATACGTGAAGTTAGGCAGACACTGCCAGGAGCATTGTCCTATTTTCTGATAGAAAAGTCACAGAATTATATAAGCTGTTCCAAAACTTAACACTGCTCAACTCTCCTGTGCAGAAGTTACTTGCAGCAAAAACAAAAGGTGATACACCATGTTAAAAGGAATGCATATTTTTAAAATGTTGTACATTTAATATATTATGTTTGAAACTAATAGGTGGATTCAAATAGACCGCCGCATCTTTGCGGCGGCGTAGCGTATCGTATTTACACTACGCCGCCGTAAGTTAGCTAGGTAAGTACAGTATTCACAAAGTACTTGCCTGCTAAGTTACGGCGGCGTAGCGTAAATGCGTCCGGCGTAAGCGCACCTAATTCAAATTATGGTGAGGGGGCATGTTTTATGTTAATGGGGGGTGACCTGACGTGATTAATGTTTTTTACGAACGGCGCATACGCCGTCCGTGTACATAGCCAGCCTAAATATTGCACCCTAAGATAGGACGGCGCAAGCCGTCGTATCTTAGATAGGTTTAAGTGTATCTCTGTTTGAGAATACACTTAACGAGGGGCGTGGCCTGACGCGGAGGACAATGGAGGCTTTCTGAGAAGGCTCCGTCTAGCCGACTTTTATCAAGAGCCATCCGGTACCTAGGATCGGAGATTAATGCTCCTAAACCCTCCATCCTTATTTAGGATATCCCCCTGCATGATCCGGTACCATTATTGTACCTTCAAAAGGTCCCCCGGAGGTGTGCTGTGCTCCGTGACGGAGCTCTGTTAGAGAAGTCTCGTCGCCATCTTGGGGCCTACGAGGCCTTCCCCACAGGCGCGCTCAAGTGAGGTAAACTCAGCGGATACCGACACACTCATAGTGTCTTCTCCCCCACGGGTGGCAATCGTGGTGAGGGGAATACGTTACCCGGTAGAAATCAGGCATTCATTAGACCCCCGCACCGGATCCCTCACTCCTGAGGCCTATGATCCCTCCGTGATCCACGGACTCAATTGCCGCAGACGACGACGCGGTCGAGTACAGCGGGGACAGTAGACACGTTAATCTGCCAGTTCGCTCCCGTCTGTATCGCATAGATCGACGGGGGGTGCCCAGGACAAATATCTGACAGGAGATTGGTAGAGACGCACGGTTAATAAACCAGAGGCCCTCTGACGTACTTCATAATAAGACTGTGAGGGGAAACGTCGCCATCTTGTGGCCTGAGAATATATTGTCACAGGAATTGATTTAATGTGACATAGACTGCATGGATTTGGATTTGCCTTTTTTCTAATTAATTCATCCACTGGAGCCTGAAACTCGGAGTGAGGTCACCCGTTCACTTGCACCGGTGAAACGCTGCCTCAAGAGGAACGTCCGAAAAATATTTCCGATCGGCGACCGGGAAAAGAGCCCGATCTTACCACCAGAAGCCCTCAGACACCCCTTGAAGTCTATACAAGGAGGTAACGCCGCCATCTCACGGCCTTCGTGCTTCATAATAATATAAAAATAGTGTAACTACTTTTCTGTGGCGAAAACTGCTGAAATTAACCACTTTTCTCTCATAATCCACCTCAGTGACTAAAACTCAGTGTGTGGTGACTTGTGACCATTATCCTGCGAAATTAATGCGAGGATCTGATAGAGTATAGATGGATTTTATCCCCAGGTCACCGTAACATCTTGCAACCTACATAATCCACTGTATCACACTATTTGGAATTCTTATTATATTTATTTCTTCTCTAAACTGAGGTAATTTTTTGTACACTGGCTACCTGACTGCAATAATAGACTAATCACAGTAGTCAGAGGTTGGTTACCAACTCGATACGGTGCCCAGGGCCTGTGTTATACATTGTCGGATTATCCTATGATTATCCCTGCAATGGAAACTTACTGAGGTGTTCCTACTCACCGTCCGATGTTAGTCGACGAAAGCTGCAGACCTATCCGCTAATATGACACCTGCATGATACGTAATTTGAGGCATTTTCATGGTGCTGGTCTTTTTACAATACTTACTGTAAAGGCTCAAAGCTAGGTTTGGACTGATCACATGATTAACACCCACTGAATGATGATGGTTATAGGACTGTTACACCTATAGGAGCTGATATAGGAGTGAACTGCTGATTCTAAAATATAGTGCGACTTAACTCCTGCTGATACAAATTCATTATAGCACTTCTTATATATGAAGGGGAAACAGGGTAAAAAAAATAAGAACTCAATTATCAAAGAGTGTCTTTCTGATATGGGCACCCCTCCTCATACATGCCCTCAGATGTCTATAGTGGATCCTAAGTTTAATGAACAATTCTCATCTCATTTGATGCCCTCCTCATCACCTCCTCCCTTAGGTTCTACTACAACTTCAGCTTTATTTTCATCTGTAGTAAGGGAGGGAATAATACCTACAATGGCTGATCACGGGATTCCTATGGTTTCTCCCTCACATGACCCTATACAAGTAACTGCTGACGTTGAAACTGCCCCAGAAGTTTCTTTCAATGTTGCTGATCTCTATAACAGGATATCTGAAATGCTGGAAAGGGGTTTAGCTCATACGGCCGAGAAAATTACTAAAGATATTAGGGCAGACTTCCAATGTCTTGGCAACAGGATTGATTCAGTAGAGCATAAATTGGACACTAACGTTTCTAAAACTGAACAACATGATGACCATATCCATTTCCTACAAGAACAACTGGAGGCCGCTCAGGCTAAGATTGACGATTTGGAAAACAGGTCAAGAAGAGAAAACTTCAGGGTTAGGGGTCTTCCTGAGTCCATTATGGACGTTCATTCAGCAATACGAGACATTATGAGAATCCTCCTTCCATCTATGCCTGATATAAAATTGGAAATTGATAGGGCTCATAGATCATTAGGTCCACTGAGAAGAGATGGTTTGCCCAGGGATGTGGTGGTCAAGCCTCATTATTTCTCCACTAAAGAGGACATTATGAAACGGTCCAGACAACAGGAGAATCTTCAATACCAAGGTACTAAAATACAAATATTTTCTGACATTTCACCATATACCATTCAGAGGAGAAGAGCAATGAAACCGTTATTGTCTGCCCTCATCAACAAAGACATCAAGTATAAATGGGCTTTCCCCTTCGCCTTAAAGTTCAATTATAATGGTAGAAACCATGTAATACATAGTTTCCAAGAAGGTGAACGACTTCTGTTTGATCTGAAAATTATATCTCTTGAACCTGCCATGGACACTAATCCACCTCAACTTCCATCTGCCAAGAGGAACACACCTACTAGTCCGACTCAAAATCCATGGAACAAGGTCAAATACAGGAAAATTGGAGGTGATCAAGCACCCTGAATATTGAATAGACTTACCCAGGATGTATCTCTTATTCTTTAATTCAGATGATTTTTATCCCGGATGCTTTTTTAAAAAAAGAAGACTCCGGGATTGCATATCTAGTTTAATGCCGTTTTTCTTTAGATTTTTCTCCTCTTTTTTTGGTCATCCTATGATTCAAATGCCTTTTTTCTTAAATATGTTTTAAGGTGTAATGTTTAAGTTGTCGGCAACTGACGACGGTGAGGTATTGAACCTCAACTTGCCTCTTGTGTCGACACTTTGTCGACCCAATGGGTAAGAATGTAGTCCTTTTTTGGGACTATACTAAAATTTCTTGTTTGAATGAGGGAAGGAGAATCATTCTCTTCCCCCATTCTGGGTCACGAATTGACCTTGCACGATCTAATAGTTTGTTGTGCTATATGTTTTTTTATTTTTCTCTTTTTATCTCTTCTTTTCATTTCTTTTTCTTTCTTCTTCATACTTTCTTCATTTCTTCAGCCTGCCTGCCATTGTTCGTATTTACGAAACTACTGATGATATCTGTTCGGTCCTGCCTGTTCATAGATGTTGACAAGACTTATGGCTGGATCGAATGATGTATCTAAACCCCTTAGTGTTGTTACTCACAACACTCAGGGGTTAAATTCTCCTGTTCAGAGGCGTAAAGCCTTTTAAGTATACAAGTCTCTCCGTGTAGATGTGGTTTTCCTTCAAGAAACCCACTTTCCTAGACGATACAACCCTTCCTTTATGCATGCCCACTTTCCATTATTTTACCTAGCTAAAGCAGAAAACAAAACTAAGGGTGTGGCCATTTTGTTTTCTAGGTATTGTAATTTTAACCTGATTAAAGAATTTGGAGATCCGGAAGGTAGGTTTCTTTTGTTACAAGGTACCCTTGATGGCAGACTGTACACATTTATTTCTTATTATGCTCCTAACAGAGGTCAGAAAAAGTTTTTCTCACAGATGCTTGATACCCTCCGACCATTTATGGAGGGGATCATTCTTATGGGTGGAGACTCTAACTTAGCTTTTGACACGGGATTGGATAAGTCCAAACCTTCTGTCAATGGAATCGTCAGACCAACTAAACTTAGTTTGCAAGTAGCACGCATTCTACATCAGTCTAGATTAACTGACATCTGGAGGGAGTTGAACCCCAAAATTAAAGACTATACTCACTATTCTAACCCTCACCACTCTTATTCTCGTATAGATCATATATTAATCTCTAACCATCACGTCCCAGCTGCCATTAAGTCTCATATAGTTGATGTTTCTTGGTCAGATCATTCTATGGTTTTACTGTCACTGAGGAGAGAGGACACTTCTCCTAAAGTGTCTCATTGGACACTAAATAAGTCTATTTTGAAGGATCCTGTCCTAATGAAGGATATTGAGCGATCTCTTCTAGAATACTTTAAGCATAATGATACAGAAGATGTGTCCCCTGAAACTTTGTGGGCTGCCCACAAGGCTTCTATCAGAGGCAAAATTATACAAGTGGCCGCTGGCCTCAAGAAACAAAGAAACCTGGACATAAGGAGACTGGAAAACAACTATTTAGACCTCCGTAAAAAACATAAATCTGATCCTCTTAACTTTCCTACTCAGGCACTTGATGCAGCTAGATCTGCCCTAAACTTGGTACTTACCACTAAAGCAGGGGAAGACATGAAATGGACTGGTGCTAATTTCTATAAATTTAAAGATAAAATAGGCCCAATGCTAGCTCATAAACTCTCACCTAGATTTCACTCACTGTCTCTCCCTAAAATAAGGATGATTGATGGTTCTTTTACCCTGAATCCTAGGAAGATAATGGAGGCCTTTCATGATTTTTTTTCTAAGCTTTATGCATCCACTGATGATTCTTCTTCAGAGGGAATGGATGATTTTCTGGACAATTTGAATCTTCCTCAATTGACTGAAATACATAGAGAGGTGATGGAGTCTCCCATATCAGCTGAAGAAGTATTGTTAGTAATTAAAAACCTAAAATTAGATAAAGCCCCGGGCCCTGATGGGTTTTCAAGTGCATATTATAAAACATATTCGAGCATTTTGACACCCTACATGGTTAGATTTTTCAACCAAATGACTGGTGGAGTTCCCATAGAAAGGCAACTCAATTTGGCCTATATTTCGGTTATCCCTAAGCCAGAAAAGGATCATAGCCTGGTGGAAAACTATAGACCAATATCTCTTATTAATAACGATCTTAAGATACTCACTAAGATAATGGCCAATAGATTGTCCTCTTTCATTGGCCAGTATGTTAGTAAAGATCAAGTAGGCTTCATTGTTGGAAGACAAGGTCCAGATCAGGTCAGGAGGGCTGTAGATCTAATTTCTATATTGAACTCGGGTTGGACTGGTGATACTAATCAAAGGGGTATGCTTCTTTCTATAGATCTTCAGAAGGCATTTGACTCAGTATCATGGCCATTTATGTTCGGAGTGATGGAACGTTGGGGGTTTGGCACGAAATTTCTTGGAGTCTTATCTGCACTTTACTCTCACCCTAAAGCTAATATACGCTTTCAGGGTATTTTTTCGGAACCTATTGAGATCCATAGGGGTACTAGGCAGGGCTGCCCTTTATCTCCCCTGATATTTGCAATAGTGATGGAATCCCTGGCTATAGCTATACGAGAAAACTCAAATATCAGGGGAGTTAGATGTGCCAAAATGGAGCATAAATGTGCCTTATTTGCAGATGACCTTTTACTGTTTTTGACCGCTCCAGATACATCCCTACCGGAAATATATTCTCTTTTAGACAAATTTTCTATGGTTTCAGGTCTAACTGTGAATATGGCCAAGTCTAGGGCCCTCAATGTTTCTCTCCCTGAATCCACGGTTTCTCTACTGAAGAAAAATTATGGATTCAAATGGGACACCTCTTATATCAAATACCTGGGTATCTATTTGACCCCCAACATCCAAAATTTGTATTTGGCCAATTATCCCCCTATGTATAGAAAACTTGAGAAAGATTTGAAAGATTGGGGGACTCAGAATATAGGTTGGATTGGTAGAATTAACTCGGTTAAGATGACTCTTCTCCCTAGGCTTTTGTATCTTTTTAGATCATTACCCATACCGATAATTAAAAGTCATCTAAAATCTTTTCAAGGAAAGATTACCAAGTTTATTTGGAACAATAAGCGTCCACGCCTTCCATCTCGCACTCTCTATAACTTGCCTGAACAGGGTGGTCTGGGGGTACCCAACTTATTATGGTACTATCAATCAGCGAGATTGGCACAGTTATCGGAAACTTTTCTTAAACATGAACGCCCTGACTGGTTAGATATAGAAGAGCAGGCGACCCCGAATCTAACGATAGAGGAGTTAATGTGGAGTCCTACCAAGAATAGGCCTTCTATATTATCTCCGACTCTTTCTCAAACCTTAGTTTTATGGGATTCACTTAAAAACAATCCCTCTCTAATTTCTAAAGGCAGACCTTTATCGAGTGTTTTTCTAGACCCACTCTTTGTTGCTAAAATTGATATAGATTCTTTCAAATGGTGGCATGACAAAGGGTTGTATCGTATAGGTCGCTTTTTTTCACGCTCGGGTCCACTTCCTGAACAACACTTCATTGACAAGCTAGGTCTTCCTGTCTCAGAAAAATTAAGATTTTCTCAACTACATGATTATGCACAAAGCCTATGGGATAGTGACTCGATCTCTGGACTATTGACACCTTATGAAAGTAATTGTGATCAGGGTTTGATCAGGAAGGGGAATATTTCAATCATATATCAATCACTTGCTAATAACTGCACCAAATTACCTCATATGCTGGCCTGGGAAAGGGAACTTAATAACAAATGGGATTTATCTGACTGGTGTAGTAACTATACTAGATCCATTAAAGGATATGTGAATATATCCCTTGTAGAGGCTAATGTAAAAATTTATACTAGATGGTATTTAGTTCCCGTTAAACTGGCTTCCATGTATCCGTCAACTTCGCCCCTATGCTTCAGAGGTTGTCAGGGATTGGGGTCTATGATACATATATGGTGGGAATGTCCCAAAATACGTGGATACTGGAATAAGGTGTTCAACATAATAAGACGTGTCACAGGCTGTAACTTGCATCAATCCCCCACTATTGCTTTACTTCACGGGATGTTACCCCAGACCTCCAAGGTTACTAGAAAACTCATCCTATACATTCTGACAGGTGCCAGGATCACAATCGCAGCTGCATGGAAAAAGACTACTGTCTCCATCCGGTATATGAAACAAAAGGTTACATGGATTATGGAACAAGAAAAGAGGGTCTGTTCCATGTTGGATATGTCTACTCTTTTCCATGAAATATGGGAACCTTGGATGAAATTTATGGGAATATCTTTTATCCCGTGAACGCTGTGATGATATTTATTTCATGAGGACGATGTTGTCCGTTGGCAGGCAGGCTGTCATATCTCTTTCCTTTTTCTTTCTCCTGATCTTCTTCGTACTTTATTTTTTACTCCTCTTTTTGTCTTCTGTCTTTTTTTTCTCTTCTTTTCATTGATTTTTCTTTGATTTTATCTCGTTGTCTTATATACGAGGATAGAATTCTTGCTATTTCTCATTCTCAGAGTGTTATGATTAGAAAAAAAAAAAATATTTATAAACATTTGTATTTGCCTATGTTTAGGTTGTTAAAGGATTCCACCAAACTTTTGGGGATATTAGGTTTGATAAGGGTTTTGAGAATATATATTTACAGATACCGGTGGATATTAGTGATAATTATTGGAGGGAGGGAGGGGGGATTGAAAGGTTTGCTTGACCTCTTGGACACAGACAGTTCCCGGTGGGGGTGTCAGAGAGGTTATTGTTCTCCAGAAATCCTATCCTTTTTTTGTTCCATGAACTTAGATCCAGTACACACATGGGGTTTTTTATTTTGTGGCAACGATAACCCTAAGAAATTATATAGCATATTGAAATATCCTTTTATTTAATTATAAATTATTAGTTAAACCTAACTTTTCTTCTTAGCTTATACAAACTGTTTTACTCTCACCGTATGGTGATGAGCATATGAAATGGCTGTATATGATAGACAGTTTCTACGACAGGACCGTTTAATATGTAAAGCAATGCATTTGATTTATTATTTTCTGTATATTACTGACTTGTATACTGCTGTTATAGTACAAATGTGTGTACTTTTATTGAAAATAAACTTAAATTTGAGTGAAAAAAAAAAAAAAGAGAATACACTTAAACTTAGGATGGCGCAGATTCCGAGTTAGGTCGGCGTATCTATTGATACGCCGGCCTAACTCTATGTGAATCTAGCTATAAAACACATTCAAAAAATGTTTTCTTTCTTTCCCCACTTGCTCACCAGGCCTTTTTCTGACACTTGTTGTTTACAATCAGTAATCAGACTTCCTGATGACGCTATCACAGCGAAATACATAGAGGTCGGACCGATGTCTGAACATCCGTGGACCACAAGTGACGTCACACCCATCTCGTAGTGGAACACATGCTGAGGTTTAGTAAGAGCAACGGAGGTGTACACCGAACAACCTGACGGATTTTTGGGCATTATGCCAATCTAGATATGCCGTTCAAGTTGGTGTCACTCTGGGCACGTTGACATGTAAGCCCACGGATTGTGGGATATCATTTTAAAGGAGATTTTAATAAAACTGTGTTGCACAATCACTCTGTTATTTTCCTTTTTGGTTTCTGATGATCATCCATTGACGGTAGAATTTGCGGTTGGAGGATAAAATGTAGATTGTTTAAGGAAGGAATGAAGTTGGCTTCGGGTCTTGTTGGCCAAAATTTATTAAAAGGCTTGATTGGTCCTGGGGCCTTAAAGGGGTTGTAAAGGTTTGTTTTTTATTTTCTAAATAGGTTCCTTTAAGCTAGTGCATTGTTGGTTCACTTACCTTTTCCTTCGATTTCCCTTCTAAAAATTTTTTTCTTTGTCTGAATTTCCAACTTCCTGTTTCTCCTTAGTAAACTTGCCACCATCATCCGAGCGGTGGTTAGTCAGCCAGAACAGCTTACTGAACAGCTTACTGAGGAGGAACAGGAAGTGAGAAATTCAGACAAAGAAAAAAAACATTTAGGAGGGAAATCGAAGGAAAAGGTAAGTGAACCAATGATGCACTAGCTTAAAGGAACCTATTTAGAAAATAAAAAAACAAACCTTTACAACCCCTTTAAGGCTCTTGTGAGTGCATTCACAGCATCACTAGTGGTGGAGCACTTTTTTGTAATAACAAAGAAGCTTTATGGGTTAAATGGCTTTAATATTGTAACCCATAAAGAAGCACGGTGGATGGGATGCAGTGTATCAAGGGCTTAAATTGGACTCTGTCATTGAATATAAAGGATTATGTTTTTTTTTTGTTTTTGTTTTTTACAAAATCTGTGTTGATTTAATACAATTTTTTTTGCTACACGTTTTTCACTTTACAAGGTTGATTTAAATGGTATATGAGGATATCAATCAATGTCATAATGGTAAACATATAAGTTGTTTGACACACAGATCACGAGTTTGCATGTAGAGCGATAAGCACCTACTTTATTTGTATGGTTTTGATTATTAGTATGTTTTACACTTAAAGGGGCTGCTGTCAAAATTTTTCACTATGTATTTGTATTATTATTTTCAGGTTAGTGCCATTTATATATTTTTGTAACATTTATTCATAAGAAAGTGATGTCATGATGTCACTCCAGTCCTCCAAGGTCATAGAGATGAGTGGCATTTTTCCTTCGCTCATCTCTGCTGCTGCCGCCAGCGCCGGACCAATTCCCGGAGCTACTGATCGGCGAGGTAAGCCCGGGAACAACTGGAAAGTGGTGGGGGAAGACCCCGCCACTTCTAAAAGTGATCCATGTGCCGCTTGGACCACTTTTATTAGGAAGACCGGCGCCTGTGGAAAAAATAAATAAAACTAGGGTTATGGAATTTAGCTGCAGCCATAAACCCCCGGTATTTAATATCAAAGTAATTACATATTTTGCCAGTTTGGCAAGTGGTTAAGGCAAATATGAAATATATGACTCATAAATACTTCCAGCCAGCAAGTAGGACTAGTATGAAGTACAAGAGACAGAGAACAGTGACTTCCACTAGAACCTAATCACATGGATGATTTTCATTATGATATTTTGGTTTTAATTGTTCTGAAAAAACAAAATCACATATGACGTGATGTAATGAATGAAGTAATAATGATGGCTTCCATCATGTAACATTTTAACGATGATTAAAGTGTCAGGTTATCATGTAGTTTATGAAATATGGAACATGACATCATGATTTATTAATGGAAATATGAGGCAACATTATGTGAGAGAACATACATAATGTGCTGCATGTATTTACACCTGAAAAAAAACAAACACCTTTTACTTGAGTTTACAGCAGTATTATTATATTGCAGCATACCAATTCTTGGATGTGAAGACTGCATTTATTTCATTTTTTTTAGGCTTTCTTTCTTATATTTTTACTTGGTGATCTTAGCTTCAATTTGTTAGTGTGTCTAAATTTGCTAGTACATCTAACACTCCACCCCAGACTGACAATGCTGCTGTCCAAATCTGCCCCCCTGTGCATCTTCATCCAGAATGGGGAAACCCTAATAAAGGAAGTGTGTTACTGGCGAGATCACCAGAGAAACTGAACTTTGGAAGCCTCAAAAAAAAGGCAGGCATAAGGCAATAGATTACTCACCAGCAGGGCCGCTGTTAAAAATCATGGGGCCCCGTACAGCCTACCTAACGGGGCCCCCCAACCTCGCCCTTAACCCTATCCTTAACTGTGCCCACCTGACTAGCCTGAGATTATCAGACAAATGATCTTCCATTTTTAAAACATTTTTGCATGATAATTTCATATCGGCAGTGCTGCTAATGCATTCCAATGGGCAAGGTTGGTGGAGGAGCGGTGTATACACTGCTCCCGCACCGTCCTTTTTTTTCTAGACCTGCACAGACCTAGAGATAGGCAGGTGTCTATGGACACAAGTCCACAGGGGGAAGAGAGAGGATAAAAAACATGGCTCAACTGCAAGTTCTTACTGCCCACCTTCCCCCCAAACACAAGTGTAAAATAGCATGTCATGCTTATTATCATGATGATGATCACAGCACATCACATACTTTAGGGCTCTGTGTCAGTGTCACATGGCAGTTGGGCGCTGACTTCATTATGGCTGTACTGTAATACAGCCATAAGTTAACAAAGTCGACACCCAACAGCCATGTGATACGGCCCAGAGCTCTAAAGTATGTGATGTGCTGTGATCATCATCATGATAAGCACACAGTCGGGGGGTCTGGGAGCTGTACCTTCCTTCCATTGAAGTCTGTCAAGTATCACTGTGTGCCACTGGTCTGTGCACCGCCACTCACTGCCTGGAAGAGCCCTCCCATCAGCTCTCCCTCAGTTCACAGCATTTACTGAAGGAGAGCAGTATACAAATAAATCACTCCGCTCAGGCATATTAGGCAGTGGGCGGCCACCACTACTTGTATCGTGCAGCATGCGGTATGGTAATGTCCATGCGCTCCGAAAATGGAAATAAAATCCCTCCTCCGCTATCACTTCCTGGGCTCCTCTGTTGACCTGATGGGGCCCAGGAAGATTTATTGATATACCCTGGCAAGTAAGTCGGAGCGGGGGTTTGATTTAAAGTTCCTCTGTTTATTTAGCCAAAAAGGGAACTTTAAAAGCTGCCCGGGCCCCCAGCTGAGCTCATAGGGCACGGGCCCAGTACAGCAGGGCAAGTTATACTGGCCTATCAGCGGCCCTGCTCACCAGTATTGCCTGGTGTCTCCCTGCTGCAGCAGATTGTTTAACCATTACCGACTTACAATGCCTTGTTTTACACTGTGTTTCTGTGTGGAGGTGACCATTTTGATAGAAGCATGGCTTTACTTCTTTATGTCTCTAGCAAAGGGAACATTAAGCAGCACAGTAGTGATATCATACTAAATCTAACTACAAATCTCCTTAGATCTCACGCTGTAGTTATACAGCTATAAGGGTTTTGGTACAGGAGTGCCTAGGCACTCTGTTATACCAGGAAGTGCAACTGCTATTTTTCAGAAGGAATTCAAAATAAAATGTGTTTTTCAGTGTGTTCCCTATACATGGTAAATCTTCACTTTTTGGGTTTAGTTTCATTTTACTGTTATGCTCTGTACACACGATCGGTTCGTCTGATGAAAACGGACTGATGGACCGTTTTCATCGGACGAACCAATCGTGTGTGGGCCCCATCAGTTTTTTTCCCATCAGTGAAAAAAAATAGAACCTGTTTTAAATTTTTCGTATGATTAAAAAACCGATAGAAATAAACGATCGTCTGTGGGGAAATCCATCGGTCAAAAATCCACGCATGCTCAGAATCAAGTCGACGCATGCTTGGAAGCATTGAACTTGATTTTTCTCTGCACGTCGTTGTGTTTTACGTCACCGCGTTGGACACGATCGGATTTTTAACCGATGGTGTGTAGGCAAGACTGATGAAAGTCAGCTTCATTGGATATCTGATGAAAAAATCCATCGGCTAGTTTTCATCTGACGAACCGTTTGTGTGTACAGGGCATAAGTTAATTTGTCTTTCTCTGCAAACTTTGCTTTTTCTTTCTACCTGATCCTGCCATTAGGACCCTTTCTTGCAATTTTTTAGTCCTTGGTTGACAAAACTCCCTGAGTATCTCGCAATGCAAGAGCAACATTGTATACCCAGGATGCATGTTCCCCATGTGGTCTACCAGCTGACTTACTAATGCACAACACTCCTGCATGTTCAGTCTGTTCCCTAAGTGCATGTTCCGTCCATCTAGTGTCTGTACCACCTGAAGTGTTGTGGTTGGCTGATAAAGAGCCTGTGTCAATGGCCTTTGGGCTTTTGCCAATGGTAAAAATATATATATATAAGTTGGAGATACTTCTAAGATCACTCAGACTTTGACAAATGCATTTGGTCATCAGTTAAAGTAGAGCGATAGGCAGAAAAAAATCACTAGGGTTTCCTTTCTTCACTATCTGTGTCCCATAGTGGATATTTACCTTCAGTGCCTGTCCAATAGCCAAACAGGAAGTGAGAGGAAATCCCTGCAAATGAAGGGAATTCCTTAGGGACCCTATTATCCCTACAAGATTTCCCCTCTATTACTTTTCTGGGTACAATCCAAACTTTGGGATTTTCTTGTACTGTCACTTTCTATGATAATGGTAAACAGGACAAATAGAGAGGGGGGCACAGACAGCAATAAAAACTGACACGCGTTCTAATCCCCCTGCACTCTTTAAAAAAAAAAAAAAAAGTTTTGTCTAGTTATACTTTTGTCTAGTTTTGCATTTCTTATAGATTTGTATGGGAGTGCAAAACCCGCTTGAAGTGAACAAATGCCTGCTGCCACAGGTCCTAAGCTGGCAATGTATTTGTAAAGAATACTTGGGGTTTTAACCAACGCTGTATCCTGGCCTATGCCAACAAGGCCCAGGCCTAGGGCAACATTTTGCAGGGGGAAGCACGGAAAGAGTCTCCGCCGGCTTGCGCTACACTGTTAGTGTAGCGCCAGTCTTATGGGGTGGACTGGGCAGAGAGGAAAATTAGTCTAGTGCCCCCTGCACTGCTTCTGGTATGCAGGCAGCCGGCATTCTGCAACTGTGTGTGTGTGGGGGGTGCTTCTAATTTTGACTGTCCTATCATCCTGGACCATAAACTTTCCTCACTGTGCTATATGTTTTCTGCTGCACCATTGGCATGGTTATATCATCTTAGTCCTCTCCATAAAATTATCAGAAATTGTGGGTAGCAATGCATCACTTTATATGTGATTTAAAGACTACCATTTGCAGATATAGAAGGAACTCAGCTCCCTCCGGTGGCCAATTGTTGTTATAGCCACCTTTCGTTTGTTTACCATGGTACAGCAAAGAACACTGGGAATTGAAGTGCAGGGAGATAAAGACTCCATTGCCCTGGTTAGTTTATAGACTACACAACCCAGAGAGCAACTGTGCAATCCCAGACTGCCTTGCACTCCGCACAGCCTGCTGGGAGAGGTAATTTAAGGAGGAGGACGTGTTTGGCGCGCTCTCTCTGGACCGCCTCTTCAACCCAGGAGGACGCCTGTGTGAGGTGTCTCTCCGGAAATCTAGGCCAGAGTCTTTAGGCCTATTCACGCCTGTGCGGATCGCTATCAGACGGGGAGAGGATCTCTGATGAAGTGATCGGTATTCCAGTACAACGGTGACCTGTTGTGAACCAGAGACTGAAGGTGCCGGAAGGATTGTGGATCGGAGTTCGCAGGCGGAGCAATCCGGAAGCACAAGGCCTAACTTGGTTGGGTGAGACGGGCACCTGTCCTAATATACTGACTGTATTGCAGAAGGGTGGATCGTTATACGTGCCGGTGCAGTTTGATTACCTGGTTTATCTCATCAGTTGTTATTCCCGTTTGGATTACAAATTAACCATAGTGCACCAACGCATGTAAATAACTCACGTATGAACAGTTAAGAAGGATCATATAAACGTTTGGTCTGATCAACCAAACTGCCTTAGTGGAGTATAGTATTTAAAGACTGCCGGATAGATGAAATAGACTGTTGATATCTATTTATTTACTCTTTAATTAAGCTATTGATAATATTAACCACTTCCCGACCGCCGCATGTATATGTACGTCCACAGAATGGCACGTACAGGCAAATGGGCGTACATGTACGTCCTTGCCTTTCCGCGGGTCGGGGGTCCGATCGGGACCCCCCCCGCTACATGCGGCGGTCGGGTTCCCTCGGGGAGCAATCCGGGACGACGGCGCGGCTATTTGTTTATGGCCGCTCCGTCGCGATGGCTCCCCGGAGCTGAAGAACGGGGAGAGCCGTGTGTAAACACGGCTTCCCCGTGCTTCACTGTGGCGGCGTATCGATCGAGTGATCCCTTATATAAGGGAGACTCGATCGATGACATCAGTCCTACAGCCACACCCCCCTATAGTTGTAAACACACAATAGGTGAACCCTAACTCCTACAGCGCCCCCTGTGGTTAACTCCCAAACGGCAACTGTCATTTTCACAATAAACAATGCAATTTAAATGCATTTTTTGCTGTGAAAATGACAATGGTCCCAAAAATGTGTCAAAATTGTCCGAAGTGTCCGCCATAATGTCGCAGTCACAAAAAAAATCGCTGATCGCCGCCATTAGTAGTAAAAAAAAAACTGCAATAAAACTATCCCCTATTTTGTAAACGCTATAAATTTTGCGCAAACCAATCGATAAACGCTTATTGCGATTTTTTTTACTAAAAATAGGTCGAAGAATACGTATCGGCCTAAACTGAGGGAAAAAAAATGTTTTATATATGTTTTTGGGGGATATTTATTATAACAAAAAGTAAAAAATATTTAATTTTTTTCAAAATTGTCGCTTTATTTTTGTTTGTGCCAAGGGAGGATTCGAGCCAATTTGAAAGTCAGAGCGTAGACCCAAATCAAACCAGCAGCTCCTTTGGGGGTAGTGCTACATGTGCTTAAGTTAGAAAGGTTAAAGCCCCCTTCAGTTTATTTTTTACCATCCCTGTCCCATTGCAGAGATTTCCCTTCACTTCCTGCCCCATAGCCAAACAGGAAGTGAGAGGAAATCTATGCAAATTAAGGGACTCCATTGCCCCCCTCCAGGACCTTAAAACTAGTGTCCCCACTCAAAATTTTTAGGGCGGGTCTTAAACAGCAAGGGGTGTGGCATTGACAGGAAGGGTTTGGTCATATTTAAATTAGGGGGTGCACAAGTTTAGTCAGGCCTAGGGCAGCACAAAACCTAAATACACTACTGGTTATGACACATGTGCACAAAGAGGTCATAGAAGTAAAAAGTTACTGAGCCACAGTGCATGTATCTTAAAGCTGATTTCCAGACTTACTGTACCTTTAACTAGTTCATTTGGGCCAAACTATTTCTTACACCAACATGTGCGTCCATTTAGCGCTCTGTATACACTGTATTTAGGCTCAACTACATACAATATACAGCCTCGTGTTTCATCAGTGAGACGAGAACTTCCTGTCTCCTCCTCGAACAAAATTGAGTTGGGCTGAGTGTCTGTCAGACATTCATAGGCAGCTTTGTAGTCTCTGAATAAATACAAAGCTTCCATGACCTCATCCACCCACCTCTCCTCCCTAGCCGGTCAGACGAATCTTTGCATTCATTCAGCGAATAAAAAGCTGCCAATGAATGGCTGAGATAAGAAGTTCTGATCTCACTGCGAGAGCACATACAGTGCTACACATACAGGCTACATGCAATTTATACAGTGTACCCAGCAGGTGCACTTGTTAGAGTAGAAACGTGTTTGTTTGGGTCAGCTTGGCTCAAAAAAACTAGTTAAAGGACAAAAACCTTGGAAATCAGCTTTAAAGACATCTAAAATAACTAAAATGTAAAGACCAACTAATGTTTTATTTACTGTGGGTTTCGAATCTTTAAATTATGTCATGCTATTTTGAATGAACTAGATTACAAAGTTAAGTGATTTATTCTTTAGATCCCTTTAATATGACTTTCTGACAACTCTTAAACACCTTTACATTGGTAGAAATATTTCTGTATCTCTAGTGGACAGGGTTTTTCTGAAGTCTCAAGATTGCCACAATAGGTAGTAAACTAAAAAGAGATGCTATGCACATGACAGCAACGCTTTATATCAATCAAACAATACAAAAGCTTCAGTAATCCATTTTTAGCAGATAGTAGACTGTAAAAGGTGCTTGTCTATTGTGTGCACTTGAAATTCTACCTCTGGTACGTAATTATACTTCTGTTTTGTACAAAGACATGGGATGTGGGCATGACCTTAAGATGGTTGAAGTGGTAACACGAGATGCTTGTAAAATAGAAAATAGTTTGGATGATAATGGAGGGATATTTGTTTTAACAAAGATGAGAGCATGCCTTTTTACTAACCCTGTATTCTGTAATGAATGAATTTCCAAACGTTTTCTCAAGGTCCCCAAGACCTTGCCTTTTGTAGACTTTGATTCTTATAGAATTGCGGGAATTGCGGGACATACTATGCATTACATTTGTTTTCTGACATCACTGAATTATAAACTGGTACTACAGATGATACATTAGAATGCCACTCAAAATTCAGTATTTCCAGATGATAAAAATAAGCAATTATCTATAAATCAAAGCAAGCCTGAGGATATTATGAATATTCCAGATAGTTTGAGGAGATTGTATACAAAATTAAGTTGTCATTATTACTAAACTCATAACATTCCAACAGTGGCTGCATGTCATTTCATTACAATGGCAATCCAGCAAGCCAATATTTACTGAATAAATGTTCCTCTTACATTGTCTGCAGGTGATATTCATCTGATGCATGTTACATAAAACTTCAAAGCATGAATGTAAAATTTGCTTATCACTTATTCTCATCTTTTAACAGCCCAACTGCTTGGAAAGTTCTTTAGTAAGCTTAAAGTCAGTCTGGTTAAAGCTTGCTCAGGGATGAGGACACTAATGTTACCCCCAGGTTAGTGTAAGAATGGGAGAGAGGTATCTAATTAAATGAACCTGTTGCTTTGCTTTAAATGGGTTGAGCTGGGCCCTCTTAAAGTGGTGGTAAACCCTTTACAACCTCTTCATGCTACAGGTAAGTCTATAAGGCTTACCTAAAGCTACCCAGGATATTTCCTAAACCTGCACAGTTTAGGAGAAATAACCTGTCCCCAGCATGTGCCGATGTCATCGGCACATGTGCACTAAAGCAAACTGAAACAAAGGCACGTATGTGGCGTTGCTTCAGTCAGTGTGCCGTTACCGGCGGCTCCCGTGCGGGAGTGATGTCATCGTGGCTCCGGCCAATCACAGCTCCGGAGCCGCGATACCCGGAAGTAACCCCCGGAAGAGATGTCGCCGGCCAGAGGGGGGTACGAGGACCACTGCGAGGGCTTTGATGTAAGGTAAGTAATTCATAATGAGCTAGTTTTTAATAGGGTTTACAACCACTTTAAGTCCTAACCTTCCTTCCTTGATATGTCTTGTAACTGTCCTGTCTATTTTATGTTGTAAATGGCTGTTTAAACTATTGGCGCTATATACATCCTGTTTAGTAATAATAATATTAAAAATAATAATAATAATAATAATAATAATAATAAAAACACAAGTTCACATTTTAAAGTGTCTCTTTTGACTTCTGTGAGAACATTAGGTACCAGCAAACCATTTTCCCTCTAAGCAACTGAGACCTGCTGAAGAAGCTCATTAGAGAGTATAACGCGGACAGGTGTGAGGTGCCGCGATTCAGGAAGTTTTTCTCAGTTTTCATCAATATTGATGATATGCACGTTTTTCACATTTGTATGTGAGTATTTTATCCCTGAGTTAAATTTTATTAAATTTTCTTAGCAGAGATCACTATGGTTTGCCTTTGTTTTATATGGCTACACATGACTGAATGAATCCTCATCACAGTGCACCTAGACAGCTCAGATCCCAGGAGGTCTGAGCTGTCTAGGTGCACTGTGATGAGGATTCGTGTTCCCGAGGTATCCTAAGTAAAATTTTACCAGGCATGTGTGACTCTGTAGTGGGGTCCATATCGTGAGAACCCAAGAGAAGGTCTGTCTTGTCCACGAACACCAGGAGGAGGAAGGGTTTCCTTGAGGTATCCTGAGAGATATTACTACAGGCCTGTGTGACTCTGTAGTGGGGTCAACTTTGGGAGGTGAGCAGGCATTCCATCTAGAGGTAGTGGTCACTGAAAGGGGTTGTAAAGGTACATGTTTTTTCACCTTAATGCATTCTATGCATTAAGGTGAAAAAACATTCGAAGATTCGCGGTGCCAAAGCCTCCCTGTTTACTTACCTGACCCCTCAAAAGTCCAGCGCCATGAACGCGCTTGCTTCTCGGCCGGGCTTCTCGGCTCATTCATTGATTGATTGATAGCAGCACAGCCATTGACTCCCGCTGCTGTCAATCAAATCAACGACACGGCACACCGGGGGGCGGGGCCGAGTTATACAGTCAGCTGCTATATCACAGTCGGTTGTGCCCGCAAGCTAACCCCCTTGGTAGAGAGCTTCCCATGAAGGGGGTTAGCTGATGCAGGGAGGAGTGGAGACAGTCGCTGAGGGACCCCAGAAGACCTGGATCGGGGACCACTCTGTGCAAAACGAGCTGCACATTGGAGGTAAATATGACATGTTTGTTATTTTTATTTTTATTAAACGGAACCTTTAGTGTCCCTTGAAGTCAAGATATCAATGAACTGCCACTGAAAGTTGCACTACGGTGGAATTTTGTCAATATTTGGACTTTTTTTAATTTTTGGTTGCGCTACACTATACTTATCATATTTTGTTGATTACTTATTGAGAGTTACAAGTGGATACACTCTAAGTGGTGTGGGTAGCAATCAAGTCAAGCCTTTTAGTAGGCTATTATATTGATTATTTTATTTTCACAATTACATGTTTATTGCGCTGATTATATATATTTTTTTCGCTATATACATCCTGTTTAGTAATAATAGGAATAATAATAATAAAAACACAAGTTCACTTTTAAAGTGCCTCTTTTGACTTCTGTGAGAACATTAGGCACCAGCATACCACTAAGCAACTTACAACGGATTTTGGTTAAACTAGATAAACTTGTGTCTTTTTTTTAACCAGACTAACTATTTAACTATGTAAAAGTCCCTACTGTCCCCCTCTGCTCCACTATCTAAATATATTGTTTTTTTGTTTGTTTGTTTTTTACTAATTTCTGAAAAAGGATTTAGCCCTTCCTCCAATACACATCATTTACCTAGGGGAATGACATACTGTATACTGCGCCCATTGTGCCTCTTGGGAGATATATGTCACATATCCTAGACCTAGGCGGTCTTAGTGTTTATTCACAAGTTAAACAGGGATTAAAAAAAAAGGGGCTCAGAAGGTGAAGATCTATACATTTTTACAGGGACTGATAACTCAGACAAAATCCATCATCAGTGTTTACAGAAATTAACACATTTCATTACACACTAGCAGAGTCTCAAACTGGTCCTATAAGGCATTGCAAGGCTGACAGATACCAGCATGACTTCCACAGGCAGAGGCATGATGGGACTTGTAGTTCCACAACAGCTAGAGGGCCATCAGTTTGAGACCCCTGCATTAGAGACATATGCAAAGATTTTGTTTTGGACTAGTAAAAAAAATTCTAGAATGATATGCCAACTTAAATCATACTCATTCTCACTGATATATTTACCAAACATAGCATGAAATTATGATTAATCAATGAAGTACAAATTAATTAAAATATTAAACTGCAGTATGGATTTTTCTTCCTGAATTGTGAAGATACTGTTTAAATTAATCACAGTTACATTAACACACGTTGAATCAGATTTTAATTAAAATGTATTTAGAGTAGAAAATAGCTCCGGTCCATGATAAGCTTTGTTTTTGCAATAACATTAACATTTTCAGGACAAGCTTTCGGGGTTTACTCCCTCCATTAAATATCCAAGGAGACTGCTTGGGCCTTGGAAGAAGGGGGTGCACTCAGAAAGTGCACCCAGAACGTTAGTGCAAAAAAAAAAAAAAACGATTTTGTGACAACTTTAACAATTTGGATTCTCTATCACTTTACGTCTCAATGACATTGGCCACCAGGACTAAGAGAGATGGCGAATCTACTTAGTGGGATGAAGATGGCAATAAAAACTGACAGGATTTCTGATGCTTCTCTACTCTAAAAAAAAAAATGGCAAAAATGTTTTTGCTCTACATACACTTTAAATAGCATGCAAGTACATTGGAAGATTTTAAATATTCATAAATGTATCAATGGTGCCTTTGTCTTACATTTTTGACAGCAGATGGTGATTACACGTAATGTTATTAAGGCCACAGCTTGCTATTTCAGCCTATATTTTATTTTACATTTTGAAACTTGGGAAAAATTCTCTTCTAATCATTCTTTATAATTTGTTGCTGACACTTCTAAACATTTACTGTTTTAAAAGAATGGAAAGAGAAAAATCAAATTAAAATGTTTTGACTGAATAGCACACTATTGAAGGGTTGTTAATTATTGCTGCATGTAAAAGCTTTTACAAGTTCTGTTGCTAAGCTTCGTAACTGTAAAACCAGAAAAGTCCCAGTTTATTGTGTTCAGCTACTTTGAGATGGTGAAGCTTGGCAAAAAAACACACTTTGTCCAATGTTTATTCCCAGCAACCATGCTTTAAAAAAATGGAGAAATAACAGAAACTGTTTTGTTTCTTCTACAGCATTTCTGGCTCTTAACAACATTTAGATGAATTTTTATAAAATAGATTTTACTGATTTTCAGGAATACCTGAATGAAGGGCTTTTAATAAAGTCATCATGTATATACAGTATATTCTATAATATCTTTAAGCTAATACTTATACATTCTTTACTGAAGTTATTCAAGACAGCCTTGTAACCTCCCTGCCACAAACTCTCATTAGAGAAAAAGCAGCAGAAGACTCATGGGGTAATTTCTGTGTTCTCTCCTTCACATGCAAATAGAGCACGCCTGATTTCCTCTTAGTGCTGCCCCTTGGATTACGGGGAGCTGGTAAGTGAAACTCAAGAACTAAAGCCAGCCATAGACGGTTTGAATCCTGGCATTCAGCTAGAACCGGACGCGATGCAAACAATGTATTGGCTGGCTGATTGTGCCCAAGTTGCTCCATCAATCTACTTGTGTACCAGCATGTCGGATTTTGCATGCAAATATTGCCAGCTGCTATAGTTGCTAGCAATATTTACTGTGTGTTCTCCCAGAAGGGATGGCTTCCTGTACCCCCTGCCAGAAAAACACAATAGTTCAGTGGGAGGGATTTTCCTACCCCTGGGTTACAGGAAAGAAAACCATATCATCTATGGCTGGCTTTAGATACATTTCTGGATTTATGAAGGGAAGCCTTACAGAAAGAAAAGTAAAAAAAAAAAACTATTTATCAATAAAAATATACCGCCAAACAAGGACAAAATAAAATGACATTAAGGAATAAAAAGCACCAAATAATTATAAAAAAGTAGCAAAGAGATATTCTGCCCAAAGTGGTAGAGATCAGAATTAAAGTACAATTCAGTTTGTCAGCTTTCCTTAGACTTTTCCCTACAATAGCTTCTCCAACACTCTGATCCTATGGCTTCTCAGGGCACCCCCTTTTAAAGCCTATTTATTGGCTCATATACGCCTCCTGGTCATAGTGCAAAGGCCCTGCAGGTTTGCCCCAGGTAAATTGTTGCTTCTGCACCTTAATTAATTGGGATCACGACTTTCAAAACCCATGGTAGCAGCAAACCTGTAAAGGGTGGCGATTAACATGGCGGCGCCATCAGAAGTAATATAAGGGATCCATCAGGGATGCTCCATTTCAACCTTTGGGACCTCTAGTTTTACCTATCCTACTTTGCAGAAATACAATTCAATAGATCTATATCATATACAGTACAATTGAATTTAAATTAGTTTGCAGAAGAAAATGTTTTTTATCCTAAAATATTGCCTAATTGTTACTTCACAGCTCAGCTCATGTTTGTATCTAATGTACAGGAGGATGCCAAGGATGGTTCCTGACGGGTGGTATGTGTCACCAATATTTGGGTTCTGGTCCCTTTAAAGGAAATGTGTGTGTACTCAGTGGTCTCACCTGTAACGGGTGAGGAGTTTGGGGATAGTCAAGTAAAGGAGAGGACTGACTCACAGTCCTCTTGGTATTAATAGAGACTTATTTGGGACCCAACAATTTGGCAGTTCGAAGTGACATTCGGGTGAGAAAAGGACCTCTACTCCTGACTACCGTGACTCACGTCCCAACGGGTGTTAAACAGCCTACAGAAGCAGCACATAAGGCAAAAAGCTCCCAGTGCTAGTGAGTGGTGTAGAAGTTGAGAGGAGACCTGGCTGTGTGCTGCACGTATGCTGAAAAGTGACAAATATCTAAATCTGGACACTTTTAACCCAGGGATATATACCGTATGTGAAATTTATGTTTCTTATAATTGTGCTGAAGATAGGTGGACTTATGTGTTATGTTTTCTGGAAAATAAGTCAGAGACCAGCTCTGTATTGCTGCTAAAAGTGTTGTTTTGTTTGATTTGAAAGATAAGATTGCACCTGTTAACCAAGTAGCCATTAGAACCAACCATTTTTTGCAGAAACTGACACCCATTGATGACATGGAGTCCTTTCTAATGACTTTTGAGAGAATAGCAGAGAGGAAAGTGTAGCCCTGTGACCAATGGGCTGGCATTATCGACCACTGCAGGTGATTCGCAAAAGGCCTATTTTGACCCCCAATTGAGCACATTAGGGATTATAATTGTTGTAACTATAACTGAAGGCAGAGATCCAGGCCTGCCTGGGGGTGATTACAGCAGTCCAGGCTCAGAGGGTGCACCACTGGAGGCAACAAGGTCCCAGATGCATGAACTGGTTTAGCTGGTCAAGAAATGGCTGCAACCAGAAAAGTCGACAGGCCCTCAAATGGTGCAACGGGTGGTAATAGACCGGTACCTGTGGCCCCTGCCAGATGAGCTGCAGCGTTGGGTATGCCATGGAGACCCTGCAACTGAAGACCAGCTCGGGGTTTTGGTTAAGAGATACACCATAGTGGAGGATCTGCTCAGACCTGCCAAGCATTGGAAAATTACACCAAGGGCAGTGAGGCCAGCCGTGGCACCTAGGAGTAAAGCCCTGCCAGATGCTGGAACCCACAAGCCTGCCTCATTATCTTCGGACCCATGGAGGTCGGTGCCTGTCCCAAGAATGGGGGCGCGGCTTTGGCACGCTATCTGGTGACCTCTCGTAGGCCCGGGCGGTACCTCTCTTGGTGGTGCACCTGAATTCGGAGTCCTTTTCTACACTGACCCAGGGGAGCTCCTCTCCCCTTTTTCCACCCCTCTGGTACCCCCCGGGGGAGTTTGATGGTGCGGCAGTGGTTCATCTGGTCCGGGTCTACGCCTTCCATTGGACGTCTTGGGTGAGTAGCAGTGGGATTTTTTACACTAGTCCACTTTTGTAGGAGGTTTACCCGCATCCTGCCATCTACCTATATGGCTGTGGGTGGCGGGCCCTCTTTGTGTTCTTCTGTTTATTATGTCCCACTTATCTATATGTATCTCTCTTTGTATGTATTTTCTTTCTTACAGAACCTATGGCAGCGTCTAACTAATACTCCCTGAAGAAGACCGCTACTTATAAAAGGTCGAAACGCGTAGGGGTGTTTTTCGCCCATAGTATTTGTATACTTACAGTACTGTTATGCTATGTCTGTACTTGTTCTACCTTGTGTTTTTATTTGCCATGTATGACTTATGTTTTTTACCAAGCTCATATCTTGAGTCCCTACTGTTTGGGGCTTTTTCCGTACAACATATTTAAATAAATTTATACTTTTATATATTTTTTGGTACGTTTCTATTCCTTGCTGCAGCACAAAGCCCCTAGGGGTAATTTTCTCTTTTCTCAAGAATGGGGGACATACAGTGTTGGCAATGCTCTTCCTGGAGACATACCTGGGCACAGTGCCCAACTGTGAGGAGCTTATGAAATGCTGGGGCTGACAGAAGAGCCTCCTATGTTCAAAGAGCATGTACCACCCATCTTTACCTGGTTGAAGTTCAGTTTGAAAGGGAAGTGTGGGTGAACCACCACCCTGCCAAGGCTCTACTGGACTGCATGGTTATGCTGGTACATGTCAGGGTGATTGGGAGACTAGGCACAGTAGGTAAAGACTCTATGGGTAGCATGTATTCATGGAGACACCAGGGAGTACCCCCTGCCTATAGCCGTACCTCATTGACACAAAGGGTTGGGTGGTGAAACGTTTGATACACTATATTATAGTGGGGAGGTACAGAGTGGACTTACTGGACAGCCAAGAGGACTGGGGACACTGGGACTTGTAGGGTAAAATTTCAAGGGGTCTGGTCCAGAACCCCCCACAACAAGCACCTCTAATGTTGAGGTACCTATTGTTGATAATGACATTGCAGAAAATGTTAATGTGGTTGAGGATGATAATGTTTCAGGTCTTAAGACAGAGTTGACCTATGAGAGGGGAATTTCTCCTTGCAGATGTTGGGGAAGGATGAAGAGGAACTTTCCCCATTTCATATCCAGGTTGAGGAGGATGAAGGGGAAACATCCTCTAGGCTTGTGCACCCAGGGGTGAATTTTGGCACCACCCAAATACAGGACCCTACTTTAGTCAATGTTAGAGAGCAGGTTGCTATTATTACCACTGCCCAGACAGCAGATTTACACTGATTAAAAAAGCCTGGCCATGAGCTGGTTGATTGGAAGACTGCAGTCACATAAGAGGTGAAAAATAGCATAATTACCATTATTAAAGGAACATTCTTTGGCCCTGGAGCATCAGATCCAAATCCCTTCACCAGCGGGAAAAGAAGTAGGCGGGAAGACAGGTGGGTGTACACCAGTCGCACTGCTGACCTCCCTATAAGCGGCAGCAGCACCTATCCAGCTTTCATGTGCAGAAGGTGGGTCTGAGATCCTGCAGATGCGTATACAGAAGGTGATGGTGTGGAAGAACTCTCCGTCTCTCTTTCTCTCCTGGCGTCCTGATTGCTAGGTGACTGGCGGCTGCGAGGCGCATGCGTTAAACGGGACCTTAGCTTCAGAAGTGGCCTAGGTTGCTATGGAGCGGCCATAGCAGCCCTGCAGTCTGCCTATAAACCCATGGAAGGCCCTGCATGTCACATTCTCCCTAAGAAATGCGGCCCCGGCCTACCGGGAAAATGCCCAGCGTGCCCTATGGCCAGTCCGGGCCTGGTCTTCATACAACTGCATCAAATCATATTATGCCATAATTAATGTATTCTGACAGCAAGCACCAGCAACTTTCATTACATATCTAGCTTTAATAATCAGAGATTAAAATGCTAAATGAAAAAAAAAATCTAATAGTGTATGGCCAGCTTTAGTTCTGGATAAAGTAGGGAAGGGTTAACATACCTATTTTGTTATTTCTTGCTGTATCTATCCTGCAGAGGATATTTTTTTCACTTCCTGGCTTTGAGATGTAACAAGACATAAGGGAATACCTCCCCAAAGTGAGGGCAACTTCCATTTTAGATAAATGTCACAAAAAAATGGTTCTAATTGGATGAATTATCTTTACCTTCCCCTCTGCTTTGGATCTTCCTTCACTTTCTGTGTTGATGATGATGGTCACCAGGGAAAGTAGAGAGGATAATTCCCCCTAGCAAGGACCAAGCAAAGCAATAGAAACTTTATAAATGCTCTAATCCTTCCATGCTCTATCCAAAACTACAACAAAAATGTTTTTCTTTTACATACATGTAATGGGTCAGATTTGTAATAGTTGGCTTATAGACCCTGTCTGCAAAATGGATGGGAAATATAATGATCTACATTTGTATTGCATTCAGATTCCATGATTTGAATTATCATTCACTACAATAATCCCTACAACATCCCTATTACAATTTATATGAGAGGTCGTCTTCCTTCCTATAGGCATCAAAGTTGTTTTGTGGTGTAACAAGGGTACAGTAATTGAAGATATACGACAGACATTTAGTATATGTAAATTAATTAATAATTATTTCACTTCATATTTATTGGAAAATTAAACAAGCTGATGATAAATAATGTAAGTAATTAAGATAGATGTCTATCTTAATAAGAATATACACTTACAATTTTTGTTTTATATTGTAGCATGTAATTCACATCCCAAGATAAATTAGCTTAGCAGAGGCAGCTCTCATCTGAAATAACTGATTCCACACTTTAATTAATGATTAAAAGTGGTTATGATTAACAAGCTCCTATGCTTGTTTCATCAAGGAGTGAATACACATAATTTCTGAGTCTGGATTTATGAGGTGGCTTATACAATGCACCTATTCATAGTTTACTTCTTCAAGCTTATACTTGCTGTGGGTGATTCACTACAGTGAAGGGCTAAATGCCCAATGTCCTAGGTATGGAGAAAGACAGCATATTACCGGAATGCAGTTTCCAAGCCTCAACTTGAATTTCGATCAAATATAGAGAAATGTCATTTCAGGCAATGGCTGGATAAAGAAAAGCATATAAATAAATTCTTACTGGGGCATTTTGTTGTTAACAGAATTCTGGAAACACACAATTACCAGTATATTTGGGTTCTACACTTACAATATAAAGTGGTTTTAGGTTAGAAAGGTAGTAAAAACATGGGGTTAGGCCTAATCAATTCAATGTCATATAAATAGGATAATATTTTTTAGGCAATTATGGTCATAAATCGCTCCCACCACCCTTCAAGACACACTAAACCAAGTCAATATTTGGAGCAAAGTTGTATCTACAGTATTCACACTTGGCTGTATAGGTATGAGTTTGTTCTGTCCAGTTTTGGATAACATTGCACAATCCTTAAAGCGGTGGTTCACCCTCCTTCACATCATTATACCATTACATTCGGCATCGTAGCGCGAGCTACGGTATGCCGGTCTTAAATTTTTAATCCCCGTACTCACTGTGCTATCGATCATTGAAGAATCCGACTCCCGCGGGGAATGGGCGTGCCTATGGAGAGGGAGGATGATTGACGGCCGGCTCTGGCACGTCACGCTCCCCGAAGACAGCCGGAGTAGGTCTCGGCTCTTCACGGCGCCTGCGCAGGCGCCGTGAATAGCCAAGCCTATTTCGGCTATTTCCGGAGAAGCGTGACGTGCCAGGGCCGGCCGTCAATCACCTTCTCTCACCATAGGAACGCCCATTCCCCGGAATCTTCAATGAGCCATAGCACAGTGAGTACGGGGATAAAAGATGTAAGACCGGCATACCGTAGCTCGCGCTACGATGCCGAATGTAATGGTCTAATAAAAAAAAAAAAAATTTTTTTTTTTTAACAGGGTGAACCCCCGCTTTAAATACATTCCACTCTTAAAGCGGTGGTTCACCCTAAATTTTGACTTTGGCTGTATTAAACCACCAGCCATCGACAATAACTGATCGTTTTGTTTTTTTTTTAATCGCGATCCTTACCTTTGTAATGCAGCATTTTGGGTCCTGTCAATCACTTTTCCCTGCGGGAGTGGGCGTGTATCACAATTTCCCCCGACCAGCGCTGTCTCCTGGGAATGAGTTATGAGAATCCCAGGAGACGCGCTGTGCTGTAATCCCGCGATATCTCGCGGGTCACGTGACTCAGCAAGCGGGTCATGTGACGTGGGCGGCGACGAGAATTCTCCATTTTTTTCACCGTATCCCGAAAGGACAAGCTGCTGGGCCTCACAGTGCCCACAGTAAAGATGGAAACGTCCATCTCGAGATTTTAAAACATATCGTTTTCGTGAGAAATGCAATGCAGCGGGCTGAAAGACTGGGAGACACGAGTGCTTATTTGAACAAGGTAAGCGCGGCAGAAGCACCCAAAAAAAAAAACGAAAACCCCCGGAACCCCCGCTTTAACGTTAAACTGCTATGCCTGGGTCCCATTGCCAAGCACAAGCGCTAATGTACACTTTTGCTATTTGTATATATAGCAGAATTCAAATAATAACATTAGTATTGGAATGCCTGGAAATGTTTGCACAGGAAATATTGCAGTTTACCAAACTTAAATGTGGCAAGATTATTTGGAGGAAGTGTGTGGAGCGGTTCTCCCTTTCCTCCAAGTGTTCTCCCTTAATGAACGTCCTTTTCAATCCAGAAATACCTGACGGTATGTCTTACAGGAGGATGTATCCATGGACGAGGGCTGGGGTCTTTCAGCTGCGACATCTGGTTAACCCGATCACACGTATTTTCTTATCATTTTCAGATTTACAATCAAAATATGACCTCCCAGCCTCCCTTCAGTATTCTTATTTACAATTTAAACATTTTTTTCTTTCTACCTTCCCCTCGCTCTCGCTGGAGAGGCCCACAGATTTTGAACTCTTATGTGTTGCTGGTCCCTATGAGTCCAAACAGATTTCATCCATATACAAGATTTTACATGACACGCCTCCCCTGACAGACATTACACATGGTTATATGAAAAAATGGTCTACTACTCTCCAACGCCCAATCTCGTTATTGGATTGGGGGAAAATATGGGACAATACGTCAAAAATCTCACGTTGTATAGTACAGAGGGAGACTTCCTTAAAAATGTTAATGTTTTGGTACAGGACCCCGGACTTACTGCACGCTCGTGACTCCACCCTTTCTAAGTGCTGTTGGAGGTGCGGTGGGTCTGTGGGTTCCCTTTTCCATATTTTTTGGGACTGCCCCCTCATTGGCCCTTTTTGGATTAAAATTCAAGAGCTCCTGCGTAAACTGCTATCTCACCCTGTACCTCTGTCGCCTATACATTTAATTTTGGGCTTGCCCCTTTCGGAATTGCCTAAAACTTCGCAGAAACTCATGTCCTTTGTTCTTTTAGCTGCAAAGGGAGCCCTTCCTAGGCTATGGCTCTCCACTTCACCCCCCACTCTCCATCACGTCCTTTCTATCATAGCTGACATATGGAGGATGGAACATTTGACTGCTAAGGTTGATGACACTTTATCTCTTTTTGATAAAATATGGAAATTATGGGACGATTCTTAGTTCTCATCCGATTTTTTGCCTGAATCTCTTCAGAACACTTGATCCCCATGGTGCTTCCATCTGCTTATAATAGGTTTTTGTGCTTTTGTTCTGGATTCATCTCTTTTTTTTTCTTACATTTTTTTGTTCTATTTCTTTTTATTTCTTTTTTCACCTGGAACTGATCATTCTCATTGAGTTCTGATTATCTCAGATTACGGTGTGTTTGCAATGCCTTGTTAAATGTTTGTTAAGAATTGTCTTGCCAGACTTTATCTGTGTTCCTGACATGCTTTCAGTTCAATTTGCTTTGTATCACAGAAAGTTGAAATACCTTTTCTCTTGTGATATGCTGTACATTGTCTTTATTCTTCTATAAATAAACAATTAAAAAAAAAAATGTGGCAAGATTATTTATTTTTTTACTTTCACCCCAAATTTTTACCAGGTGATCCAGCCAGTAAAACACTACCTCTGATAGGGTGGCTACCCTCTATTAGAGAGCAATTGAGCCACCCTTGGACAGCAGCATTGGAAACTTGTGGAGAGGGTATTGTTAAGCTGGGTATACATGTACAGTGGGGAGAACAAGTATTTGATACACTGCCGATTTTGCAGGATTTCCTACTTACAAAGCACGTAGGGGGTCTGTAATTTTTATCATAGGTACTCTTCAACTGTGAGAGAGACGGAATCTAATACAAAAATCCAGAAAATCACATTGTATGCTTTTTAAATAATTAATTAGCATTTTTTTTGGCATAGCATAAGTATTTGATCACCTACCAAACAGGAAGAATTCTGTCTCTCACAGACCAGTTTTTTTCTTTAAAAAGCCCTCCTGTTCTCCACTCATTACCTGTATTAACTGCACCTGTTTGAACTTGTGACCTTTATAAAAGACAGCTGTCCACACACTCAATCAAACAGACTCCAACCTCTCCACAATGGCCAAAACCAGAGAGCTGTGTAAGGACATCAGTGATAAAATTGTAGACCTGTACAAAGCTGGGATGGGCTACAGGACAATAGGCAAACAGCTTGGTGAGAAGGCAACAACTGCAATTATTAGAAAATGGAAGAAGTTCAAGATGACGGTCAATCTCTCTTGGTCTGGGGCTCCATGCAAGATCTCACCTCGTGGGGCATCACTGATCATGAGGAAGGTGAGGGATCAGCCCATAACTACACTGTAGGATCTGGTTAATGACCTGAGGAGAGCTGGAACCACAGTTTCAAAGAAAACCATTAGTAATACACTACGCCGTCATGGATTAAAATCCTGCAGCACACACAAGGTCCCCCTAATCAAGCCAGCGCATGTCTAGGCCCGTCTGAAGTTTGCCAATGACCATCTGGATGATCCAGAGGAGGAATGGGAAAAGATTATGTGGTCTGATGAGACAAAAATAGAGATTTTTGGTCTAAACTCCACTCGTCGTGTTTGGAGGCCAAGGAAGAAGAAGGATGAGCACAACCCCAAGAACACCATCCCAATCGTGGAGCATGGAGGGGGAAACATCATTCTTTAGGGATGCTTTTCTGCAAAGGGGATAGGACGACTGCACCGTATTGAGGGTAGGATCGATTGGACTACATATTGTGAGATCTTTGCCAACAACCTCTTTCCCTCAGTAAGTGCATTGAAGATGGGTCGTGGCTGGCTCTTCCAGCATGACAACGACCTGAAACACACAGCCAGGGCAACTAAGGAGTGGCTCCATAAGAAGCATTTCAAGGTCCTGGAAAATCAGCAGTGTATCAAATACTTGTTCGCCCTATGGATTTAAATTCTACCAGTTCAGCAGGAATAGGCCAAATATCAGTTTCACGTGTACTCTGTTCAACAGAAGCTGGTCTAACGATCAGCTTCTGTTAAGTGGTCCTGCTGGAAAACCAGCATTCGATCAGTGCATGCAGCTAACGGCTGCAGTACTGATCTGTGTATTTTGATAGGGGGGAGGGGATCCCCATACCCAGATCACTTGTGGATTTTTTCCTTCAACCTGCTGGTTGAACAACAAAATGAAACTCCCCTATGTGTATCCAAATTTAGATAGACTCGACTAACAAATTAAATGTGGACTCCAGTTAATACTTTTTAAGCAGTTACAGCAAAAGTTTTTTCCGCAAGAAAAAAAATTGGTCAGAGGTGCTCAGATAATGGCAGAACTCAGTCCCTAATATATAAATCCAATAAAGAAACGAGGTTGTCCATGGGACTTTGATGAGTTGTGCCACAATAAAATCATTAGACAATTAAAAAAGCTATACATTTAATTCAATAGAAAGTTTTAAATTCAACAACATAGAAACTGGGTGTCACGATCAGGCGTCGGGCTTGAAGACCAATTGCAAAAGCAGGCATACAGGCAGTCACTTCTGTAAGATGACACATGCTCCCCTGAGGTGCAGAGTCTAAGTACTAGCTGTTTTTCCCCAGAGCTCCTGATGGTGAAGATGGATTTAGCTGCAAGCTAGTACCAGGTC
The DNA here is from genome assembly GCF_905171775.1 of Rana temporaria. Taxonomy (NCBI): domain Eukaryota; kingdom Metazoa; phylum Chordata; class Amphibia; order Anura; family Ranidae; genus Rana; species Rana temporaria. Next base: position 166,918,488 of record NC_053491.1, read on the forward strand.
GCGGTCCTCAAGTTTACCCCACCAGGGTGTGAGCAACCCGGTGTCCAATAGCAGATAAACAGACAAGGATGAAACAGCAGTGTTGTCAGCAAACGAGCCAGGGGATCAATCACGAGTGGCTGCAGGTTGGGACCAAGCAGCAGAGTAGTCAAAGAACAGGCCGAGGGTCAAACACGGGTGGTTCCAGATTGTGATCAGGCAGTAGAGTAGTCCAGGAACAGGCCGAGGGTCAAACAAGGGTGGTTGCAGGTTGGGATCAGGCAGCAGGAAAGACAACAGCAAGGCACTGGCAGGGAAGGCACAATAACCTGGCAAAGAGGAAGTGTTGAGACAAGGCTTTTATAGGAAGTTCATGGGGGGAGCAAGGGGTTCAAGGTTCAACAGCAATCAAGACACCAAGCAGAGTAGTGTAATGGATCAGATAGGTTTATCCAGCAGATCAGGCAGGGAACAGTCCAGCATCCCAGATAGCTCAGAGGGTAGAGTCAATGCCAGACACAGAAGAGGTCCCAGGTTCAAGCCCAGGTCCTGACACTGGATGCCATATAAACAAGCACACTATACATGTGTTACTGAGCGTCATATATATATATATATATATATATATATATATATATATATATATATATATATATATATACACAATATACATTCAAGTTGAAGCATTTATGAGTAGAGGGCTCTATGCTTTTCATGGAGCAGTGTCCACTTCAGCAGGAGACAGCCATAACATTTTTGCATTTGTGGAAAGACCATGTCAGTAAAGAGAAAGAGAACAGCTTTTCTCCTTTTGGCATAAAGGTTTTCCTTAAACAGAACTAAAGTAAAAATGAAAAAGCTTATGAACAGGCAGGCTATTTGTTGTAGAAGAGACATGCTGCAATGTTCTTTAGACTGCACACTAAGCTGGGCATGTGCAGCTCAGGGTAAGTTTTCAACATGGTGCCTATATGCCAGAATGACTAGGTGCAGTGATTGTGATATTTATAATGTGAATAATACCGTTAACAGCATAAAGTGCAGATCCTGGAATATACAGTAAGTGCATGGTAATCCAATGAATGTGCTTTAAATACAGTGTGGAAAATTATTATTTGATCCCCTGCAGATTGTGTACATTTTTCCCACTTACAAAGAAATGAAGGGTCTATAATTTTTTTATTTTTTTTATCATAGGTGCATTTTAAATGATAGAGACAGAATATCAACCAAAAAAAAACACATAAAAGAAATGCTATAAATTAAGTTGCAGTTCAGTGAGTAAAATAAATATTTGATCCCCACAGAGGTAAGATGTTTCCTTATCGTTGGTGTCCCAGTTTTCACACATCTCAGGAGGGATTTTGACCCACTCTTCTTTACAGATCTTCTCTAAAACCTTAAGGTTTCTTGGCTGTCTCTTGGCAACTCAAAGCTTTTGCTTCCTCCATAAATTTTCTATAGGATTAAGGTCTGAAGACTGACTAGGTCACTCCATAACCTTAATGTGCTTCTTCTTGAGCCACTCCTTTGTTACATGGAGGTATGTTTTGGGTAATTGTCATGCTGGAAGACCCATCCATGACCCATCTTCAGTGTTCTGGCTGGGGAAAGAAGGCTCTCATACAAGATTTTACAATACATGGCCCTGTCAATGCGGCAAAGTTGACCTGTACCTTTAGCAGAGAAACAGCCCCAAAGCATCATGTTTCCTCCTCTGTACTTAGACTGTAGGGATGGTGTTATTAGGGTCATACTCAGCATTTTTCTTCCTCCAAACACAGTAAGTTGAGTTAAAGGGGTTGTAAAGACAAAAATATTTTCCTCTTAAATTAAAGTCTGACAGTAGCTGATGAAGTAAAAAGTAATGTTTTGCATTATAACTAGTTTGATACCTATTGAAATCGAGCTGTTTTATTCACCTCCGTCACTCCTGAATCATTATTCTCACTGACTTCCTGGTTTGCGGTGCGCATTCATTCTTGCTACATCACGGCCTAATGGGAACTATAGTTCCCATTAGGCTTAGCCTCCATGCCTGTGAGGGATAAGAGAGCATCTTCACGCAGGGCTGTAGTCATAGGGAGGGGGTGAGCACATTCTGCTTTCCACCATGCAAAACGGCTCAGATGCTGGTGGAAAGCAAGAAGAGGAGTGACAGGAAATGGCATTTTCAAACCTGGATTACTGTATTTTGGAGGTCAAAAGGAAAAACGAGGTAAGTGATATTTAAATGCTCTAGCTTACAGCAATCAATTGATCTAATAAAAAACGAACCTTTAGTGTTCCTTTAATGCCAAATAAGTTCAATTTTGGTCTCATCTAACCACAGCACTTTCTCCCAATCCTTCTCTGAATAATTTAGATGTTCATTGGCATGACTGTACATGTGCCTTCTTGAGGAGGGGGACTCACTGTGGTTGGACGAAGAAAAATGCTGAATATAACCCTAAGAACACCATCCCTACAGTCAAGCACAGAGGTGGAAACATTGGGGTAGATTCACGTAGAATGGCGTTACTTTGTGCGGGCGTAACGTATCCTATTTACATTACGCCTCTGCAACTTTTACAGGCAAGTGCCGTATTCTTAAAAGAAAGTTGCGGCGGCGTAGCGTAAATAGGCCGGCGTAAGCCCGCCTAATTCAAATTGTGAAGAGGTGGGCGTGTGTTATGTAAATCAACCCTGACCCGACGTGATTGACGTTTTTCACGAACGGCGCATGCGCCGTCTGTGGAATTTCCCAGTGTGCATTGCTCCAAAGTACGCCGCAAGGACGTCATTGGTTTCGACGTGAACGTAAATGACGTCCAGCCCCATTCACAGACAACTTACGCAAACGACGTAAATTTTTCAAATTTCGTTGCGGGAACGGCGGCCATACTTAACATTGGTGCGCCGCATATACGCCTCATATAGCAGGGGTAACTTTACGCCGGGAAAAGCCTAACGTAAATGGCGTAAATGTACTGCGTTGGTCGGGCGTACGTTCGTGAATTCGCGTATCTAGCTGATTTACATATTCTAGGCGTAAATCAGCGTACACGCCCCTAGCGGCCAGCGTAAATATGTAGTTAAGATCCGACCGGCCAGACTCAGAGATATGATGGCGTATCTGGAGATACGCCGTCGTATCTCCTTTGTGAATCTACCCCATTATGTTTTGAGGCAATTTCTCTGCTAAAAGTACAGACTGACTTTGCCGCATTGAGGGACCAATGGATGGGGCCATGTATTGTAAAATCTTGGATGAGAGCCTTCTTCCCTCAGAACAGAACACTGAAGAAAAAAAATGATATGTGCATATACCGGTAATTTTTAACTGGCTATCTATCTGGCTCTTTGGATTTTTATAACTCTAGGCAATTTGCTTATTTTTTTCATAGGCTCTTTTTAAATTGCTGAATTGAATTGCTGAATTGTTTGGATAGGAAAAAGATAATATAAAAGGAATAGGATAGGAATTGGATAGGAATAAGATAATATAAAATGAAAATGCAAAAGAAGAAAAATTAGGAAAATTATTACTTGTTTTGTTTTATATGGAATTTAAAAGATAACTACATTTCATGTTTACCTTGTGGCAATTAAACTTATCTAAATAAAAGTAATTTTGTATATTGCAGTAGGATACACATTTCTTGTTCTTTATGCAGCTAATGTGACAGCTCACACAATGAAAAATCTGAGATAAACGTAAAGCTGAAATATCTTCTAATTTCAGCGACACATACTCTTGAACTGTCAAGTCAATTTATAAGTTAAAAACCTGAATATATACAGTATTCTGCACTTAAGGCAAAGCATTTCTTACTCTCAATCATTCAAAGTTACAGTCATCAGAAATCACTATTTAGTAGATGTGTGGAAATATTTAAGGATAAACACATTTGTACTTCTTATTATGGTACTTTAGTTAATTAACATAATGCTGGCTCAGCTAATATTAAATCATAACATAACTGCCCTATGTGTGCTTTAAATACATTTTTGCTGATATCCAAGATTTGTTTTCTGTAACATCGTCAGACCTGACTGTGTCTGCAAATGTAGATGAAGCAGCTTTAGAGTAAAATGGTATTGATCTTTTCCTAGCAGCTGCCATAAATGACTCAAACTTTTATTTTTATTTGATAACAGCTCTAAGTGGGAGCAATGTGTTGGTAGGCATTCCCTTGTGCAGTACTAGGGAGCTGTTGAACTGCCATCACAGGTTCAGATAGGATGACAACATTTTTAAATTAAGCTGTGCAGGACTAATAATGTTGAAGTTGATACTTTTTAAGGTGTAGTTTGGCTGAAGAAACTAATACATTATGAAATTGACATAGAATAGCATATATAATTGGAAAATAGAGAAAACTAAAGTTTCGTTTTTTTACCCAATGACAACTTATTTTGTAGTTTGTGCAAAGAGCAATGGGAAAACGCAAGCTACAATATGCCAAAGCATTCATTCAGATTTTAGCTTCCAGTGGCAAAATCCTTACCTGATACATAGCCCAATGGTCAACCAAAGGAGCCCACCCAGGAGGTTGACAATGCTGCTGCTAATTGTGTGGCACTATCTTAGCATTGTCAACCTACAAGAGGAAGTTATGTTACTAGCAGCATCTCCAGGTAAGAAACTAAATTAAAACGAATTCACAAAAATAATTAGTTTAGAGTGTATTTAAGGCAAACCTTTGTTTGTTTTAGATAAAGTAGGGAGGAGTCAAACCCTCTATCAATTTTGCAGCCTGTGTCCCACTGGAGAGATTTCCCCTCACTTCCCACGTTGGCAACGCAATAGAAAATTAGATGACTAAGTTAGAGACCTGGGATTTTTCCTCACCTTTCTCTATGGTGACTATTCTAAGCTTTTGGAACACCCATCACTTTTGGTCTCTGTAACAATGGTCAGTAGGACAAACCAAGCATCCAACCCTTCTCTACTCCCCCCTCACCCCAAGGAGCCATTACAGGATTATTACACAAGGGATGTAGACACCACAAAGGCTGCTTATACACTTCCTGGTATTCAAGGAGTAAATCAAGCTCACGGCTGCTGTGTTTTGGCAGATTTACAAAAACAATTTCAAGTATTCGAAAACAGTAAAAACATCCATGAGGCTGAATATATGTCATGTTTGTTCAAGTGGCCTAACAAGGTGAGTAGAAAGAGAAAACGATTTTACTATACATACTGTACAATATAACTATCACCACTTCAGATCATCTTTGCAAACAAACACTATAGTAGCTAAACAGGAACAGAATTATTCTCACAGCATAAGAACTGGACTAAACCACCGTAAATTATATATATATTGTAATTGAATGTGACAGCAAACAGATCTACTTCTTCCTTGTCAGAGAACTATGACAGCAAGCTCAAAAATTCAATGATGCCTCCCTTGAGTTCAGTCCTATATAAGACAGAACAGAACAGCTGTTTTACTGTTCCTAAGTTAGAAAGTAAAGTCATTGTACCGTGCATTGGTGTTACTTCAGAAACACCTATTGGGAAATTCACTAATAGGCTGTTTACTTTGCAAAGGCATGTTCCTCTAGCTTAGTAAATGTGGTGAAAATTCACTTAGCGAAGAATACCAATAAAACAAGACAAAAACAACTTATTCTTTAAGCTGTGTGAATATTCTCTTGCAAAGGGGAAATCCTATGCAAAGTGAACAGACTTTTTAGCTTTCATAAATCAGCCTCTAAAGTTAAGCCACAAACAGACCGGTCTGTCAAAAGAACATACCTATGGATTAAGACCCAAATAACATAAAATGGACATTTCTGCCCTTTATGAAGCATTTTCTTAACTGTGAAATCCGTTTTGTCAGTCACAAAGCCCCTCATAAAACATAATTTAAAAGATTCAACCTGTTTTTTATCTTTTCATAAAAATAAAAAAAATGCAGGGACCCTGGCCTAAGTAGGAGAATCCCTAGCTTTAATTTAGTGTTGCAGCTAGGCTGTAGTCAGCCCAAGCCTAGATTGTTACAGTTCTTCTTTTGCTGGGTTTCCCAAAGCTTAGGCGAAGGCCCCGTACACACGACCAGTTTCCTCGGCAGAATTCAGCTTCCGACCGAGTTTCTGGCTGAATTCTGCCGAGGAAACTGGTCGTGTGTACACTTTCGGCCGAGGAAGCCGACGAGGAGCTCGACGAGGTAATAGAGAACATGTTCTCTATTTCCTCGTTGTTCTATGGGAGCTCTCGTCCCGCCGAGCTCCTCGGCGGCTTCAGGGCTGAACTGGCCGAGGAACTCGATGTGTTTGGCACGTCGAGTTCCTCGGCCGTGTGTACGAGGCCTAATGTTTACTTCTGCCTGATGCAGGGGAGTTTTCATAATAGATAGAGCAAAAAGGTACAATAACATTGAGTTAGGACTATTTATGTCTCTATGGCAAATCACCAGGAGATATATTGTCAGTGGGAGGGAGGGGATTTGAGTGAGGGGATTAAAAACTTGGGGTGACCTTCCGGAAAGGTCCTTGCCTCATGGGCCCTTCCTAGAAGAGGGAATGTGTGGATGGACTAGGTTTTCCAGTCCTGGTGCTTGGTGAGGAGGAAGCTAAGAGAAAGCCTGTGTTATATGCGATCTTGCTGGAGGATACATCCAAAGTGGTTTAGGAAAATGGGTGTCTATATGAAGTATCCTAAGAAAAGACATCATTGCTGAAGAGTTTCCTAGAGAGCTGAATATACAAATATGCTGCGATAAGCATCGCAGGAAGTCAGAGCTGTTCATTCTAAAGGTATTTGCGCTGCTTGGAAAAAAGAAATGTTCCTGGACTGCCGCACTCGCGATTTATTGAAACAAAATGAACAAAGGATAAAATCCAAAGCTGTATAACATTGAAAAAATTCATGCAACACTGCAATCAATGGTAGAAAATGGACATAGGGGACAAAAAAGCTAACATGTTTCATATCATGGATAGATGCTTAGTCATAGCTGTATTTGTGCTGCTTGGAGATGTTTTACAGTCTAAAGATTACAGATTTCTGGTTTTGGTATAAAGGCCCTTGTCTCAGTATGGGCTGTGATTAAAAGCCTGGAGTTACATTTTGCCTTGAGTTTTTTCTGCCTTAGTGAACACTCTTTTAAGTGTTTCTTTCACACCACAACGAGTCAAGCTTTTCACCCTGTGGTTTGAAATGCTAGCCCACCGAGCCATCTGGGGATCATCATTTGCCTCTGTATGGGGGGTTCTAGGCTAACATACAGTTCTCTGAATGGCACTCATTCAGAACAAGCTGTAGGGCAGCCACTTGGCACCAGATCCAGAAGCTATTGGCGAACATTGTAGATGTGACGCCTACTAAATTGATATTCAGCTTCCACAGGAATTGGCCAGGTATGGAACTATGCAAAAAAAAATCACACACGACTGACCAGAAACATTTGCAATCTGCCATGAGCACAACTCTTTTGAAACATCTAAAAGTGAAGAAATACATTAAGAAAAAAATTGTAGGAATGCTGTGAGAATAGGAACACATAACAAACATAGTGTGATTTTCTAAATTTTGACTGCAAAAGTGGAAATATGATTTAAGTATTTGAAATCAAATATCCTTTATAACCTTTACCAACAAACAGAAGATATATTGTGAGTATATTACAAAATATAACCACAAACATACTGAACACAGCAATGCTGGAAATGATTTAATAAAAGGGCACTAAACACATCTTCATGTTGTATTGATTATTTACTGCTACCATTACCAACCTTGAGCCTATTAAGGATGCTCTACATGGTTGGATTTTGATAAATAGTCCCATCAGCAATCACGATAAAGTATTTAATTAAAAGAATGAAAAATATTTTAAAGGCACTTCTACATCATAATTCTTCAGGCTTATTACTTTCTTTGCTATTTTTGCAGACAGTATAACTGCAGCACGCTCATTAACAAGAAGACATTATCAAAGGACCTCTTCTAATTTTAAATTGAATTCTAAATTGCTAAATTCTCATACTGACATCTACAAATGATTGTTCATCTAATTGCCTGGACTATTTTAGCATTTTTGTTAGCATCTACTTAATGCCTGAAGTAAAAATCTATTATTCAGTTTCATTTATTTTAATCCGTTGAATTATACTCAATATCACAAAGATGTATATAACTACAAATGCTTTGTTATTCAGGTAGCACACATCATTTCTGATTGTTAAAGGACACATCCTGTATTATTATTATGCAACACTTAAAACACTTTTGAGGGGGCATGAAGTTAACTCTGGGTAAGCTTCCTCTGAATTTATTTATTGTCCTTATAAGTTCCATTGTTGGCACTTCTATATATTAGGTAAGGTGCGTGCATTGCATATATGCTTTATGAATGCATGCAATTAAAAACTAAAAGGCTAGGTAGCTGGCAATATAAAAAAGTTAGCAGTAACAGCGTTCATATTTCTCACAGTAACAGCTTCCCTAAAAATGTTACAAATGAGTTTCATTATTTTCTCCAAACTGGCTGGTGGGCTGAACTTTGGAATATTCTATGTTATGTTCTTGCTGCAATTTGCATCTTGCTAGGTTTAATCTGATTGAGTTACTTGTCATATTCTGCTTTGCTGTGGATGGACCTAAGGCTTGCATGCAAACGTGTTATTTCCAATTACATATTTAGTAAATGTACAAACCTAGCCTTTTCAGTGGAGGACTGTCATATTCTGGTCCAAAGATACTATGCAAAGAAGATCCATTGTATTGAGCATTGTTTAGCAGTTTTACCTAACTGAAAGGAAGACTCAACTTGATATCCGCCATATGATTATCTAGTTATCTAAGATCAAATACAGTAAATGATAGACATGTGCACACTGAAATATTTTGTTTTGGAATTTCGTTTTCATCCGAAAAATAAATTTATTTAGTTACTCCCGAAATTCGTTTTTATTCATTTTGTTTTTCGTAAAGAAAAGCATTCGTCCAAAAATCAAAATTGATTAAGGTCGAATCTGTCATTGAAGGCCTATGGTGTCTGTCGAATGTTCTAAGAAGATTCGACGAAATCTTAAAAAAAAAAAAAAAAAAAGAAGATTTGACTGAATCTTAAAAAAAAAAAAAAAAGAAGATTCAACAGAATCTTTAAAAAAAATTGAAAATTTGACGGAGCAACGAAACTGTACGGTACCGCAATCGTACATTTCCGGTCGAATGTTCCGCCTACAAGCTATAGAAGAATTCTAATGTTGTATGACTAATAATAATTATATTTATTAATTATTATTACTAGTCAACCAACATTAGAATATAGCATATGGGCAGAGCATTTCACCATAAATGTCCGCTTGCTGCGACCGTATGTTTTTAGCTACTTCGTCGAATCTTCATATCTCTCTATGTCAAATCTTTTCTCTCTATGTCGAATATTTTCTCTCTATGTCGACTCTTCTTCATGACTCTATAATGTTGAATCTTTTCTCTCAATGTCAAATCTTTTCTCTTGATGTAGAATAATATTGGACTTATAGAGTTAAGGTTAGGCACATTCGACCGCAACGAAAATAAAGCATTTGTTTATGTCGGATCTTTTGTTTTTCGTTTTCTGTGCTTTCGTTATCATTTGTTAAAACAATAACGAAAATACTTGAAATTCGTACGAAAATGCATTCGGAAGAAAAGGAATGCACATGTCTAGTAAATGATCATATGTTAACATATTTCTCAACTTTATCCCTTAAGTATTTCAAACACGGGATATTTTAGGATTTCTCTCAATGGGAGCAGCTATGCCAATTATTATACAGTGCTAATTTACTGTCCCTAATTGAATCACCTGTGCAAAGATAAAGGATCTTTGAAAACATGACCTACTGGGGGGGGGGGGGGGGGTTTAAAGATTAGAGGTGAGAAATATTGTTTTATTCAATGACCATGAACAGATACATCCCAGATAGCAAGAATAATTTTAACAAAGAAAGAGTAAAGGAGGACGCCCTCCTTTCCTCTTTCTTTGTTTTAAGGGCACCCATTGTTCTGAGGAGGGCAGCAAGACCACAGGCATTTCATCTGTTATCCAGAGGGATGGTTGCACCACTTATCTATAGACTGGCCCCCAAGCACAGCAGATTGTGTTGTGTTGAGCAAGAATAACTTGCCACACATTAGTGGCAGTGTTGAATTGTAAGACTGTTAGCTTGCTTCACATTTTCACTGGCAAGTTGTACACTTGCAGGGCACTTGAAGCACAAGTTCTAGTTGACACTTTTTCAATTTGTAGCAAATTTGCATGGTAAGTGTCTAGCAAGAGCAAAGTTGCAGTGGTGAGTCTACAGCAAGTCACAGTGACCCCTATGGGATGACTATTGCACAACACAACTGAACCAGAATTAGCAGCAGACTTGATCTGGAGTCATGCAATGCGGACTTGCTGCAATTGTGCAACAAACTTGTGAAGCCTGGCAAGTCTAGCAATAGCTTAGCAAGTCATTTTCAAACTTGCAGCTCAATTGCTTGCTATCTGGGATTGATCATGATCAGCAGTTAAATGTGGCTTACTCTGTCTCTTAAAGCCTCTGAGATTACTGTGCCAGGTACACACTATTAGGACCAAGAACAAAATGTATAGGGTGTATTTTTTAAAGCAGTTGTTACCCTTTATTTTTACCTGGCAATTCTGTCAGTAACACACTAATGGCCCCTACACACGATCCGAATATCGTACGAAAACTGTCGTCCGAGGAAGAATCGTACGATAATCAGATCATTAGTACAAAGCTGATCACGACAATTTATCCAATATTATTTGATCGGACAAGCACGAAAATGTTCCTCGTTTGATACCAGATCGATTTTACGTCCAAAAATACAATACAAATACATTACAACACATGACATCACTTCCGGTGATCTGTCGTCCGATTTTCGGATCGGGTGAGAGGTTGATTTACTAAAACTGGAAAATGTAAAAGCTGGTGCAGCTGACCATGGTAATCAACCAGCTTCTAACTTCAGTTGTTCAATTAAGCTTTGATAAAAAAAAAAACCTGGAAGATGATATGTAGAGCTGCACCAATTTTTGCACTCTTCAGTTTTAGTAAATGAATCCCTGACTGTCCAGGGTGTTTTGCTTTGCAGAGGAAGCTTAGATCTCTGTAGTGTATTAATGCTTTTACTAAACAGGATAGAACTGCACATATAACTGTGAGATATACAACACACACAAGCCAATTATCCTTTCTAGCAAAATAAGCATGTACAATATGTAAACTAAGCAGTTACTCAACTTCCATTGATGAAGCTATCTCACAGAGTCTTCTTCATGTGTCTTTGCTCAGAGTCCAACAGCCTTCAACATGTTGTTCCTTTGCCTCCCAAAACAACTCTGTCCTTTGTCTGACCACATGCCTGTTTGAAGTTCTCTCCTCCCCTAACTTCCTCTACATCATATCCTGTAAAGAACTTCCTCTGCTTGGCACATTAAACCAGTCTGACTTGTTCATTTGTATATCAATAGGGAGAGCCTAACTTCTTAAAACCACCACATGTTCTTAAAGCAGGGGTGCCAAACCTTTTGAAGAGTGAGGGTCACTTAAGCAACTTGGTAACCAGTCGCGGACCACAATAAGCGGAGCGGACAGATGACAGGTCACAGCTACTCTATAGACCCTCCGATCCGCCCAGATGGAAGGGTTCAAATGTTTTTCAGATTGGAGGTAGGCGGGCGTAAACGGACATCTGTCACTCTGTAGAGGTGAATTGAGGGTCCCATTAGGTCGGGCTGATCGTGTGAAAAGGGCTTAATGCCGCGTACCCACGATCGGATTTTCCATCAGAAAAAACCTTGGATGGTTTTTCCGACAGAATTCCGCTCAAGCTTGGCTTGCATATACACGGTCACACAAAAGTTTTCTCAATATTCGACCATCAAGAACGCGGTGATGTACAACACTATGACGAGCCGAGAAAATTAAGTTCAATGCTTCCGAGTATGCGTCGAATTGTTTCCGAACATGCATCGGAATTTTTCATGTCGGAATTGCTACAGACGATCAGAATTTCTGATTGGAATTTTTTCAGTCGGAAAATTTGAGAACCAGCTCTTAAATTTTTGTTGGCGGAAATTCCGATAGGAAAAGTCCGATGGACCCTACACACGGTCGGAATTTCCGACCAAAAGCTCACATTGGACTTTTTTTGTCGTAAATTCCGACCGTGTGTGCGGGGCATAAGGCCTGATTCACACCTATGCATTTTTAGTGCTTTTTTCATTGGAAACCATGTTAAATGGACTGTAGTGCAAATCTGCAAAATGCAAAAAGGACTAAAAATGCATAGGTGTGAATCAGGCCTAAGACTGCTTTCACACCGATGTGCTGCGGTTTACCCACACCGCGAGTGCAGCTGTGTCCATCCTGCGGGTTAGCTGAATTTTGCCATAGACTCCGCTCATAGCAACACACCAGGGTGACAATGCTCTGTTCTGTTACTCTGTTCTGTATCTATGGAGCAGCGGTGTTGTAACCTTAAGGTAGAAAGTGTGTTAGGATGACAGAACACCCCCCTCATCATCTTTAAAACATAGAGGGTTGTTCTGTAGTCTACAAAAGAGCCATGGGCAGGTTTGATTGGTTGGAATTTTAGTGCAGCAGTGCGCAGGAAGCTAAGAGGAGTATTTCTGGCAGGATGAACATGTATTTTTATATACTTGGAGCCAAAACAAGATGGAATGTGACACATTCTAGAGATGCACTGATTTTTATATTTTTTTATTAGAAATACGATTTAAGACATGAATGTAACAAAAGCAACATTCTGCATTCAGACAAAACAACAGCAATTGGAACTTAACAAAGGGAACTAATGCTGTCAAAAGCTCTACTCTTTGCTTTTTACTTCTTTGGAGGCTGCAAACAAAGTGGGTCTAATACAAAAATGTAATGGCTAACCATGACTTTTTCAGTGCCCACAGAACAATTTAATGTCAATAGACAGTTTATTTCTATTAGTACTATGCATTATATTGTAATAATTTGAGCTTGTGAAGACATCTGTCAGCTTTGCAAAGATATATTTTTCCTCGTCTCCTGAACCTTGCTGACCACATTGTATTTGTGTGCCAAACAGCAGGATAATATTGTACATGTGCACATCAATGTATGACATACAAGAGGAACTTTAGTGTTTTGTTAAAAGCAGAAATATGACCAAGTATGTGATCTGTCTGTGTGCTGTGACTGTGTGTAGCTTCTAGGTGAGTGGAAGCCAGGCGTGCGGTCTATATATGCTGTAACTGATTGTACGGCTGGTTCTTGTGTTTGTCACAAATGTGCATACTGGGTTGATGCATATGTCACAAATGTTTCTGCCAGGCAGATGCTGGTACCGACCAGTCCCAAAATCTTGTTTTTGCAAGTTAAGGGTTTTTAAAAAGTTATCTTAGCAAAGACGTTTTTCTTGTGATAATGTGTTTATCACTGTGGCCCACAATATTGCTTACTCATTCATCTAAATAAGATCATCCCACACATAACTTACATTTCTGATTTTAGTGAATATTGTTCAGTTGAATCACCCATTGGATGCTGGTATCTCTCAAGACCATTATTGGCGATGTCTCCATGTTATAGTTCTTGACTCATTTTTCTAGCTGTGGGTGGGGGGTCCTACTGCATTATTAACAATGTAAAAATTCTAGCAGAGCCTGGGAAAACAGTTGGAGGAAAGCTACAGACTTGTGAGTTTTATACACAGTATGTAAACTATATGGATTAGAGCAGTGTTGCTCAACTCCAGTCCTTAAGGTGCCCCAACAGGTCATGTTTTCAGGATTTCCCTCAGATGAAATAGCTGTGGTAATTACTAAGGCAGTGAAACTGATCAAATCACTTGTGCAAAATAATGGAAAACATGACCTGTTGGCGCGCCTTAAGAAATGGAGTTGAGAAACACTGGATTAGAGCACATCCATACTGTTTCTCAAATTCTTTTGCATAGTGCAGGTCAGTGACCAGGCCTGAGTCTGTTACATTACTCCAACTATGTATGCCTGTCATATATTGGCATTATATGTCATTTAACAGGTGTTATAAGTAAGTAAGTAAGTAAGTGGCATTTTCTGCAGTAGGGAATGGCCAGAGTGGGATTGCTTTTACACTGTTGGACAGTTTTCAACTTGTATTACAATCTATGCAAACCAAGAACCAGTGTTTTTATGCAAACGTTTATTAGATATATGCAATGATGCATAGTAGTGTGCAAAGGGTTAATGTAGATTTTTTTTCCACTTACTGCCACTTCAAGAGAAAGTCCAGTGGCAGCCTTCACACCAGAGTCTGCCTAGTAAGTTCTAGTGAGTTAAGCAGTTATAGGTGGGGGCAGGGGCCATTTGTTTCTTACTGATGTATGGTGAGGGGACACACTGGATACCCTTTTCTGCCATTGTGCTATGTGCTGGGTGTCCAGTGTGCTCCAGTGCCTTTAAAGAGGGATGGGCTACCTCTAGGCTCACCTGCCCTCTATTTAATCATTAGAATGCGTGTGCTTCCATTGTGGAGACATATATAATTTGAAGTGGCTCTGCAGCTTACGCATGCGTTTGCAAATGTGTGCTAACTAAACCCCCTTTTTAACCCAAACAGGGGTTTTCTTTTACTTTCACTTTCAATGATAATGGTAAACAGGACAAAAGAAGAGCAACAATGTTAAAATAAAAATAACAATGGCCCAGATTCACAAAGCACTTACGCCGACATATAACAAGTTACGCCAACGTAAGTGCAAATGTGCGCCGTCGTAACTGTGCGCCCGACCCACAAACAGATATTCGCCTAAAAACAGGTTACACCCGCTGACGTATCTTGCTTACGCCGGCGTAGGGTGGGTGCACATTTAGGCTGGGTGCATGTTGCCACTCCCATTGATTAGCCATTCAAACATGCAAATGAGGGAAATGCGGTGATTCACGAACCTGCTTGCGCCCGACGCAGGCTACGTGAGGTGCGCGTAAGTTGTACGTCCAGCGTAAAGTTATTCCCCATAAAGAAGGTGCAACCCAGCAGCAGACATGCAAAGATCTGCACCAGGGAACACAAGCCGGCGTATTTTACGTTGGACGTGTGTCTAGCTGGGCGTAGGTTACATTAACGAGGTACGCAGTGATCCGGCGTAGTTTAGGCAGTTGTTCCGACGTGGTTGTGAGCAGGGGCATGTGTCCACGTCACGGTGCATGCGCAGTTCGTAACTGTTTGGCACTCGGCCCATCATTTGCATTAGTCATGCCCACT
The DNA here is from genome assembly GCF_905171775.1 of Rana temporaria. Classification (NCBI taxonomy): domain Eukaryota; kingdom Metazoa; phylum Chordata; class Amphibia; order Anura; family Ranidae; genus Rana; species Rana temporaria. The sequence goes on from NC_053491.1 coordinate 166,933,704, forward strand.
TCCACCTACGCCGGCCTGCGCCCTCGAAACCTACGCCACGCTGACGCAGCGTTGGGGGCAATAGCTTGCTGAATGCAATGCTTGCCTCTCCGCGCTACGTTGGTGCGGCGTACGGCGTTTGTGCTACGGCGGCGTAATGTGCGCCCACACTCTGTGAATCTGGGCCAATATCTTTTACTTTCTGCTATAATAAATATTTCAGTGTTTAAAAAACAAAAAACAATGTTTTCCTCAGTTTAGGCCGATTTGTATTCTTCTACATATTTTTGGTACAAGAAATCGCAATACGCGTATATTGATTGGTTTGCGCAAAAGTTATAACGTCTACAAAATAGGGGATAGATTTATGGCATTTTTATTATTATTATTTTTTTACTAGTAATGGCGGCAATCAGCGTTTTTTTTTTTATCGAGACTGCGATACTGCGGCAGACAAATTGGACACTTTTGAGACATTTTTGGGACCAGCTAAATTTATACAGCGATCAGTGCTTTAAAAAAATGCACTGATTACTGTATAAATGTCACTGGCAGGGAAGGGGTTAACACTAGGTGGCAATTAAGGGGTTAACCGTGTTTCCTAGGTGTGTTCTAACTGTGGGGGAGATGGGACTGACTAGGGGAGGAGAGAGATCGGTGTTCCTACTTAGTAGGAACACATGATCTGTCTCCTCTCCCTTGACAGAATCGGGATTTGTGTGTTTACAGATCCCGGTTCTACCTCTGTCAACAAAGGGATTTTGGATGCCTGTCGGTCATCGCACCTACCGGGCACTCGCATCGGCTCCGGAGACAAGCCTCTTGCGCGCGCCGCCGGAGGCGTCTTAAAGCTACGTACAGCTACGATGGTTCGCGCAGGGGAGCCAACCTGCCGCAGTATAATTGTGGTGGCTGGTCCGGAAGCGGTTAATGGGGAGGAGAACAGCAGTGAAAACAGCGTTCTAATCCCTCTCCACCCAAAACTAAAAAAAGTTTTGCCTCTAGTTAAACTTTAAATAGATGTTCCGCCCCAAAAAAACAGCATTAAAAGCCAGCAGCTACACATACTGCAGCTGCTGGCTTTTAATAAATGGACACTTACCTGTCCTGGAGTCCAGCAATTTCGACACGCTGTCGGGTGCTCCGCCGCCATTGCGGGTATGGGAACCTGGCAGTGTAGCCTTTGGGCTTCATGCCGGGAACCCTACTGTGCATGCACGAGGCCCTGCTCCTCTCTCCTATTGGCCCGGTGGCCGGGGGAGGAGGAGGGAGCCCGGCGGTGACGTCACAGCTCCACGGCAGGAAATCCCGGAAGGTATCCTGGCCCCCCCCTCAGGTGCCAATTGTGGCACACCTGAGGGGGGGAATAAGATGAGCGGAAGTTCCACTTTTGGGTGGAACTTCGCTTTAAGTCATACAGGCAGTGCACATAACAGATGCCTAAACATAACAAGGTGAAGTAATGTAATGGAGGCTGCATGTTACGAGGTGAAACTATGTGTATGCCTGGCATTTTTTAATGCATAATGTGAGCTCAGCTTATTACAAGAGAATACAACATTAAAATTATGATACTTGTTAGTCTATAAATGTGAGCAGGTAACAAAGTTATGGAAAATATGCAAATATAGGTTGATAGAAATATCTATTCTTCATGGAGAGCGTTAAAAAGGATATTTCTCTGAAGACAACAGCAAGTTATTTTGTTTCTGACATACCCTCCTTCCATAAGGAGATAAACATTCCGAATATCTCAGCAAACCTTATACGGATAAATGATTTCATGTTGCAATACGGGGTGATATATGTACACAGTGCACCTTTTATGACACCCATTATGTTTTTTTCCAAGGAGTAGAAGTTCCTTTTTAAATGATTTACTTCTTTCTTAATGTAAGTCATACTAATATATCTTTAAGTATAGCGAACCTCTGTCCTAAGCAGATACATCACTGTGCTAACATAACCATGCTTGCTTTACATTAACCCTTGTGACTAGGCTGCTTGAAAGACAAGATATATGATCCCTACTCATGGTCTCATCTACTATTTACTGACCATTTTTTCCGTTCCTTCATTGTGCATCACAGGCTCTGACAGTCTTTAACGCTAGATTCACATGCATGATTTACTTACATTGTTAATACCTACAAACTGACTTTATTAAATTTGGCCACAATCCAAACATTTGGCATTTCCAGCATTAATACAGTGCGGACCACACAAAGAATATCTTTAACCTTTATTGATTGCCTCAGGTTGATGCATAGAATTAAATGTCTGCATTACTGATGCGTAGGGGATCACTTTTTCATTCTTTCATCCACCATTGCTTCAACATCAATCACATATCCCAAATAGTCCATTCTTCTGCTGTTTTACTGCTCACTCATATTGACCTCTTTTTAGCCAAGACAGAATATCTTCTTCTTGAACGCAGTCAATTATCCCATCTGGGACATTGATGTTCTGCCAATGAGCTCATTAAACATTATTGAGGTGCATTTATCTATCTTGGTTTAGAATTACTTTTTATGAAGCCTTTTATAAACTTCTCATTAGATCATATATTCAGATAAAATGCCAAAGAGATAGTTAGAATGAAGCATGAGAAGATAGCTAAGGATATATGTCAGTGACCTTTGGATTCTTCATCTTTTTAATGCACTGATAATGTAGCTGAATATGATGTAATGTGCTGGATTTGATGTGTGTACTATACAAAACAGTCCTCAGTGGTAGGGGAATGGTCTTTCAATTTTACATACAACATCAAATGAAAAGGATGCTCTCATTAAACATTTGACAAGCTCCAAGAGGACTATATATTTGGGGAGTTTTGGTTCTGTCATGCGAAAAACAAACAATTGCCATTGGCACCAGAAGGTGGAGAATGCTATTATGCTTCTGCTTTCAACATTCAGTATTTTATCAAGCAATAATCCATTGTTTCATTGAGCAACATCAATTACCATGACTAGAGTTGAGCAGACACCTGGATGTTCGGGTTCGGGTCCGAACCCGTACTTTAAAAAAAAAGTTTGGGTTCGGGAACCCGAACCCGAACTCCGAACCCCATTGTAGTCAATGGGACACGGACTTTTAGAAAAAAAAAATGAGCGGAGGCCCCCGCAAATTCAATAACCAGACCCTTTAGGTCTGGTATGGATATTAAGGGGAACCCCACCGTCAATTTAAAAATAAAATGACGTGCGGTTCCCCCTAAATATCCATAACCAGACCCGTTATCCGAGCACGTTGACCTGGCCGGCCGCAGAAAAGAGGGGGGGACAGAGTGCGCCCCCCCCTCTCCTGAACCGCACCAGGCCACATGCCCTCAACATGGGGAGGATGTCCCCATGTTGATGGGGACAAGGGTCTCATCCCCACAACCCTTGCCCGGTGGTTGTGGGGGTATGCGGGCGGGAGGCTTATCAGAATCTGGAAGACCCCTTTAACAAAGGGGACCCCCAGATCCTGACCCCCCCCCTGTGTGAAATGGTAATGGGGTACACTGTACCCCTACCATTTCACGAAGGAAGTGTAAATTCTTGTAAAAAAAAAACACACACCTTAGAATAAAGTCCTTTATTAATAAAAAAAAAAGAAAAAAACTCCAGCGGTGATAATCCACTTGTTCCCGGCTTCCTGCTCCAACGTTGTCCTGATCCAGCGACGGGTGCGGGTGATCTCCAGCGATGAGAAGATCCAGCGACGGATGCGGGTGATCTCCAGCGATGAGAAGATCTATCCATCCAGAGAGCAGCATCGCCGACCTCCTCTAACCGCTGGACACAGCCCAGCGAATGACGTGCTGAAGCTGTGACATTACTTATATAGGGGAGGCAGGGCCACCCGTCACGTGACCCCGCACCCTCTGACGTACCCTCTGCTACGTTACTGGGGAAGCCCAGGAAGAGGGAAGACTGGGCTTACCCAGTGACGTAGCAGAGGGTACGTGAGAGGGTGCGGGGTCACGTGACAGGTGGCCCTGCCTTCCCTATATAAGTAATGTCACAGCTTCAGCGCGTCATTCGCTGGGCTGTGTCCAGCGGTGAGAGGAGGTTGGCGATGCTGCGCTCTGGATGGATGGATCTTCTCATCGCTGGAGATCACCCGCATCCGTCGCTGGATCTTCTCATCGCTGGAGATCACCCGTCGTTGGTTTAGGACAACGTTGGAGCAGGAAGTCGGGAACGAGTGGATTATCACCGCTGGAGTTTTTTTCTTTTATTAATAAAGTACTTTATTCTACGGTGTGTGTGTGTTTTTTTTTACAAGAATTTACACTTCCTTCGTGAAATGGTAGGGGTACAGTGTACCCCATTACCATTTCACACAGGGGGGGGTCAGGATCTGGGGGTCCCCTTTGTTAAAGGGGTCTTCCAGATTCTGATAAGCCTCCCGCCCGCATACCCCCACAACTATCGGGCAAGGGTTGTGGGGATGAGACCCTTGTCCCCATCAACATGGGGACATCCTCCCCATGTTGAGGGCATGTGGCCTGGTGCAGTTCAGGAGAGGGGGGGCCGCACTCTGTCCCCCCCTCTTTTCTGCGGCCGGCCAGGTCAACGTGCTCGGATAACGGGTCTGGTTATGGATATTTAGGGGGAACCGCACGTCTTTTTTTTTAAATTGATGGCGGGGTTCCCCTTAATATCCATACCAGACCTAAAGGGTCTGGTTATTGAAATTGCCGGGACCTCCGCACATTTTTTTCCCCGAACTCCGAACCTGGACCCGTACTTTTTCCAATTATTCGGGTTCGGGTTCGGGAAAAACCCAAAGTCCGTACCAAACCCGAACTTTACAGTTCGGGTTCGCTCAACTCTAACCATGACCAATATGGAAGCTGATATGGGTTTTCCAAAGTGTATGCCCAGCAAAATGTTATTTCTAAGTTTTGGATACAGTGGGGAAGGAATACTTCCGCACTTCTTATCTGACTGACAAAGACTGGAAGTAAGAGTAGCTCTCCAGCAGCAATACAGGCGAAAATATTTTTTTGTTAACAGGACAGGGAATAAGGGTAAACGCCCCTTAGGCCTCGTACAGACGAGCGGATCTGTCCGATATAAATGGTCCGCGGACCGTTTTCATCGGACATGTCCGCTGGGATCATTTGGTCTGATGGCTGTACACACCATCAGACCAAATTTCCCACGGACAGACGACGCGGTGACGACGCGGTGACGTGGCGGTGACGTGGCGGCAACGATGACGCGGCGACGTGCGCGAACCCGGAAGTTCAATGCTTCCACGCATGCGTCGAATCACTTCAACGTCATTTGCGGGTTCTCGGGCCAGCGGACATGTCCGATGAGTCATACTGACCATCGGACATGTCCAGTGGACATGGTTCCAGCGGACATGTTTCTTAGCATGCTAAGAAACATTTGTCCGCTGGAAACCTGTCCGGTCAGCTGGAAAATTGTCCGGTCGGCCCTACACACCACCGAACATGTCCGCGGAAACTGGTCCACCGGACCAGTTTCAGCGGACATGTTCGGTCGTGTGTACGAGGCCTAACAGATGCCTGGATAGCAGTAGAAACCCAACAGGAGTTATAATCGTTCCTCATTCATTTAAAACTAGAAACATTTTTTTTGGTTTTACATACACTTTAAAGATATATGACACCTATATTAACCATCTTGATAGAACAGGACTGTTGATAGATACTAAATTATATCTTGATGCCTCGTACACATGACCAGTTTTCCTGTCTGGAAAACTTCCATGACAGCTTTTGGCCAGGAAATCTGGCCGTGTGTATGCTCCATGGCAGTTTCCCGACAGGAAAAAAGAGAGCTGGTTCTCTTTTTTTCCCTGCCGGGATTTGCGGCGGTTTTAAAACCCAGCAGTTTTCCTATGGGAAACATTGCTGTGGAGCATACACACGGCCGGGATTCCCAGCCAAAGCTCTCACCGCAGTTTTCCCAATAAGAAAACCTCTCGTGTGTACAGGGGTAAAGTTACCAAGCAGGTTCTCGTTTTCCCCCTGGGATTCCCAACGGACTTTTTACCGCCGGGAATACCGGTCGTGTGTACTGGGTTTTAACATTTGCTGATCACAAATGCCTAGATACTATATTTCTTTTGCAAAAAGAAGTACCTGCAGAGAGTAAAGTATATACTTGTGCTGCTGCCTCTGCTGCAAAACACCATTCCATTAAAAGAAATTCTCCGCCAACCCAAGTTACTCTGTACACATATGGTGGTCATGCCCCAAACTTTGCTTTCTAGCCCAGAATTTTTGGATTGCTTCAAACCTTATTCAATTTGATAGTCCCTAGGGGTGCATGAATGACCCTCCTGGCCACATAAATGTTTCTGCTAGCAAAACAAACGATAGCTAGACCTGGAAGAAAATACTCAGTTTCCTAATCATTGATGCTGATTAATGAAAAGTTTTCGTGCATCCTTAAAGTGGTTGTAAACCCTTATGTATACCCAGTGAAGTGAACAGCCTTAGGTGATACACAGAGATGATACATGTCCTCCTACATAGGTTTTACTTGTTTATCTGCAGTCTTCTGTTAAAATCTTTCTTTGTCTGTCAGGAGCACAGAGAAGAGGGTAGAGAGGGCAAATAGGCTGCAGTAACAGTGTGTGAGAGCTAATTGGAGGAAGTGCACAAGCCCCCATCCACACAGCAGAAGAACTGTGTTCTGAGTAGACAAACTGTCTGCTGAGCCCCCCCCCCCCATACACATTTGTCTCATGTGTCAAGAAAACTTCTCAGAAGTGACTCATTCTGATAACAGAGGAACGAAGCACCAGTGAGAAAAGACTCTTAGAGCTATGGTGAGAGATAAGTAAACACTAAAGATATACATGTGCTTTGTTGTTTACAACAACATTAATGATTCGCAGTCTATGGGCCAGATTCTCTAAGATCCTGCGGTGGCGTCGCGTAAGCTATTTACACTACGCCGCCCCAACTTACAGGAGCAAGTGCTGTATTCCCCAAACACTTGCTCCGTAGTTTGCGGCGGCGTAGTGTAAAAGGCCCGGCGTATCCCCGCGTAATTCAAAGGGGGCGACTTGTATTTACATTAAGCGCGCCCCCGTACCGAGCAAACTGCGCACGCGCAAAAATAGTCCAGTGCGCATGCTCCAGTTCTCGACGGAAAACGTCAATGACGCCGACGTGTGCGTCATTGACGTAAAGTCGTATTCAAGAACAACTTAGGAAAACAACGTACCCGACGGGAAAAGACGACGCGGCCCCTGACGCCATACTTAACATGGCATACGGCGGACTGGCGTAAGGTTACCCCTCAAATAGCAGGGGTAACCTTACGCTTACGCAAACGACGTAAGCGATGGCTACGCGGCGCGAATTCGTTCGGGAATCGGTGTATCAGGCTCATTTGCATAAACAAATGAGACCTGAACGTAAACGCCACCTAGCGGTCAGCGTTGTATTGCATTTAGGATCTGACGATGTAATTGATTTACACCAGTCGGATCCTCGCCTAAATCCGTCGTATCTTGTTTTGTGAATACAAAACAATGATACGACGGCGGGAAATTCGAATTACGCCGGTGTATCAGTAGATACTCCGGCGTAACTCTTCTGAGAATCTGACCCTATATTCTTTAAAACATGGGAACCTTGGCTTATCTGTGCTCTATATTCCTTGAACCTCTCTAGCCTGAGCATCCTAAAAATAATTTGCTCTGCTCTCCTGACCCAAGTCTTTGGAAGATATATTTAAATATACCCCTATTCCTCTTTTTTCCTAGCTTTCCACTCCTCCTTATCCCTCCTTATCCTGTTTTTTTATTCTGGCTTTAACGACTGCTAGAGCAATCCAACCTGGTTGCAAACTGTAAATAGGTAATGCATGATACTATTGGTGATCATTTTGTGCAAACAACATTTTATTGCTTTATATATTCATCCTTGTTCTAGTAAATATAAATACTCTGTCCATTTGCTTTAGCCCCTGTGTGGGCAAACTGTTTGTTATCTCACAGTAGTGATGTAGGATGACTGGGTTGAACTACTGAAAGCAGAAGGCACAGGAGACTGATACTGTTCAAAATGTGGGTTTTAGGAGAGATTTCTGTTTTCCTTATTGGAGTTGTGTTCAGTGGCAGAGAGAGGTGAGATTTTCTTTATTCTTTGATGGCACAGCTATTTTCAGCAAGTTATTTTACTGTATAGAGACACTTTACAGTTTTGTTAAACTTTGACAAGTTCTACAAATGTTGCTCTAGACTTGCTTGTAACTTGAAAAAACACAAAAAGCAGTTTGAGCTGTCAGTTGTCAAAAATCGAATTTTAGACTTACTAATATTAATTACTGCTAATTTCCTATTAATTCATTTTTAACTGGAAGGATTTACATATACACATTCAGAGTGGTTTAAAAAAAATATATTGGTATTGTGTTTTTTCTGTATTTTTCCTGTCTGGTTCCAAAGGGGAACATTGTAGAAATAAATGTAATTTCTTCAGTGACCAAAAGAAAGTTGTCACTTCTTTTCGAAGTTCTTGTCTATCCTAATAGTGTCTCCATCTCTTCTCCTAGATGTTTTGCAGCGACATGTTTGACATATGTCTCTTATAGGATTTCCATGTAGCTGATTCAGCTTTTAACCTCCCTGGCGGTCTTCCCGAGACTGACACGGGGTTAGATTTTCTTGCTACTATCGGTAACCCCGTGTCAGTCACGGGCTTGCCTCGCTAGATCCACAGGCACTTTTTACTTACCTTGTCCCTGGATCCAGCGATGCCACCGCGCTGTGTGAGCGAGCGGGACCTCGCTCGATTCACATAGTGCCTCCGTGTGCCGCCGATCTCCGTTCCCTGCGACGTTACGACGCACGGGGACGGAGAACGGCGCCAAATTCAAAAACGTAAACAAACACTATACACACAGTATACTGTAATCTTATAGATTACAGTACTGTATGTAAAAAAAACACACCCCCCCTGTCCCTAGTGGTCTGCCCAGTGTCCTGCATGTCATTTTATATAATAAAAACCTTTTTTTCTCCCTGCAAACTGTAGATTGTCCATAGCAACCAAAAGTGTCCCTTTATGTCAAAAATAGTTTTAGATCAGCTAAAAAACAGCGATAATAAATTATAATCACTTGCAGAATTGTGCGATAGCGATTTGTGGGGAAATTCGTCATAAAAAAATAAAAGTAATGACAGCGACAATTCTGCAACTGAGCAAATTTCAGTGATTTTGATTTGATTACATTATTGAATAATTTTTATTATAATTATATTATTATTTGTTATAATTATTTATAATTATTTATTATATTATAATTTATAATTTTGTTTTTAAAAAAATGTAATACACGGGATGCCTATTAGAATCTTGTTTGGTCAGATTTAAGTGAGTTATTTCTAAAAATTACAGACCTACAATATAAAACGCCAAATTTCCTTGCAAATAATGGTACCGCTTTTAGCATGTTTTTTCTGAAAGAATCATACCGCCAGGGAGGTTAATCACTGCAATAGAAACAGAGAACATTTGCCAGATCAGAAGCTGTGGGTGGCTTTTTGACTTCTAAATGATACTTGGGCACTACATGTCATTGCCATTGAAAAGCAGGTATAATTACTTTTGGAATTACTGCCAGCATGGGTTTGAGGTGATTACTGTGTGCTTAATGGGTTCAAGTTGATGCAGAATTTTGGTAAATTTTACCAGCCCAAATTCTTTGTAACCATAATGTACTACATGGCCTTTGAACAGCTAGCCTGTGGGGTTCAAAAATGGGAGTTTTTCTATGTACCGGAAGTCATTTATCAATGTGTGTTGAAGTCGTTTAGTTAGAGCTGACATCTTATGTAGTGCAAGTTAGTCTTGTGCTAAACAGTGCTTTGCTGCATTGTGCTCAATTATTGTCCATTGCAATGTGGTAGGCTACATACCGTGACTTGCAAATGTATTCACCCCCCTGGGGTTTTTACATATTTTGTTACATTACAGCCTTTAGTTTTTTTTTTATCTGAATTATATGTGATGGATCAGAACACAATAGTCTAAGTTGGTGAGGTAAAATTAGAAAAATATATACATACAACAATTTTTAAGAAATAAAAAACTGATAATTGCCATGTGCGTATGTATTCATCCCCTTTGTTATGAAGCCCATAAAAGGCTCTGGTGCAACCAATTACCTTCAGAAGTCACATAATTAGTGAAATGATGTCCACCTGTGTGCAATCTAAGTGTCACATGATCTGTCATTACATATACACACCTTTTGGAAAGTCCCCAAAGGCTGCAACGCCTCAGAAAGAGGGACCACTGATCAAACACTGCCATGAAGACCAATGAACTCTCCAAACAAGTAAGGGACAATGTTGTTGAGAAGTCAAAGTCAGGGTTAGGTTATAAAAAAAATCTAAATCTATGATGATCCCTAGGAGCACTATCAAATCTATCATAACCAAATGGAAAGAACATGGCACAACAGCAAACCTGACAAGAGACGGCCGCACACCAAAACTCACGGACCGGGAAAAGAGGGCATTAATCACAGAAGCAGCACAGAGACCTAAGGTAACCCTGGAGAAGCTGCAGAGTTCCACAGTAGAGATGGGAGTATCTGTACATAGGATGACAATAAGCCGTGCGCTCCATAGAGTTGGGCTTTATGGCAGAGTAGCCAGAAGAAAGCAATTACTTTCAGCAAAAAGCAAAATGGCACCTTTTGAGTTTGCAAAAGGGCATGTGGAAGACTCCCAAACTGTATGGAGGAAGGTGCTCTGGTCTGATGAGACTAAAATTGAACTTTTTGACCATCAAAGAAAATGCTATGTCTGGCGCAAACCTAACACATCACATCACCCAAAGAACACCATCCCCAGTGAAACATGGTGGTGGCAGCATCATGCTGTGGGGATTTTTTTCAGCAGTCGGGACTTGGAAACTGGTCAGAGTTGAGGGAAAGATAGATGGTGCTAAATACAGGGATATTCTGGAGAAAAACCTGTACCACTGTGTGTGATTTGAGGCTAGGATGGAGGTTCACCTTCCAGCACAACAATGACCCCAAAAAACTGCTAAAGCAACACTTGAGTGGTTTAAGGGGAAACATGTAAATGTGTTGAAATGGCCTAGTCAATTCCCAGACCTCAATCCAATAGAACATCTGTGGTCAGACTTAAAGATTGCTGTTCACAAGCGCAAACCATCCAACTTGAAGGAGCTGAAGCAGTTTTGCAAGGAGGAATAGGCAAAAATCCCAATGGTAAAATGTGGCAAGCTCATAGAAACTTATCCAAAGCGACTTGGAGCTGTGATAGCTGCAAAAGGTGGCTCTACAGTATTGACTTTAGAGGGGTGATTAGTTATGCACATTGACTTTTTCTGTTATTTTGTACTATTTGTTGTTTCTTCACAATAAACAAAATCTTCAAAGTTGTGGGCATGTTCTGTAAATTAAATGATGCAAATCCTCAAACAATCCATGTTAATTCCTGGTTGTGAGGCAACAAAACACAAAAAATGCCAAAGGGGTGAATACTTTTGCAAGGCACTGTATCTTCATCTAATTTCCTGAGCTCACAGTTTTGAGACCCATCATTTCTTTTTTGGACTACCTTTTTGTGTATGTCTGCAACAACTGCCATTGCTGTTAACCTACTGGGCACCCTTGTAGTCTTTTTTTTAATTCAATTTAATTTTATTTTATTTTATTTTATTTCACATTTAACCATTATTAAAATTTTTGCTACATAAAAAAAATCATTGGGGTTTAATGTTTATCTTATTAGAGGAGATTTATTTTTTCATTTTCTTTTGCTGGGGTCTTTTATTTTCTATCCCTGGCATACATTTGTTAATGACACTGGCAAAGCTGCTCTTTGCTTGCAGCATGTAAAAGCATACTTGTGCAATAAAATAGTGTGCACATATATATTCTCCCTATTACTATCGCTGTCATTAAATGTAGACAATTCCCTTTATTAAAAATGTCAGGTAATCCTAAAGGGAAAGTCAAAGATTTGTGAAGGTATTAGGGGGAAAGCTGGTTTTGTAGGACAAATCGAACATTGAGCCGCATCATCTAGAGACATTTGCTTTCTCTTTCTCAGAGTGGTCATACAATACCGCCACATCATGCACAGAAGTTAGGCTGCATTAGTCGGTCGTTCGGCGTTTTTTTCAGCGTTTTTTTCCGGCATTTTGTCGCGCATATTCATGCTTATTTGCGCGTTTGCATACAGCATTGTCCGAAGTTTTTGTACTTTGACGTTTTTTATTTTAGCCAATAGGAAAAACTATCATCTTTTCATCACTTGTTGCTATGTTGGTAGATTTTTTTAATCTTCTGCATGGGCGACAAGTTCTATTGATTAAATCGACGAAACGCCCGTAGCAAACGCCCGTTGTCGCGCAAGTCGCTTGAATCGAGCGTTTCCATTACTTTCTATGGGAAATGGAAACGCTCAAATACGCCCAAACCGCCCGATACGCGCGACAAAAAAGGGTCCGGAACTTTTTTTGGCTACAGGCGATGGGCGTCAGGCGCATCAGCGTTCAGATGTGAACCATCCCCATAGACTTTCATGTATTTTGGTCCCTCTGGCGTTTGTGAGCGTCGCGCTACAGGCGACAAAACGCCTAGGTGTGAATGGGCTCTTAGTCAGGAGTAGGGATGGGCTATCTGTTTGAGTCGAACATGAGTTCGACTCGAACATTGCCTGTTCGCCATTTGCTGAACAGCGAACAATTTGGGGTGTTTGCGGCAAATTCGAAAAGCCGCGGAACACCCTTTAAAAGTCTATGGGAGAAATCTAAAGTGCTAATTTTAAAGGTTTAAAAACTGAAGTTTTTTCGGGAGCAGTGATTTTAATAATGCTTAAGCTAAATCAATAAAAGTGAAATGTCCCTTTAAATTTCATACCTGGGAGGTGTCTATAGTATGCCTGTAAAGTAGTGCATGTTTCCCGTGCAGTTCCCGTTGCATCAGAGGGGGCGGAGTCACTGTACACATCACTGGGAAACCCTGGCCTTTCCCCTTGTGTGAGAGGGGGACGGGATCACGTGACGGGTGGCCCCGCCCTCAGCTACATAAGAGCTGTCAGCTGGTGCCGCGTCATTGGCCAGGTGGAGGCAGGATCGTGTGTGTGTTCATCGCTGGAGATCACCCATCGCTGGAGAACGAGAATTGGATTACATTGCTGGAGATTGAGGATGGATTTATTGGATTACATCGCTGGAATCTCTTTTTTATTTTTATTTTTTTAATAAAGGACTTGTCCCAAGCTGTCTCCTGTGGTTTTTAACATTTTGACACTTTTTTGACACTTTTCTGTGAAATGGTAGGGGTACAGCACCAATTCACATAGGTGAAGGGCCAGGATCTGGAGGTCCCCTTTGTTAAAGAGGGCTTCCAGATTCCGATAAGCCCCTGCCCGCACACCCCCACAACCACCGGGCAAGGGTTGTGGGGATGAGGCCCTTGTCCCCATCAACATGGGGACATCCTCCACATGTTGAGGGCATGTGGCCAGGTTGCATGCTTGGATAAGGGACCCCCACACATTTGTTTTTAATTACTTTTATTGACTTTTATCTGTATTGCCTGTGTCTTGTGAAGCTAGTTCCTTCATCGATATGGTTCCTGCCTCGACTGCGCAGGCGCAGTAGGAGGCCACGTAAATCTCCGACCCTCAACAGCTGATTGTCAGCTTAGACAAGCTCGCTCCCGCTGCCTGAAGCCTGCTTATACACTAGTACACGCCGCTCTAAACAGCAAGGGGCGGATGTGATATTGAGCAGTGCTTTTTTGATTGGTTATCCACGCCGCTCTATACAGCAAGGGGCTGTATCACATCCGCCCCTTGCTGTAAAGAGCGGCGTGGATAACCAATCAAAAAATCACTGGCCAATACCACATCCGCCCCTTGCTGTGTAGAGCGGCGTGTATAGAGTGTATAATCAGCCATCGGGAGCGAGCGTGTCTACAGCTGATGAACAGCTGTTCCCGCTCGGAGGTTTCCGTCAGCTCGGGAACCATATCGATGGTAGGAACCAGCTCGCCAGAACACCGGGACCCGACAATTCATTATAGCCACGAGTAGTTTTGAATGACTTTTTTTCTTTTAAAAATGTCATTTTGTGCAGGGACTGTTATAAACACGGGAAACATGCACTACTTTACAGGCATACTATAGACACTCCCCAGGTAAGAAATTTAAAGGAATATTTCACTTTTATTATTAAAACCACTGCTCCCGAAAAAACGTCAGTTTCTAAAACTTTTTTTTTGCATTGATACATGTTCCCTGGGGCAGGACCTGGGTCCCCAAACACTTTTTATGACACTAACTTGCATATTAACCTTTAAAATTAGTACTTTTGATTTTTCATGTTCGTGTCCCATAGACTTTAACATGTTCACATGTTCGAAAAACTTTTTTGCCTGTTTGCATGTTCTGGATGTGAACCGAACCGGTGGGGGTGTTCGGCTCATCCCTAGTCAGGAGCAGAGCAACCAGTTGTCTGCAAAGGATGCTAATACACCCTCTTCTGCCTCCTCCTCTTTTTCTGCTAATTCCATCATAGTCTCACAAGCTGCCAAAGACAAATCAGTGGAATTGTTGGATCACATGATCCACGATCTTGGTCATGCACTAGCAATCTATTGAGGATGAGGAAGATAGCACCAGGATGATGGGGGGGGGGGGGGTTATCAGACAGGGAACAGCAAGAAGTAGTGATGTTCATGTAGTTAAAACTTACTGCCATGTGGGCTCCAGCAATGAGCAGAGGGTGGATAATAAGATGGCATACTGTCTGTCTGTACCATTGACTGGAGAGGAGAAAAGTTTTAAGGGAGGAAAAAAACAGCAGGGAGGTTTTGTCCAAGAGCAGCTTGTGGAGAACTGGAAGGAGCAATCATCCTAATCAATCTGATGGGACTACCGTACAGATACAGGCCACTTCTGTCCCCAGAGAAAGTTCACAGAGCTCTGCAGTCTGGTCATTTTTTTATAAATCTTCTACCAACAGAATTGCTGTGACCTGAAGCCTCTGCATACAATGCATCAGTAATTGCAACGAAATTGTCTCATATTCCCCAAGTGCACCAGAACATATGCAACATTGCAGGCTAACCACTGTCATGCTACAGTATGTTGCACCTATTATCCCTGCTGGCAGCTCTCCAGGCCCAGATAGCAAGGAGGCTGACCCCAAACCACCCTGCACTAACCTGGAGATCCTTTTTCAAGTCAGAAGGGTTTATGGCCACTTTAGACAGTCATAACTGGTAAGTGATAGCCTGGAAGAAATGCAAGGCTTTAATAAGCCAACCACCTCATTAGCACATGCTGTAACTCAATATTGGCCCTGCTGCATGCACAATAACTTCAATGAGTACCATTATGGTAAGAGGACAAGCTCTGTCTTTTCACCACAACATTGGTTCATCATTCAGGGTGCATGCAGCATTTTGGGGCCTTTTAAAGAGACCAAAATGGAAAGCCACTATGGGGTGGGGATTAGTGATACAATTCCTCTCATGTTCCTCATGGAGCACTTAGTCTTTGATCTGATAGACCAGGCTCTGGGGGCACAGAAGTATGTGTAAGCGGAATACTTTGTCTATTGTTTTCATGTTAAAAAGAGATAGCAGGAGGCATAGAAGAAGACGAAGGTAGAAAAGCAGGAGGGTTGGGGTGCTGCCAGGGAGGAGGAGGAGAAGGAAGTGGGGCAGGCTTCAAGCGGGACATTTCACTCACTTTTTTGTGAAAAAATTGGTCCTTTGTGTTCACATTCCTGTGCAAGGATCCCTGTATTTATAGCGAATATCTATCAAACAGAGATACAACTATTGGGTGACTACCCTATTAGATCGAACTGGAGCCCAAATGTTGTACTTTGAAGAGGTGCTGCGCAAGAACACAAGATCTGCATTTCCTAGTGGCAGGATATCCTCTGTTGATCATAATGCCTTTAATCCTAAAGCAAGGGTGGCCAGCTCCACTTTTAGAGATTTTTTTAAATCACACTGGTCTGGCAGGCCACAGGCAGCACTTACAAACTTAGCTTGGACAATGTGATTGATGACCAAATGGTATAGGACTGATGCACACACTCTCAGGCCGCGTACACATGGTCGGTCAAAACCAATGGAAACGGACTGAAGGACCGTTTCATCGGCACAAACCGATGGTGTGTGGGCCCCATCGGTCAGTTATCCTTCGGTCAATAATTTTAGAACTTGCTTTAAAATTGAACCGATGGACGCCTAACCGATATGTCAAAACCGACGGTTAGTATGCAAAAGCATCGGTTAAAAACCCGTGCATGCTCAGAATCAAGTCGACGCATGCTTGGAAGCATTAAACTTAATTTTTCTCAGTTTTTTTAACTGATGGTGTGTAGGCACATCAGACCATCAGTCAGCTTAATCGGTTAACCAATGAGAACGGTCCTTCAGACCGTTCTCATCGGATGGACCGACCGTGTGTACGCGGCCTCAGAGGTGAGGACCAAATGGCCTATTGGGTGGTAAGACTGGACCACTGACCAGAATAATACAAAGTATACTCTGCAGCATCTGGCTAGCCCCACAGTCAATATGCCTGCCAGAGAGGGGAATCCCGACAATTGATAGTGTGAACTGTGTCAAAATTAACCTTGGATTACCATTGAGTACAAAACCCCACCTGCTGATAATACAGACTAAGGGCCAGATTCAGAAAGACTTACGGTGACGTATCTACAGATACGCAGCGCAAGTGTACAGATGCGCCGTCGTATGTATGCGCCTTATTCTCAATACTAGATACGCCTAAATTCTGGCTTAATACGACCAACGTAAGTCTCCTACGCCGTCGTATCTTGGGTGCATATTTACGCTGGCCGCTAGGGGGCGCTTCCGTTGATTTACGCGTTGAATATGTAAATGATCTACATACGCCGATTCACGAACGTACTTACGCCTGTCGATGTAATCTACGCCATTTACGTAAGGCGTTTTTCCGGCGTAACGATAAACCACCAAATAGCTGGTCTAAGTCATGTTAGGGTATGGACGTCGGAACTGCCGTCGGATTTTACGTTGTTTACATAAGCCGTACGTGAATGGGATTGGGCATAGGTTACGTTTACGTCGTTGCCATTGAGCCGTCGTATCTTAGGGCGTAAATTTGACGTGATTCTGAGCATGCGAGCGCATGCGCCGTTCGTTCGGAAATTCATTTACATGGGGTCACGGCTAATTTTAATACAACACGCCCACTACCTTCATAATTCGAATTAGAGGGGCTTACGCCGGCCCATTTACGCTACGCCGCCGTGACTTAGGGAGCAAGTGCTTTGTGAATACTGTACTTGCCTCTCTATGTTACGTCGGCGTAGCGCATATGAGCTGCGCTACGCCGGCACAAAGATACGGGATGTACCTGAATCTGGCTATTTGTTTTTAAATGTCATCCAGCTCCCCCTCCCCCAAAAAACAAATTGATACATGCCACCATTTTCAGCTTCTGCTACCTCTTCTTACCTATTTTGGTGCTCTGACAGTGGCATATACATCAGACGGAACACACAGCTCACCCCTAATTCTAATATACGCTACAGGGTAAATCCTGTGTTGTGCATCATGTTGGCAGCATATTCTGGTGTTCCAGCATGCAAAAATATGTGTGACTATTGTCTCTCTATTTATACACTGTAGTGCTAATTTCAATAGAAAACTGTCCTATCTCATATATTATGGCCTACCAAGCTGCCTACACACTGTCCATCCACTGTACAAGGTTTGTGACTATTCACTCCCAGATAAAATACACTAATGTTTATTTCAAGATAAAACCTGCCTTGTCTCTCCTTCTTAAAATGCTGCTTAACCAAGCTGCTTACACACTGTTTATCCACTATTCTTCTCATGTCAACCTGGTTGTGGCATATAAGGACCCTCTCTGTCTGTGTGGCATTTTAAAAGTAGCCCTTTTTTGATAATAACTTGCCTTCTATAATTTTGAGTTGAGTTTTATGCTAAGTTTGAGATTTTGGATTTCAAGCATGATTCAACGAATCCCCATGATGAGATAATCTACTTTAACAAGGAAGTCACCAATCACTGTGAAGAGACTGTAAAGAGACCTTCAGAGAAGAATTTGGACATAATAGTGATGTTGCTGGCTGCACTACATGTCTTCATCATGACCAGGAAGGGAATTCCACAACAGCAAAACAGCAAAAGTTTCCATTTAGCCAAGGTCAAGGTCTTGCATCATGAATTCATTATTTTTGAATATTTTTTTGGGGACCCCCCAGGTGGAAACACTTTCAATTTCTTTATCAAACCTACTCTTCCACTGAGAGAAGGTTCTGGTTCTCCTATTTATGTACAGGTTTAGTGCAATACAGGCATACCCCACTTTTAAATAAACAATGGGGTTTATTTACTAAAGCTGAAAAGTGCAGAATCAGGCTCACTTCTGCATATAAACCAATGAGCTTCCAGGTTTTATTACCAAAGCTTAATTGAATAAGCTGGGGTTAGAAGCTCATTGGTTTTTATACAGAAGTGAGCCTGAATTTGCACTTTCCAGCTTTAATAAATAAACCCAATTGTGTACTTAAAAGTGGGGTATGCCTGCAGGCCCGGCCTTTGGGGTGTGCGAGCTGTGGGCAACAGGGGCGCCATGGGCAACAGGGGCGCATCCAGAGGCGTACTAAGGGGGGGGGCGCACCGGCCCAGGGTACCACACACTGGGGGGGTGTCAGACCGGTACCCCCCTCCGCGATTGTATTACACCCGTGGTGGCAGCGCCGCGGGTTTTGGCAACGGCACACTGGCACAGGCAGGGAGAGACGAGCTATCTACATTGGTGAGGGGGAGGGGGTGTGCGGGGGGGGGTTGTGCAGGGTGACACCACTGCACCTACCATCCCCTCCTCTTGCGGCCATGGCCGCCTGTCTGTTCGATCCCGGATGTCACACAGGCGCAGCCTAGTGAAGCTGCCTCCCCCTCCTCTCTGTTTATGTGTAAACAGGGGGAGGGGACCTGCTGTGCATGTGCTGCCACACTGATCGGAGGTACTGAAGGGGGGGCTGCACTGAACGGGGGGGCTACACTGAAGGGGGAGCTGCACTGAACGAGGGGGGGCTACACTGAAGGGGGGGCTGCACTGAACGGGGGGCTGCACTGAACGAGGGGGGCTACACTGAACGAGGATGGCTACACTGAACGGGGTGAGGCGACACTGAATGGGAGGGGGCTACTCTGAAGGGGGGCTACTCTGAACGGGGGGCTACTCTGAACGGGGGGCTACTCTGAAGGGGGGTCTGCCCTGAACGGGAGGTCTACATTGAAAGGGTGGATACACTGAAGGGGAGTTTCTGCACTGAAGGGGGGTCTGTGTAACATGCAGGGGGTCCAGAGCTGTAGGGTTCTGTGTAATGTAAAGGGGTCCAGTGATGCAGGTGCTGTGTAATGTAAAGGGGTCCAGAGGTGCAGGGTGCTGTATAATGTAAAGGGGTCCAGAGCTGTAGGGTTCTGTGTAATGTAAAGGGGTCCAGAGATGCAGGGTGCTGTGTAATGTAAAGTTAAATTAAAACAAATGATTTGTTACAAATATTTTTTTCCTCTTTGTGTATGTTTAGGTGACCAGGGGGCAAGGGGTGAAGATGGGGGCGCCACAGGATTAGCTCGCACAGGGTGCCTTAACACCTAAGGCCGGCCCTTTATGCCTGTATACTGTTTGGGGAGAGTCATGTCTCAAAAACGTTGCTCTTGTTTGCACAATCCCCTCTCCTACACCAGCATCCTAAAGATCAACATTTTTGCACCATAAAATACCAGCACTTGGTTCCCGGAATCAATTATTTCAGGCTAAACATAAAATGACGAAATATAGATAAACGTATCTTCTTTATAATGTATTTGTGCTACAAATTCCAATTAACATTCACATCACTGAAGCCGATTTTAAACTCACAGCAAAAGTCATCGAAAAGGTTGAAGTGACAGAATACCAATATTGTGTCAGTTATATTATCTAGAGCATTCTAAATTTCACCGTTATTTGTTGCATTATTTATGTAAATGGATAATCATTTATCCAAGGATTTTGCAGCTTGTCAGTCTCTATGTAAAGCACACCATTCACAAATACAGTTATTATAAATACATGCCCTAATCTCCTCTCAGTGTGATTTTAAACACAATTTATCACCCAAAAGACCACTTGCCCGTAAAACAGTTCACTAATTAGATAGAGGAACAAGCTTCTGTAAAGTCTGGCAGTGTCTGAACTACTATGTATTGCTGAATTCATTGTGGTGATGGCAGCTTTAAATAATGCGCCAAAGAAGCCAAGCACATAGCAGCCCCTGGTCCAATACATTCTACTGCTATACTGACAGAGGGCCAGATTCTCAAAAGAGTTACGCCGGTGTATCTACAGAAACACCGGCGTAATTCGAAATTCCCGCCGGCGTATCATTGTTTTGTATTCGCAAAACAAGATACGCCGTAATTAGGCTTGGATCCGACTGGTGTAAGTCACTTACACCGTCAGATCCTAAATGCAATACAACGCTGACCGCTAGGTGGCGTTTACGTTCAGGTCTCATTTGACTATGCAAATGAGCCTGATACGCCGATTCCCGAACAAATTTGCGCTGCGTCGTCGTTTACGTCGTTTCCGTAAGCGTAAGGTTACCCCTGCAATATGAGGGGTAACCTAACGCCAGTCCGCCGTATGCCATGTTAAGTATGGCGTTGGGTCCGCGTCGTCTTTTTCCGTCGGTTACGTTGTTTTACTAAGTCGTTCTTGAATACGACTTTACGTCAATGACGCTCACGTCGGCGTCATTGACGTTTTCCGTCGTGAGCTGGAGCATGCGCACTGGGCTATTTTTCAGCCCGGCGCATGCGCAGTTCAATCGGCGCGGGGCGCGCTTAATTTGAATACAAGCCGCCCCCTTTGAATTACGCGGCCATACGCCAGGCTATTTACACTACGCCGCCGCAAATTAAGCAAGTGCTTTGCGAATACGGCACTTGCTCAAGTAATTTGCGGCGACGTGGTGAAAATGGATTACGCTACGCTACGCCCAAATGTATGTGAATCTGGGCCAAAGATTATAATAAAAGAAAAAACATATATTTTTCCATTATAATTTCTCAAAGCAAAAGCAAGTATAACAAGAAAACCATTAACACTCATTATTTTAGTCTATTTTACATCCAGTTTTAACAGTACAACTTTAATTTTGTACAGTATACACTACAAAGATTTTAATCAATCGTTTTTACATCTTCATAGCTTATACTATTCAGAAGAATGCTGTTTTGTCCTTTCTCAAACTGGTTTCTGAGTGGGAGAGTCAGCATTCATTTCAACACCTGGTGGCATCTCAGTGGTGACTGCCACCAAACTGCCACCCTTTGCTTGCTATTCCATCCACTGACACCAACAATGGGGCATAATTCCTGTCAATGACACCAACAATGGGGCACTATTCCTTCCATTGATACAAATGATGGGACACTATTCCTCCCACTGACACCAACAATGGGGCGCAGTTCCCCCCACTGACACTAATGATGGAGCACTATATCTCCCACTGACACCAACAATTGGGCACTATGCCTTCTATTGATACCAATGATTGGGCACTATTCCTCCCACTGACACTGATGGGGCATTGTCTATTCCCATCGGACGCTAGAACATTTTCTACTCTCACTGGCTCTAGTCTAGCCCCCCCTAAAGTCTGAAGGACAGTAAACCGGCATTTTGTTTAGAAAGCTTGTTGACCCCTGTTTTAGAAGTAGGCATGATGGCAGGTGCAGTTAGCTTGCCTGCCACTAGATGGCTCTATTGCCATTACTGCAAGGTAAAGGAAATAGTTAAAAGTAGATGTTAGCTCCCCATTTAGAGAAATTCTTCCACTAGTGATGGGATCTGGTTGCATGCCCATCTGGGTAGAGCTTTAGAATAAACACTGGGAGACACGCATACTAATGGGAGAACTTTGTTCCCCCTGACCATCAGCTGTGCATCCTGTGACTTGGTGAGGGAAAGTCCAGCTGTGGACTTGGTATACATGGGTATATTATCCCAATACCGTGGTGCTCCCAAGGAAAGTAATGGAAGAGAGGGAAGATAGTTTAACTAAAAGATGCGTGCTGGTGCTCTGCATTGAAGTGACTGCTGCAGAATTTTTAGCCTTGCATGTGGCGTTTCGCACTGAACATTCTGTTAATATGTCAAATGTGATATGTCATGGAAAGTATTGTAAAGATGAAAAGTTTCCATAAAGTGTTGGAAATGCATTCATGTGTGGACATTCCTTTTATTCTGAATATTAAGGCCTCAGGCCAGGGATGTTTTGAGCAGGCCTCTGGCCAGAAGTATGACACAATATGACACAATATGGCGGAACGTCACTCTTAACAACATGTGAGTGATTATACTATCCGAGAGGGTGGGGACTTGCACAGTTTGGTGTTAATTCCTGCTCAATCAGCTGTCCCCTTACAAGGAAGCCTTAGGGAATATCTTACCAAAAAACAAAACTCCCTAGGAATGCCTAAAGTTTGACTGTTTCTCAGGGCAGACTTCTGCGAAAGGCAGGGAGCCAATCACACAAGGAAGAAATGAGACTCCAGGGGGCACTCTGTTGACCAGGCATAGGCAAAATTTCAGAGGTTGAGATCTACTGGGACATGTAGGATATCAAAGATCCCTGTGAGAGGGGGGAGGGGGAAGGGGGATAGTGCCACTCTAAAAAAATAAAACTGTTAGCCCACAATAGTGTCTTCTTACCCCCTTCACATCAACCCCCTCACACAGTAAGGTACTCTGCCACCCCACAGTAAGGTCCACTACTCCGATGCCCCTCCATACAAGCTTCTGGGGTATCTGTCTAGCCATCTGTGCAGTGTTGGCTGAGCTACTTGGGGTTCACCTCTGGTCTCAATGACCCAGTATCTGCTCCTGTGCGGCAAGTAGGTGGCATATTTTTCCCTCTGGGAATATCCCTACTAAGGAGGAGCGGTGGCATTCTGTAAGCTTCTGGTTGTGTGCTGCAGCTTGCAATCTCCACCAGGGGCTGTTAGGTTTGGTCCCCACAGGCTCCCAGGACTTTCCAAGTAAGGCTGGACCATGCTCCTCTACCCTCTAACTCCCAAGACAGCGGGTGCAGGAGGAGGATGTGTGCACTGAGTAAAATGGACAGATTTACTGGTCCACGTAGAAAACACCTGTGTGCCTGTGTGTAGTGCCAGACCTCAGAGTCTAAGAGCGACTGCTAAACTGCACACACACACTCACATCTCTGTACCAATCTCCCCGGGATAAAGCAGCAGCTAGGGAGTAAAAAGAAACTGCAGGGTATACACTGCACTGCAAGCTTCATCTTCTTACAGGATCATCTTCGACACGCCCGAATACCAGCTTAGCCAGCTGGTGATTGGTTGCTAAGACTGCCCATCATTCTAACAACCAATCCCCTGCTGGCTAACTTGATCGGTTAAGCAAGGCAGCTCCCGCTCCTGCCCTCTGTCCAGTACTGTGCTGCCTCCCCGCATTGCTCTGCAGTGGAGATGAGAGTAAAGGAGGCACAGCGGGAGGATTGGCAAAGCAGAAACATGTTAATGATCTACCCATCAGCTGCCCGCCATTGACTGGTAGATCACAATCAACGGGTTGCTGACCCCCCGCTGTAGACCAACTATGCACAGATTGCCTTCTGGATGACATTGCAAGAAAAAGTAAAGAGAGAAAGAGCCTGAAAGTAAACATATTTTGCAATATTTTCTCTTTAGATTGCCCCCATTGCTCTTGGCTTCCTAAATTGTGGGCACAACATTTATTTGTAAGCAAATGTTTTATAGCAATAGAAAAAAAAAAGGATTTATGACAGCTTAAAAAAAATATTAAGCTTAAATAAATATTTTTTGATGGAATAGAAAAATAATGAAATTGCTCTTCAGTTCACCGACAATTTGCATCACTCATAGACTGACAGCAGCATTTCATCTAAAATGATTGCACCCTTCATCAGGTTAAATATATGATGCCATCCTCATGCAAATTTTGTTTAATCTAGAAGACTAAAGTATATAGAAAGTTTGTGATGTGCATTGCCTACTGCAGCTGCAGTATTTTTTGCAGTTTTTCCATGTGTCTTTTTTATACTTTTTTTTGTCAGCATGCATATTATTAATTAGCATTTTACACTAATGCCCCGTCCACACGATCTGATATTCCATAGGGACAAACTCCGACTGATTTTTCTGACGGAATTCCACTCAAGCTGTCTTGCATACAGTACACACTGTCATTCCAAATTCTAACCGTCCAAAACGTGGTGACGTACAACACTACGACAAGCAGAGAAAAATGAAGTTCAATGCTTCCGAGCATGCGTCGACTTGATTCTGAGCATGCATGTTTTTTTCTCCGTCGGAGTTCCATACAGATGAACAGAATTTCCATCGGAAAAAAAGAGAACATGTTCTCTTTCCAAGTCTGTCGGAATTTCTGATGGAAAAACTCAGATGGGGCACACACATGGTCGGAATATCCGATGAAAAAATTCCGTCTGACTTTTTCCATCGTGTGTACAAGGCATTACATGAACATGAACATGAACCACAGCAACGTATTATAAATTATTTTTAAAAAATTGCATTAAATGGAAAGCCCTTAATAAGCGTTAAATGTTTGGTCTAAGAGCAGTGTCTACTTCTTGCATGTGTAGTCTTTCTTCCTTCACACTCCTATTATCTAAGGTCAAGGCATTTTTTTGGGGGATTATTCAGAAAACCAAGACACCTACAGGAAGCTCAAGCAAACATGGAAAGAGGATGCAGACTACATGCAGATAATGCTTCTGGTAGGAAATGAACAAATAAGTGCACTTTAAGACAGTCTTATCCTATCCTTTTTGCACCTTTGCCCAGACCTAACCTATCCTCTCCCTCATACTTGCTCCTGCACTATCCTAGTCACACCACGCCCTTAGGAAACAATGGTCTCACTAATATCCTGGCCACACCTACGTTCTCAGAAAACAGCTCCATAGAAGTCTATAGCAGGGATATGCAATTAGTGGACCTCCAGCTGTTGCAGAACTACAAGTCCCATTAGGCATAGCAAGACTCTGACAGCCACAAGCATGACACCCAGAGGCAGTTGCATGATGGGACTTGTAGTTTTGCAACAGCTGGAGGTCCGCTAATTGCAGATCCCTGGTCTATAGGGTTCTAATATGCTGGTGTAGCCAGGACAGTCAGTCTTGCAGCATTGGATGTTAAAGCGGGGGTTCACCCAAAAAAAACATTTTTTTTAATTGCATCTAGCAGATCCAGCATGTTAAGGACATTACATTTCGGCTTTTTTTTTTTTTTTTTCTCGGTACATACCTTTATATCCTGATGTTGTCCAGGGCTTCCGGGTTCCGATGACTGCTTGACTGGGCGTTCCTATCCTTCCGTACGATGATTGACGTCTTGTGAAACAGGTGACCTGTCGCACAACGCGCGTCACCAGACGTCGGGAAAGAGCCGAGCTGCGAGTCGGCACTATACGGCGCCTGCGCAATCAGCTCTACACGGCGGGCGCAGGCGCCGTATAGTGCCGACTCTTAGCTCGGGTATTTCTGGAAATCTGGTGACGCGCGTTGTGCGACAGGTCACCTGTTTCACAAGCCGTCAATCATCCAACGAAAGAATAGGAACGCCCAGTCCCGCAAGCATCGGAAGCCTGAAGCAGGGATATTAACGCCCAGTCCCTGAGTCGTCAGAACGCGGAAGCCCTGGACAAAATCCGGATATAAAGGTAAGTACAGAGCAAAAAAAAAAAAAAAATGCCGAAATGTAATGTCCTTACTATTGTACTTTTTAATGTAAAAAAAAGTTTTTAGGGTGAACCTCCACTTTAACAAACCCTGGAGGCCACAGGTGTAGAATCCAGATAAGTATGCATCTGGGGTACAAAACAAAGACACCATAAGGACACGTGCACTTATCCCTTATATCAAACACATCAGTGCCACATGCCATTAATTAGTCAACAGGAAACCACTATGCATGACTATGCTTTACCTTAGATATTAATTATTCTATTTTCTTCCATGGCTCAGTTTTGCATTAAACAATATCACAATACTGTATAGTGTAAAGAGCCACAAGCCAGTTCTATGTTAAGGTTCTAGCACTGAACATTGTATATTGCTGTTTTGTAGCAAATCCATCAATACTTAATACACAAAGGTTCAAGTCTGACATCTAGTGTTGTATTTTGGTACTTCTGCTAGTAGCAAAGTGTTGTATTGTGCTAATTTAAATCAGTGCTGTAGAGTTAGAATTTAGGTGATATTCAATAATGGCTAACTTAAACACAGAAGAGGGCATGTGTGATTACATGGGGAAGTTCAAGTTGCAAAATGACAAACTGTGACAGACGGGATGTGGCCTCCATAAGTGCATTTTAGTGTGAATTTTTTAAAACATAATCACTTGACAAGTGGTGGAGCCTGTGTATTAAGTTTTTTTAATTTGTGAGGAAGTATGATGTGTAAAGTGTAAGTTCTGGTTATAAGCAATAGTAGAAGCAGATACAAAATATGTAAAGTAGTTAGTACTGGATCAGAGTTACTGATTAGTAATTGCTTGTATATTGCTTTCCCTGGGTAGACTGTATATGCATGTAGACTGCCCAAGGTAAAGCTCACATGTAATGATGATCCTCCATGTTTGAAAAAATGTAAATCTAAAGAAGGAAATGGGTGAGTTTGCCACCTCCACTTTACCTACTTGTTATACAGTATTTAAAAAATAAATAAAAAATAGCTTGGAATTCTGCTTTAAAGTGTATTTCTACTTTTGCAGTCAATGTGAGATAACACCTACGTTATATTTGTTACATATCCCTATTAACATAACATACTAAAAATAAATACAGTGAAACCTTGGATTATGTGCATAATCCGTTCCAGGAGAATGCTTGTAATCCAAAGCACTCGCATATCAAAGCGAGTATCCCCATAGAAGTCAATGGAAACAAAGATAATTTTCTTCTATGGCATGCAATACCACATTTAGCAAGAGGTGGGGGGGGGGGGGGCGCTGGAGAGTCTCGTAAATACTCGGCTCTCAGTGTCACTTGCGCCCCGCACCTCTGGCCAAATGCGGTACTGAACACCCCATTAGCTTGAATTATGCTCGTTTTGCGAGACAACACTCACAAACCGAGTCAGGATTTTAAAAGAAAGTTGCTAGTTTTTTCAAAATGCTCATTAACCACTTAAGACCTGGATCAAAATGCAGGTAAAGGACCAGGCCCCTTTTTGCGATTCGGCACTGCGTCGCTTTAACTGACAATTGCGCGGTCGTGCGACGTGGCTCCCAAACAAAATTGGCGTCCTTTTTTTCCCACAAATAGAGCTTTCTTTTGGTGGTATTTGATCTGCGGTTTTTATTTTTTGCGCTATAAAAAATGCAATATTTTTTACTTGTTGCTATAATAAAAATCCCCCAAAAATATATAAAAAAACGATTTTTTTCCTCAGTTTAGGCCGATACGTATTCTTCTACCTATTTTTGGTAAAAAAAAATCGCAATAAGCGTTTATCGATTGGTTTGCGCAAAATTTATAGCGTTTACAAAATAGGGGATAGTTTTATTGCATTTTTAGTAATTCTTTTTTTTACTACTAATGGCGGCGATCAGCGATTTTTTTCATGACTGCGACATTATGGCGGACACATCGGACAATTTTGACACATTTTTGGGACCATTGTCATTTTCACAGCAAAAAATGCATTAAAAATGCATTGTTTATTTTGAAAATGACAATTGCAGTTTGGGAGTTAACCACAAGGGGGCGCTGAAGGAGTTAAGTGTGACCTCACCTGTGTTTACAACTGTAGAGGGGTGTGGCTGTAGGTCTGACGTCATTAATTGTGATTCCCTATATAAGGGAACACACGATCGATGACGGCGCCACAGTGAAGAACGGGGAAGCCGTGTTTACACACAGCTCTCCCCGTTCTTCAGCTCCGGGGACCGATCGCGGGACTCCAGCGGCGATCGGGTCTGCGACCCACAGCTGGGCATTATACAATCACGTACAGGTACGTGATTGTGCCCAGCCGTGCCATTCTGCCGGCGTATATCGGCGTTAGGCGGTCCTTAAGTGGTTAACCGCATTACTCGCAAACCAAGGTTCCACTGTAAATAAATAAATAAATAATAGTTGCTTCAGAACATGCGCTCTTTGCATTTGCTGTGACTCCTGTGGGCATGCGCAGGAGGGACGTCATCGCAGCTTGGCTATTCAAGCGGCCGGAGCCCACAAGCGTGGATGAAAGACTGAGGGAATGCATACTAGCACATTACAGGGGGAACTTTACTACAACTTAAGGTAAAAAAAAACAAAACATTTGCCTTTACAACCACTTTATTTGTTTCTTACTTGCTTAATGGGTTAAAGCTAATCTCCATGTTTCATTTAAAGGTATTATTCACCTTTACCAAAAACCTGCTTATGCAGATAAGGGATGTCTGTAGATAGCATCATGGGCCCCTGGGCAAAGTAATGCTATGGGGCCCCTACAAGGTTGCCCCAATTTACGCACCTACTCTCAAGAATGGAAGTACAATATTTATACTTTACAGCGTGTCACTTGTCACCGTCCCCTGTTACCAAATTCAATGTGCCACTTGCCACCTTCACCTGTCAACAAATTCAGCGTGTCAATTGCCACCCATCCCCTGCCACCAGATTCAGCGTGTCACTTGCCACCTGCCACCAAATTCAGTGTGTCACTTGCCACCATCACCTGTCACCAGATTCAGCATGTCAATTGCCACCCGTCCCCTGCCACCAAATTCAGTGTGTCGCTTGCCACCCGTCCCCTGCCACCAGATTCAGCGTGTGACTTGCCACTGTCACCAGATTCAGCATGTCTGGAAGTGGGGGGGAGAAAGAGGGAGGAGAAGGAAGGAGGGAGAGAAGGTGGGGGAAGGAAGGGGAGAGAAGGAAGAGGGAGAAGGAGGGGGAGGGAGGAGAAGGAGGGGGGGAGGAGAAGAAAGGGAGAGGAAGGAGGAGGAGGAGGGAGAAGGAAGGGGTGGAGAGAGAGAAGGAAGGGGTAGAGAGAGAAAAGGAAGGGGGACAGAGAGAGAGAGCGAAGGAAGGGGGAGAGAGAGAGAAGGAAGGGGGAGAGGAGGATGGGGGGAGAGAAGGATGGGGGGAGAGAAGGATGGGGGGAGAGAAGGATGGGGGGAGAGAAGGAAGAGGGGAGAGAAGGAGGGGGGAGAGAAGGAGGGGGGAGTGAGAGGGGGGGAGAGAGGTGGGAGAAAGAGAAGGAGAGAAGGGAGAGAGAGGGAGAGAAGGAAGAGGGGAGACAAGGAAGAGGGGAGAGAAGGAGGGGGAGAGAAGGCGGGGGGAGAGAAGGAAGGTGGGGGAGAGAAGGAAGAGGGAAGAGAAGGAGGGGAGAGAAAGGAGGGGGGAGAAGGAGGGGGAGAAGGAAGTGGGGAGAGAAGGAAGAGGGGAGAGGGAGGGAGGTGGGGGGGAGAGAAGGAAGAGGGGAGAGAAATAAGAGGGGAGAGAAGGAGGGGGGAAGGAA
Organism: Rana temporaria; assembly: GCF_905171775.1. Classification (NCBI taxonomy): domain Eukaryota; kingdom Metazoa; phylum Chordata; class Amphibia; order Anura; family Ranidae; genus Rana; species Rana temporaria. Next base: position 166,963,276 of record NC_053491.1, read on the forward strand.
GAGGGGAGAGAAGGGGGGGAGAGAAGGAAGAGGGGAGAGAAGGAGGGGAGAGAAAGAAGAGGGGAGAGGAGGGGGGAGAAGGAAGAGGGGAGAGAAGGAGGGGGAGAAGGAAGAGGGAAGAGAAGGAAGAGGGGGGGAGGAGGGGGGATTAGGGGGGTCGGGTCACAGTGCTCACTTACTTGAATGGTCCCCAGGGGCTCTCAGTCAGTGACTTCTCTCATTGTAGTCTTTGGCTCCTTAATCTTCCTGCCCCCTCATCCCCTTCACAGAAGTAGCGGCACACATGCAGGGAGAGAGGGGCGGGAGAAGGGATGTGTGTCATGCTGGAGGGTACAGGACGGAGCAGCGTGGAGATCCCTTCCAGGACGGCCAAACCTCCTGAGCCGCTTGTCACTGCACACTGAGCAGTGAGCATGGAGCGGCTCAGCAGCCATGGAAGGGGGGGAGGAGAGGAGAAGCTGGATTGAACTACAGGTTTCCTGGCCATTCCCAGGTGTGCTGCGGATGTTCCGCGAGCGACGGAAGGTGCTTCTGAACTTTCTGGTGCTGCTGTGGAGATCCTTAGTTAGCTGGTATCTTCGGCGGTGATGTGGAGCTGTACACCGCTGAAGATACCAGCTAACTAAGGCTCTCCACAGCAGCACCAGAAACACCTTCCTCCACTCGTGGGACATCCGCAGCACACCCGGGAATGGCAAGGAATAAATGCACCCTACCAAGCTCCCTCCCTCACTTCTTTCCTCCTATAGAGCGGCCGACTACTCATTTGCATTCAGCGCACATCGAGCGCATCAACCGACACTTCCCTGGCTAAAGCTTGTCCAGCTCTGATGGGGCCCCAGATGAACGTGGGGCCCCCGGGCTGTGCCCAGGGGTGCCCGCTCAGAAAGACGGCCCTGCTGTAGATAAAATTCACCATCACAGGATGCACTTTGTCTCCCCTGATGCAGTATAAAAGTTCACTCCTGTGATAGTGGAGGTGAACAGTTACAGCTTGGCCTATATTAGCAACATCCTGTGAGTTTTCCATCCAGGCTTTATAAAGTATGTTAATTGCCTATACCTTTATTAAGGGCATTACTCAACTTTCGCCAAAGCTGCACAGTTTGTTTCTATCTACAGGCACCCACAGTTTGCTGGTAAAAGTGAATTAACCTTTTAACTTTAAAAAGTTTGTTTGGACAAAGTTGGTCCAAACTAAATGCACATTAGAAAAGAGAGCTGAAAAATATATTAGACAGTTGTCACCACCATCTGTGGACTAAGGGTATACCAAAAGGCCAGTTCCTAAGATAGAGGAGGAGCTGTACAAATGTAACCATCTTTATGAAGCAGCCAATAGGTTTGAAACTAAGAAATCTTATATAGAGGCACTGAAAGTTGGTAGAAAAACTCTTCTAGCAGAGAAAGAGAGAGAGAGAGAGAGAGAGAGAGAGAGAGAGAGAGAGAGAGAGAGGGGGGGGATAATGAGGAAGAAACCCCCATCTCAGGGTCATCTTTAATGTTGATTGGACCCTGGGCAAAAAAATTCTAGCCCCCCCCCCCCCCATGCAATTTTGCTCTCCACCTGCTCTGAGACATACAATAAATATCATCTAGACATAAAGTTAAAATCAGTTTACTGTATCAGATCAGGCAGTGATTGTGATTGGTTGCCAGAGGTTACAGCATATCATTACCACTTACTCACTTACTGACTGGTTGCTAGAGGTTACAGCACACATTACGGCTCACTGATTAGTTGCTAGAGGTTACAGCACATGATTTCTTCTTGTTGATTCATTGCTAGCGATTACTGTACAGTAATACCCATATTGAATATAGTGGTACCCTCCAAAGCCTGGTCTTTACCTGGGTCCCTACATTGAGAGACATACTGGTGCAAAGTTTCATTCAAGATAAAAGGCCCCTTTATGAACTATTCTAATGGGAAAAGGGCTTTAGACGATGCAGAAGGTGATATTCCACATACTAAAGACAGCATGAGGATTAAAAAGACTTTTAGTTTTGACCCACATTAAAAGCAATACAAGATAATAGATATTCTCACCTGTAACAACACACATGTTATCTATTTACTTGAATGTAGTTATCGGTATGCAATTTATGTGGGATGCACTTAGCGCACATTAGCAAAGATAGCTGAAGAACATATTAGAAACATTCTCAAAGGGAAAATGGACCACAGTGTTCCACCACACTTTAAATTGTGCCAGAATTGCAATCCAAAAAATCTAAACATTTTGACCATTCAAAAAGTGACTCCGAAATGGAGGGGAGGGGATATGATATCCCTGTTAGAACATAAAGAAGGGGAAAGGATATACTGGTTAGGTACTTTGTCTTCCAGGGATTTGATTGTAAATTTTAACATTAATTGTTTTTTTTATAATGCTGTGACGCTGAAGTTTGTGTACATTTTATTACTTCGATTAGGGATCCGAGTTGGGTCCTCCTAAGAATAGTTTTAGTCTTGTCCTATTTTATCATGTTTTTATTTTATTGTATACATTGTTTTATATAACTTGTAAAAATGATGACTAATATTAAAAATGTGTGGAAACAAATAACTTGTACAAAAGTACAGTACATACATTTCATACATAATACAATAATTGATATAAAAATACATTAAATAAATAACAGTCCATGACAACATATATAGCCACATAGAGGTTGGGCATAACCACGCAATAGGTGAAGTATAAAATGTAAATAGATCATAGAAGTACTGGTTGATCAGAATGGGTCCCATAAACGCATATAGCTACATCTTTGTAAGCCCGACGCGGCGTTTCGTGTATATGAAAAACACTCATCAGGGGCGGATGTAGTGGGATATCTGGAATACAGATTTGATTAGTGGTCTTAACTGTATTTACATTACCACTTTGACATACTATGTAAGTAACCAGAATTGACTTACTACCTCTTTTTTGGTGGATCCAATTTTAATACCTTGATCACTAATCAAATCTGTATTCCAGATATCCCACTACATCCGCCCCTGATGAGTGTTTTTCATATACACGAAACGCCGCGTCGGGCTTACAAAGATGTAGCTATACGCGTTTATGGGACCCATTCTGATCAACCAGTACTTCTATGATCTATTTACATTTTATACTTCACCTATTGCGTGGTTATGCCCAACCTCTATGTGGCTATATATGTTGTCATGGACTGTTATTTATTTAATGTATTTTTATATCAATTATTGTATTATGTATGAAATGTATGTTCTGTACTTTTGTACAAGTTATTTGTTTCTACCAAATATTCTACTTTCTCAATACATGAACATTTCATCTATGGCTTGTTTCATTACTTTGTCCCCATTCAGCCCACTGTTTCATTTAAAGTCCCAAATTCCCTTTGTTGCAATTTTCCGCATACGGGATGGAGATATAGTATGGATGTAATCTCATATAAAGTCCAAGACACAAGGATGGAGATACATCACATACGTATTCTCATTTAAAGTCCCAAACACCTTCGGGTGGTCCCCCCCTTTTTTCTAATATTAAAAATGTGTGCCCTATTCCTTTTTCTTGAAATCCGTCCTCTTTGCCATTGTGTAATATGTCCCTTGACGTTTTAGTAAAGGGACAGGTTTGTCTATTTTGAGTTATGAAAGGAGTTTGAAGGGGTGAAGACTATGTGTGGTAATATGGGGAAGGTTTACTAGAAGGAAATGGAGGGTAATAATATTCCAGTGGTTATGGGACTCCTACCCCCTGCTGAAGAAGGACCAAATAGCCTTTGAAATGCGTTGGATTGCTGGTGGAATTGAGGGAGAAAGCAGCATTTCTACTTGGCGATCTATCACCGAGTGCAGGCCTTGGGCAGGAATTATCAGTGAAGTTGTATCCCTTTAAATGCTTGTGACAAAGAAGGTTTTTTGTAAGTAGGATTCACTTAATAATAAAGTAAAAAATAATAAGAATTTGTTGCGCTATAGATCTTTGATATCAGTTGGTTCAATAAGATATCAGCAGCCAGCACAATATTGAAGGAAGTCAATAACAAGATATATATGGTAAGTGTGCAGCGGTTTAAATTCCAAAAGGACAATCCAGGAACAAAAGATCAATAGTGGTTCAATCTGCGATATGCTTCACCAGCACCCGACACTGCAGCCGCTTACCCAGTGATTCTCCAGTGATGCTCTAGTCTCCACTCAGTCTCCAGCAAGGAACGAAACCCCCATGATGCGTAAGAGGGTGCAGGGTCACCCGTCCACGTCATTGGTTAACCCCCGGCTTTCCCCAAGAAATCCGGGGGTTACCCAATGACGTGGACGGGTGACCCCGCCCCCTCCTACGTGTTGAGAGAGATAGCCAGGAGACAGGCATCACTTACATCATGAAAGGAGATTTTTCAAGTAGGCTTGCACTGGATTTTCAAAAATAATTATTGCTTTACATTGTATTACTGTTACAATGCTGATAGACTTTGAAACTTCTTTAACCACTTCAGCCCGGACCAGGCCACTTTTTGCGATTCGGCACTAAGTCGCTTTAACTGACAATTGCGCAGTCGTGCAACGTGGCTCCCAAACAAAATTGGCATCCTTTTTTTCCCACAAATAGAGCTTTCTTTTGGTGGTATTTGATCACCTCTGTGGTTTTTATTTTTTGCGCTATAAACAAAAATAGAGCGACAATTTTGAAAAAAAAACAATATTTTTTAAATTTTGCTATAATAAATATCCCCCAAAAATATATAAAAAAAACATATTTTTTCCTCAGTTTAGGCCAAAATGTATTCTCCTTCATATTTTTGGTAAAAGAAATTGGGGACGTACAAGTACGTCCTTTTGCCTGCCCGTGCCATGCTGCAGACGTATATCTGCCTGCGGCGGGCGGCAAGCGGTTAAACACCAATCAGGTTTTGTGCTTTAATTTGCAGCACAATAACACCAAGCTAATTTAAGATACACCTGTAAAAAAAAAAAGTAAAAATTTATAGCAATTACAAATTCAACTTTTTAAAACTTCCAGTCTCACAGTTCAATCAGAATGGCACAGACTATGGGATAGTCTACCATCATCAAGGAAAAGTGAAGCAGTCCTCATCAAATTTGTTTCTTGAATTTTAACATTTAGCATACATAAGTACATATGGTGGCAGCAAAATAAAATATCACATACAGTTGTGCTCATAAGTTTACATACCCTGGCAGAATTTATGATTTCTTGCCCATTTTTCAGAGAATATGAATGATAACCCAAATACTATTTCTTTCACTCATGGTTAGTGTTTGGCTGAAGCCATTTATTATCAGTCAACTGTGTTTACTCTTTTTAAGTCACAATTTACAGGAACTGGAGGCTTTTTGCCAAGAGGACTGGGTAGCTTTACCTTCTGAGAAGATAAAGAGCCTCAGCCACAAATACCACAAAAGACTTCAAGCCGTCATTGATGTTAAAGAAGGAAATACACAGTATTAAGAACTGGGGTATGTAAACTTTTGATCAGGGTAATTTGGGTAGTTTCTGTTCTGTTTATGATTTAAAGAGTAAACACAGTTGATTGATAATAAATGGCTTCAGCCAAACACTAACCATGAGTGAAAGAAATGTTTTTGTGTTATCGTTCATATTCTCTGAAAAATGGCCAGGAAATCATAACGGCCAGGGTATGTAAACTTATGAGCACAACTGTATGGTAATAATATTGATTTGTAGTTCCAACATAAACTAAAAGTAGTTTAACTAAAACAATTTTAGCTTGGATCTAACTACTCAAAATATTATGTCATACATTCTATAAGAAAGGATAAAACCAAAGTCCAGGTTTCTATAAGATGACCTCAGATAAAAAAAAAGGTCTTAATTATTATCAAGAGTATAGTTTTTAAATAGAAAAAACAAATAAAAAATATTATAGAATCTAAAATCTTTTACTACATTTTCGAACTGTACAATTGGTATAATAATAACCAAGGAAATAAAAGTTCTGCTTGGGAAGCAGTCCTATGAAGCACACCACTCCCTCCTCTCCACATTCTTATGGGTCACTAGTTTGTTTTTTATATATATACATATATATGTATATTTGTTGGAAGGTATCACTTTCAGGCAGCACGGTTTTTTCCTCCTAAGGCCCCGTACACACGACCAAACATGTCTGCTGAAACTGGTCCGCAGGGGGATTTAACTGGCAGGCCCGCCCACGTCGCCGCGTCATCGTCGCGGCGACACCGCGGACACGCCCCGCGTATTGTTTATGCGCAGATTTCTGTACGATGGTTAGTATGGCCAACGTACAGAAATCCCCGGGTCGGGCATGTACGGTGAAAACGGTCCGGCGGACCGCTTTCATCGTACATGTTTGGTCGTCTGTACACGGCCTAACAGTCATTCTTTTCTGAAGAAAACTTTGGCCTCCTAGGAAAGGATGTACTAGAGAGTGTCACCTACCCCTTTTCACCTGACACTGAATAAGTGTAGTGTGTGTACTTTACTTTTCTGATATCCCACTAGCCATATTACTATTTATGCCAGCACTCATTGGTTTATCTGTTGTTGGCCAGCGTACCGCTACTCCCCACATTTTTACCTTTATGAACTGCTATTATTTTAATCTGCCATACCACTACCCAATAAATGAGTCAGCGTTTCAGTATTAAAAAACTAGGGCTAGCTTGGAAATTGCTTACAGTTCATTCCATATCTAGAAATTTTGTTTGTGCATGCAAACAGCCTAGTATTGGAAGCCTGAGGTTTATACTTGTAGCAGGTACTTCTCCAGACTGATTTAATCTATCTGTCTGCTGCAGCAGCGTGGGCTTTTTCACCCCCTTTCTCTCTTCACACACAGGCACTCAGGACTGCTTGTCTGTAAACTCTCTATTGGAAGAGCCTGAGCCAATCATGAGACAGCAGCAAAGGACTGTGGGAGAGGAGATAAAAAGCCAGAGGAACTAGGCCAGAGCCTCTTTTTGCCTGCACCCTATCAGGAGAGCATCTGCACTCTATGTGTTGTGTGGAATCGCGGCCTACCAAGGGGCACACAGCCTGCAACTCCAGCCCAGAGGAACAGATTGTGCATGCAGCTCCAGCCCAGAGGAACAGATTGTTCATGCAGCTTCAGCCCAGAGGAACAGATTGTTCATGCAGCTCCAGCCCAAAGGAACAGATTGTTCATGCAGCTCCAGCCCAGAGGAACAGATTGTTCATGCAGCTCCAGCCCAGAGGAACAGATTATCCATGCTAAAGAAGGACACCCTGCAACAGCTCAAGGACTGAATGCCACTGCGACACACCTGCATCTAAAATCGATCACTCAGGGGAGGACCGCTGACTGTGTACAGGATTTGGTGAGGGGGCTTTGCCCAGGAACCTTTAATGTTTTTCATAGAATACCACATCCAAATATTGTCCTCAGAGCTCCTACATTGCCGGTGAAGATAATAAAATGCAAATTTTTGCTTCCAGAACATTGCCACTGTTTCTCTTAAAGGGGACACTCCATGGGTATTGAGATTATTTCGCTGGGTGTGTACTAGAGGTGTCGTAGGCCGGTCTGGGGTTCCCCTTTAGCCACAGAATCACACACACACCAAAAGTTATTGGGGAGTCTATTTAATCTGTACATATTGTTACCTATTGCTTTTGTTGTTTTCCTATTGTTCCTGACTGTTTTCTTTAAACTGTTTCAATTAAGTCTTGGGTACATATACAGGTCCTGGTTGACTAATGTTAACCTGAATTTTACTTTTCTTCAAGTAAACTACAAGAAGAACTGTGCTGTGTATTCCTGCTGAGTTATTCCATTACTCACTATGCTAGGTGTGCCAGAGGGGCTGGGACAGTTCATTGGCGTTGAAAGGCAGAGTAACGGACTAAACAAACTAAAGCAGCTCTCTCGGGGTCTGCTACATACTCATTCTAGGGACATCCATCAATAGGGTGTCAACCAGTCCAAGTTTCAAATCTCCACTGCCACAATGTCATGAGGGAAAGGGTAGGCAAATTATTTTAAATGACATGCCACTATGGAAATGGAGAGGACAATGTACAATGATTGTTTAATTTATATTCCTTCACAATCCATCTCTTCTTTTCCTCTGTATACATATTGCCAGTTATCTTTACACACTTTATTGCTGAACTTAATAGCAAGTGAGAGGGTTTAGGGGTTCAGGATACCCCAAATAATACAAAAGAGGGCATGTACTCTGAAGTAGCAATAGTAGTAGCAGTATGGACTTTAGGAGCAGACAGGCAGATCTATGACCCTGTAAGTGCAATCGCGGTCTTTTGTTTAGGTTGCACTGGATCTCTCTCTCTAATAAATGTGTTTGTTGATCATTTGATAGCAGTGAAATATACCTTGATCTGTGGGCAATTAATTATTCTTGCAATGTCCAGACAGTAGCTTCTACTAACCAGCTCCTCAACGACACTCTGAAGATTTTTTACAGATGCTCCCACTTGGCTGCCATCTTCATGTCCAGCTTCCTCTGGGTAACACCATCCAGCAGAGCAGCTAATGTCCAGAGCCCCAGTACGTTAACTCAGGCCAATGCTAGGCCCAAGTAGAGATCCTGTTAAACACATATCCTCTCTCTAGGCACAAACTCAGAGCTGGAGAGAGCCCTGGAAAGGCTCCCCAAATGTTTATCTTCTCCCAATCCATACATCTGGATAAGGACTACATAGAATGGTTGAGTCGGATACACACTGTGCTTCCCAAAACGTCCTCCATTGTAACAGCCAGAAGCAACCACTCAGCAGAGTCTAGAACAGTGGTTCTCAACCTTATAGTGCCGTGACCCCTTGATAAAATTTCCCAAGTTGTGGGGACCCCTAACAGTAAAATTATTTTAGTAGTGTGGGTTGTCAGCACCCAAGGCAAGACAAGGATTTTCCGCCCCTAACCCATGGATATTTAGCACTTGCTGAGTCCCTTCCACTCATACAGTATTAAAACCCCTTATGGTACATTTTAGGATGTACCACTCTTTCTCTGTTCTCCTTTCTTTCTCATTTAATTCCCTCTATCCTAATTTATTGTTTTTTCCCCATCCCTCTCTCTAACCATGTTTCTTGTTCTTTCTCTCCATTTTTCTTTATTCCTCCCCCTTCCATGTTGTAGCGCTCACCCCCAAAGGAGGCGCTGGTTATAGATTGGGATGGCGTGTTACCTCTGTGAGCGTCTAGGGGTAGATGATGAGAGCAACAATGATGGAATGTCCAAACAGCAGGTGTCTTTTCCTGTGCTTTATTTTACCCAACACGGTAAACAATAAACTTGAGGTAGACAGCAAAGATGGATGAGGAGGAGAAATAGCAGATTCAGGTTCAGTAATACAGAAGCAGTCCTGCTTCCCACAACACTTTTACTTTCGTCGCCACTCCAGCCGAAGTGGGTATAGTGTACCTGGACAGGCCTCTCACACCGACCTGGCAGCCAGGGTATCACTCGGAACTTTGAGGAAAACGAGTCTCTGCCACAGACCCTTTCCTAGGACGTAGATAATGGAGAAAAATCCTCTTCAGTAGTATTTGTGCCTGAATCTCCCTCAGGTAGTTCTCACTTAGGTCACCAACTGACAGGTGGCTGACATCCAACCTTTCAGTGTCCGGTTACATTGATCCCCGATGGATTGTCGAGGCCCTATTGGATTGCCTGCCTCTCTTGGCTATCCTCAGGCTGACTCCCCACCGAACAGCACTCTCGCTTGGGATCTTTTCCTCATAATTTGGGGACCCAGGCGATCACTGGGGCCCCGCCACAACTTCAGACGCTCCGGGCCAACATGGTCCCGGAACCAGGAACACCGCACGGCACGCGCACCCCGGCCTGGTAGGCAATCTCGCCCGGGGCCGTGATGTGCCCAATGGCGTCTGCTCCAGAAGTACCCTCTCCCAGCATGCCCCACGAGGGAAAACCCCTCCTGATTGGCTGCTGGCAAGAGGCACCCGGGCCTGGACTCCACTGGCGCCCCCTGCTGCTCCGGGGTGGTATAGCACCCCAGCAACAACAGAATGAGCCCACAGTACAGGCCAGCTGAAACAGAGACCCAATTTAGACAAATCAACTGGATGAGAGCTAACTAACTCTCTCCATCCCCCTTAAATTTAAAATAGCACCGGTACTGAAAGTACACAGGCGCTACACATGTATTCTATATTTTTTTCCTTCTCTTACTCCTTGGTGGGGGGGTCGGGGAATGGGATGAGTGGCAGTGCTGGGGGGAGTTCTGATCAGCCAACATAGGTGCTCTTCATCAAGGTCATCTTCTGATCTGAGAACTGTAGTGGGGACTTTTAATAGCAACTATAATCACAGGTAGTGTTACTCACAGTGTCTCCGAGGACTTTGTGGTGTCTCACAGCAGTGACACCTATGCCAAAATCGGAGGTCTCCTCCAGCCCCTCCCACTTCACATTCCTCACCAGTTAACTGACCTCTAGTCTCAGTCTCACAGCCATGGCGTGAATTGAAGAGGCTGAGTGGGCGGAACAGTTCAGCTGGGTGCCCACAGGTTCCAGGGATAGTCCAAAAAGGCTGGGAGGGCGGTGCGAGCTTCAGGAACAGCCCAGGATTTGGTGACCCCTGGTAAATCATAATTTGACCCCCAAGGGGGTCCAGACCCCCAGGTTGAGAACCACTGGTCTAGAAAAAGGTAATCAACAGCTCAGGCTGGTTACAGCCTAGCAACAACATACACCACATTTAGCTAGGGACACAACTGCATAGGGAAGGATCCCTACATTTTCTTTTTAGAAGGCCTTTGACAGTCTCAGATATATCCATTCAAAAGTCGCATGTACCAGGCCAGCAATTAGCCTAATATTTGGAACCAGGAGCTCCAATGGATTTTCTAGCACATTGTTTTTTCAACCAGGGTTCCTCCAAAGGATGCTAGGGGTTCCATGAGTAATGAGCATATTCTGCCCACTGACACCATTGATTTTTTTTTTAGCTATCTGTAAGGCCGCGTACACACGGTCGATCCAAACCGGTGAGAATGGTCCAACGGACCGTTTTCATCGGTTCACCGCTGAAATGGCCTGATGGTCTGATGTGCGTACACACCATCAGTTCAAAAACCGATCAGGTCAGAACGCGGTGACGTAAAACACACAACGTGCTGAAAAAAACGAAGTTCAATGCTTCCAAGCATGCGTCGACTTGATTCTGAGCATGCGCGGGTTTTGAAATTATGCTTTTGTGTACTAACCATCGGTTTGAACCTATCGGGGCAGCGGCCCATCGGTTTGATTTTAAAGCAAGTTCTAAAATTTTTGACCGAAGGACAACGGACCGATGGGCCGTACACACGGACCGATGAAACTGGACTTCAGTCCGTTTTCATCGGTTTGGACCGACCGTGTGTACGCGGCCTAAGGGGCTAATTCTACCCAATGCCCACAAGTGTAAAGAACATTCTTCCCACTGACCCTTACACTATTGTATAATGAGTTGTAAATATAGTATTGTTTAGCAGGTGTTCCTTGAGACCGGAAAGTTATTTCAGGGGTTCCTCTGTGTTAAAAAGGTTTGGAAAGGCTGAACGCATAATGTTCCTGATGTGCATTGTATAAAAAGCCTCACTAGTCAGGGTAAAATAATAGAGGCTTCAGATGCTCAGCAGCCCCAAGAGAAGCGGATCCTGTCTCATAAGCACAACAGATTGCCTGTCACCTGCCACATTAAGGTAGCCCTACAAGGTTTAAACAAGAACAATTAACTCAATCGTTTATTAAAGTTGAAGTTTAGACAACTGAAAAAGGGGAACTATTATCCATTCTAACTGCTCAGGTTGCATTGGGAATAGGAAACAAGAAACCTTATTAGCTGATCTTCACTTTTGATCAAGTTTTATCAAATAAATTCACTTTTTCTAGGATTTGTTCCGATGAATTAATGCTATAAATGACATGTTGTCTTTATCATTGAAAGTGCTTATTTCATATCACGCTGCTGGTTATTTGTTTCTGGCAATAGCTCTTTCTTTGTCAGACTTCTTTGCCTCACTTTTCATAAATCAAGCCTATGTTACAGCATGGCAATTAAAAGAAAATCATTCACTTTTAATATAGATATCCAGTAGATGGCAGCATTTACGTAACAATCAGTTTACAATGTAACTAGTAAAATATTGACTTTCCTAAAAACATGTGGATACTTGTATCTTTTGTAGGTTTTTTCGCTAAGCACTTTAAGGATTAGTATATTTATGTGTGTTTTGTTATTATACTGAAAACAGGTCTAGGCAAATCATTATATAAAAACATTGGTTCTGATACAGTACTATCTGTAGTATTATTAATATTCTTAGTATTAATATTACCAATAATTCACCAAATTTTTATAGCACCAACATATTAGATTTGCAACCCCCCCCCCCAAAAAAAAACATACATTAACAAACACGAATATTGCTGGTATATATACATAAGATATTGTTAATATGAGAAAATATGCTTATGGATCTTATGCAAACAAACAAAACAAAAAAACAATAACTATCCTTATGTACCATTAATACTGCACAAGATAAATTGTAACCTACCCATGATTTAAAAAAAATATAAATATACATAAGTAAAAACATTGGGCCAGATGCACAGAAGAATTACGCCGGCGTATCTATTGATACGCCGCGTAATTTCAAAGTTCCCGCGTCGTATCTTTGTTTTGTATCTACAAAACAAGATACGACTGCATCTGGGCTCGATCCGACTGGCGTTCATCTTAGTACGCCGTCGGATCTAAGGTGCATTTTTCCGCCGGCCGCTAGGTGGCGTTTCCGTCGAATTCCGCTTCGAGTATGCAAATTGGCTAGATACGGCGATCCACGAATGTACGTCCGGCCGGCGCATTTTTTATGTCGTTTTTCCGGCGTATAGTTACCCCTGCTATATGAGGCGTATCCTATGTTAAGTATGGCCGTCGTTCCCACGTCAAATTTTGAAAATGTTAAGTCGTTTGCGTAAGTCATTCGCGAATAGGGCTTTGCGTAGAATGACGTCACCGTCGTAAACATTGGCTTGTTCCGGTTTAATTTTGAGCATGCGCACGGGGATACCCCCACGGACGGCGCATGCGCAGTTGAAAAAAAACATAATTTACGTTGGGTCAAGACGCATTTACATAAAACACGCCCCCATCACATCCATTTAAATTGCGCGCCCTTACGCCGCCAAAGATACACTACGCCACCGTAACTTACAGCGCGCATTCTTTGAGGATACAAAAAAAAGTAAGTTACGGCGGCGTAGTGTATCTTAGATATGCTACGCCCGACGAAAATATGCGCCAGGGTACGTGGATCTGGCCCATTCACATTAGTCCATGCCCCAAAGAAGCTTACAATCTATCATGCCTTCCAACCTCACGCAACAAGACTGGCTATACATACTTAAAAGACTGACTTCAAGACTGTGGGCCAATGGGTGATCTCCAGTTTGCATTACTTTTTTTTTATCATGTTCTAAAATAATCTAGGGTATGCTTGCCGGTTTTTATTTTTTTTATTTATTATTGGGGCCCAAATAAGTTCTCCTCACTTATAGGCTATTACTTCAGTTGGCATGTTGGTCTGCTAACAGTGACTATACAAACAACATTGGTGACCTTGCCAAACACATTCTACAGGAGCAGACAAATGCAGTTTTGTGAGGATTAGACAAAACAAGGATTTTTGATTTCAATGCAGAGAGATGTACATACAAAGGCTCGGATTCACGTAGCACTTACGCCGTCGTATCTACAGATACCCAGCGTAAATGTGTGCCGTCGTATCTATGCGCAATGCCCATAGAACTAGATACGCCTGAAAATAGGCTTCACCTGACCGATGTAAGTTTCCTACGCCGTCGTATCGTGGGCGCATATTTGCGCTGGCCGCAAGGGGCGCTTCCATTGATTTACGAATCGAATATGCAAATGAGGGAGATACGCCGATTCACAAACGTACTTGCACCCGGCGCATTCATATACACAGTTTACGTAAGTCGTATGTCCGGCGTAAAGTTAAGCCTCATAAAGCAGGGGTAAGTCATGTTAAGGTATGGACCAGGGAACGGCCGTCGGATTTTACGTTGTTTACGTAGTAGTACGTGAATAGGGCTGGGCGTAGGTTACGTTACGTCATAGGCAGTGATTCGACGTATCTTATGGTGAGCATGCGCACTGGGATGCGTCCACGGTACGGCGCATGTGCTGTTCGTTCGGCCCATCATTTGCCATCATTTTCCATCATGGGGTCACGCTTCATTTAAATGGATCACGCCCACCTTCCAGCTACTTTGAATTAGGCGGGCTTACGCCGACGAAATTACGTTATGCTGGCGCAACGTTGGGAGCATTTGCATTGTGAATTCGGTGCTTGGCTCTCTGCTTTACGTCGGCGTAGCGCATATGAGATGCGCTATGCCCACCTAAAAATGCGCCGATCTACCTGAATCCGGCCCAAAATATTTAGGGTGTCTAAACCTTGACTGTGTTGGATAATTTATTTTAATCATGGCCCTTTTAGGAGGTAGGTCTTGAGGTACAAAGCAGGAGACCTCTAGCTCTTGCTGACAGGGCTGGTGCAAGGATTTTTGACACCCTAGGCGTAAACTAATTTTGCCGCCCCATTGACTCCACCCCTGACTCCAGCCTCTTTGCCCTGCCCATGTGACAGAAGGCGCCGCTATACAGGAAGCATTGGCTCTGCTTCCTCTAGCGCTGGCTCCAGTGCTGTGCTGCAACTCTAATTACACTACCAGTCGGACTGAGTTAGTTACATGCTGCAGCCTGCAGAGCATACAAACTCAGAGGGAAACCAGCTGCCGTGTGCCCCTAGGCAGCAGTGCGCCCTAGATGACTGCATGGTTTGCCTAGTTTTAGCACCGGCCCTGGGTGCTGAAACATGGTTTGTGTAAATCCCTTGTAAGATGCCCTGATACTCTGATGCCCTGATGTTCAATCATTATCCAATGTGCTAAATGCACATCCAATGTGCTAAAAGGTTCGACAAAATCCAGGCGCCCGGTCGCAATTGCGACTAGAATTAGCGACCTGGCGCCCGGGGAAGCTTAGGCCTGCAGAAGGCCGCAAAGCCATGTCCTCAATTACCGACCGGCGCGGCCCCGACGCGATCACGCGGCGGGAGAGGTGGGGGTGCATGGAGACACAGGATACCCCATCCTGTGTCTCCATGCTCCCCCACCTCCCCCGCTGTGCGCCATCTTGTGGTGGCTGTTGGCATTAAAAAGTAAACCAGCAATTCTAATGAAGCGTCCACAGTATTTTCACTGCCATCTCCTTCCCTCTAATTAGAGCCCCCAAACATTATATATATTTTTTATTCTAACAGCCTAGAGAATAAAATGGCGGTCGTTGCAATACTTTCTGTCACACCGCATTTGCGCAGCAGTCTTACAAGCACACTTTTTTTAGGGGAAAGATACACTTTTTTTAATAAAAAAAAAATACAACAGTATTGATAACTAAATTGATACCCAAATTGATACCCAACATGTCACGCTTCAAAATTGCGTCCGCTCGTGGCATGGCGACAAACTTTTACCCTTTAAAATCTTCATAGGCAACGTTTAAAAAATTCTACAGGTTGCATGTTTTGAGTTACAGAGGAGGTCTAGGGCTAGAATTATTGCTCTCACTCTACCAATCACGGCGATACCTCACATGTGTGGTTTGAATACAGTTTACATATGCGGGCGCTACTCACATATGCGTTCGCTTCTGCGCGCAAGCTCGGCGCGACGGGGCGTGTTTTCTGGCTCCTACATTTTTTAACTGGCTCCTAGATTCCAAGCAAATTTGTCAAACCTTGAATTAACACTTGTAAGTGGGAAGAATATAATGTAATGTAATGTACAGTAGCTAGATCGCACTATTTTCCTTCTTAAACTGAATCGACAAATCCTATAAACATTTTATATATTAAGCGCCGTCCTCTATTTCTTCCTAACATAGCAGAAATGCTTAAAATATAGGTCACTCTTTATATATATTTTTCCTTTTTTTCATACAATATGTACAAAATAATAATGCACTGTGTTATGCCTCTCTTTCATATCGGGAATTTATTTTATTCTTCAAAGAGTGGAGGGTGTTCTGGGCCAGGTTTCCCATGAATATGACCTATATATATTTGGCTTTTTAAGAGGCTATTGAATATGTCTGTATGAAATTACAAGGACATGGTTATACAATAAATAGTGCAATCCTCAAGCCTGGATAAACAGTAAGGTTTTATGCTGACTGGAACGCATACAGAGAACAGAAAGCCGGGCCTTTGAGAAAGTCTTCATTCTGTACTCATGGTGAGAACACGGGAGGACACAGTTGAGTGCCATTGATTTATGAGCTATTACTTGTGATCTCTTCACTCTTCTTATATTGTTTTCTTACCTGCTGTAGTGTCTCATGCAGTGAACATTTACTGAATCAAAGAATCTTCGCATGCAATGCAACAGTATTTTGCTAAATGCACAGCTAGCTTTTAAGAGGGTCAAAGAAGGTGCCTCTCTACCAATATTATACAAAGATTTCATTCAAATAATAAAATAGCACAAACATAAAAAAATATATGTATGGAAGCATTGATTAAAAAAAATAAAATAATATAGATTCGATTTCAAATAGTTACCAAAAAAAAGCATCTTAAAATAAATGTGAAGGAGTTAAATCTCCAGTGTTCTCCAGAGCGTTTGCCATAATCAGGGAGGAGCAAATGTTTACTTTGTGGGGCGTTCATCAAACTAGCATGAAGCTTTAATAGGGGAGCAGGGTCCTGGACTGCGTTCAAAATGCACTGCATTTGCGATCTGCAGCAAGTGTCTGTTTAAACTTAATGACAACCCAAATTCAGGTCGCAAACGCAGTGCCTTTGTCTACATCGGATTACATGGTACAGTATTACCATGTCATCCGTTTGTTGTGCATTTTTTACAGTAGTGCATACACTGGGGTGGATTCAGGTAGGGGCGCGCACTACTACGGAGGCGCAGCGTACCGTTTTTACATTACGCCTCCGTAAATTACCTGCGCTACGCTTCATTCACGAAGCAGTAGCTCCGTAATTTGCGTGTGCGCTCCGGAAAACTGCCCGGCGTAAGCGCGCATAATTTAAATGATCCCGTAGGGGGCGTGGATCATTTAAATTAGGCGCGTTCCCGCGCCGAACGTAGTGCGCATGCTCCGTCGGGAAACTTTCCCGACGTGCATTGCGGTAAATGACGTCGCAAGGACGTCATTGGCTTCAACGTGAACGTAAATGGCGTCCAGCGCCATTCACGATTCACTTACGCAAACAACGTAATTTTTAAAAATCGTGACGCGGGAACGACGGGTATACTTAGCATTACGCAGAAACCGACGAACGCAAACAACGTAAAATGCGAACGCAGGGCGCGCGTACGGTTGTGAATCGGCATGAGTATGCAATTTGCATACTCTACGCTGACCACTACGGGAATGCCACCTAGCGGCCATCGTAAGAATGCAGCCTGCGATACGACGGCATAAGAGCCTTATGCCAGTCATATCTTAGGCTGCAGTCGGCGTATCAAGCTTTCTGAATACAGAAAAGTCGATACGCCGGCGCAACTAAGCAATTGCGCTGCGTATCTATGGATACGCAGACGCAATTGCTTACTGAATCTACCCCACTACTTTTAGTGCAGTCGTCCTCTGCGATTCAAATGAATGGGCTGAAATCCCATTGCACCGAAATTGCATGTGAATCGCACAAGAACACACAGCCTATGCGATTCTTAATGTGAACCGGCCATTAAGAAACAGCACAATTCTCAAGGACAGTGTCAAGGACACCGTCTTATGGAATAATATTTTACTTTCTTATAGATTTTTTTAACTGTTACATTATTGTTTGGAGTAAATACAGCAGCAGCACCCAAATCTGATTCATTACAACTTGAAAAAAGGCTTTATTTATATATTAAAGCTCAAAAGCTTCCTCTTTCACAGTACCACACTGCATTGTTTATTAAAATGTCAAAACAGGATGCACGAAAAACCTTCAAAACCGACAATCCTACAACTCCCTATCTCCATATCAATCTACATTCAGAAAAAAGAATTCAAGTATATGTTTGGTAGGTCACGTCAGCATGCGAGTACTTAAATAAGCAGCATATAAAAAGGGCTCTGCAGTGTGGACTTTTTTAACATATCTGCTGCTGACAGCACCATTGTGGCCCCTCATCCTCTGCCTGCTGTGTATTAGCCATGGTAAAAGTACCAGCTATTTCTGTACCAAATACATGATAAAACACATGACTATGCATCAAAGAGTGCAATAGGAGCAGCACAAGTTATGTACTCCTCCTTCTCCTGGGCACATAGCAGTCACTTTTTTATGTGCTGCTAATACACCAAATTCCTCCTCCTTCTATCCCTAAAGGGCAGATAGCAGACCTTGTTTGGGCCTTCTAATGTGACCTTTTCAACCTACTCCTCAAGGTTGCATAGAAGCCACTTTTTAAGAGCTGCTAATTCACCAAGTTTCTCTTCTTCTCCCTTATGGGTATGCATTTTAGCCATATCTGTAGACTCCTACTGCAGCCTTTTCCTCCATCTCCTCTTCTTCTAATTCTACTATACCTCCAATTCTCCATCAGTTGGCTATGAGGATTAGGCAGAACTTTTGGGATACTATCAACAGGGTTGGTCCATTGAACTCTGAGGTGCTGCAGTCTCTAGTGGAGGAGTATCTGTCTTAGGAGGTAATAGAGGGAACAGGGACCGGAGGATAGAGTGGTAGCGGCTGCTATTACCACATACACCAATGACTATCGCCCAGAAAAGGATTTTTTTAAATATGGACTTTCTCGGTACTGATGACACAGATACAGTAAAAAATTCATTTATTTTACATAAAATAATACAAAGTTTAAAAACAGAACCATATCAATCAACCTCACACTGGTTACAGCAGTATATTATTAACAGAAAACCGTATAGTATCTGTTGTTGTGAGGCGAGATCAAAGGAAACCTCTACCGGTTTCACGGAAAGACCGCTTCTTCAGGAGGTAATCTGTATAATGAATAACATAATATCAAAACTAGCAAAAAAAAAAATGAAAAATGGTAACAAGACAACATTAATAAGTTGCAAGAGATCAGGTGTGCAAAATCATACAGGTCTGCTTACCAGTAGAGGGCCAAGGACCACCATGGAGCTCGCCGAGTAATAAAAGGGTTAGAGTAATGGTGATGAGGGTTGGGGTGTTAACTGTGAGGAGGAGGCTTGGTGGTACTTGAGGTGAGCAGAAGGTGGAAATTGGTGGGAGGCTCCAAAGGGGGATTTACCCCTTCCTAATACCAGAAGAAAATCTAGGGGATCTAGTGCCACCATCCCAAAGAGATGCAAACATGACCCACTTTAATGATGTGATGTGTGACAACCTTCTTGACAATGTTACTGAAGGTGCAAGAATGCACTGGAGGCATAGCTGCAGGGAGTAAACCTATGCCCATAGGTTGACCACCCTTCCACAATGCAGACAGGAAAGCAGGCAATAACAAATGGAGGGGGTAAATGTTCTGGTTGCGGAGAAGGGCAGGCAGCACCAGGAAGCTATATTTAATTTTCTTTTACTTTGAACTCTAATCTTTTCAGGTCTTCGGCAGCTTTCACGTGTTCAATGCACAGGCAAAGCTGTTCTATGTTTGCAGGTCACGGTAAACGAAGTAAGCGCCATATACAGTATCATATACAGTATTTATCACCCCTATTGTCATAGCTGTCATTAAATTTCAGGAAGGCCTAAAGTCAGAGGAAAAGGTTCTGCATGAGGAGGTAATATTTTTTGTTTCTTAGCAGGAACAGCATTGTAACCTGGGTACTCCCTTAAAAAAAGAAAATAAGAAAGTCCTAAGTCTATTCACCACCTTGTCCCTGTGAAAGAATTAAAAAGATTTCCTAGCCTTTAAAGCCCTGTACACACGATCGGGAATCCCGTCAGGAAAAAAAAACATTGGTATTCCCGAAGGGATTCCTGGCAGGCTTGACTTGAAAAGCCGTGTATACACACGGCCACACAAAATCCCACATCTTGCTACACCCCACACTAACCTTGTATGCTAACGCACATGCGTTGAAGTGTTATCGAGCATGCATGGTTTTTCACCCATACAGACGACCAGTTTTCTCGGCAGGAAACACTCTGCCAGGAAACCTGACGAGAAAATAGAGAGCAGGTTCTCTATTTTCCCATTGGGATTCACGTCTGTTTTCCTGATGGGAAAACTGCTAGGGAGCATACACACGGCCGGGATTCCAGGCCAAAAGCTCTCCTGGCAGTTTCCCCTCGGAAAACCGGTCATGTGTATGAAGCTTCACAGTGCAAGGGGAAAGCAGGCAGCAGAAAATGGAGGGGGTAAATTCAACAGCCAGAGGGAAGGGCAGGCAGTAGCAAAAAATGTAATTGTAGAATCCTATAAAAAATGCTGCCTGCTCTTTCACAAATCTTCATTTTTGGTCAGAAATATCATAAAGATGGAGTGGACACCTTTGGAGAACTGGGTTTTCTTCTACCCCACCAATGATAAATGGTGAGGAAGGTAGGCAACTGTCAGACAACTCTATTTTTAATTCTACCAGGTGAAGAGCAGCCATTTGCTTGCAAGCACTGCTATTGCACCCTTTTACTCCTCCTCCTTGGTGTTTATACTAGCCATTTCTATGGAATTCTAATGTAGCATTTTCCTTCTCCTTTTGGGCACATAGCAGCCATGATGTTGAGCCTGTTAATGTGTGCTTCTCTTTCTTCTTCTCCTCCACAGATTTGTATATCAATAATTTCTATGGACTCCTAATGCAAGCTTTTTCAACTCCTCCTGAAGGGTGCATAGCAGCTATTTTGTATTGGACTGCTAATGTGCCCTTTTTTAGTGGACTGTGCTACACCATAGTAGCAGGTGCCCAGCTGCCATTATTTGGACCAGAAGGTTCTCAGCCAGCACCATTATTTTACACAGAAGATCATACCTGCCATCTACCAGCACATGGAATGCTATGAGACTGCAGAAGGCAAAGGAGAAATATAAGGAGGAGGAGTGATGGGGTGCTGATGGTTAGGAAAAGGAAAAGTGTTGGGGTGCTGGCAGTGAGAAGGAGGACATTTTTGTGGAGGCTTCAGGGGAGTGGGGGTGTTTCACTCCTCCCTGATATAAGGGGAAAACTTGTTAGGGGATCGACTACCATCATCCGAGAGTGGGTCTAAAACAACCCACTTTGAGGCTGGGGTGCAAATAAACTATTTGTTTGCCGCATTTACTAATACAAGTGGAACACTAAGGACATAGGCTGACTGCCCTTTTGCAGTGTTAGTTTTGTTTGACACTTGTTGCTGACCCAGACAAAGCTGCCCTTTGTGTGCAGTACATCATTGTATACAGTACTTGTACAGTATAGTTGTGCACCAAAGCACCCCTCCCCCCATTTTTCAAAGATGCCATTAAAGTTAGTCAATTGATTCATTTATTTTTACTTTTTCACTTGTTTCCTTTGCAAGGCCACCCCTGCATTGTTAAAGTAAACAAGCAAGCAAGAACAACTATGCAACCTGGGTGCCACCTTTTAAAAAATGAATGTCCCTATACGAAATAAAAATGGGCTTCTTGCAAGATAAGGCCACCAGCTCAGACACTGGCCTCACAAGGACAATGATAGCTACAAGGGGTTCTCTTGGTATTATCTGGTGTAAAAGCAAGTTATTGATTTGAACTCAACTACTTCCTTTTTTTGCCAATGTGGAGGAGGAAATTCATAAGATGAATGAAGTTGTTATGCCTCATACACACGATCGCGATTCCCGAAGAGAAAAGTGCGATGTGAGCTTTTTGTCGCAAATTCTGACTGTGTGTATGCTCCATCGCACTTTTTCTGTCAGAATTCCTGACAAGAAAAAAATGAGAGCAGGATCTCAAATTTCGTGACAGGAAAAATTCCTATCGGGAATCGTGATCGTCGGTATGCAATTATAACGTGAAAAACCCTGCGCATGATAAGAATCAAGCAGAAGAGCCAAACTGCCTATCGAACTTCATTGATCTTGGCTCGTCATACGTGTTGTACGTCACCACCTTCTTGATGGTCAGAATTTCATCCAAGATTAGTGTGACCGTGTGTATGCAAGGCAAATTTCAGCTGTTTGCCTGCTGGAAAAAAAACCTCTGTTTTCTTGTCGGAAATCACGATCATGTGTGCGAGGCATAAGTCTCACTCTAGGAACCCAATGAAAGAGAACGGGAAATAATAATTAACACCTAAATCAAAGAAGATATTTATTTTTGTAAGTCCATTAAACAAAAAGTGTTTATCCAGTATTGGTTTGAAAAAAAAATATACGGTTGATCAATAAAAATCAAAATGTGAATAATTTAATGGAAGCTAGTCAAGAAGCTACAGTAATTGAAAGGTCAGCTGAGGTGGAAGCTGCTACAAAGCACCAACATGGGAGAGTCAGATAAATAAAATGAAAATGTTTAAAGTCCATTGTCTTGCAGAAAATAAATATAACACTGGATTGGCAGAGTATATCCACTTGTACGTGAGAATAGAGAAAGGAATGACTCTAATGTGGTAAAAAGGCTATTTCTGAAGCGTAGAGAGAACCAGATCACAGAAAAAATAATAATTTTTGGACACTGAGGGAGGTGTGACTCATAGGAGGAAAGAGGCACAGAGTCTAAACACACACACTAGGAGCTAGATTCACGTAGGACTTACGCCGACGTATCTCGAGATACGCCGCGTAAGTCAAAATGTGCGCCGTCGTATCTGTGCGCCGTACCCACAGAACTAGATACGCCTGAAAATAGGCTTCTTCCGACCGACGTAACTTTCCGACGACGGCGTATCGTAGGCACATATTTACGCTGGACGCATGTTGCGCTCCCATATTATTTTCTATTTAAATATGCAAATGAGCAAAATACGGCGATTCACGAGCGTACATGCGCCCGACGCAGGCTACGCGCGGTGCGCGTAAGTTGTACGTCCGGCCTAAAGTTACCCCTTATAAAGCAGGGGTAACTCAGCAACAGACGTGCACAGGTCAGCTGGAGAGCAGCTACAGCAGCACCGTTATGAACGAGCTGAGCAACCCCACTTGCAGGACAACACATTAGTATGCCAACATGCCAGGGGCAGCCATGGTCATAGCACTACTACTGTGTCCGCCGGCACGTAGGAGGGCACGGGAGAGCATATACCGAACGCGCCTGAACGTCTTTGGCATGGGTGATTCTGAGGTGTTTCGCATCTTCAGATTCAGCCCTGATGCCATCCTGGAATTAGCCACAACCCTGCATGATGACATCACCAGCAAGACACAACGCACACATGCAGTGCAGCCACTGGTCAAGGTACACATACATACCCGTGCAGTGGTGGAACGCACATTTGCCCTCCTGAAGTCCTGTTTCCGATGCCTGAATACGTATGGGGGGGGCCCTGTTGTATTTCCCCAACTTTGTGTGCCAGATCATCGGTGCATGTTGCGTGCTGCACAACTACGCCATGAGAAAGGGCCTGGAGATTGATATACGTAATGACCTGACACCCCAACCACCCAGTCCCCCCCTAACCAAAGCTACCCCATCTGCCGAGGGAAGAGCAGTCAGGAGTTGCCTCGTGGAACGCATTTTTGAACGTTAAACACACACATTCATCATGGCACAAGGAGAATGCACGCATGCACACCACTGTAGTCCCTAGCTCACACACACCACATCCACCTCACATTGGTTTAGCCCAAGTCCACCATGCAGGACTTAGGAGCAGCAACGCCACGCCAAGGCAACAAGAATGTTGCTGACCATTCATACCACATTCACACGGTCGTGGGGATAACTTCTCCCCGACGACCCAGGGTGACACCCCTTGCTGGCAAGAATGTCACCCCCACATTCACACACCAGTCACACTGTAGCCTGCACTCCTCACCGTGTGCAGGAACTTAAAACAAAAAAAAAGGGTTCATGCCATTGGCAGCCATGGCATGCCCTTATCTGAGGATGGCACATCCTTCTGTGGATGTAATTTAAAAAAATTAAACAAATCATAATCTGAGCAAATAAAAGAAAAAGCTCATACTCTGAGCAAAATCCCCCAAAAAAGAGCACTCATCTGCTCTGTCGTGGGCCAAGCCTGGTGCCACGGTTGCCACGGCTCTGGCTCCTCAGTTGTCTGGAGGAAGCCTCGGCTTGGGGGGGTGGGGAATTAGGAGGAGCATCATCCCCTGCTCTGTCACTCCTGGCAGGTGGTGGCTGCCTGCCCTCCATTGCAACGGCGAGGCGGGTGAGCACCGTGTTTGTATGAGCAAGCATTCTCAGCTTGCGGGTGGTGTTGTGGTGCTGGTGCCGCCTGGTCTGCCTCCCCTCCACCTCCACAGCAGCAGTGTTGGCCTCTACAGCCACTGCCAACCTCCTCACCTCCGCCGTGAGGACTGCTGTTGCGGCCTGCTGCTCCCCCATGCAGGACACCATGGCAAAGCAGTTTCCGCTCACATCCTGCAGGCTGTCAGAGATGGAGTTGCTCTGACCAGCCTGCTGGGTGAGGGACTGCTGCACAGACTGGGCCAAAGAGGCCAGGCTATCTGCTACACGCCGCAGGTCACCCACCATAGCACCGATATGGTGGGTCTGCCGGGGCCTGCTCCCTCTGCAGCCCTTCTTGGAGGGCTCCAGGTACACCCCTGGTCTTCTGAAGAGCCTTCCTGGGGGAAGGAGAGGCTTGGGCCCGTCCAGACGGGCTAGACCTGGAGGGGGAAGACCGGGAGGGGGTAGACTGGGAGGGGGTTCCCCTGGAAGGGGTTCCACTGGATGGGATTCCCCTGGATGGGGTAGACCGGGAGGGGGTAGACCTGATGGGCGGGGAGGTGGCTGAGGGTTCTGGGATGGTGGAATCCTCCTCATAATATATACAGTCCTCCTGGTGGAGATTCACTGACTCCTCAACAACAACCTCTAGCGGAGAGGTATGGACACTCCCCTCCACCAATATGACTGTACTTCCCAGGGGGTCAGACTGAGCAACAGGATGTTCCGGGGATGGCATGGGTCGAACACCGGCCGACGATGGCCCAGCTCCCTCCAGCACATCTGTGGATGACACAAAACATTCACATGTTGGTGGACCCACACACTTGTCACATGTTCCCTTCCACCCCCTCACATGCTACACACCAAATGGAGGATAAAACACACTTGCCTGTCCCCAAGTCCAGATCAGTGGAGTCATAGCCCTCAACGCTTTCCACCTGCTCCTGCGAAAGACACCTGGCGACAATCTCCTCCTCAGGTGTCAAATGCAGAGATGAGGTTGGTCCTCCTCCCGTGCCCCTGGCATGCTTCTTCATGAGGGCCAACTTGTCACGGACCCGACGTCTCATGTCATTGATTTTTTCTGGATGTCATCAGACGTCCGGGTCTCATTGCCAATAGCATTCACATCGAGGGTGATCTTGGCAAGAATCTCCCTCTTATGTGCCTTGGTGGTCTTACCACTGTGGGCACCATGCAGGTAGGCATCGTATTTCGTGATTGCCGCCAACACGATATTAGTCTCCTCAGGATTGAAGTTTCTCTTCCTCTTCTTATCCTTGCCCACTTTAGGAGGTGCCATCTCTCTACAAAAGTACCTTGCTTCAAGGGGGGAAACAAGCAAACGGATGTACTTTTGCGCCGGACGGGCATATGTCTGGGCATATTTATGCACTCGGCGTAAGCCAGGAAGTTGCGCCGGCATAGTTGTGAGCATGCACACACGGGTGCGGTCACACTTCCGCGTCACTGCGCATGCTCCGTACATCACTGCTTCACGTCCGGAACATCATTTGCATGGGGTCACACCCACTTCCTCCTACGCCGGGTTACGCCATTGAAATTTAAGCCACGCCGACGCAGCGTGGGGAGCACTGGCTTCCAGAATTCCATGGTTGACTCTCTGCGCAACGCCGACGTAGCATATATTCGTTACGCTACTGCCGCCTAACTATGCGCCGAGGTATGTGAATCTAGCTCCATATCTTTACCAGAGCACACCTCAAACAGCGATGGACTTCACCTGTGGATGTATCAGGCTATGGCATACCTGTGCCGATGGCAACGGAACAAAAATAGAATCAGAGCATGCTAGTTATTAGACAAGCAAAATCTGCTTTAGACCCCTTTCACACTGAGGAGTTTTTCAGGCGTTTTAGCGCTAAAAATAGAGCCTAAATACCGCCTGAAAAACTCCTGCCCTGCAGTCTCAGTGTGAAAGCCTGAGTGCTTTCACACTGAGGCGATGCTAGCAGGATCTTTGAAGCGATAAGAGGAGCGGTATGTTTACTGCTCCTCCACCGCTCCTTCCCATTGAAAACAATGGGACACCGCGGCTATACCACCGGCAATGCGCCTCTGCAGAGGCGCATTGCCGGCGGTATTAACCCTTTTTTGGCCGCTAGCAGGGGTTAAATCCGCACCGCTAGCGGCCGAATACCCCTGCAAATCCACTGCAATTCCGATGGTATAGTGCTGCTAAAAATAGCAGCGCTATACCGCCACCACACCTCCCGACCCAGTGTGAAAAGGGACCTTACTGTTTGCCTGTGACACAGATTAAGAGGCGTGAGAGGTCAAACAAGATAGAAAGGATAGGAATCCTAGCTTTGATAGTGCTGAGAGCCATATGCTGGTCCAGACCCAGCCATTTCTCTACCCTCCACTTCTACTTTTTATGTCTATAATTTTTTACAATATTTGTTTTTCTCCTAAGTAGACATGTGCATTCGTTTTCGTCCGTATGCATTTTCGTCCGAATTTCAGGTATACAGATACTCTAGTTGGAGCGCAGCAAAGAGCCACATGCAAAGTATTGCATCAAAAACTGTAATTGCACGCCGCTGTTTAACAGGGGCAGAAAAATTGGGCCTTAGCCACTTGTGGCAGTGCCCAGAACCAACAATGTTCTTACAAGCTATCAGCAAGATCATTGAGGAGGAAAAGGATATTCAGTCAGCATAACAGGATAGTCACTCAGCATCAGCATAGAAAGTCTCTAAGGGATCTGACATTTCAAAAAAAATATTCAGTTAAATCAGCATCAGGTGCTTGGTAGCTGGTGGTGATCCAAGCCTGATTAATTTTTATGAAGGTCAGTCGATCGACAGAGTCGGTGGAGAGGCGCACCCTGTGATCGGTCACAAAGCCTCCAGCAGCACTGAATGTGCGTTCTGAAAGAACGCTGGATGCAGGACAAGCCAGTAGCTCAATTGCGTACTGTGCAAGCTCTGGCCAGTGATCCATCCTCAAGACCCAGTAAGCCAGAGGATTTTCGGTGGGAAAGGTGTGCAAGTCTGATCTTGCCCCTAGGTATTCCCGCACCATGTAAAAAGAGACGCTGGCGATGGTTGCTGGAACCGGTCATACCTTGGGGCTGCGGACTAAAAAATTGTCTGAACGCATCGGTCAGATAGCCACCTTCTCCACCGCTCCTTCTGTGACTCACCGAAGCCTCAGCAACACCTTGTCCAGAACCAGGATTTGGTAACCCCCCAGTCTCTGGGAACGCGTTACACAGACCTTTCTGCAAGGCCTCCAGAAGATGTTTCATCCTCTGGTCCCTCTGTGCCGGCAAGATGAGGTCCGCAACCTTATTCTTGTAACGTGGATCAAGGAGAGTTGCCAGCCAGTAATGACCCCTCTCCTTGATAGCACGAATACGAGGATCCTTACGCAGGCTTTGCAGGATCAGGGAGGCCATGCAGCATAGGTTTGCTGAGGCATTCGTGCAGACTCCTCTGGGTCACTGAGAACGACAGGATCCGCAGCCACCTGATCCCAGCCACGTACAAGTCCATGGGTTCCTTGGGACTGTAATTGATCCCTTGAAGACTGCTGCTGATCCTGATTGCAAGGCTCCACCCCTATGCTGACACAATCCTCCTCCTCCTCCTCCTCCTCCTCTTCCTCTGTGTTAGGCGGGCAAGCAGGACCACTGTCTGGATAAAGGGGGCCTTGAGAGGTAAGGAAGTCCTCCTCTTCCTCCCTCTGTTCTGCCTCAAGGGCCCTGTTTATTATTCCATGCAGCGTGTGCTCCAACATGTGAATAAGAGGGACAGTCTCACTGATGCATGCACTGTCACTGCTCCCCATCCTCGTGGCCTCCTCAAATGGTGACAGGACAGTGCATGCATCCCTGATCAAGGCCCACTGGCGTGGGGAAAAAAAACAAGCTCCCCTGACCCAGTTCTGCTGCCCAATTTGCACAGATACTCATTGATGGCCCTCTGCTGCGTGTGCAGCCGCTGCAGCATGGCCAACGTAGAGTTCCACCTGGTGGGCATGTCACAGATTAGGCAGTTCTTGGGCAGGTTGTATTCCCTTTAGAGGTCTGCCAGCCGAGCACTGGCATTATATTACCTTCGGAAATGCACACAGACTTTCCTGGCCTGCTTCAGGACATCCGGTAAGCCCGGGTACCTGCCCAAGAACCGCTGCACCACCAAATTAAGGACATGAGCAAAACAGGGCACATGGGTCAGTTGTCCCTGTTGCAGGGCGGAGAGGAGGTTGGTGCCATTGTCGCAAACCACCATTCCTGGCTTAAGCTGACGTGGCGTCAACCACCTCTGAGCCTGCCCCTGCAGAGCTGACAGAACCTCTGCCCCAGTGTGGCTCCTGTCTCCCAAGCACACCAGCTCAAGCACCGCATGGCATCTCTTTGCCTGCGTGCCTGCGTACCTGCGTAGCCCCTTGAACGCCTACGGAAAACCGCTGGTTTCGAGGACACATCAGCACAGGAAGAGGCCACAGAGGAAGAAGAAGAGGAGGGGGTGGAAGAGAGAGGGGTGTCACAACCAGTAGTAGCATTTTGGAGGCGTGGTTGTGGAACAACCTCCAACACTACTGTACCTTGTCCTGGGTCCTTCCCAGCTGCCAGCAGAGTCACCCAATGCGCCGTGTAAGATAGGTAACGTCCCTGTACATGCCTGCTGGACCATGAGTCAGTGGTAATATGCACCTTACCACTGACCGCCCTGTCCAGCAAGGCATGGACATTGCCTTCCACATGCCAGTAGAGAGCCGGAATCAGCTTCCATGAGAAAAAGTGGCGTTTGGGAACTTGCCACTGAGGTACCGCACATTCCACAAACTCACGGAAGGGGGCAGAATCTACCAACTGAAAAGGCAGCAGTTGAAGTGCTAGCATTCAACCGCTGGGCTAGGCTAATAGTAAGTTATTAAAAATGAGTTGTAGTAGCAATAGTAATAACCATAACAATATTTTATATTATGATATAATTGTTTGTACTTCTGCACACATTTACAATTACCTTAATACAAACTTTTTCAAGAAGTGTATATTTTTTTAGCAGAATTCAAAACAACTCTAGGATTTTTTAAGCCTGTGGAAGATAGATACTAGGCCTACAGGGTGTAGTTTAGTCTTGGCATGAAAAAAGCCTTCCAGTGTTTACAATTGTCAAGTGATCTGGTGTGATTGGTCACAGTGATTACATGGTACCGGCAGTGGCCGGGTAAAGTGATCTGTCATCGGCTGTGTGCAAAGTGTGTTCTGGGAGGACATCATATGACATCCACCCAGAACGAAAAAGGCCCCGCCTGGCCATCATTTAACTATAGCCCAGGCGGGAACTAGTTCAAATATATGCCAAACCTGAAGGGTCCATACCGTGACCTGGGACTGGGAGAGCATAGATCATGTCCATGTAAGGTCAATGACATCACACAGGTGACCCCACCCCTGTGTATATAGCAGCTGTCATCCACCAGAGCTGTCATTAGTGGTTGAGCAGTTGTCAAGTGCACAAGTGTGCCGACAAGTGCCATTTTTTTTTTCAGTGGGCCAGAGTGAGATGGGCAATTTGATTTATGTGGATCAGTATCAATTATTTTCAAACTGTGTTTGTGTTTTTTTTTTGTTCACTTTCTTTGTAAATGAGTAGGGGTACTGTATGCGCTGTTTTTTTTATTTTATTTGGTACATGCTCCCCAGGACAGGGCACAGCCTTCTACGCTATTTGTTTAACAATCTCACCTATTAGTCCAGTAAGTGGCTAGAATGGTTTTTAACATTTTGTTCCCTTTGACTTCAATAGGGTTTGAATTCAGCAACTGAAATGTAGTTATGTTCGCCGAACCTTCCCCCAACCTAACTCGGGTATGTTTAGCTCATCACTACTAGCCAGGGTAACCAGGATTTTGAAGGGCAGCAAATCTACACTTTCTAAACAATTTCCTTTTACTGTGCTGCTAAGGACTCCCATGACAGGAGTCTTTCTCGATTGTGAAGTATAGATGGCTGGGCTTTATTGTCCTTCTGGTTGTTTCCAGGGTTTGTCCTCAATATACGCTCATATGGGTGTTAATAAATGGCAGAAAAGAAGGAATATAGTGTAATTCTGCTTATTTAATCCAATAAAACATATAATATCCACTCACATGTTAAAACGCTGTAAAACATCGACTTGTCTTGTACATCGACTTTCGTCTCACCGGAGGGACGGTCCACTGACGCGTTTCGTCCCTCCCTCCCACGAGACATTATTAAAGGATCCTTTGATAACGTCTTGTGGGAGGGATGAAACGCATTAGTGACCACGTGTGGTGATGTCATTTCTGGCCAGTCAGACGCACGTTGATAACGTCTCGTGGAAGGGACTAAAGGCGTCAGCTGACCGCAGTTGGTGACGTAATTTCCGGCCAGTGAGACGCAAGTTGATGTACGCTTCCCGCTTCCAGTTTTTTATGTTTTACTGCGTGTTTTAACATGTGAGTGGATATCATATGTTTTATTGGATTAAATGAACAGAATTATGCTATAGTCCTTTTTTCTGACATTTATTAACACCAATTTGAGCGTAAATTGATGACAACTTGGGAAACAGACAGAAATACAACAAAGCCCAGCCATCTGTATTTCACAAGTGAGAAAGACTCCTGTCATGATAGTCCTTAGCAGCTGGTGAGTGAGTGGGCACACAGGAGGGGAGAATGGATCGCACTCAATATTTGTTTCAGCACTTGCCACTTTTTTTTTGCACAATGGAAATCAGAATTTGCACTATGGAGATTGAGAAAGCTTTATGAACTTCGTGTGGACTTGTATTAATTGTCTTTTATTGAATTGTATTGATTTTGTAAGTTACAATATGTTGCACAATGGTTAAACAACTGTAATGTAGTTATATGAGTTTAATACACACTGAATTTTGTTATTGGGTATCCCTCTTACACTGATCTTCACAATTTAAAGGCATAGTCATCTTATAAGAGCAGTCACCTAAATTTTGCACTTATTTTGGTTACTGGTAATTTACACTTATTCCTTAGCGCAGAAATTTATATTGGTGTATATACACATACACAATTATATGCTTATCGATTCATTGCAAATTCCTTTTACGGCATAGCCTTGAACCATTTATTGTTCACCATGTTCATCACTGACTGCTCAAACATTCTCAGGGAAAAAAAAAGTGAAGTGGAATGCAAGAAATTAACTTTATGATTTCAAAAGATCAACTGCTTTTTTGGTAGCCATTTGCCGTATAATTCTCCAAGAAAGTCTTGAAAGACAACCTTGCTATATTTTCAGCTTAGTTCATATGGTCCTATATTTCACATCTGGAAAGAAATTCCCCAATAAGAGGTCCCAACCTTTTTTTTCTTCCTTTGCCTTAGAACATCACTAATCCTAAGAATTTTACTTAATGTGCAGAGGAGGGAAGTACACTTTTTCAGGGCCCACAAGGGGTGTGTTGATCACATTCTTCTTTCCTGGAGTCAGTAATGTCCGTTTTGGCCACTGTTTTTGGGTGTAATGAATTTTCCAGTCTCTGCTGTCCCATTCGCGTTCCCATTCAGCTACAGCCAGTAAACTCTGACAAAACAGACTTTCTGTAAAGTCTTAACAATATTCGCAAATAGAAATAAAACATTTTTGCTTCAATTTAATTTTATAACACCAATAAAATCCTTATAGATATTTAGATACTATCAATATAGCATACAAATTATGTCACTCAAAATCTATGGGTGATATCAAAATTCTGAATAAATAAAATCATAACAAACAAAATACATAGAAGATTACTTCTAGTTGTTGTGTTGCAACATCTTTGCTGATTATTGTGATAGATATACAGTAGAGCTAACTCTTTATCTGAACCTAATATAAAGACAGGAGATTATGGCCCAGGAGTCACAAGTGCTGCACAACCTTCCCATAGAAGGCAATGGCTGTATGCAAGCACACGACAGTATTTCTGTGTGCGAATGGACATCTGTGTTTATGCAAGTACCAGTGTATGTATGCATACAGCCATTGCTTTCTATGGGCTACTGTACGTAGCACCTTTAGCAGGTAGCTGTGTGTAGAGTCTTAAAATAATTGATGGCTACTTAGAAAGCAGCAGCTCTTGGGACATCAAACATTTTTGTCAGGAGAACATAATGTACAATCAAATCTTACTAAGTGCAACAGTCAGGGTTATATAATGTACAGCACATCCTACAGAGTGCAGGGGACAGGATCATATCTGCAGTATGCACTTTGTAGAATAATTGGTGTAGTATTCCCTTATATTAATAGTCAGTGAAGAAGTGTGTAGGCAGATTGCCTACTGTTTTCATGTTAGCCAGACTAGTGTGGCTGCCCAGGTTAAGGGGAGAAGAGGTTAATTCTAAAGTGTGTAGAATATGGGATGCTATCCTTGGAAGTGCATGCAACACTACACACAAGTGGCTCATCTCTGAGTTAGGGGATTGCTTTAATGTTTGACTTTCACATGATCACAGCCCTTGTCTCGTCTTGGCACTAATGATCATGCCTTCAGGCAAGGTGTTATCTATGTGCTATAACAACTGGCCATGCTTGCCGCCTGGCATAGAGCAGAAGAACCTACCCTGGGGGAGGCCTTCTGTGTGACCCTCACTTGACATCTAATGAGTTAATGGGGAACATATGGAGGAGATGTCATCTGTCTATCACAACACTCACCCTACCCTTACAAGTGTCTCTTAATCTGGTGCTTGGAGGAGAAAGGTCTTTACATTGGTGGCCACTGTATTTCCCCTTCATTAAGATTATTGTCACTGGTTACTTTCACAAGATAAAAGAGACTTTGCTGCTCCCACAGCACTGGCTTTAGCTCTGTTGCATGATGTCAGTGCTGAGGCTATGCAGCCACGTTAAGATGGAAAATTCCTCTATGCAGTACTCCCTGCTAGCTGGCAAGTAGTCTTTTGGTCTAGGGGTTCTTTTACATTGGTGTTCAGTGGTAAAGGCAACTTACATTGGCCTTCAAAGGCTCATGCCGCGTACACACGATCGTTTTTCGGGTTCTAAAAAATTACGTTAAAAACGATCGTGTGTGGGCTTCAGAGCATTTTTCACGATCTAAAAAATGGCCATTAAAAATTTCGAACATGTTCGATTTTTTCACAAAGTTTTTAACGTTGTCGTTTTTAAGGTTGTAAAAAATGGTCGTGTGTGGGCTTTAACGACGTGAAAAAAACACGCATGCTCAGAAGCAAGTTATGAGATGGGAGCGCTTGTTCTGGTAAAACTAGCACTCGTAATGGAGTAAGAACATTCATCACGCTGTAACAGACAGAAAAGCGCGAATTGTCTTTTACTAACACAAAATCAGCTAAAGCAGCCCAAAGGGTGGCGCCATCCGAATGGAACTTCCCCGTCATATTTGTTGTACGTCACCGCTCTTAGCTAGAGCAATTTTTTTCACGATCGTGTGTAGGCAAGGCCGTTTTAATGATCGGGTTGAAAAAAACTTTGTTTCGACCCTTAAAAACTTCATTTTTTAGAACCCGAAAAACAGTTGTGTGTACGCTGCATAAGAGTCTCTTTATGTTGTTGGTCAGTGGTAAAGAGCTAGTTTATATTGGTGTTCAGTGTAGTGCCCCCTTACATTGCTGGTCAGTGGTGAAGTGCCCCTGATGTTGTTGGTCAGTAGGTATTACTGAATCTGCCAAGGATTGGATCACAAACAGTTTTTCTAAAACTTGCTCAAAGTTTGGAAACTTTGCCGAGAACCCCATTGAAGTTTATAATGGCTGAATGTTGTCATTCAGTTTTGGTAGTTTGTAGGGCTAATAAGCAGGCTTTTGTCAAACAAAACGTATGGGAAGCTAGGCTTTGTGATGGGAACATGTACCAATGCCAAAATAAAATAAAAAAATAGTAAAAATAAAATAGAAAAAAGAATCGATTCCTACACTGATTTGTCAGCTTTCCTGATAGCTCCCACACACACCAACAATATGGTTGCTGTCAGCCCATCCTTTTATAGAAAGTGGGTTGGATTATTTATTCCTTCAAATTATTGCCTCTTGTAACTAAGTTGATCAGGGGCAAAGGATATGCACAACATTATAGGTGGTTCCTTATTATTGAAACCAAACCTGCAAGGTTTTATGTCAAAAGTTCATGAATATTAAACTTAGGTGCTCCCAAAGATTTGTCATGAACCCATGGCAGCAGTGAACCTGAACATCGTGCATAGTGGTTGAAGTTGAACTGCCCCCTTATGTTAGCGGTCAGTAATGAAGTGTCACCTTACATTGATGGCCAGTGGTGATGTTGTTAGTCAAAGGTGAAGTACCCACATTGTTGGTCATTGTTGTGTCCCCTTACATTGATAGTGAATGGGGACCCCCCCTTACATTGGTGGTCAATGATGAACTGCCCCTTTATGCGTGTTTGGTTAGTTGGTAAAGGGTCTGACTGATTCCAAACATCTTTACAGGTGTACTTGTTAAGCTAATTTCCAAAATCCCTGCACTTTCCCTCATCATTGTTTCGTAAGCTGACCACACACAAGTCATTTTTTTTCGTTCAACCTACTGGTTGAACAAAAGAAAATGACTTGTTCCTCCATATACATCGGGGAATCCCTTCGACTGAGCCTTTGTATTTTGACAGAAGGGAGATTTTCTTACTGTCAGAATACATTCATCTGCACTGCCGGTTATAGCCAGCAGCACTAATCTAGGGACATTTTCCAACAGGCTAGTTGTACAGTTTGCTCTCTTTGCACAGGAAATTATATCAACAGTGCAGCTGTCCGGCCACCTGACAGGCCAGGTGACAGATGCACGCCGTTGGGGTCAGGAGTGCACTGCTAAGGTAGTGGACCATGCGGCTGACTGCCGCAGATGGGGTTCTGGGTGGTTCAGGAAAGCAGGTTCTCTGGAGCACCTACACGAGTCACACTGGGATCTAGAGCATGAGTATCCACAGGGTGCGGAATCTAAGAGCCAGCAGGTGTTCACCAGAGCCCCTAGTGGTGGGGATAGACTTCGCTGAAACTGGCTCCAGGTCCCGGCCCCCAGGGTCTCCCAGCTCACGCTGACAGTAGGCTACTGAAGGATAGAGAGGAAGCAGCAGACCGTGACAACAAGGGATAGTCAGGAAATAAGCCAAAAGGTCGGGGCAATGAACAGACAGGGGTAGTCAAAGAACATGCCAAACTTCAGGGTATGAAGCAGACAAGGATAGTCAAGAAGAAGCCAAGGACTGTAAACAGAATCAGACATAGAGCACACGGCAAGACACACCCAGGAGCCAAACACACATTGATCAGCGAGGCTGGCTTGCAATGCACAGGTTAATATAGTGTTTCCAGTTATAGGCTGGTAGAGCCATGTTTGAAGGAAGATTACTTAAACAGACAGGTGTGGGAGTGCAGGCTCTAAGGCTGATACACAACCAGAAGAAAGCAGAGAGACAGGGCATGAATGTATTACTGAAGATTCATGACAGCAGCAGCTTGCACATTCATTGTTCTCATACTATGGAAATGTCAGCTTTCAGGAATGCGATAATGTTAAAGCGGTAAAAAATTAAGTCAGCAGCTACAAACACTGTAGCTGCTGACTTTTAATAAGCACACTTACCTGTCCAAGGTGCCCGTGATGTTGGCCGCCCGAGGCTGATCCATCCCTCGGACCGAGTCCCGGCGGCGCCATCCTCACTAAGGGAAACAGGCAGTAAAGCCTTGCGGCTTCACTGCCCATTTCCTACTGCGCATGTGCGAGTTGCGCAGCACTTTGTGAATCGACGGCTGTCTCCTGGGACACACACAAGGTCCCAAAAGACATCGCTCCCCATTTACCAGGAGGCAGCGCGAGGAGAAGAAGAGAGAAGACCACCACGGAAGAGGAAGTGGCAGATTAGGACGATCTGCCTAGCAACAGCCATTTGTTGTAAGTATAAAAAAAAATAATAATAATTTTGTAGCCTTTTTGGCAATTTTTTTTGGACCTCCGCTTTAAAAAAGAATCAACCCAGGTGGATATTCTGGAAGACTAGATAACATTCATTAACAAAACCAACTCATTAGCTTATGCTCAATTCCAGAAACAATTTATAATTTTCAAAAAGTAACTCCAGGAAACAGAAAAATTCAAAGAAAAGTGAAATTTGAGGAGTTGAAGCATAAGCCTATTATTATAGCCAATGCATATATTAGATTTATTTTCATTGTAGCAAATGTTTTGCAGGAAAAAAAACAGTTATTAAAAGTTTCTTGATAGGTACTACTTCTGTCATGGATGAGTGAGCAGCTGCATGTTTTGCATAATTTTAATGTAACAAATATATTGACAAGTGGATAGAAATACTAGACACAAGTTAACAGACTATGTTACTGAAACACTTGATGTGAACAGTGTCTCTTATAACTTTATTATTGCAGCTGGAGGTTGCTTTAAAACGATTTATATAATTTGTTTTGGTACCCAACCCCAACGCAATGTGTTTCTTTCCATTTTCTCTTCCAGGTTACATCTACAATTGAGTGCAAGGCTTTTCTGCTTATCACAGGGTGTAACACTCCACAGCCATGGAAAATGATGTCCTCCTGGTGGGAAGGAATTACTGGACAAACACTTATCTTCTGTAATAAACGTCCTCTGGTTAATCAGAAAACTATTCATTTAATATTTCAAGTTAATACATTAAAAAAGTAATGCACTAGCAACTTGGAAAGCAGGTCAGATTTTGCAGTTTGATATTTTTTTAGCAGACAGGGAATAATATGGCGGTCATTGCAACTTTTTATCTTGCACGGTATTTGCTCAATAATTTTTCAAACGCCTTTTTTTGTAAAAAAAATGGTTTCATGATATAAAAAATAACAAAACAGTAAAGTTAGCCTAATTTTTTTGTAAAATATGAAAGATGATGTTACGCTGAGAAAATATATACCTAACATGTCATGCTTTAAAATTGCGTACACAATTGCGCCAAACTTTGTTACTTAAAAATCTCCATAGGCGACGCTTTAAAAATGTTACAGGTTACCAGTTTAGAGTTACAGAGGAGTTCTAGTGCTAGAATTGTTGCACATGCTCTAACGCACGCGACGACACCTCACATGTGTGGTTTGAACGACGTTTACATATGTGGGCAGGACTTATGTGTGCATTCGCTTCTGAGCGCGAGTTACCGGGGACAGGGGCATTTACATTTTTTTTTACACTTTTTTTTTTTTTGATCGCTTTTATTCCTTTTACAAGGAATGTAAACATCCCTTGTAATAGGAATAGTGTGTGACAGGTCCTCTTTAAGGAGATATGCGGGGTCAATAAGACCCCACATCTCTCCTCCAGGCTGGAAAGAATAAGATTGTGAAAAAATATTCACAGATCTCATTCTTACTAGCCGCAATTGCGGTTTGTTTACTTATGGGTACCTGGGCGTGACGTCATCACATCGCACCCGGGCCTCCGACGGTCATAGAGATGACTGGTGACCCTCTGGTCACCAGTCATCTCTATGCCTCCCATCCGGCGCACAGCGATCATCTCTCTGGGCCCCCGATGGCACGGGAGAGCCCGGAGAAGCACCGGATGGTGGCGGGAGGGGGGGGAGTCCCCTCCCACTGCCTATAAGAACGATCAAGCGACGGAACCGCCGCTATGGTCATTCTTATGGTGCGCAGGATCGCCGCCAGAACAAAATGATATCTCAATGATGCCTCTAGGTGCAGACATCATTCAGATAGTATCGCACAAAGTACAGGATGTCATATGACGTCCACCTGGGATAAGAGATCCCCCTTTTTGGACGTCATATGACGGTGTGCGGTTTTGAAGTGGTTAAATAAGAACTCCAAGCGGCTACATCTGTTCTGTTTCAAATGGCGCTTTATGCATTTACAGTCAGTTTCGACCGCATGGTCACCTGCTGACTTGGCACTATCCACAGGCAGCTTAAATCTTCAATAAGACAAAGAAGTTGAATCCACAGCAATTTCCATCCAGCTAATTATACTACAGAGGGTGTTTTTCCGCTTTTAAGAAGACAATACATTTCCTGACCCCTGTCTCTGTGAAAAACTAATACTGGCTGAGGCAACATGGAAGAAGTGGTGAGGGTCTAGCTAAGATGAAACTAACTAGCCCTAAACAGGAGTTAAGGACAGATCAAGATTCCAAAATTACATTAACCACTTGCTTACTGGGCACTTAAACCCCCCTCCTGCTCAGACCAATTTTCAGCTTTCAGCGCTGGCGCATTTTGAATGACAATTGCTCGGTCATACAACACTGTACCCAAATTACATTTTTATCATTTTTTTTCCCCACAAATAGAGCTTTCTTTTGGCAGTATTTGATCACCTCTGCGGTTTTTATTTTTTGTTAAAAAAAAATACTGATTTATTTTTTTTAATTATATTTTTTTATGTTTTGTTATAAAATTTTGCATAAGGGTAATTTTTCTCCTTCATTTATGTACGCTGATGAGGCTGCACTGATAGGCACTGATAGGCGGCACTGGTGGGCACCGATAAGGCGGCACTGGTGGGCACTGATAGGTGGCACTGATGGGCATTGATAGGTGGCACTGGTGGGCACTGACAAGTGTCACTAAAAGGTGGTATTGAAAGATGGCACTGATAGCTGGCAGTGATGGGCACTGATGGGTGGCAGTGATGGGCACTGATGGGTGGCAGTAATGGGCACTGATGGGTGGCAGTAATGGGCACTGATAGGCAGCACTGCTAGGTGGCACTGAGGAGGCATTGATAGGTGGCACTGGTGGGCATTGATAGGTGGTACTGGTGGGCACTGTGAGCAATTGCAGGTGGCACTAGCAGGGGCTACTGGCGGCACACGAGGCAGATGTGCCTCCTTCCTCTTGATGTCCCTTGCACATTAAAATGATTACCAATTTTTGTTTACATCACGTGATCAGCTGACATTGGCTGACAGCTGATCATGTGGTAAGGGGCCAGGACCAGCCCCTTACTCAGATCCGTGATCACCCGAGTCTCAGCGACTCGGGTGATCACAGCGAGCGCCGCGTGCACCCTGCAGGGGCGCACGGAGAGAGCGCAAAGGGGAGGACATATATTGACGTCCTCCCCAGCATTTGGGGTCCGCACTCTACCCACCATTTGGCTATGGCGTGGGTGCCAAGTGGTTAAACAAGTTGCAGTGGTCAAAAAAAACACCACTGGATGTCCACATACTACAGAAATATTATAACCTCACGCAAATTAACACAAGACATGAAATTCATAAAAGTGTTGCAGAATAACATGATCGCTTCTAGTTATACTATACTATAGTATACTATATTAGTTATATATTAAATAAAATGTAATCTGTGATTACAGTCAAAACGATAGAGGAGAGTTAGATAAAAAAAAACTGTCAGGTTTTTATTGCTTTCTGTGTCTCTGATAGTTCAATTTTAATTCTCTTTTTGCTCTGTTGATCATTGTCACCAAGTCAGACAGTAATGGAAAATCCAATATTTCGAGTTGTCACTAGAACAAGAGATGAGAGAAAACCTTCCAATGGGGATATCTACTCAAGTGAGGAGAATTCCCCTCATTGTATTGAGATTTTGTCCAGGATAAGAAGTAAAGATAAATATCCCCAATGGGACACAGACACAAAAAACATAAATATACTGACTGATGATCCATCTCTTCCCCACTCTCTCCGAAACATTAAAACGGTTTCACTATATGTACACCTTAATGTGGACCTGAAGACAATACATTCACTATGTTATTGGAAACATTTATTAATGTTAACTGTTCCTTGGCAGTTTCTTGAAAGATTAACATTTTCTTTTGAATTCCTCCTAAGAAATGGCAGTGCACTTCCTGGTATGGGGGGGTTCCTGTACTCCTATACCTACAGCCTTATTATTGTATATTTGCAGTGTGAGGCAATGTTGCCTCTGACTGGAAGTCCCAGGAGATTTGGGGTGAGATTTTGGAGATTTGGTGATGTTACTACACTTCTGCTTACTGTTCTCCTTGCTGGAGGCTTTGACATGAGGAAGCAAAGGCCTGCCTCTTCCAAGATGGCTGCCTACAAACTGACACAGTGCAGGAAAAAAACATAGTAATTCAGTAATGATGAAATATCAGCTGCAGGGAGACCAACGGCATTACTGGTGACTGACGAATCCTTTTTCACCTGTCTGCTTTTTCTGAGCACAGCTGGTAGAGTTCAGTTAAGAGTATATAAGCATTTATAATTTTTATGCATATTATTTACTCGTAGAAGTCCCCCCTGGGTAAATAGCTAAAATCCCTGACACTGCAGCTGGCCTCCATCATCTTGGATGTGATTTCAGCAGCCCCAGCAGACTCTGACCCCTTTCACTCTGGTGCTGTGGGCACCTTTGCGGTAAAGTGATGATCAATTTAGCGGTGCTTTACCGCTGTTTAACCTATAATAGTGATAGTTATACATAACATTCAGCTTTTGCTAAACGGGCAAATCTTCAGGCATTCGCCCAATCATGTGAACAGCCATGGTTTGGTCCTCGCTTGTGTTCAGACCAGACCTTAGGCTCATCCTCAACCAACACATACAGTGCTTATGGTTTTTATTTATTGTCACAGAACCAAAATACAATTTATTTTTTTCAGACAGTTTAAAAGAATGTATTTATCTTCACTTTTTCATATATATATACTCAGTTGGTAAGTCATTAGGGACAACTGCTTGGTAACCATTATTTGCAGCAAGGGCTGCGGAAATTAACATTAATCACATGAAGACCAGGCTGTTTCTGGAACTTTTTGTTTAAAAGTTTAAATCAGTATTTTTTGCTAGAAAATTACTTAAAATCTAACATTATAAATATTGTTTTAGCAGAAACCCTAGAGAATAAAATGGTGATCGTTGCAATATTTTATGTCACACAGTATTTTTTGGACAAAGGTACACTTTAATGAATAATAAAACCAAAAAAAATATATTTACCCCACTTTTTTTGTATAATGCAAAAGATGTTACGTTGAGTAAATAGATACCTAACATGTCATGCTTTAAAATTGTCCACGCTCTTGGAATGGTGACAAACTACAGTACTTTAAAATGTCAATAGGCAACACTTTAAACATTTTTACAGATTATCTGTTTAGAAGTAGAGAGGAGAATGCATTAGAATTATTGCTCTAGCTCTAACATTTGCGGCTATACCTCACATGCGTTGTTTGAAAACTGTTTACATATGCCTGCATGACTTATGTATGCGTTCACTTCTATGCACGAGCACAGAGGCATAGGGCGATTTAAAAAAAATATCATATCTATTTAATTTTTTATTTTTACACTGTTCCTTTATTTATTTTTTGATCACTTTTATTCCTATTACAAGGAATGTAAACATCCCTTGTAATAGAAATAAGAATGACAGATATGCTTTATATAAATCTCTCATTTACCTTTAAAAGTAAAAGATAAAAAAATAATTACTTTTGCTTTAAAGTGGTTGTAAGACAAAAGCATAATGAATTACTTACCTTAGATCAAAGCCCCTGCAGCGGTCCTCATAACTCCCCTCCGGCCAGCCACATCTCTCCCGGGGGTTACTTCTGGGTATTGCGGCTCCCTCGGTGTGCTTGGCCAGGGCCGTAATGACATCAATCCCTCGCATGCGCACTGGAGCCACCGTTAACGGCACACAGACTGTGTGTATAACAATGACGTATGTTCTATCTACAGTCAAGTTGGATGCCACCAGCACCGACAGCTCTTTCCAATTACCAGTTTACATTGAAGTACATACCGGGCCCAAAGAACATGGGAGCAGATGCCCTATCAAGTCGCCCAGGGTTGGCCCCTATATCTGAAAGAAATGTCTGGGAAGAGGGCCCTGGCCCTGGTTTGGGGCCCTGTGTGCTACAGCCGCAGTTGTTAAAGATAAAGTGGCCTTTTCTGAGACACGGCTCGTGGACTGCATGGGTAGTGGTCCAGAAGCTGTAACTGATATGTTCGCTTACCCTGCTACACTGGGGTCATTTGAAAGATGAACCATAGCCCCCCAGCGAATGATTAAAAGTCATAAGTCTAACCCTTTTATCAGGCCTTTGTACAGAGCAGTGAGTGCTAAAGATCCAGAGATGTCGAAGAAGTCCCTGCCCACTGAGCATGGTCCTTTCCTGAGGGATTGGGAAAAATTTGAGATAGACAAAGGACTACTCTATCGTGTGGTATTGTATCATGACCACCCTGGGAGTAGTCAATTAGTGCTCCCAGAATGCTTCCGCAAGATGGTGTTCAAGAGTCTGCATGACTATCATGGCCATCTGGGGCTGGAAAAGACTTATGGTCTCATCCAAGGCCGATTTTACTGGCCTAAAATTAGAGAAACATTGTCGATCTTTGCAGACGTTGCCTTTGATGTCTTCAGAGGAAAGCTCTGCCAGTCCATGCTGCCCTAATGAAGCACTTACAAAGTTCAGGTCCCAGGTATCAGGTCTGTATCGACTTTCTATGTATTGACCAAAATTCCAGAGGGACGGGAAATGTATTAGTGGAGACCGATCACTTTACTCGGTACGCCCAATCTTTCCTTACCAAAGATCAAAAGGCAGTAACGGTTGCTTGAGTGCTTTGGGAGAAATATTTTATCCACTATGGCCTCCCCCATACAATACACTCCGATCAGAGTCGGTTTTTTTAGAGCAAGTTGATCAAGAAATTGCTCCAGCTGCTAAAAGTTCACAAGAGTCGGACTACACCTTATCACCCTGAAGGTGATGCTT
Source organism: Rana temporaria (assembly GCF_905171775.1). NCBI lineage: Eukaryota > Metazoa > Chordata > Amphibia > Anura > Ranidae > Rana > Rana temporaria. The sequence goes on from NC_053491.1 coordinate 167,006,333, forward strand.
TTCCTGAAAGATTTAACAGGACCTTGCTTGATATGCTAGGCCTCCTACAGGCTGATGACAAATGTACCTGGAGTCGTAGGGTTGAAGCCATGGTTCATTCATAAAACAGTACAAGGCATGAGAGCACCGGGTTTTCCCCTTACTTTTTAATGTTTGGAAGAGAGCCCAGATTACCAATTGACCTTCTACTAGGGGTCTCCACTGATGGGATCAGTCACCAAAGCCACTAACAATATGTGGCTGGATTGAGACATAACCTTAAGTCTGGTTACCGCCTGTCTGAAGAAAATGTGGCCAAAATTAATGAAGAAACAAACAATGGTTTGATCTTTGGGTGAGATACCGAGACTTCAATATGGGCGTAGAGTATTACTACGAAACCTCGGTGCAACGGGAAAGCATAAATTAGCTGAAAGATGAGGAATGAAATCTTCACAGTGGTGGATAAGTTACCTGGGATCCCTGTATACAAGAAAAAGGGGCCAGAAGGATGAATAAAAGCTTGGCATCGCAATCATTTACTGCCCCTTCCTCAGGTCAGTGATGAGAAAATCACAGATGACACTCCAGTGAATGACCAACCTTCTATTCAGGCAAATGCCTCATCTGATCTTCCTGATGTCAGTGAGAGTGACTGGAATGTGATCCCTGATGTTGCCAGCACCAACATTCCTTCTCCTTCCCCAGAGACGGTAGATCCTGGGTCTCCAGAATTTGTGCCCCAGTCAGTGCCTACATTCAGTCAGAGGCCTAGTTCTGACTCACAACCAGTTCCATTCCTTCCCATGACTCCAAGTCCTAGTTCAGGGCCTGGGAGCACAAGTTTACCTGAAAGAGAAGTATGAAGAGGAGAATGAGCTAGGCATCCCCCACCCATCTTGACTTATGATAGTTTGGGGGATCCCAGATTCATTACTCAGCCTCACTTGCATCATGCCTGGGTAGGAGCAGTTTTTAATATGGTCAATATGTTGCCAGTTTTTGCTTCACCTGGAATGATTTACTAACTTGCCTTCTCCCTCAGCAACAGATTGTAATAGAGAGAGGATCAGCGTTGCTTCTTTGTTGGGATGTTTGCATATATACAGTATCTCACAAAAGTTAATACATGCTCACATTTTTGTAAATATTTTATTATATCTTTTCATGCGACAACACTGAAGAAATTACACTTTGCTACAATGTAAAGTAGTGAGTGTACAGCTTGTATAACAGTGTAAATTTGCTGTTCCCTCAAAATAACTCCACACGCCATTAATGTCTAAACAGCTGGCAACAAAAGGGAGTACACCCCTACACATATGCTGGAGCCCTGTTCTAGGTGGAGGCACTGACAATTATGTATTCAAAGTCCATTCTTCCTTTAGCCCAGGGATGCCCAACCTTTTGAAGAACGAGGGCCACTTAAGTGACTTTGTAACCGGTCGCGGGCCACAATGTGTGAAGTAGGGGCGGATGACAGGTCCGTGTCCACTCTGCATATGGAGAGCGGACATGGACACAGCCCACTTTACCCTATGGGCCCTTCAATCCGATCCGCCTAGGTGAAAGGGGGTGGATGCCTTCTGTTTTTTTTAGCGGATAGGATTGGAGGTAGGCAGTGCACCTGCGGATCAGTTTGAAAGCAGCCCAGTAACTACTGCAGAACAGATATGCCCTTATTTGGTATCACTCTGCCTGTGACAGGAGCCAGCGCTATACCGGAAGCATCGGCTTATGTTGCTCTGCTCCGCAGCCTCCTGCTTTCTCTGCTTCATTAACACGAATGCGCAATCCACGATCTGGGCTTGCCAACCAGCCATCCCAGAGCAGTAGGTTGCAGGCCACATCAGAGAGATCTGTGGGCCACATGTGGCCCCGGCCACTGGTTGGGCACCCCTGCTTTAGCCTGTTTGGAGAGGTCAACTTCATATGACCCCCCCCCCCAATAACAGGGCTACATAAATATAAAAAATAACTTTTAATGGTAAATTTAACAGACCATGGGGAACCAAATACTATAAGGTTAGGGTTTACATACAATCTTAACTGAATTTAGCCAATGCTTGACAATTGTCTCTACAAAGATAGGCACATTGCCTAGCTCAGAGAAAAAGCATATTCAACATTATTATTTTTTCTATTGAGACTTCAGACATGTAGCCATCACCACTAACAAATTTCTGTCTCTGTGCCAACTATTGAGTGCCCCCTCCTCTGTTGGCTGGCTATGTGTGTATGCTTTACTTGCTATACTTCATATTCTGTGCATCCTGACACTGCCTCTACCCTATCCTCCCCTTTCATGTCTGACTGTGTCTCTGGTAGAGTAACTATCAGACACTTTGTGCACTTTGCTTGCTGTGCTCGATACTGATGTGATTTTCAAGGATTGAGCAGTCCGCCACTATCCCCCATAGCCTCTTTTTTATTATTTAGCAGCTTGGGGCTGTTCCATTGACATTTGTGAGTTTTGTGCATGAGTGAATACTGAGGTCACTCAGTAGTCACTGGTACATTCATTGCTTGGCATTCTATATTGTTTTATGACATACTGTAGGGGGGTTATTTGCAAAAGGCAAATCCACTTTGCACTACAAGTGCAAACTACAAGTGCAAAGTGCACTTAAAATAGCACTGAAAGTGCACTTGAAAGTGCAGTCGCTGTAGATCCGATGGGGACATGCAAGGAAAATAAAAAACAGCATTTTAGCTTGCACATGATTGGATAATAAAATCAGCAGAGCTTCACCTCATTTCAGATCTACCCCTCAGATTTACAGCGACTGCACTTCCAAGTGAACTTTCAGTGCAATTTCTGTTTACAAAAGTTTATTGTAAAGTTCAGTTTAGAGAAAAAAAAACACATATGGTGGTTTACAGTTAGATACAGACGATGATTAAGACAAATATTTTAACAGGGTTGATGATTGAGAAAGGAATATAAAATAGACATATATTGCATATGAAGATATTGCATAGTGTTGGAGAAATATGTTGCTCAGTAGGATAATACTAGTTAAGGCACATCAAGGAATGAATAAGGCATAGTTAATTGTACGGTGGGGTGTTCCAACATGACCATTTTGTGTTGTATACTTGAATACTGTCATTAAGCGTATGATACACCCTCTCGGATAACTTGACCGATTCCATTCTTTCCAGAACCTGTGACCAGGAGACTACATTGGATCTCCAGTTGAGTGCAACCATCCATTGAATTGAACTACACAATGAATGAAATAGTCTGGTGGAATGGGTGGGGATTCCCGGTATTTTGTCATATAAAATACATATTTGAGGGGTGGGGGTGAAAGTATGACCTGAAGAGTTTATGAATCTGGTAACTGCATGGTTCCAGATATGTTTCAGGAGAGGGCAGCTCCAGAAGGTGTGTATTAGGGTGACTGGTTCTGTGCAGCCTCTAAAACAGTTTGGGGAGATTGATTGATAAAATGTGTGTAACTTGGATGGCGTAAGATACCATCTAGTGAAAAGTTTCATTGGGGTTTCTCTGAAGGAGATGGCCTTGTTGCATGTTTTTAGATTTTCTGCCATGGAGTACCAGGTGTCAGTGGTAATGGTAATATTTAGATCATTTTCCCAGTGAAGCATTTGATTAGATTTGTCTTGAAGATTAAGGGAATTGAGGTAAGAGTATAGGCGGGAAATCATCCCTCTATCTCTGGAAGATGAAATGCATATCCTTTCAAAGACTGTGTTTGTGGAGGGGATAGTGAGAGAGAAGTATTGGACATAGAAGGCTCTAATCTTTTCATAGTTTTCAAGTTCTGATGGGGGGAAGCTTTTTTCTTTCTGGATTGTTGTAAATGGCTTAAATACCCATTTATTCATAAGTGAGGAGAGTGTGGTAAGATTGTTTTGGATCCAAAGGGAAAATTCTTGCCTGTTGTCGAAAGCAGGCTTGAATCTAGGGTCCCCCAGGAAGGAGGTGAGGGGGGAGATGGGTGAGGAAAGGAGGTATGTATCTCTGATTTTTAACCAGAGTTGGATCAAGTGTGCCACTATTAAATTAAGTTTAGAGAGCTTCTTATATGTAATGTTATTGGACCATATTGTCCCTTGGAGATGGAAAGGGAGGATAGAGATTGTCTCAAATCTCTTCCATGGTAGGTCATTTGAAGGAGGGAACCATTGGGAGATCTGAGTTAATTTGGTAGCTAGGTAATAATGCCAGAGATTTGGAAGTCCCAGCCCACCCATAGTTTGGGTACGGTGTAGAAGGGCATAACCATACCTTGGTTTTTTGTCCGCCCATATAAATTTATTTATTGTCCTTTGTAAGCCCTCTATCTTAGATTTGGGGACAATTATAGGGAGGGAGCGAAAGTAATAGAGTATTTTAGGGATTATAGTCATCCTAACCGCACAGATTCTGCCCAAAAAGGAGATATGGTATGATGACCAGGATTTCAGGAGGCCCTCAATCCGAGCTATGATGTAGGGAAGGTTGGCTTTATAGAGGAGTGTGTGAGAGGGTGTAATGTTAATTCCTAAGTATTTAAATGAGTGGGAGCACCAGATAAAAGGGAAGTTATGTTGTAATAGGGTTTGTACATCAGGAGGAATGTTAAGCGAAAGGGCAGAGCATTTATTGGTGTTTATTTTAAGGCCCGAGATAACATGAAAAGTCTTTAAAGTGTCAAGGAGAACTGGAATGGACAGCGAGGGTTCTGTTATGAAGACCAGGGCGTCGTCTGCGTATAAACTAATTTTAAATTCTAGATCTTTTTTGGTATATCCCCGGATATCTTTATTATTCCTAATGGCGTGTGCCAATGGCTCGATGGCCAGGGCAAAAAGGAGTGGGGACAATGGGCAGCCTTGTCTTGTACCTCTGCCTAGTGGGAAGAATTCCGAATTGTTACCCGGGATCTTTATACGAGTCTGGGGAGAATGATATAAGGCGTTAAAGCCTTGTAGAAATTGGTCTGAAATTCCAAATCTAGGGAGTAAGTCATTCAAATAGGACCAGCTGACGCTGTCGAAGGCTTTGTGGATATCTAGACTCAATAGGCAAGCCTGTCTGGAGTTCAAATTGGCGTCTTGGATAATGTTTGTCACCAGTCTAATATTGTCAACAATTTGTCTGCCTGGTATAAACCCAGTTTGGTCAGGGTGAATGAGGGGAGTTATGACTTTAGCCAATCTATCTGCGAGCAATCTACCAAATATTTTTAGATCGTTATTTAGGACTGATATGGGGCGATAGTTTTGAGGAAGGGTATGATCTTTGTCAGGTTTGGGGATTAATGAGAGATTCGCCAAAAGCATCTCCTCAGGGAAGTTGTTTCCCATAAGAATGTGATTGAAAAGATTAGTTAGGTTGGGAGATAGAAGGGGGGAGAATTTTTTATAATAGGAGGATGTGAATCCATCCGGGCCAGGGGTCGTGGATGTTTTGAGAGTTTTAATGATCTGAGAGATCTCCTCTGTAGTACAGGGCCTATTTAGAGAGTCTATTTGATTTTGATTCAAGGAAGGGAGATGGAGGCTATCCAACCAAGCTTTGGATTGGGGATTTGGTCTACCACCTGAATCAGAAAGTAGATCCTTGTAAAATGATGTGAAAATTTTTAAGACCTCTTGGGGGTGTGAGATGAGGTTTCCCTTGTTGTCTTTCAGTTTATATATATGGGTAGGGTTACCATCCTGTTTTAGTTTTTTGGCAAACATGGTTGATGGGGAATTACTGTGCAATAAAAATTTGGCTTTAGAGAATCTTAAGGACCTTTCAGTGTTGGCAGATAGGATTAAGTCGAGCTCTCGACGTTTCGTTTGTATTTGATCAGTAATGTCTTGGGATGTAGAATGTTGCAGTTTTTGGTATAGTTGGTTCAAATCATTTGTTAGCGTTTTGATTCCCGTTAATCTTTCCTTGTTTTTGGCTGCCGCAATTTGGATAATATGGCCCCTCAGGACCGCTTTATGAGCAACCCAAAGGGAGGTAGGAGGGGTGTGCTCATTAATGTTCTCTGAGAAGTAATTCTCGATATGGTTGGTGACCAAGTTCTTAATGTTAGGGTCTGTCAGAAGCGAGTCATTAAGACGCCAGTTGTATATAGAGGGGACAAGACCTATGTGGGAAGTTTCAAAAGAGGATATGTCGTGATCTGACCAAGGGCATGGATGTATCTGTGCCTGTGATGAGTTGGCCAGAAGAATTGGGGTGCAAAATATGTAGTCCAGCCTGGCGTAGCAGTCGTGAGGATGTGAGTAGTGTGTAAAAGATTTGATGCCCGTGTTATGTGCTCTCCAAGAGTCGATGAGCTGGAATTTGTTAATGAGTTTATTAATTGTTTTAGAGAATGCTTTAGAGGTGGGGGAAACCTTGCTCCTGTCTAGGGCAGGGTGTGCAGCCAGGTTGAAATCTCCACCAAGAATAACATGAGGGGCTTGGAATCTATCAAGTGTGAAATGTCAATCAAGATATTAAAGTGTATGTGATCAAAGTCAATTAATCAAATAATCAATAATCCAAGTGAAAGGAAAAAACAGGAGCGTGACGCCCCGGGCGGTGAATAAGATCTGGCTCCAATATGGATAAAATGCAACTTGCTGACCCTTACCACAAACGAAGGTCCCAACGGACCTAGTCAAGCTGGAATCGCTGAGTGTATTGAAGAAAAGGACTAGTCAGTGTAGAAGGTCCCTCCCGAGGTCATAAATCCATAATAAAGCAACCAGAAAAAAAAGAAAACTCATATAGTGTAAATCAGAGCATAGGATCCATCAGGATCAGTCAAAGCATAGGGAACATACACAGTGAGCAGCAATGGAGTATCTCGGCCGATGTTGGAGCAGAAGATGCAGTAAATCCAAAATATAAGGGGAGGAAAGAGAACTCACATGGCGTGATATCGTACAGATATTTAATAAAAGAAATAGTATCACTTACAGTTGGGTACAGAAATGTCAGCAGAGAGAAAAAGCCGGCCGGCGTAACAAAACAAATCCTCAGTTTGCGGTGACGTCAGCACGTCGCCTCCCTACGTTTCGTCTGCTCTTAGACGTGGTCACGGGAATGAGGAGACGTTCTGCGTCACCGCATAAATACGAAAAAAGGGCGGGGAATCAGTCAGACAACAGTCTCTGAAGATCACCCGTCCGCCATCTTACTTGAGGGCTACAGTCAGGGAAACAGATATTATTGCATATAAGAGAACCTAAGCTGTTATAGGAACGTATCCTAACACCGGAACCCTGGATATTATCTCTTCAAGGGACCGTGAAGGGAATACTAAATATGCAACACTCAAAAAAAATATATATATAAATAAACAAAAAAAGGGGGATGGTTTAAAGACGGTAATGTACATCCTCAGAGACTGATGTCCGTCCGGCCAGCGCCATGACAACATTATTATAAAATGCAAACAGAAGATATATAATCAAAGAGGACATGATAACAGTCCAAACACTGCCAGAAAAAGCTGACACATGTCCTCTGACTCTGGTGCTTCATTCAGTAACCTAAATAGCACCATCATTAATAACTATTAATGATATTGTAAATGATATAAGTACAGTAAGACAAGTGTAAACGGACCATTGCTTGCCAACAATGACCCAGTTAAAAAAAAAAAACTGCAAAAAATTGGACTGCCAAAAATTGAAAATATGCAGTATTTCATAAAAAACATATATAAAACGTGTGAAACATATTATATTATTAAAAAGCATATAAAAAAGGTTAAAAAAAGGACTAAAAATATTCAGATATGTAAAACCAATGAGGTGGGTGTCCTGCACCTAAGCGTTATCGATGAAACAATTAACGTCCACCTCTATATTCATACCATAAGGTTCATAACATTTTAATTGGTGAATCCACTTCATCTCAGATCTTGAGATACTCCTCACCAAATCACTCCCTCTCCAGTGTGCCTGAAATTTTTCAATACCTAAGAAGATAGTCCCCACAGGATCCTTATTGTGAACCAACAAATAATGTTTGGACACAGAATGATTAGGGAAACCATTGCAGATGTTCGTGAGGTGTTCATTCAAACGTATGTGGAGGGGACGTTTCGTCCTTCCCACATATTGGAGTCCGCAAGGACATTGAAGTAGGTATACCACTCCCACCGTAGAACAGGTGATGAATGTTTCTATTGGGAACCTCTTATTTGAATGTCTGGAGCCAAAGCTGGTTGTTTTCTTAGAGATTTGACGATTGACCGCACAAACATTACATTTGCCACATTTGAAAAAACCCACAAGACCAGATAAAAACATGGAAGGGATCCTGGGTGGATCCAGGACATTAGGGGCCAGCTTATCCTTCAAGGATGCTGAACCCCTAAAGATGACACGGGGTTTGTCTGGTAATATTGCACCCAAAATCTTATCACTCTTGAGCACATGCCAATGTTTACTGATGATATGTTTAACATTGGCATGTTGACAGCAATAATCTGTCACAAAAGGAGTTTTGTAACTACCACTTTGATCATCTCGGGGTTTAATACGGAGTAAATCTTCACGATTAGTTTTGGTCACCAAATCCAAAGTGTCAATCAAGGAACCACGATCATAACCCTTTTCAACAAAGCGTTCAGTAAGGACCTTAGCCTGATCAAGGAAAACGTTATGTTTGCTACAGTTCCTTTTCAAACGAAGGAATTGCCCCTTGGGCACAGCTCTAAGCCAAGTGACATGATGACAACTGTCACTTGGTATAAAGGCATTTCTGTCAGTACTCTTAAAGTAGGTGGCAGTGGTGAAAACATCAGTGTCTGCAGAAATGGTAAGATCCAAAAAATTAATCTTTTGCTTACTGGCCTCATATTTAAGTATAATCCCCCTGTTGTTGGTATTGAGGAATGTCATGAAGGTGGACAACTCATTCTCAGACCCTGTCCAAAGGAGGAGGATGTCGTCTATGTACCGTGCCCATAACCGAATATGGGGCCTAGTACCAACACAGACGACATCCTCCTCCCATTTGGCCATAAATAGATTGGCCAGACTAGGGGCATATTTGGCCCCCATCGCCACTCCCTTATCCTGCCTGTAATACTGGCCATCATGCCAAAAAAAGTTGTGAGATGCGGCATAATGCAGTAACTCCATGATGAAAGAGATTTGAGCAGTCGGAAGACCTGAGTCTCTTTCAAGAAAAAATGAGACAGCTTCCAATCCTAGATCGTGTGGGATCACCGTGTACAAGGAAGTGACATCTGCAGTCACCAGCCATAAATCTGGTGTAGGTTGAATATCAGACAACAGATTAATGACCTGTCTGGTGTCCTTTAGATAGGAAGGCATATTTTTCACCAGAGGCTGGAGAAAGAAGTCGATGTATTTGCCCACCCGGGACGTCACGGAATCAATTCCGCTTACTATAGGGCGTCCCGGGGGGCAAACGGGGTCTTTATGTATCTTAGGAAGGTAATACATTATAGGCACCCGAGGAGCCTTAGGAACCAAAAATGCTTTTTCCTTTTTATTCAAAATGTTAAGACGAAAGCCTTTAGTTACAATCTTCACCAAAGCTTTTTTATATCTGTCTCCCGGATTGAGGGGGAGACGGGTATAAGTATCACCATCATCTAGGATACGTCTCATTTCCAATAAATAGTCGTCTTTGTTTAAGACTACAATACCACCCCCTTTGTCCGCAGGACGGATGACAAGATTCTTGTTGGCGCACAAGGACTTAATACCCTCCTCCAAACTTAATTTGCATCTTACTTTCTTGGTATTCAGACTGTCTAAATCTTTGAGTGTAAGATCTCTAAAGACTTTTAAAGACGCCGGAAGATGACCCGGTGGGTTATAAGTAGACGCATTGGCCAAACCTGAATGGACATAATTGGAAGTCATAGTGGTTGATGGATTAAAAGGGTTTGAGGAGACATAACGCTGAATGTTTAGTTTCCGAATAAATTTATGAACATCCATATATGCTCTAAATTTATTGATGTTTTTTGGAGGGGCATATTTCAAACCCTTATCAAGGACGTATAGTTCTGAACTAGACAAAACATGGGAACTGAGGTTAAAAATGCCGGCCCCTGTTACGTTTTCGGCCTTTTTGGGCTTAGTATGTTTGCCCCCTCGGCTCCCTCTTTTAGTTCGGCCATTCTTTTTGTTCCCTGGCCAGCCTTGTGAAAACCCCAATTAGATTGAGTCAAATTAGAATAGCTGGGATACCCCAGTTCAAAAGGGGCTGGGGATACAGTTTGGCTGGTAGAGGGCTCATTAGAAAAATTATGACTCTCAATGTTCTCTAAATTTCCCAATGGAAGAAAGCTGTTGTGGGTAAGCACATTATAATCTGGCTCAAAGGTTCCAGTATAGTGCACTACCTCATTGTCAGTGTATCTCTGTGTCACATTTGGGTGAAGGCCTAAATTATATGTGTTAGAATGTCCCAAATCGTGAGAGATTGGTTGTCCACCAACAAAGTTTGGTGGATAACCTGGGGGCGGAACATTAAAGGTACCCCGACCCCGTGGGTCAACAGTAGTTGGTCTCCCCAAAGTGCCTTGTCCCCATGGCTGACCATAGTACGAAGGTGGTGGGCCAAATGGTCCACGCTGGTTACCCCTCCCTCTCCCCAGATTGGGGGCATAAGGTGCTGTCTGTTTTTTGGGTCTCTGGTGTCCTTTAGGGGTATTGTTAGGATTAGTGCGACCTATACCTCCTCGCCCCTGAGGCACATTGGACCCACTATTGGTATTGCTGTTTGAATACCTCAGTTCCCATGTTTTGTCTAGTTCAGAACTATACGTCCTTGATAAGGGTTTGAAATATGCCCCTCCAAAAAACATCAATAAATTTAGAGCATATATGGATGTTCATAAATTTATTCGGAAACTAAACATTCAGCGTTATGTCTCCTCAAACCCTTTTAATCCATCAACCACTATGACTTCCAATTATGTCCATTCAGGTTTGGCCAATGCGTCTACTTATAACCCACCGGGTCATCTTCCGGCGTCTTTAAAAGTCTTTAGAGATCTTACACTCAAAGATTTAGACAGTCTGAATACCAAGAAAGTAAGATGCAAATTAAGTTTGGAGGAGGGTATTAAGTCCTTGTGCGCCAACAAGAATCTTGTCATCCGTCCTGCGGACAAAGGGGGTGGTATTGTAGTCTTAAACAAAGACGACTATTTATTGGAAATGAGACGTATCCTAGATGATGGTGATACTTATACCCGTCTCCCCCTCAATCCGGGAGACAGATATAAAAAAGCTTTGGTGAAGATTGTAACTAAAGGCTTTCGTCTTAACATTTTGAATAAAAAGGAAAAAGCATTTTTGGTTCCTAAGGCTCCTCGGGTGCCTATAATGTATTACCTTCCTAAGATACATAAAGACCCCGTTTGCCCCCCGGGACGCCCTATAGTAAGCGGAATTGATTCCGTGACGTCCCGGGTGGGCAAATACATCGACTTCTTTCTCCAGCCTCTGGTGAAAAATATGCCTTCCTATCTAAAGGACACCAGACAGGTCATTAATCTGTTGTCTGATATTCAACCTACACCAGATTTATGGCTGGTGACTGCAGATGTCACTTCCTTGTACACGGTGATCCCACACGATCTAGGATTGGAAGCTGTCTCATTTTTTCTTGAAAGAGACTCAGGTCTTCCGACTGCTCAAATCTCTTTCATCATGGAGTTACTGCATTATGCCGCATCTCACAACTTTTTTTGGCATGATGGCCAGTATTACAGGCAGGATAAGGGAGTGGCGATGGGGGCCAAATATGCCCCTAGTCTGGCCAATCTATTTATGGCCAAATGGGAGGAGGATGTCGTCTGTGTTGGTACTAGGCCCCATATTCGGTTATGGGCACGGTACATAGACGACATCCTCCTCCTTTGGACAGGGTCTGAGAATGAGTTGTCCACCTTCATGACATTCCTCAATACCAACAACAGGGGGATTATACTTAAATATGAGGCCAGTAAGCAAAAGATTAATTTTTTGGATCTTACCATTTCTGCAGACACTGATGTTTTCACCACTGCCACCTACTTTAAGAGTACTGACAGAAATGCCTTTATACCAAGTGACAGTTGTCATCATGTCACTTGGCTTAGAGCTGTGCCCAAGGGGCAATTCCTTCGTTTGAAAAGGAACTGTAGCAAACATAACGTTTTCCTTGATCAGGCTAAGGTCCTTACTGAACGCTTTGTTGAAAAGGGTTATGATCGTGGTTCCTTGATTGACACTTTGGATTTGGTGACCAAAACTAATCGTGAAGATTTACTCCGTATTAAACCCCGAGATGATCAAAGTGGTAGTTACAAAACTCCTTTTGTGACAGATTATTGCTGTCAACATGCCAATGTTAAACATATCATCAGTAAACATTGGCATGTGCTCAAGAGTGATAAGATTTTGGGTGCAATATTACCAGACAAACCCCGTGTCATCTTTAGGGGTTCAGCATCCTTGAAGGATAAGCTGGCCCCTAATGTCCTGGATCCACCCAGGATCCCTTCCATGTTTTTATCTGGTCTTGTGGGTTTTTTCAAATGTGGCAAATGTAATGTTTGTGCGGTCAATCGTCAAATCTCTAAGAAAACAACCAGCTTTGGCTCCAGACATTCAAATAAGAGGTTCCCAATAGAAACATTCATCACCTGTTCTACGGTGGGAGTGGTATACCTACTTCAATGTCCTTGCGGACTCCAATATGTGGGAAGGACGAAACGTCCCCTCCACATACGTTTGAATGAACACCTCACGAACATCTGCAATGGTTTCCCTAATCATTCTGTGTCCAAACATTATTTGTTGGTTCACAATAAGGATCCTGTGGGGACTATCTTCTTAGGTATTGAAAAATTTCAGGCACACTGGAGAGGGAGTGATTTGGTGAGGAGTATCTCAAGATCTGAGATGAAGTGGATTCACCAATTAAAATGTTATGAACCTTATGGTATGAATATAGAGGTGGACGTTAATTGTTTCATCGATAACGCTTAGGTGCAGGACACCCACCTCATTGGTTTTACATATCTGAATATTTTTAGTCCTTTTTTTAACCTTTTTTATATGCTTTTTAATAATATAATATGTTTCACACGTTTTATATATGTTTTTTATGAAATACTGCATATTTTCAATTTTTGGCAGTCCAATTTTTTGCAGTTTTTTTTTTTTAACTGGGTCATTGTTGGCAAGCAATGGTCCGTTTACACTTGTCTTACTGTACTTATATCATTTACAATATCATTAATAGTTATTAATGATGGTGCTATTTAGGTTACTGAATGAAGCACCAGAGTCAGAGGACATGTGTCAGCTTTTTCTGGCAGTGTTTGGACTGTTATCATGTCCTCTTTGATTATATATCTTCTGTTTGCATTTTATAATAATGTTGTCATGGCGCTGGCCGGACGGACATCAGTCTCTGAGGATGTACATTACCGTCTTTAAACCATCCCCCTTTTTTTGTTTATTTATATATATATTTTTTTTGAGTGTTGCATATTTAGTATTCCCTTCACGGTCCCTTGAAGAGATAATATCCAGGGTTCCGGTGTTAGGATACGTTCCTATAACAGCTTAGGTTCTCTTATATGCAATAATATCTGTTTCCCTGACTGTAGCCCTCAAGTAAGATGGCGGACGGGTGATCTTCAGAGACTGTTGTCTGACTGATTCCCCGCCCTTTTTTCGTATTTATGCGGTGACGCAGAACGTCTCCTCATTCCCGTGACCACGTCTAAGAGCAGACGAAACGTAGGGAGGCGACGTGCTGACGTCACCGCAAACTGAGGATTTGTTTTGTTACGCCGGCCGGCTTTTTCTCTCTGCTGACATTTCTGTACCCAACTGTAAGTGATACTATTTCTTTTATTAAATATCTGTACGATATCACGCCATGTGAGTTCTCTTTCCTCCCCTTATATTTTGGATTTACTGCATCTTCTGCTCCAACATCGGCCGAGATACTCCATTGCTGCTCACTGTGTATGTTCCCTATGCTTTGACTGATCCTGATGGATCCTATGCTCTGATTTACACTATATGAGTTTTCTTTTTTTTCTGGTTGCTTTATTATGGATTTATGACCTCGGGAGGGACCTTCTACACTGACTAGTCCTTTTCTTCAATACACTCAGCGATTCCAGCTTGACTAGGTCCGTTGGGACCTTCGTTTGTGGTAAGGGTCAGCAAGTTGCATTTTATCCATATTGGAGCCAGATCTTATTCACCGCCCGGGGCGTCACGCTCCTGTTTTTTCCTTTCACTTGGATTATTGATTATTTGATTAATTGACTTTGATCACATACACTTTAATATCTTGATTGACATTTCACATCAGCCTTTTGTCAACTGGAGGCCTTCAATTATTATTTTCTAAGCGCTACTCCACATTTTTTGTATAAGATTTTATGTTAGTATAACATTTTTGAGTTAGCAGCTGGTTCACTATTGTATTTAATTTTATTGGTAAGCGCACTTTTTTCCCTTTTTTCACATTTACTGTCCGTATACACACTTAGTGCAGCTACTTGGTGTTTGCAATTAGCACTATTACTATAGCCCTTATGGATATCTTTACTTTCAGAGCCACTCGTGTGGTCAATTCAGAGGGGGTATTTGAGACCTTTAAAGAGGGCGATAATGATTTGGGTGGCCTCTTCATGAGGCTAAAAAATCTAACCATTGCAGAGCTTCATACCCAGTGGGACGTGGTATTTTTGGATGCCTATATCAAACAGGAAATGGTCCCCAGAAGTTTGAGATGGGAAATTGCCCCCCAAAAAGGTGACACTGACTTGGAGGGGTGGTTTAAGCATTTTAATGATTCTGGTCTGAATTTACTTAAATTCTTAGGAGACCGCAAAACCACTAAACTCAAAAGACTGGATGATGAGATTATTCTTATCAAGGAGAAGTTAACCCCTTTCATGTCTAGTGAGGAATATACAGCTAAATCACAAAGTCTCCTTAAGATTCTTGAAAAAGAGGAAAGGGAGCAAAAAATCAAAAAAAAGAAGAAATTCAACAGAGACTTTGGAGATTACCATAGTAATACTGTCTTTGAGTGGCAAAAGAAACTATTGGCTGAGGCCACTGCTTCTCTGAATCCAGCAATGGAAATTACCCCTGTGTATTCTGTGTCAAACAGCAATACCAATAGTGGGTCCAATGTGCCTCAGGGGCGAGGAGGTATAGGTCGCACTAATCCTAACAATACCCCTAAAGGACACCAGAGACCCAAAAAACAGACAGCACCTTATGCCCCCAATCTGGGGAGAGGGAGGGGTAACCAGCGTGGACCATTTGGCCCACCACCTTCGTACTATGGTCAGCCATGGGGACAAGGCACTTTGGGGAGACCAACTACTGTTGACCCACGGGGTCGGGGTACCTTTAATGTTCCGCCCCCAGGTTATCCACCAAACTTTGTTGGTGGACAACCAATCTCTCACGATTTGGGACATTCTAACACATATAATTTAGGCCTTCACCCAAATGTGACACAGAGATACACTGACAATGAGGTAGTGCACTATACTGGAACCTTTGAGCCAGATTATAATGTGCTTACCCACAACAGCTTTCTTCCATTGGGAAATTTAGAGAACATTGAGAGTCATAATTTTTCTAATGAGCCCTCTACCAGCCAAACTGTATCCCCAGCCCCTTTTGAACTGGGGTATCCCAGCTATTCTAATTTGACTCAATCTAATTGGGGTTTTCACAAGGCTGGCCAGGGAACAAAAAGAATGGCCGAACTAAAAGAGGGAGCCGAGGGGGCAAACATACTAAGCCCAAAAAGGCCGAAAACGTAACAGGGGCCGGCATTTTTAACCTCAGTTCCCATGTTTTGTCTAGTTCAGAACTATACGTCCTTGATAAGGGTTTGAAATATGCCCCTCCAAAAAACATCAATAAATTTAGAGCATATATGGATGTTCATAAATTTATTCGGAAACTAAACATTCAGCGTTATGTCTCCTCAAACCCTTTTAATCCATCAACCACTATGACTTCCAATTATGTCCATTCAGGTTTGGCCAATGCGTCTACTTATAACCCACCGGGTCATCTTCCGGCGTCTTTAAAAGTCTTTAGAGATCTTACACTCAAAGATTTAGACAGTCTGAATACCAAGAAAGTAAGATGCAAATTAAGTTTGGAGGAGGGTATTAAGTCCTTGTGCGCCAACAAGAATCTTGTCATCCGTCCTGCGGACAAAGGGGGTGGTATTGTAGTCTTAAACAAAGACGACTATTTATTGGAAATGAGACGGATCCTAGATGATGGTGATACTTATACCCGTCTCCCCCTCAATCCGGGAGACAGATATAAAAAAGCTTTGGTGAAGATTGTAACTAAAGGCTTTCGTCTTAACATTTTGAATAAAAAGGAAAAAGCATTTTTGGTTCCTAAGGCTCCTCGGGTGCCTATAATGTATTACCTTCCTAAGATACATAAAGACCCCGTTTGCCCCCCGGGACGCCCTATAGTAAGCGGAATTGATTCCGTGACGTCCCGGGTGGGCAAATACATCGACTTCTTTCTCCAGCCTCTGGTGAAAAATATGCCTTCCTATCTAAAGGACACCAGACAGGTCATTAATCTGTTGTCTGATATTCAACCTACACCAGATTTATGGCTGGTGACTGCAGATGTCACTTCCTTGTACACGGTGATCCCACACGATCTAGGATTGGAAGCTGTCTCATTTTTTCTTGAAAGAGACTCAGGTCTTCCGACTGCTCAAATCTCTTTCATCATGGAGTTACTGCATTATGCCGCATCTCACAACTTTTTTTGGCATGATGGCCAGTATTACAGGCAGGATAAGGGAGTGGCGATGGGGGCCAAATATGCCCCTAGTCTGGCCAATCTATTTATGGCCAAATGGGAGGAGGATGTCGTCTGTGTTGGTACTAGGCCCCATATTCGGTTATGGGCACGGTACATAGACGACATCCTCCTCCTTTGGACAGGGTCTGAGAATGAGTTGTCCACCTTCATGACATTCCTCAATACCAACAACAGGGGGATTATACTTAAATATGAGGCCAGTAAGCAAAAGATTAATTTTTTGGATCTTACCATTTCTGCAGACACTGATGTTTTCACCACTGCCACCTACTTTAAGAGTACTGACAGAAATGCCTTTATACCAAGTGACAGTTGTCATCATGTCACTTGGCTTAGAGCTGTGCCCAAGGGGCAATTCCTTCGTTTGAAAAGGAACTGTAGCAAACATAACGTTTTCCTTGATCAGGCTAAGGTCCTTACTGAACGCTTTGTTGAAAAGGGTTATGATCGTGGTTCCTTGATTGACACTTTGGATTTGGTGACCAAAACTAATCGTGAAGATTTACTCCGTATTAAACCCCGAGATGATCAAAGTGGTAGTTACAAAACTCCTTTTGTGACAGATTATTGCTGTCAACATGCCAATGTTAAACATATCATCAGTAAACATTGGCATGTGCTCAAGAGTGATAAGATTTTGGGTGCAATATTACCAGACAAACCCCGTGTCATCTTTAGGGGTTCAGCATCCTTGAAGGATAAGCTGGCCCCTAATGTCCTGGATCCACCCAGGATCCCTTCCATGTTTTTATCTGGTCTTGTGGGTTTTTTCAAATGTGGCAAATGTAATGTTTGTGCGGTCAATCGTCAAATCTCTAAGAAAACAACCAGCTTTGGCTCCAGACATTCAAATAAGAGGTTCCCAATAGAAACATTCATCACCTGTTCTACGGTGGGAGTGGTATACCTACTTCAATGTCCTTGCGGACTCCAATATGTGGGAAGGACGAAACGTCCCCTCCACATACGTTTGAATGAACACCTCACGAACATCTGCAATGGTTTCCCTAATCATTCTGTGTCCAAACATTATTTGTTGGTTCACAATAAGGATCCTGTGGGGACTATCTTCTTAGGTATTGAAAAATTTCAGGCACACTGGAGAGGGAGTGATTTGGTGAGGAGTATCTCAAGATCTGAGATGAAGTGGATTCACCAATTAAAATGTTATGAACCTTATGGTATGAATATAGAGGTGGACGTTAATTGTTTCATCGATAACGCTTAGGTGCAGGACACCCACCTCATTGGTTTTACATATCTGAATATTTTTAGTCCTTTTTTTAACCTTTTTTATATGCTTTTTAATAATATAATATGTTTCACACGTTTTATATATGTTTTTTATGAAATACTGCATATTTTCAATTTTTGGCAGTCCAATTTTTTGCAGTTTTTTTTTTTTAACTGGGTCATTGTTGGCAAGCAATGGTCCGTTTACACTTGTCTTACTGTACTTATATCATTTACAATATCATTAATAGTTATTAATGATGGTGCTATTTAGGTTACTGAATGAAGCACCAGAGTCAGAGGACATGTGTCAGCTTTTTCTGGCAGTGTTTGGACTGTTATCATGTCCTCTTTGATTATATATCTTCTGTTTGCATTTTATAATAATGTTGTCATGGCGCTGGCCGGACGGACATCAGTCTCTGAGGATGTACATTACCGTCTTTAAACCATCCCCCTTTTTTTGTTTATTTATATATATATTTTTTTTGAGTGTTGCATATTTAGTATTCCCTTCACGGTCCCTTGAAGAGATAATATCCAGGGTTCCGGTGTTAGGATACGTTCCTATAACAGCTTAGGTTCTCTTATATGCAATAATATCTGTTTCCCTGACTGTAGCCCTCAAGTAAGATGGCGGACGGGTGATCTTCAGAGACTGTTGTCTGACTGATTCCCCGCCCTTTTTTCGTATTTATGCGGTGACGCAGAACGTCTCCTCATTCCCGTGACCACGTCTAAGAGCAGACGAAACGTAGGGAGGCGACGTGCTGACGTCACCGCAAACTGAGGATTTGTTTTGTTACGCCGGCCGGCTTTTTCTCTCTGCTGACATTTCTGTACCCAACTGTAAGTGATACTATTTCTTTTATTAAATATCTGTACGATATCACGCCATGTGAGTTCTCTTTCCTCCCCTTATATTTTGGATTTACTGCATCTTCTGCTCCAACATCGGCCGAGATACTCCATTGCTGCTCACTGTGTATGTTCCCTATGCTTTGACTGATCCTGATGGATCCTATGCTCTGATTTACACTATATGAGTTTTCTTTTTTTTCTGGTTGCTTTATTATGGATTTATGACCTCGGGAGGGACCTTCTACACTGACTAGTCCTTTTCTTCAATACACTCAGCGATTCCAGCTTGACTAGGTCCGTTGGGACCTTCGTTTGTGGTAAGGGTCAGCAAGTTGCATTTTATCCATATTGGAGCCAGATCTTATTCACCGCCCGGGGCGTCACGCTCCTGTTTTTTCCTTTCACTTGGATTATTGATTATTTGATTAATTGACTTTGATCACATACACTTTAATATCTTGATTGACATTTCACATCAGCCTTTTGTCAACTGGAGGCCTTCAATTATTATTTTCTAAGCGCTACTCCACATTTTTTGTATAAGATTTTATGTTAGTATAACATTTTTGAGTTAGCAGCTGGTTCACTATTGTATTTAATTTTATTGGTAAGCGCACTTTTTTCCCTTTTTTCAAATCTATCAAGTGTGTCGAAGAACTTGGAGAAGAAAGTTGTTTGTGCGTCGTTTGGAGCATAAACCGATGCAATTGTGATTGCTCTGTTGTTGATGGTGCCCTTGAGAATAATGAAACGGCTGTCTGGATCCTTAAAAATGTGTTGAATGTCAAAGACAATTGTGTTTTTAATAAATATCGCTACACCTCTGGTTTTATTAGTGAAGGTTGTGTAGTAATGTTGATTATATGACCTATTAAAGAAGGTGGGGTGTTTAGAAGTGGCAAAATGGGTTTCTTGAAGAAGAATTATGTCCGCACCTAATCTTTTGTAATGTTGGAATGCTTTTTTCCTTTTGTGGGGGGAGTTAAAACCTTGTGTGTTATGGGATATAATTCTAAGACCCATGGAAAATTATTACAGGAAATATCAACTGAAAACATATCCTCATTGTGTACAACCAAGGGGAAAGGCCACAGTCGCAGCCGAGCCCAGATATGGGCACCAACAGGAGTGCGGTCCCTTGCCCCAAGAGAATCTGAAACCACCTAGAACAATCAAGGACATTGATGAGCAAAGTACCATATAGAGAGCTGAGGCAACAATAGTAATATAATGCAAGGATATACATGTCTTGTAAAAAGTAAACCACGTTGAACAAAAGATGATTTTTGCAAGCCTCTAAGGGGCGTATCACAGAACTATTGATAAACTTATAACTTGTGGGGACAGAAAAGGTTCTGTCACTAAAACAAATGTCAAAAAGGAACAAAAGGAAGGACAGGAAGTCCTTATCCCAACAGCCAAACGGGGGACACCCCATAGCAGGATGGGGTATCAGCCGGGTGTAACTGTAGGGGTGGGGTCAATCTAGCGGTGGCGGATGCGTCGGGCATTTTGATATCTTGTGAATGGTGCCATAAGATTAAACTATGTGTTACAAAGGGGTTGCCTATTGCATCATCTTATGTTAAAGAAAATGGAGTATAAGTTTCAATAAAGATAGTTGCATTAGAACGAGGAGAACTAGACTCAGCAACTAGACTCAAGACTCAGCATTAAAGTTACAATAAATTCTCAGGTAACCATAGCAATGTTTCTGCTAATGAATATATACAACATCCAGACCAAAGATGGGAGTTATAAATTTCTGTCTCTGTGTGGAATCAAACAGTATAAACAAGCTGATTATAAACCTGAGGAATCCCCAGAGGAGAGACAGTCGGTATGCTGGAAGATATATCTGATAACATTCAATTGTCTCTTGTGAGCAGCGCCATCATGAGAATTGTAGACTATGGCACCATTATTTCAGGGAGAGAGGAAACCTCTCTGGGTCCCCAAGTCAAATTTGAAAGTTGCATTGGAGCATATTATTGAGGGTTTAGATGTGATAGGGAGGTGGAGTTGAGGGGCAAAAGCCATCCGATCCAATTATATGAACAGTACTTTGCTCCCCATCATGTCGAGTACCTATATAGGTGACTGTGTACTATCACCCTCAAATAGAATCGTGTAATCCAAACAGAAGGGGTTTGAAAAGTTCCCAGGAGGGTAGGTGCTGTGCTGGAAACAGCGTTTGAGAAATCAAAAAAAAAAGAGTCAAGGAATCAGAAATGCATTGCATCATACACGGTATAGTTAGAAGCGTTGGTTCTGCAGGGAATGAATTAATCTTCTCTGATCCCTCGTACTGCGTCTGGAAGACGGGGTGGACCATATTGGGGAGGGCCTGGGTGTAGTAGGAGGGCGTATTTGAGGTTCTTGAGCCAGCAGGCCCAATTTTATGAGCAGCTCTTTACCCTCAATCACATTGTATACTGTGTATGTGGAACCGTTATGCGGGATCGTCAATTTAAATGGAAATCCCCATCTATACTTGATCCTGGCCGCCTGCAATACATTTGTTACCTCCTTCATCCTGCGCCTCCTATCCAGGGTAGCAGGGGATATGTCTGGGTATATTTGAATCCTCTTACCCTCCATTGTGAGGTTAGGTGTATTCCTAGAGGCACGCATAATGTCTTCTTTTACCAGAAAGTCTCTCATATGCATGATGATGTCTCTGGGGGGGTTGTCAGCAGGGGGTTTAGGACGGAGCGCCCTATGTATCCTGTCACATGAGAAGGCAGATGGTGGTCTGTCTGGCAGGAGGCCATGGAAAAACCTTGTGACTGCAGGCATTAGGTCTATGACTGTTTCAGGGACTCCGCGCAGCCTAATGTTATGGCGGCGGTTTCTGTTGTCAAGGTCCTCGACCTGTGCCTGCATAAACGCAAAGTTGTCGGCCAGATTTTCAAAATCTTTTCTAAGGTCGTTGTGGGCTAGGGAAAGCTCATCATGCTTTGTCTCTAGTAAGTCAGTGCGGTTACCAATATTAGCTATCTCCTGCGATAGGGCTGCTGTTGAGCTATGAACCTCCTTTTCTATTTTGTCAACCAGCTTGTTGAAAATATTGGTCAGACTGGCATCAAGGTCTGCCTTGGATAGTGGGGTCTCGTACTCACTGTACTGATGTGCAGATGGGTCCGGTGAGGGAGAGGAATCCCCGCAGACCTGTGCCTGTATTCCCACGTGCTGTCCGGCGCCATCTTGGGACACCTTGCTGTGTCTTTGCTCCATGTCAATGGGGAAGTTCGTTAGGCAGTGGTTAGAGCGCCGATTCCCCTTTTTCCTCGCTGATGGCATGCACCGGGTGTTCCCTCAGGGATGTTGCGTGAAATCGCCGCTGAAAAAGCTGCTTAGCCCTGGGTAATCCGCCCGATGGGTCCGAGACCGACGGAGCTTGGCTCAGGCGAGTCTTCCCAGCATCGCGCCGCGCATGCGCCCCCTTTCAGTGCAATTTCAAGTGCACTTTGCACTTGTAGTTTGCACTTGTAGCGCAAAGTGGATTTGCCTTTCGTAAATAACCCCCATAGTGTCTTTGGGCTATGAAGATGACTGTGTGAATTACTTTTTCCTGGTATGTGCTTGCGTGCAGCCTTTTGTTATACTGCAAACTGCTTCTGTGTACGTCTTATTAGCAGTTCTGTTTGACCTCAAGAATTGTTAGGTTTAGACCTTAAAAATCGTACTCTTGTTACAAAGTATTATACAAGTCTCCACTGCCTTCCTACTCAGTATATGCTTCCCACATTGCGCCCCTTTGCATTATTTACCCACTCTGCAAACCATGGCATGGGCACAAGAAGGCATATGCAGACACCATAATTGAAAACTGATTTTTACAATAGTAGTGGATCATCCCAGCAATAGCCCAAGAAAGTGGCCACTGTTGTAGGCAAGAAAAATATAGCACATGCTCATTACCTCCAAAAAATACAGCACTAGCACCTGGCCAACACTCATAACAACCAATTGCACATGTCTATATTTGCACCATTAGTGTCCCAAATTTGACAGTATTGTGGGTAAATAGAAGCAACACTACTGAGGTTGATTTCCTATTACTGGAGAGTTCAAAATCTGGTGCAGCTGTGCATGGTAGCTTCTAACTTCAGCTTGTTCAATTAATCTTTGACCCCAAAAAAATGGAAAGTGGATGGTTTCTATGCAGAGATACACTAGATTTTGCACTCTCCAGTTTTAGTAAATCAACCTCTACTGTTCCATTGCTTCTGTGCAAGAGCACCCAGATTTGACCCTGTGTCTAAATACACTCACTTTTATTATTTACATTACATGAAAGCCCAATTGAAGCCTCATACCTTTTTAACTCTATTTCAGTACCCCACGTGTTATTATGTCTGACTTTTACTTGAAATGCCTTAAACCAGTAGTCAAGTCTGCATTGTGATTTTTTACCTACAGGTAAGCTTATACTAAAGCTTACCTTTGGGTAAAATGAATATCTCCTAAATGTGCTCTGTTTAGGAGATATTCAGTCTTTTTGCAGCCAGTGACGTCACCGGCGCATACTCTCTGAAGGAAAGGTATACCTGTGTCCCGTTCCTTCAGATTGCTGTGCTGTGGCTCAGGGCTCTTATGCACATGCACGGGAGTGATGTCATTCCTGCTCGGCAAATCAAGCTGCCGGGGCCCGCAAACCCCGAAAGAAAACTCGGTGAAGATGGACGCCCTGTCAGCGGTGACAGCGCACTGAGGAAGGGCTTCGTTCTAAGGTAAGTATTTCATAATGTGCTAGTATGTGATGCACACTAGCACATTATGCAATTGCCTTGCAGGAGATTTTTTTGTGTAATGGCTGCATTTTATTACTGTTTTAAAATAGTGAAAATGCTGCTTCCTTTCATCCAACTCCAGTGTTTTATGCTGATGTAGCTGTGTAACAGTCACACCCCTCATCACAAGTGTACAACTATATTACATAAAAGGGGAGGCGTGTAAGGTCTGTTACTCAATGCTGATTACACTATTTAAAAAGCTAGCCCTGCACCCAGCCTATAGGATGAAAAAATAACAGATTCCTGCATCCACATTATACAGCACAGATGGATGAATTTCCCACCGCGGGAAACGCTTGTCAGAATAACAAAGCAGTGGCTGCATATGATTGGACGCAGCCATTATCCAATTAATAATATTTTGTCTGGCTCCTGGATTTTTAAACTGAAGGATATCAGGTGGGAGAGTGTTGGGGACCAACCAAAATTTATTTAGCATATGGGCAGCTTTTTTTCTGATTCCTACATACTTGCACATTTATATTTAAAGTGGATGTAACCCCATTCTCATCTTTTCTAAACTACTGCCATTGTGGTTATCTATAAGGATGTACATGCCTCCTGCTTGTATAATTACCTGTCAAATGTATCCCCTCTGTCTGTTATGAGACCCGAAAAACTGCAGATTCTGTGAGTGGGTCTGTTGTCTGCAGCTCGATGGGTGGAGTCGTGATGTCAGTATACTCCCCGCCCACCTCTACACACCCCTTGTCAACATGCATTTTTCTCCTGTGTATTTCTGAACTTCTGCTATGATCAGTAACATCCAGTCAAAACCCAGAAAAGTCACCACATGACTTCAGCATGCCCAATCATGCTGAGGTGTGGAGCAGCCAATCCTGGGAGCGCTGGAGAAGAAAAGAGGAGGGGATCTGAAGTACACAGAGTGCCTATCTCAGGCTTGTGCATGAGATACAGTATGTAAATCATCTGTCACTCACAGCAAGGGGAAGAACTGACTCCTATTTCTCTGTGTCAGTTTTTATCTCACTGAAAAAAGATAAGAGGATTGCTCAGAGTTGGATTAACTCTTAGTGGCTAGACTGGGTACAGATGACATGAAATCCTATACTGTACAATGTGCAAGCCTTATTTAAAAAAAAAATGTGTTTACATCCACTTTAAGCATGCACAGCAGCTCCAACAGGAAATTATAGGTACGACTATAAAAATTAGAGGTGGTTAACACAGTATCTATCTGACTGCTTATATATTTCTGAGATTTCAGCTTTAACACCGCCATTCAGAATTAATTATTCAAGAAAAAAATGTACCGCACATATTACATATATATATTTTTTGCTCACCTTTGGAATTTCTTTTTAGTTTGTTGTTTTTTTAGCTTGGTTTTGTAATTTTCTTTTCTAAAACCTTTTATTATAGCTTCATCCTGTTCCAAAATAGATGGATTTTCCAATTATGGTCTGTTCTATAAAGATTCCTTTATGCCTCTGGGTAACATTACCCTTGATGATTAGAGACTTCTTAGACTCTCTAGTAACAAAGCCAAGTTCTGCTTCACAAAGATTGTCTTAGAGATTTTGTTTGAATCCGGTCCTTCCACATTACTTGTTCTTCTCCGGAGTCTGGTCTCAATCTTTTGCAGTTTGTTTTATATGAAAGGAACAAACATTTTATTGGGCTTATTTTGGCAAATACATGTATTACTTCTTAAGAGCTATAGAATGTTTCTAAGTATTGCTGGGCTGCCTAAACTGGCACCTGCTTAACATTTGCTATGCATGACACTCATGCAGTGTTATAAACAGCCTTTTACAATAATGCACACTGTGACTGCCTGATCAGTTTGCCTTTTTCCCGTCTTTTAAGTTTTTGTATTGACCATATTAAAAATAATTAGGTAAAAAAATCAAAGGACAGGATGAGATATGCCAAGGATATGGAATAAATTATAAAGTACTGGTAGATAGAAAATATAAAGATAGTTGAATCATATATTCAAGCAATACGTGGGGTAGATATTTTGTTCTGTCACAATACTACTTTAAAGTGGTAAAGGAAAAATTGATAAATCATGTTGAATATTTATAGTTAAATCTAAAGTCTAGCTTTACTGTTTTAATAACTGAAAGAATACTCAAATAATTGTTATACTGACATGTACTGTACTTAATATTGTTCTGTGTTATAATAATAAAACTTGTATGAAATATGACCACATGTCATTCATAGTGGGCTCTCTGGGGGCATCTTCACCATATCTTAATATTACCTATTACTAGATACATTGGCCTGGATTCAGGTAGATCGGCGCATCTTTCTGCCGGCGTAGCGCATCTCATATGCGATACGCCAACGTAACACAGAGAGGCAAGCAGAGTATTCACAAAGCACATGCTACCTACGTTGCGCAGCGTAACGTAAATTATTTGGCGTAAGCCCACCTAATTCAAAGTAGGTGGACGGTGGGCGTGATCCATTTAAATGAACTTTGACCCAATGCAAATGATGGGCCGAATGAACGGCGCATGCGCCGTTTCATAGACGCTTCCCAGTGTGCATGCTCAGAATCACATCAGAACGAATGCCTAAGATACGTCGAATCACTGAATGTAACCTACGTACGCCTTGCGTAAACAGCGTATATTTCTGCGACGGGCGCAAGTACGTTCGTGAATCGGCGTATCTCCCTCATTTGCATATTTGCAATGAGGCAGCCAGCGTAAATATGCGCCCAAGATACGCCGGCGTAGGAAAGTTACATCGGTCGGAGGAAGCCTATTTTCAGGCGTATCTAGTTCTATGGGCACGGCGCATAGATACGACGGCGCACATTTACACTTACGTGGCGTATCTCGAGATAAGCCTCGTAAGTGTTACGTGAATCCAGGCCATTTTTGGTATCTTACCCCCCAGGTCCTTTTGAATTACAAATTATAATAAATTCTGATATATCATAATGAGGCAGTCTTAGTGCTAAAAAAAAATGATATAGTAATCATTCACACAAAATTAAAAATGAAATTTATTATAGTAAGAAACATTGTGGCGTGTGTAGCACATGCCAACATTGTGCTGGTCAGTGGACATGCTTAAAGTGGCATTATTAAATAGAATCTATGCCTTTTTGCTGGATATATACATTTTTATTGTCCTTATACTCACAAAAGATGCCCTAATTACTGTGTCACCAGTGAGAGTAACACAGACAGAATAAACTTTAATTCAAAAGATAATTTAACTATTAATGCTATTAATACTAATAATGGGTAAGAAAAAAACAACAAACGCAATGAAGATTTTCTTTATGTGAATGATTTATTATTTTAAGATAAAAAAAATACAATTCAAGGTTGTAAGCAGTGCTCCTACTGCACAGTTGTAGAACAGGGATAATTAGCCTAGGTTCACACCCCTGCGTTGGTGCAGACACTGTAGCCCATGCATTTGAATAAGCTGCTGTACCTGTGGGAAACACAGGGCCCAAACCCTTTTTCCAAAATGCACCAACAGGGCAGCCACACCGAACCGTATAGTGTTGTGGCAGCATGCGATAAATGGTACCCCTAAATAGCAGCACGTTTTGTCTTGGGGGTCTGGTACCAGTGCGTTTATGCACTAGTTCAAAACCCCGAATGCATTAAGATAAAAAACCTTCTGCCTATACAACCCCTTTAAGTTAAAAGGGGTTTGTAAAGTCTTGTTTTGTTCTTTCTTTAAATAACAAACATGTTATACTTACCTCTTCTGTGCAAGGGTTTTACGCAAAGTGGCCCAGAACCTCCTCTTCTGGGTTCCCCCAGCAGCGCTCCTGGCTCCTCCCCGTATCGAGTGCCCCGAGAAGCGATTTCCCTGGGGGCACTTGTGCGGGTACACTACCATGTCTTACTGCTGCATCCATTGACACAGACAGCAGGACTCGCCCACCCCAGGCTCCCGCATCATTGTATTTGATTGACAGCAGCGGATACCAATGGCTGCGCTGCTATCAATCTATCCAATCAGGACCCGAGACACCGGCTGGAGCTGGTGTGCTCTTCCCAGTTGCTGGAAAGACCATTGTTCAGGTAAGTAAAAGTGGGGCTCTGGGGGGCTGCTGCATCACAGGAGGTTTTTCACCTAATGCATAGAATGCATTAGGGTGAAAAACCTTGAGGGTTTACAACCTCTTTAAGGTCTTTAAACTACTGATTTTAAGAGTCCCATCAGTTACTTTTCAGATGTTATTTTATCAAAGCTGAACATTTTATTCTGACTTCTCAACTATGTGAAGTACAGTGAGAACTCTGCTACATTTCCATAAACGTAGAATCAGTTCCATGCTTTGCCTTGCACTTAACGCTTTGGAAGAACTTGGAAGGTTATTCAATTATCTAAACCTTTTGTTAACATTACTCACCAACCAATCACAACATGACCATCTTGTACTTGTCTTTGTATACTGTGAATTATTGAAGAACTCATATCCCTCAGGAACAAATGGTGCTGACATTTCTTTAATTAAACCACGGCAAGTTTCACACATTTATCAAATAGTGTACACTGAAACGCGTTGATCCTTTTATTGTGCACATCTTTAGTTTGTAAATTACATGCAATGTGAGTTATACAATTTTGGTATGTTTACATCAATTGAGTCTGCATGTTCATTACACTGAATTAAAAAAAAATAAAAGTACATTACAAAGAAATTTTGCAGAGCACCTGTTTTATTTTGATAATTTATTTAAAGTTTCTAAGACTGGTGTTCACAGACATACAGGTTAACAGTAAAACACAGCAAGCATTTTTTGACTGGCAGTTAGATGTAGACAGGATTTTTCGGCATAGAAAACCTTTAGTAAAACATCCCCATTATGTTTTATCTGTTAAAGGACTCTTTCATTAAAAGAAAAATAGCTTTCTTATATTCTTATATACAAAATACAAAAAGTCAATTTGAAATGTCATCTAATCTGTAATTTAGCCTCATTCCAATTTTGCCAGGAATATATATATATTTTTTTAAATAAAAAAATATAATATCACAGTTTAAATTCACACAATATTGCATTCGGAGTTGGCAAAGATCGATATAAAAATGAATAATCCGTTCAGACAAATAATTAAACTTCTGTACCACATCCCTAAATTTGATGTATCAAAACTATATTAATAGTGTAGGTATGGGACTTTTAAGGCACAGCATTTTTGATTAAAAATACAATTTATTCAAATTTAAAAAAAAATGATAATATTCAGTCCATATTATAACAGACTACAAAAAAAAACAATTGCATAAAACCAATCGATCGATATTTGTAGTAATTGCGTATAGTAGTCTTTACAGCTCAAGGCGTTTCTCGGACAAGGTCCTCTTCATAAGGATTTATCAATATAGACTTTCTATAACTGCCATCTAAATAGAAATTGTATTCTCATGTTTAATAATTTTTTGACACTTTTTCACGTGGTGATTTAGTTTATATTATTTACATGTTTTATATATGTTTATATGATTTATGAACACAGCGCTACAAATTTCTTATTTAAATGTTTGCATATATATATCATACCTTTCAAGTAGCAGCTTTAGGAATATATATATTTTGAGTAAATATATTTGCATTTATTTTTCCTGTGCGCAGTGGTGGTTTGAGAAGGTAAAGGGTCGCGTATACTATCTTTAACCAGAGTTTCACATCTAAATAGAATGACAAACTTTTAATAATATCATAATACAATAAAAATGTATATAACACATTATACAACGGTATTCCCTCAGGGATAGAGATGCAAGGGTCCAGACACACATACATATACTAACCACCCACAGGGTCCCCAAACATCCCGGTGCACTTGCCGGACGTTAAAAAGGTCCTGCAAGCAGCATCTTTGCAGCGCTTTAGGAGCGGTGTATAAACTAATGGGCAGCACCGCCAAATCGCCTGCAAAGTGCTGTGGGAGCGCCACTTTTAACCCTTTAACCCTTTATTCAGGGGTTAAAAGTGCCCCGCTAGTGGCTGAAAAGTGCCACTAAAATGACAGTAATGGCCGCTAAAAAAAAAAAGCGGCACTTTACCGCTGACGCCCCCAATGCCCGAGTGTGAATGTGCCCTTTAATATAATCTTTGTAATATATGAAAGCTACTTAGAAGAAGTACAATAAATAGGACTATTTTGGAGGTTAGAAGAGGAGGGAAAGAGGGGGAGAGGGAACCTTTGGGGACTTTGTGGGTGGTTAATATATATGTGTGTGTGTGTCTGTGTGTGTGTGTGTGTGTGTGTGTGTGTATCTGGGCCCTTGAATATCCATCCCTGAAGTAATACCATATTGATAGCTTCTGATGAAGAGGACTTTGTCCGAGAAACGTGTTTCTATAAGACTACTGTATGCAATTACTACAAATATCGATCGATTGGTTTTATACAATTGTTTTTTTTATTGTAGTCTGTTATAATATGGACTGAATATTGTACAATTTTATTAAATGTGAATACATTTTATTTTTTATCAAAAATGCTATGCCTTAAAAGTCCCATACATACACTATTAATATAGTTTTGATACAAAAAAACAAACAAATAAAATGTCAAATGTTTATATTTATTAAACATACAGAAAAATGTATATGTGAGATTAAAAAGCACATTTTAAATGCTTTATTGCTGATCTTTATTTATATCTTATTGTAAACAGGTGTGTAAGATGTATACAACTTTTTTTGCATGGATTTCAACTACTTTTTGTTGACATACAGTTGTATTTAGTGGTATGTGATCTGTGAAGTTAAATACACAGTTGTTTCACAGAAGAACTGTTCCATAAACATACACTATTACCTCTGATAAGTGTGTGACTGTTTATGCACTGAGCAGACATTTATCTTTCCTTGAGATAACGGCAGTAATCACCAAAAAATTTTGTTTGGACAATGATTTTATTTGAAAAGTTGGCCATAGGGTGACTACAGAGATTGCAGAGAAATATAGTAGAAAGGAACACCAAAACCAAAAGATGAGAGAGTCCAAGATACTTTTAATTGTTCACAATTCAATCACATAAAACAGCTAGATACTCATTGTTGTTTGCCACTAAAATGACAGTAATGGCCGCTAAAAAAAAAAAGCGGCACTTTACCGCTGACGCCCCCAATGCCCGAGTGTGAATGTGCCCTTTAATATAATCTTTGTAATATATGAAAGCTACTTAGAAGAAGTACAATAAATAGGACTATTTTGGAGGTTAGAAGAGGAGGGAAAGAGGGGGAGAGGGAACCTTTGGGGACTTTGTGGGTGGTTAATATATATGTGTGTGTGTGTCTGTGTGTGTGTGTGTGTGTGTGTATCTGGGCCCTTGAATATCCATCCCTGAAGTAATACCATATTGATAGCTTCTGATGAAGAGGACTTTGTCCGAGAAACGTGTTTCTATAAGACTACTGTATGCAATTACTACAAATATCGATCGATTGGTTTTATACAATTGTTTTTTTTATTGTAGTCTGTTATAATATGGACTGAATATTGTACAATTTTATTAAATGTGAATACATTTTATTTTTTATCAAAAATGCTATGCCTTAAAAGTCCCATACATACACTATTAATATAGTTTTGATACAAAAAAACAAACAAATAAAATGTCAAATGTTTATATTTATTAAACATACAGAAAAATGTATATGTGAGATTAAAAAGCACATTTTAAATGCTTTATTGCTGATCTTTATTTATATCTTATTGTAAACAGGTGTGTAAGATGTATACAACTTTTTTTGCATGGATTTCAACTACTTTTTGTTGACATACAGTTGTATTTAGTGGTATGTGATCTGTGAAGTTAAATACACAGTTGTTTCACAGAAGAACTGTTCCATAAACATACACTATTACCTCTGATAAGTGTGTGACTGTTTATGCACTGAGCAGACATTTATCTTTCCTTGAGATAACGGCAGTAATCACCAAAAAATTTTGTTTGGACAATGATTTTATTTGAAAAGTTGGCCATAGGGTGACTACAGAGATTGCAGAGAAATATAGTAGAAAGGAACACCAAAACCAAAAGATGAGAGAGTCCAAGATACTTTTAATTGTTCACAATTCAATCACATAAAACAGCTAGATACTCATTGTTGTTTGCCAGCCACCTGACCAAAGCAAGTGAGCTCATTTGAAAGTCTTCTTTGGCTTTATTGCATGAATATGTTTTGAAGTCTCAGCACCCTTCCAATATGTCTTTACTGAGATTGCAGAGCAATCATTGATATATGATCATTTCCTAATATGGCAGTTATCAGACTGATTAGGCAACAATCATTTCATGTCTATGGGTGTTTCATCAATAGAGCCAAAAAATATAAGTTTAATTGTGATATCAAATGCATGCCATTTTAGGTTTCTACTAAATCATACTAATATAACCACTGAAAACTTCAAAGAGACCATGTACAGACCTAAATGCTAAAGAAAAGCATGCATGAGCACAAACTAGCTGTGCATTGGGAGATAATTGCTTCCAAAAGAGTTATCAGAGACAGGTATATTGCTTTATGTCAGATTCTCTTTAACGGTAGTTTTACTGGGACAAAAAAAACCCTTATCTACTTAGATCTCATCTGTGAAGCAACAAATATGTCTTACGCTAAAGTCCTACACAGAGACCCCCTTTTTCATTGCTGTTTTCAGTGTTTGAGGACTGACCTCGCACTAGTAGCACAGAAGGTCTCTGCGTTTTATGGTCACAGTATAATACCTGATTTTACCAGGAGGCAATGCTTTAGATGAAATTTTAAATGCTTCAGCTGAAGTCCTAAATTACATTTTCCATCCCTGGTGAAATCAGAATGCTAAGTTGAAGATGAGGTATGACGAGATTTGTCTGTGTTACTGCACAGAGGAGTTCCAAGACAATAATGTTACAAGAAAATTTACTTCGAAAGTTCTTTTAATGTCATTTGGCTATAGATAATCCTTAAAAAAAAGCTAATTGATTACAGGAATATAATACCTAATTTATATTATATGTATTCTAAAGCCCAACTATGATCTAATGTGTTTAATACAAGCAGTGCATCTCTACAGGTCACATTTTTATACTGCTACTTTAGACCCCATTCACACCTTCGCGTTTTGTCGCATGTAGCGCGACGCGAACAAACGCCAGAGGGACGAAAAGCAATGAAAGTCAATGGGGATGGTTCACATCTGAACGCTGATGCGCCTGACGCGCATCGCCTGTAGTCAAAAGAAGTTCTGGACCCTTTTCTGTCGCGCAATACGCGCGATATGCGCGTATTTGAGCGTTTTTGGTTTTCCATTGAAATCAATGTAAAACGCCAGATACGCGCGTATTGCGCGACAACAAGCGTTTGCTACAGGCGTTTTGTCAATAGAACTTGTCGCCCAGGCAGAAGATTTAAAAAATCTACCAACATAGCAACAAGTGATGAAAAGATGATAGTTTTTCCTATTGGCTAAAAAAAAAACGTCTAAGTACAAAAACGTCGGACAACGCTGTATGCAAACGCGCATATTAGCATGAATACGCGCGAAAAAAACGCCTAAAAAAAACGCCGGAAAACGACGCTATTGCCTACGCCTAGGTGTGAATGCAGCCTTAGAGTGCCCACTGGCAACATTTCATGAAAATCATTCTCTACAGCAGAAGTGTACAAGGTAGTGCAGCTGAACCATCTCTGTGATATTACATCACATGGTCATGCATAGAGAGTGCATAGGAGAGTTCCTTGCACTTGGCAGGCTTCCTGCACAACTATTCTGTGAATGGCAAATTATTTTTTTGGTGCCTCACCTGGGGAACATGCAAGGGCAGAAAGGGTTTCACATAGTTGCGTGGTTGGATCCAAATTTGGGGTTAATTTGTTCCACTGATTCAACTCAGACCCTTACCTATATAGCTATGCCGCTGATTGATTACCAGCTTCAAAACAGCACACTGATTATTCTTTTGTAAATTGTCAAAAGCATAATATACTTGGATAGTTTATTCATTCTTGGCAAGTCCGGTATTATTAAAAGCAGTGCCATATACATATTTTATTTTATAGTGTGAGAAACATGCAAAAATAACAATAAACTATATATATATATATATATATATATATATATATATATATATATATATATATATATATATATATATATATATATATATATATATATATATATATATATATATATATATATATATTGATTAATAAACACATTATATCCAAAACATCAAGCTATGTCTGAGCTAGACAAAAGTAGACAAATTAGAGTTTTATATTTAAAATTAAATTGAGCCACATACACAAAAAGTTGTCTAAACCAATTAAACTAATCAACGTAGGATCAATTGAGCAATCGTATAGTATTTAAAATAATTTTAGATAAATGCTTTACAGTGTCTAATCTTTCTAGTAAAACATACATATTTTGAAAATCATATGACATTTTTCAAGAAAAGAAAAAAAAACACAGAAGGAACCATTAACCATTAAATGTCTAGACATTGGGGGGGGGGGGTTAATAAAGCTGCTGTGCCACTTTTCTGAGGTTAATCTCTCTGGTTCATGCATTCAAATTCATGAAACATATATGATACTTTTGGTTCTGACAGTGGCTCATGCGCCAAATTCAGGTAGTACTAAACTGTGGCACTTTTATATTGTGGCGCAATGAATATGCCAAACTCAAAATAATATACAGAGAGCTCACACTCTATTGATTTTGCTAAAGTGTCTCACATACAGGCATACCCCACTTTTAAGTACACAATGGGGTTTATTTACTAAAGCTGGAAAGTGCAAAATCAGGCTCACTTCTGCATAGAAACCAATGAGCTTCCAGCTTTTATTACCAAAGCTTAATTGAACAAGCTGGGGTTTGAAGCTCATTGTGTTTTTATGCAGAAGTGAACCTGATTTTGCACTCTACATCTTTAGTAAATAAACCCCATTGTGTACTTAAAATGGGAGGTATGCCAGTACGTTCTAAAAATGGTGCAGCATGTGCTAAAGTCAAATACAAGTTCTAGACAGGTACATAAATTTGGTGCATACTGCACCAATTTTAGAAGGCATGAGAGACACTTTCACAAAATCTGTCTGCGGCAGTCTTTATGAATTCTTGGGATTGTCTCCTTCAGAAAAAGTAAGTGGCAGTGATGTATTATCAGATCTGACACAGATTGGGCCTATTAGTAAATTAAGTATCTAATGATCTTGCTTTATTACAGAAAGGCATCTAGAACCATAAAACAGTTTTTTTAATTAAATGCAACTTGTCTTTGGCAATTCAACATTATGCCCTTTATTGATGAAATAGTGTTTGGTACTTTTTCATATTTTTAAAAACTTAGCTTTAATAAACGCCATTTGCTTAATGTCCATTAAAACAATACAAATGCTTTAACAAAAAAGAACAGACTTTCATCAGAATCCATGAAATGTTAAAAAAAGAATGTTCGTGATAAGTGGTTACATTTACACATTTGCTATTTACTGAAAACTCTTGCTATTACAGTAGGCATAGAAATAATCAAGCTTCTCCGTTAAACTGAGCTACAGAGCTTCCGTTAAATACATTTACGGTATATACATTTGACAAAACTGCAAGCATCTCTCAGTATGTTTGCGTTTGTTGCTTTTGAAATAAAAAATGTGAACTGTCTCAGCTGTAGTCTATTAACATTCTTTTACAGACCTGCATCAGCTTGAGAAATGAACCAAATAATACAATCTTCATCAGTTCGTTGTTAATCAGATACCTGCCCACCTATTGCTTGCATCCTTTTAATTATAACATGTAAGCAATTTGTGGATAGAAAAGCAAAAATACAGTATTTCACAAAGAGACAACAAAACGGCATGTAGCTGGTAACAGAAAAAATGTATTTTATCACAAAACAAACACTCCTTTATACTTAAATCTTCTAAAAGGGTAAAGATTTTGCCCCAGGATACATACTCTAGTTACTGATCCTGTGTCAGTGCTCATAAAATATTGACACATTTCTGACATATAACTCTGTTTGGATGTCACCTATACTTCTTTGCGTACAGTAATTCGAACAAAGCTGAACACCTTGCCAATGGCTTCAAACAATGGATCACAGAATGTGTGGATGCAGATGGAGTAGACTCGGCTAATGCACTGAATTTCAATCAAGTAGCTTTTTATGCATGGAACTACAGCCCAGATGTGGAGGAATGAAAGGATGGCAAAATAAATGCCCCAAATAAGTGACAATGGTATTCCAAAGATTGCAGACAGTAAGCGGTAGAACCAGTATTTAGTCACTGTGAATGTAGTGAAGCTTGCTTTCCAAATCCCATCAAAACTATGGGTTCCCTCAGGTTCAGCTATCACATCTTCAAACTCAATCTGAAATAAAACAAAGAAAACAAATTAAATGTAATACCAATTTTACTAAAGCAGAACTATTGCATATACATCCATGGTAATGTTATTTATATTATCATATGGATGAAAAACACATGTTGGTACTACTATTGTAATACATGAATCTACCAGGAACAAGCTTTAACATGAACATTAATTATGCTCTACTTATCTATTTTATCTGTTCATTGGAAACTTCTTGTCTTAAGCTTGTACTATATGGTATGGAACTTCAAGCCTGATCTTATCCAACTGTTTAGTATGAGTAACAAGAACTTATATCGTTCATATTTTTTTCTCTAGGAAGGACATCAACTGAAAATCCACATGTAGTGAACTATTTATTGCATAAAACATTCTTCTCAACCACACCAACTATTTCTCCCCCTATTACCAAAGATCCAGCATTGTTTATTCCCACTGGGCACAGTCCGGCCCCTATAACGTCTGAAGGACAGCAAACTGGCCTTTTCTTTAGAATGCTCGGAGACCCCAAAGTATTGAAAGGTGACTCAGGCCTCGTACACACGACCGAGGAACTCGACGGGCGAAACACATCGTTTTGCTCGTCGAGTTCCTTGTTAGGCTGCCAAGGAACTTGATGTGCCGATTTTCTCCATTCCCGTCGAGGAAAAAGAGAACATGCTCTCTTTTTGGCTCGACGAGTTCCTCGACAGTTTCCTCGTCGAAAAATGTACACACGACCGGTTTCCTCGGCAAAAAAAAAAAACAGCAAGTTTCTTGCTGGTTTTTGCCGAGAAACTCGGTCATTTAGAAATGTTGTGTAGGTCTTCATGGGACTAATGAAAATATTATAGACAAAAATTGTAAACTCACGAAGGAAATGAAAAGAGGAGGATGAAGGAAAATATATACCTTTATAGTGAGATATACTTACAAGTTGGTCCAAGACTCTAAACAAACACACATACATACACACACCTATAGAACACCATACATTTTTAGGAAACACAATATTTACTGAGTATTTACCCTTCCTTTGTCGTTGGTGATTAACACTTTAACTTTTTTCACAACACCTTAGCAAATACAATTTAGTTGATAATGATAACACTTCCAAACTCTTCATATTGTGTTCTTACACTTTCACATTATTTTCTATGCTGATGACTATTTCAAAGGTTACAGAATTGCATTTCAAAATTATACTGCGGGAAATCATTAAAAATGGCATTGCCATAATCATCTACAAAAGTTAGACTCATCTGATATTAAATAAGTAAATCTGTATAGCAAATAGAATTGCAAATAACCCGGTTGCACATGTGGGAACTACTTTTCGCTTGCAAATGACTTTCTATCCAATTTTAAAGTTACATCTCAGATAGAATGCTTCAGAATTTACATATATATTTTCCTCCCATCAAATCCTTAGTTTGATAATATTTTTCATGATGATTTACTGAAATGAGTATCCTTCAGTTAGTTAACGAAGATGGTCTAAGGGCCTCACCTCAATCAGCATAGGTAGTAACTCATATGTAATCAGAATAAGACGGCACATTTTGCCCATCAGCAATACAAGGCATCTCAGTAAAAATTATTTAAGTTTGATAGAGTGGGTGAGCAATATAAAACAAGCTGTTATATTGGGTAAGGGAGCTGTCATTTCCTGGGAATGACATCAAAGGAATTCTTAGATGAATTATTCCTCGGAATTGCTACTGATGTTTTATTAGTAAGAAACCTTTACATATTTCAATTTATTAAAAAGCCTAATAACATTCAAACATGTCGAACCCTCTGACATGCTATCTGCATTTTAATATCCAGTTAATGGAATCGAGAAAGTTAATTCCAAAATAAATAAAAACTTTTATTTACATGTACATGGTTTAACGGAGTGTCCATTCAATTATTCATGCATATAAATTATTTAGTAACAAAGTTATCAGAGTAATTCACTAAATAAAATGGTGGCTCTGGACGCCATTGTACATCCAGTGCATTAACAAAATACATTGCCCTATAAAATGGCAGCTTTATAAGTGCACAATATCTTGTGACTACAGGATAGGGAAAAATTAGAGGATTTGTAGAGTCTCTTACTTAGTCTACAATAAAAACATCAGTGGAAGTACCTTTGCTCCAAGATGGGAAAATTGATACAACAAAGAACTAAAGGGTAGGGGCAGGGTTCAATCCAGCTGTATGTAGATTCAAATCATTCCAATTGCATTAACTCAGTGACATGACATGAACCCAACTTGACTTAGCTAAAGCAATATTCTGCTCCCATAGAAAATGAACCCCAGTGTGTCTGGTATTGCATAACATCATAAAATATAATAACGTACGAATTTAGAATGGTGTGGTGAGAGAACCACTGTCAGGTTTTTACTACTGTCTTTGGGCCAGATTCACGTAGAAGTGCGAGGGCGTAACGTATCGTAGATATGTTACACCGCCGCAAGTTTTCATCGCAAGTGCCTGATTCACGAAGCACTTGCAATGAAAACCTACGCCGGCGGCCTCCGGCGTAAGCCCGCGTAATTCAAAGGGGCGTGTGCCATTTAAATTAGGCGCGCTCCCGCGCCGGACCTACTGCGCATGCTCCGTTTCGAAATTCCCGCCGTGCTTTGCGCGGAGTAACGTCATTTTTTCGAAAGGCGACGTGCGTAGCGTACTTCCGTATTCCCGGACGTCTTACCTAAGAATTTTTTTTTTTAATTTTGAGGCGGGAACGACGGCCATACTTTACCATGGGCTGTGTAAAGTTAGGGCAGCTAAAACGACGACTAACTTTGCGACGGGAAACTAGACTAGCAGCGACGTAGCGAACGCGAAAAAACGTTGTGGATCGCCGTAAGTACTAATTTGCATACCCGACGCTGGTTTAAGACGCAAACTCCCCCCAGCGGTGGCCGAGGTATTGCATCCTAAGGTCCGACAGTGTAATTCAATTACACCTGTCGGATCTTAGGGCTAACTATGCGTAATTGATTCTATGAATCAGTCGCATAGTTAGGAAGCCCCTAAAACAGAGATACGCTGTCGTATCAGGAGATACGCTGTCGTATCTCTTTTGTGAATCTGGCCCTATGTTCCCATCAGGGAGATTCTCTCTCTAACTTTCCTGATCACCAATGCTAACAGGGAATTAAAGTCAGTAAGGTTGAATCCAAAATTTTGAGTTACCACCAAACCAGGAATAGTGGGGAAATCTTACATTAGAAAGCTATATGCTGTTGACAGTACATGAAGGGAACTATCTCTCCCCTGTGAGACAATGGGGTTGATTTACTGAAGGAAAATAAGTTGTTCAGTTTGCAAGGGATTTTTCTATAGCTTAGTGAATGAGGTGAAAATTCACTTTGCAAAAGAAAACCCAATCATGTGCAAGGAAAACATTTTTCGCTTGCACAGGATTGAATGATGGAAGTCAACAGAATTTTACTTCATTCACTAAGCAATGCTCTCGCACAGAGAACAGCCTATTGCTGACAGCAGTTCTAACCGTCTCCTACTCTATCCAAAGTGAAAATAAGTTTTCGATTTGGATTTACTTTAACCACCTCAACACTTTCACCCCCTTCCTGCCCAAGCCCTTTTTTAGCTTTCAGCGCTGTCACAATTTGAATGACAATTGCGCGGTTATGCTACACTTTACCCAAATGAAATGTTAATAATTTTTTCCCCACAAATAGAGCTTTCCATTGGTGGTATTTGATCACCTCTGCGGTTTTTATTTTTTTTCGCTATAAACAAAAGAAGAGCGACAATTTAAAAAAAAAGCAATATTTTTTTAGTTTTTGCTATAATAAATATCAAAATATTTAAATATATATAAAAAAAGTTATTTTTTCCTCATACGTATTCTTCTACATATTTTTGGTAAAAAAAATCACAATAAGCGTATATTGATTGGTTTGCACAAAAGTTATAGTGGCTACAAAATAGGGGATAGTTTTATAGCATTTTTATTTTTTTATTTTTTTTACTAGTAATGGCGGGGATCAGTGATTTTTATCGTGACTGTGATATTGCGGCGGACACACCGGACACTTTTGACACTATTTTGGGACCATTCACATTTATACAGTGAACAGTGCTATAAATGTGCACTGATTACTGTGAAAATGTGACCGGCAGGGAAGGGGTTAACACTAGGGGGCGATCAAGGGGTTAAATGTGTACCCTAGTGAGTGATTCTAACTGTATGGGGAGGGGACTGACTGGGGGAGGTGACCGATCTGTGTCACTATGCACAAGGGATACAGCATCGGTCTCCTCTCCCTGACAGGACGTGGATCTCTGTGTTTACACACAGAGAACCATGGTCCTGCTCAGTTA
Source organism: Rana temporaria (assembly GCF_905171775.1). Classification (NCBI taxonomy): domain Eukaryota; kingdom Metazoa; phylum Chordata; class Amphibia; order Anura; family Ranidae; genus Rana; species Rana temporaria. Next base: position 167,046,706 of record NC_053491.1, read on the forward strand.
CTGGGCAATCGTGGGTGCCCGGCTGACATTGCGGCCGCCGGGCACGCGCACGGGGTTCCCAGTAACGCAGCGGGTGCGTGCGCGCCAGCGGGTGTGTGCGCGCCAGCGGCGGCGCGCACGCCCCCCCTAGTGGCTCAGCAAGGTGAGGACGTCATATGACGTCCTCTCAGAACAAGAGAAATTGACGGTGGCCGGTAGTAAAGTGGTTAAACTTGACAGAACCATGTGGGGAAAAAAGTACAAATTTTGATGCCGTGATGAAGTTATTCCATACACATAAAGCGCAATACGCTGACTTGAGTGGTGCTTACATGGTGTTTCTCAGTGTAACACAAATCTAGAAATACTACACTTTAACTATTATTTGTAGTAAAATGGGCATTGTTTCTTTTTGTACATTTTGATAACTACATCTACTTGTGCTTTATGGCAAACTAATAGTTTATGCTGACCTTTTTGAGTAAATTATCTTATCAATAAACTTACCAACCTCTGTCACTGGGCATAAAAAAATTAGGCTCCACAAACTAAATAATGGAACTTTGCCACAAAACTATAAGGTCTGTGGAAGAACAGCATTATAAGCAATCATACCAGGAGGAAGTTCATTGTTTATCTCTTTCAGAACAATCCCTGGCTATTGATGAAACAAAATCTCAAGCAGAGGCTTTAGAATTTAGCCTTCCACCCCATTTTGTATATATTTGCAGACCCGAGGACTTTGTAGTTCTATTATCTAATATTAATCAGAATTTAAATATGGTGCAGGCTATGTCTGTTCTTTCTTCTGGGGATGTAATACAAAGATAAAAAAACAAACACTCAGCTGGAACATTATCATGAATTTGAATTTAATTATGCAAGCCAAGACATTTTGCTGTGCTGTTGAGCTTTAATATATACGGATCAAAGGTGATAAAGAGATACCATGGTGTCAATGCTTTTTATGCAAATCACAGGCCAAAATCCAACCAGAATCAGTATTTTTCAGTTCTAAAATGTATTCGTGGTCGGTGATCCCTAATTAGCTTTCAGGCCACTTGTTTCTTACAGTTTTAGCTGATGATACTAGTAGTTACCTCTCAGCAGGTGATTAGTACATGTATCTAGGAACCCTTGCTGAATTTTATTATACATCAGAGTAAAAAATATATTGTGTATTAAAAAGAAGAATATGGCTTGTGCAAATATATGGGATGGCAGCTCAAGATTAAGGCCTCGTACACACAACCGAGTTTCTCAGCAAAAACCAGCAAGAAACTTGCTGGGAGAATTTTTTTTGCCGAGGAAACCGGTCGTGTGTACATTTTTCGACGAGGAAACCATCGAGGAACTCGACAAGCCAAAAAGAGAGCATGTTCTCTATTTCCTTGACGGGAATGGAGAAAATTGGCTTGTCGAGTTCCTCGACAGCCTAACAAGGAAATCGACGAGGAGAACGATGTGTTTCGCCCGTCGAGTTTCTCAGTCGTGTGTACAAGGCTTAAGGCTACCAAGACCTTTGGTCAAGAAACAGACATGAAATCAGACGTCTCATTTAATGTCTGTTTCTTGACCAAAGTTCTTGGTAGCCTTAATCTTGAGCTGCCATCCCATATATGTGCCAAAGCCATATTATTCTTTTTAATAGGCAATATATTTTTTACTATGTATGTATGTATAATAACATTTATAGTATTTTATATTTCTGGTTTTGGAGTTATTTTGTTTGATGTGTCCAGAATAGTTCCTACTCCATTGGAGGCTATGTCTATGTTGTGTTTAGACTGGGATGATGGCACCCTCACAACTCTCTACCATATACATGCTTGTTGAATTAAATATATGTATTAAAACCTGAAGCAAAAGAGAGTTTGTTTAAATTATGTAACTTCATTAACATATTTAGCTATATTACCAAAGTTTGTAAGATATTTCTTGGGCCACTTACTAAAATCAGACTAAAACAGTCTTATATACCATGTTCCATTAGGACAAAATGTCAGAAGTAATGCAGCTAAATGTTTCCTCTATTTGATAATCACATCTCAGACCTACACTCCAGTTACAACTGAAATCAAAGCCTACAAAAAATATAGCCCACCTGTCCATTTTTTTTTTTTTTATCCAGGCACCATATCCTTCTAGTAGCAACCTGGTAATCTGGGAACATGCCTGCTTTGGATGTCAAATTCAAGTTGGCTCCTTAGGGCAGGTGCTTTTTTTTATTAATTGAGGAGTATGAGTTAAAGGTATGGATGGACCATAAAACTTCTGTTCTCTCTTCGCCTGAGGTGGTCTGTGAAATCTGAAGCTGTAGCATAAAACACTCATATTTAGGTCATGTGCATCTTTAAAAAAATTCCCAGCTAAAAACCTTGTTTTAGACATATGCTATGGCATGATGCCAGAATGGTGTGCAGCACCCTGCTCCCAAAGATGGGGGCGCTATTCCAAATTTAGTTGGGCCCAGACCTGTTAAATTGTGTATACATTTTCCTCTGTTCTGGCTGTGGTACTGCCTGGTAGTATTTTTCCTTTGTTGCCTGTGGGTAACGTTGCCACTTCAGGCCCATGTTGAAATGCAGGTGTACCATGGTGTATTGAGTGTTCCTCCTTGGCAGCAGTACGGTGTGAGTGGTGAGGAGGGGATACTTAAGGGGCAGACGCTGTTTTTCGGGGTCCTTCGCCTCGTGGCCCTCCTGGCCCTGGGTTTCCTCGGCAAAAAAGCTCTCCCACCAAGTTTCTTGATGGATTCTGCCGAGGAAACCGGTCGTGTGTACGAGGCCTATGGAATCTTTTTGGTAAATTTAAGTTTGCAAGAAAAAGTGAAAGAAGGTCAACCGCAATTTGCTTTCATGGAGGGTTTTCAAATATTTATCAAAAAAAGATATCCCAGTAATTCATAACACCATAGAAAGCCCATTCAAAGGGGAAAGCTGATAACATTTAATACATCATAAAACCTCTAATTTACTGTTAAATTATAAAATAGATGTTCATTCCTATCTGCTTGATATTAGTAAAAGTCTACTCATAGTCATGGGTTAGCAATCTGCCCTGACTCTCCAGTTCCATAAATTCCCACTCACATATCTGGCCTGCATCCCAAAATAAATACCAGGGCCTGGGAAAACTGTCAGACTACCTAATATCACTTCACAATATGTACTGAAAGAGAACCAAACTCAAGTTTTACTTCATTCTATGTTAGTTATACATATGAAAGAATAGGCGTTAGAACATTTTATTTATCTAGAATTCCCCCTATTATCAGTTTTCTTTTTCTTTAAAGCTCCTGATTATGTGTAACTCCACTGCTCCTTAAATTATGGCAATAAGGCCCTTTTCTCAAGTTTGACTGCGAAAGTGGAAATACACTTTAGGTCAAGTTGCAGAGCGTTTCCTGCATTATCCCTAAAATGTTACCACAACAAACTCTTTCATCTTTGGTATACCCTCAAAGGCCTCTCTTAAAAGTCTAGAGCAGGGGTGTCAAACTCCATTTCCTTGCAGGCCACATCAGCATTATGGTTCCCCTCAAATGGTCGGTTGTATCAGCACCCTGCCCCCCTTACATCAGATGTTAAGAGCCCCCCCACCATCAGAAGTCGAGCATCCCCCCCACTATCCCTTACAGCAATGCATCCACTTGCCTTGTGCTGCTACCAGGAGGGCTGGACAGAGAAGTGCAGGATCTGGTGGGGGAGTCCTATCTCTCTGCTGCTGACTGCTGAGACCAGGTGGGGGTGGAGACAAGGGGGGGACCACATGAAATGGCCTGAAGGGCTGGATTCGGCCCGCGGGCCTTGTGTTTAACACCTGTGGTCTAGAAGGTTGCCAGGGTGCATTGTTTCTTACTAAAATACTGGGCTGATCATGTCATCACAATAATTTCACACATTTCATTTCAGTGCCCCAGTCCAAACCCCAAAATACATCTAGAATCGTGCTCTGTAATAGATTTAAAGACTTGATTGTAAATGTCATGTTAACAAAACACTCAAAGGAGAACTGGATCAAAATTAATATGGAAAAAAAAATCTTTCCCTCCAAATTAGGGTATAGTTTATGCTAGACATTCACGTCTTTGTCAGCTAGTGTACGCAAATCACAGGGCTTACTTTTAACAGCCAAACACTGGGATGTAGCTGGCCACCAGTATAAAACAAAAGTGTTTGTTTAACTTGCATTCCCTTTGCTCACAAATGCCAACATCTCCTTCTAGAACACTTTTGGACTGCATCTGCTAAGCTATTCAATGCAACTTAAAGGAAAAACACACTAAAATCTATATATTTAAATACTACATTGTATTCATTTTTTTAAAGAAAAATTGGAAAGAAAAAAAAAATATCTAAATTTGCAGCCTGCAGTCAAATGCCAAAAAATCTAATTATACTTCCTTGCAATCATGAGAACTGTACACTGTGTACAGAACAACCCAGAAATCGCACTCTCCGGTCATGTAATCATTTAGAACTTGGGAAGAAATTTAAAGCAACAGTGGTCATTAAAGTGAATCCAACCCTGAAAACAAAAAATGAAAAATATTGCAGCTTACCAGTTACCTGTCACCAACCACCTTCAGAACATTTTCAGCAAGTACAGAAATACCTGTTGGTCTTGCTAGAAACTAAATGTACTTGTCACATCTTGTGAGCTGCAAAATCAGCATAAACAATGTTATCATTCTTTTGTAAAACTGCTACTCCCATCATTCACTACATAATGGAGATAAACAAAGGCAGTCATATTTGAAGTCCAGCCTATGCAATAACCATGGCTGCTTCCATAGATGCCATGGAGAAGTGAGTGCATAGGCGTGCGCAAGAGGTGTGCCTGGGTACACCTTAATCCTGGGGTTGGCAAACCATCATTGGTCGAGCGGGTGACAGGAAAACCACAATACTTCCTTGCTGACCCTCATAACCTGGACAGGAAAAGCCTTGAGGGTGAAATTTTGTGGAACTGATCTGTATTTTCCTCCTGCAGCAGCCGAAAGTGGGCTTCTCCTTATCTCCCTCTCGTCGACATTCAGCTGCCACTGTAGGAATATACAGGGGATAGGAACCAATATATGCCACCCCCAGCACCCCTCCTGTCCCTGTTACTCTTCTTACTGTTGCCTGGGTCCCCTTGTGTGCTCCCTGGCTCCCGCTTCATCCCATTATTTCAGGATGGAGTGTGGGGAAGAGGCCGGTAAATATGCCAAACGCATATGTGTGAGCTTTGGGGTGCACACCCTAATGCAATAGGCTGCACTCACCTATGAGTGAGTGTAAAGCCTGGTACACACTATTCACTTTTTTGCATTCAACTGTCAGCTCGGGTAGGTGCCACTGTAATAACGATTCGACTTTAGTACAGCGATCTCCCCCACTGAACTGTTGTGTTCTGACAAGGGGCCCCCTTCACCCTTTATTCCCCCCCACCCCCACCAGAACACTCAGATCAACACTCTCTGCCATTGTCTGAGAGCGCTGATCGGGAGTTGGTCGGCTGCTGGTTTTCCAGCATGCTCACCCGACAGAAGCCGGTCAAGCGGCCGACTTCTGTTGGATAGGGTGCCATACACATGAGCTGAATGTCAGACGATATTTATTCTGCAGCATTTGGGCCTGTGTGTATGGGGCTTTACCAAGAAGTTACAGGAAGTTTGTTATTCATAGCATTACCAGAACAAAATAAGGGAAAACGCCTGAAAAAATATGCTTATGCAGTTTTTTGGGTTTAGATATGAATTAAGTTTACTGTAGTGAATCCTCCATCACTGGTAAAATACTTGTCCTATGTCTATAGGCGTGGTGACAATGTTGGGTATGATGACAGCACCGGGATTGCATATTCCCACTTAGCACTTTTTTTTTAGGAAGTTGCTGCAATGACATGTCCCAGTAACAACAGAAGCAGGAAAGAATTTTCAATGATGTTTGCTAAATTCCAACGAGTTGATTTACTAAAGGCAAAAAGGCTGTTCATTTTGCAAGGGAATTTTTGCTTTTTATGGGGAATTTTTCCTTAGCTTATTAAATTAGGTGAAGATCTGCTGTCTTCAATCATCTACTTATGTTTGGGTAAGAATGTAGTTTCTTGAAATGTTCCTTGCAATATGATTGGGATTTCTTAGCAAAGTGATCTTTCACCAAGTTGACTAAGTTCAAGAGGGGATCTGCCCTGGTTAAAAATAATTAAAAGTCATCATACACATACTGTAGCTGCTGACTTTTAATATTAGGGCACTTCCCTGTCCAGGGAGTCCGCAATGTCAGCACCCCAGCAGATCTTCAGATCGACTCCTGGGTGCTGCCGCCACCATTTCTGGTAAGGGAACCCAGCAGTGAAGCCTTTTCAGCTTTCGGCTTCACAGCTGGTTTCCTACTGTGCATGTGTGAAGCGCGCTGTGTTTTTTCAATTGGCCTGTCGACGGGGGAAGGAGGAGGGGGGGGCAAACTTCTGGGAGATTGCGCCCCATCAAAAATAGGTTACCGTTCCCCCCTCCCCCCTGAAAGGTGCCAAATGTAGCACCGGAGGGGGGAGGAAGCATAAAAGCAGAAGTTTCACTTTTGGGTGGAACTCCACTTTAAGGTAAAATTCCTTTGCAAAGTGAACACCATATTTGCCTTTAGTAAATCAACTTCCTGGTATCCAATCATGTGCAAGGGAGAATACATTTTTTTTTAAATAGAACATAAATGGATATTCAAAGCATGCAAAGGGGTGTATTTACTAAAGACATATAGGCTGTGCACTTTGCAATCACAGTTGCACTTATATTCCTCAGAGCTTAGTGAACATGGTAAAACTCTGTTGGTTTCCATAATCCAATCATGTGCAAGCAAAAATGCCTTTTTTTTTTTTTGTTTCCTTGCATCTGATTGTGTATTCTTTACAAAGTGAATCTTTACCGAATTCACTAAGCTCTGGTGGAAAGTAAGTGCAACTGCACTTCCACAGTCTATTTGCCTTTAGTAAATCCACCCCACAGCTTCGCTAATTTCTTACCATTTACGTAGCAAAATTAAAATGCAGAATAACTACAGTATATACATTAACAACTAGGCCTGTCTTAACAACATCCTAGCAATGTCCTGGGAGTATTTCAGTCAGGCTTCAGGACGTACGTAATGGCCTACAGTTACACCTACAGCAAGGGCATTATTCAACTATAGTCCCAAATTTATGTTGTATTGTCCCAGGCAACCATGAGAAAACGTAAGTTCTTCTGTGAACAATATATATTTTCTCTACCACTATTTTTTGATAAAGCAAAATCTTTTACCCTTGGGGGAATATGGCTGACAATGCGATGCTCCCCCAGGATTTGAAGGACACCAATTAGTGATTACATGGCCCTCTGTATCAGGCTGGGTTCACACTGGAAAACGCAGCGGCTCACAGCAGGAGTCCGGTGCGTCTCCATTCACCATTTCAGGTGCGATTTCAGCCAAAAATTTTGGTCTGAATTCGGACCTGAAACATTTCCACCGGAGCCGCAGCGGAGGTGTGTGAACCAGCTCCATAGAGAGCCGGTCACATTGGGAATGGGAATTGGATGAGGGGAAACGCGCATTCAATTTGCAATAGTGTGAACCCAGCCAGTCTTTTTTTTGCAGCATAAGATGTCCACTCTTCTCCCAGCCACCACACATCTACAACAGGCAAACCTCTCTCCCAATGCTCTCTCTAACTGAGACAGAGCTCACCAATCACCAGACTCTCAGCCTGTTGGACCCTTTAAGAGGTGAAATATGTCTTCCTCTAGGAGTGTATACACTCCTAGAGGAAGACATATTTCACCTCTTAAAGGGTCCCAATATCTACTGAACAGGAAATGATGGGAAATCTCATCAGAAGACATTTATTTTTTAGGCTCTTCAATACAGGTCTGTATCTATCAGTTTGTTGAGGACAAAGAAAAAATAAAGAGGCTTTTCATTATGAAAAAAAAACAAGTACTGGCATACTCCACTTTTAAGTACACAATGGGGTTTATTTCCTAAAGATGTAGAGTGCAAAATCAGGTTCACTTCTGCATAGAAACTAATGAGCTTCTAACCCCAGCTTGTTCAATTAAGCTTTGGTAATAAAACCTAGAAGCTGATTGGTTTCTATGCAGAAGTGAGCCTGATTTTGTACTTTGCAACTTTAGTAAATAAACCCCATTGTGTACTTAAAAGTGGGGTATGCCTGTAGCTGTATAATGAATACTGTAGCTGTTGACTTTTAATAAAACACTTACCTGTCCAGGGATCTCACCTAGTTCTTCTGTACTCTTTGGGTTCCCGGCATCTTAACTGTGGGCATCCGGCTGTGCTGCTTGCGGCTTCATGCACACGTGCGGCACTTTGTGAATTCCACCGGCTCAAGTAGACATGGGGAGGGAGGGGAAAAGGAGAACTAGGCAATCCAAGCAGACGTGGGAGCCGGTACCTGTGAAAACCAGGTACTCACCCCCCCTAAAAAAAATGATATGCCAAATGTGGCAGAGGTGGGGGAGAGGAGGACTAAGGCTCCATGCACACTGAAGCTGATAAACTGCAGTTTATTGGTGTTTTGGCTTTCTTTTTTAAAGCCCATAAACTGAACTCTATGTTAGCCTATGTGCCCATGCACACCTGGGCGTTTTTTTAGTGTTAATGAGCTTTGGAGTTTATTGTCTTTTTTCTGAACGCCCGAAATTTGCGTTCAAAGTGCTAAACGCTAAAAAACGCAAAACGCTGAAAAACGCCGAAAAACTCAAAAACGCAGAGGCCAGCGTTTTTTAGCGTTTAAGAAAAAAAAGGCTACACTGAAAAACGCTGATTAAAGCTATTGCAAAACCGCTAAAAAACGTTGAAAGGCTTCCTGCAAAGCTACTGGCGTTTTTTAATAGCTTTTATCAGCTTCAGTGTGCATGAAGCCTAAAAATGGAAATTCCACTTTTGGTTGAAGTTCTGCTTTAACTGGAGTTTTTATATGAACTTTTTATTTTGGAACACAGAATATGTATAACTGATATTTTGTTAACATATCTCTGTATAGCTGAAGATATGTTATACATACATGCCAACATGCTGGAGAGAAAGGCATGATTCTAATATTCTCATGACACACTGGGTTATTTATTGCTATACTAGATTAGGCAGTTACTGACAGTCCTCCCATCCCGCTGAAACATTGTCTGTGATCTCTGAAGTGCCAAATTCATTTCTTATCATTCTGCAATGGGGGGAAAGGAACACATTCACCTTAAGCTGTTATGGAATGTTCTTCCTTTCTATTCTAGATTAAAAGTTTATCAGCAGACGAAATTCCTCAAATGTTGTCATAAATAACATTTTTCTTAGCAACATTACACAACAGTAATAGGAGAGCACTCTGAATTTGATAATAAGAATCCTTAAAAATATAAAATTCTGCCAATCTATAGAAGTAAAACAATCACAAACACTAAGCTATATACCCGACAGAAACACCACATTTTCTGATCACAGTCCCACGTTTGTAAAAATCATGACTTTACTATATTATAGTAGTGGGACATATATGTGGAATGTGGAAACCTTGCAAGAAGATCTGAACAAATTAATGGTGTGGGCAACGACATGGCAAATAAGTTTTAACCTGCCTGGCGGTGTTCCCGAGTCTGACTTGGGGTTAGATTTTCCTGCTGCGAGCGGTAACCCCGAGTCAGACTCGGGCTTGCCTCGCTAGATCCACAGGCAAAGTTACTTACCTTGTCCCTGGATCCAGCGATGCCACCGCGCTGTGTGAGCGAGCAGGACCTCGCTCGATTCACACAGTGCCTCCGTGTGACGCCGATCTCCGTTCCCTGCGACGTTACGACGCACGGGGACGGAGAACGGCGCCAAATTCAAAAAAGTAAACAAACACTATACATACAGTATACTGTAATCTTATAGATTACAGTACTGTATGTAAAAAAAACACACACCCCTTGTCCCTAGTGGTCTGTCCTGTGTCATGCATGTCATTTTATATAATAAAAACGTTTCTTTCTCCCTGCAAACTGTAGATTGTCCATAGCAACCAAAAGTGTCCCTTTATGTCAAAAATAGTTTTAGATCAGCTAAAAAACAGCGATAATAAATTATAATCACTTGCAGAATTGTGCGATAGCGATTTGTGGGGAAATTCGTCATAAAACAAAAAAAATAATGACAGCAACAATTCTGCAACTGAGCAAATTTCAGTGATTTTGATTTGATTACATTATTGAATAATTTTTATTATAATTATATTATTATTTGTTATAATTATTTATAATTATTTATTATATTATAATTTATAATTTTGTTTTTAAAAAAATTTCATACCCGGGATGCCTATTAGAAGCTTGTTTGGTCAGATTTAAGTGAGTTATTTCTAAAAATGACAGACCTACAATATAAAACGCCAAATTTCCTTGCAAATAATGGTACCGCTTTCAGCATGTTTTTTCTGAAAGAATCATACCGCCAGGGAGGTTAATGTAGAAAAATGAAAAATAATGCATTTGGGTGGCAAAAATATAAATGCTATTTACTCACTAGGGGGGAGAAGCTGTGGGGGAATCTAGGATGGAAAAGGACCTGGGGGGTCCTAGTAGACGACAGGCTCAGCAATGGCATGCAATGCCAAGCTGCTACAAGCAAAGCAAACAGAATATTGTCATGCATTAAAAAGGGGATTCCCTCCAGAGATAAAACGATAATTCTCCCAATCTACAAGACTCTGGTCCGGCCACACCTGGAATATGCTGTCCAGTTCTGGGCACCAGTCCTCAGAAAGGATATGCTGTGACTCAAGAGAGTCAAGAGAAGGGCAACAAAACTAATAAAGGGAATGGAGGACTTTAGTTATGAGGAAAGGTTATGAGCACTTAACTTCTTCTCTCTGGAGAAGAGACGCTTGAGAGGGGATAAGATTTCAATGTACAAATACTGTAACTCCACCCCTTTTACCTATGCTATTTTTGTTTGTATAAACATTTTGAGTTTGCAGCTATCAACTTACTGTATTAGATAAGCGCACTGTTTTTTCCACGTTATCACAAATACTGTACTGGTGACCCCACAATAGGGATAAAATGTTTCCACGAAAGAGAATTTAATAAGACACGTGGCCATTCACTAAAATTAGAAGAGAAGCAGTTTGACCTTAAACTACATAGAGGGTTCTTTACTGTAACAGCTGTTAGGATGTGGAATTCTCTTCCACAGGCAGTGGTTTTCACAGGAAGCATCAATAATTTCAAAAACTATTAGATAGGCACCTGAATGACCACAACATACAGGGATATACAATGTAATACTGACATATAAACACACACATTGGTTGGACTTGATGGACCTGTGTTTTTTTTCAACCTCACCTACTATGTTACTATGTGAAAACAGATGGCTGTCTTTAGATTTTTCTCAGAAATAAATGTATTGCCTTACAAAAGCTTCTCTAGTTAACTAAGAAATAATTTGTTCCTACCGAGTCTACAGTAACAGTGGCAGTGATCCGCTACCTTTATCTCATTTGTTGTAGGGTGAGCAGAGGGGTGTATCCTGGCCAGCTAACCTAGAGCTTCCAACTTGCTTGGCATTTCACAAGCTTGTTAGCCAGATTCAAGATTAAGGGCCAGATTCACATAGAAGTGCGGTGGCGTAACGTATGTCATTTACGTTACACAGCCGCAAGTTTTAAGCGCAAGTGCTTCACAAAGCACTTGCCTGTAAACTTGCGGCGGCGTAGCGTAAATCCGTCCGGCGCAAGCCCGCCTAATTCAAATGGGGCGTGTATCATTTAAATTAGGCGCGTTCCCGCGCCGAACGTACTGCGCATGCTCCGTTTTGAAATTTCCCGCTGTGCTTTGCGCGAAATGACGTCGCACCGACGTAATCTTTTGAACGGCGACGTGCGTTACGTCCTTTCCTATTCACGGACGACTTTTTTTTTAAATTCTACGTGGGAACGACGGCCATACTTTAACATGGGCAGTCTAAATATAAGCCACGAAATAGCAGTTGTAACTTTACGCCGGGAAAAGCCGACTAGCGACGACGTAAGAGAATGCGACGAACGCGCGTACCTTCGTGGATCGCCGTAAACAGCTAATTAGCATACCCGACGCGGAAAACGACGCAAACTCCTCCCAGCGGGCGCCGAAGTATTACACCTACGATCCGAAGGCGTACGAAGCCGTACGCCTGTCGGATGGAAGCCAAAAGCCGTCGTATCTTGGTTTGAGGATTCAAACTAAAGATACGACACGGCAAATTTGAAAATACGCCGGAGTATCAGTAGATACGCCGGCGTATTTCTACTGTGAATCTGGCCCTAAGTAATTAACAGCAACATAAATTCCACATTAATCTAGATTTCTGCAATGATGTAACTATTACATCATTCACCAAATTTGGTCTTACACTTAGCGATGTCACAAGGAACCATTATGCTGCTGATATTGTGTAAGCATGGGCAAGGAAAATATTGGTACATTAAATGATCTTACAATTTTTATTTTTAAAACAACCTTTTTTTTTAAATGGGTGTTTTTGTTAACTCCCCAGAAAACACATGACTTCCTTTTTTCTGGTCAACGAGGGTACTGAAACACCTGTGCCTATCGACATCAGACACAGGTGCTTTTGGAGGCGCTGCTATTATTTTGGAATCCCTCTCTATATAGTGATATTAGAAATCAAATTAAAGCATAAAGTAAAAGGAAAAGAAAATCCCAAATTTTGGGTTGTCCCCAGAAAAGTAATAGCGAGGAAATATTTCAACAGGGACAGTAGTTCCAATGACCTGGGGGTGCCCACGGAATTCCCTTATTTGTAAGGATTTCGTCTCATTTCCTGTTTGGCTATGGGACAGGAAGTGAAGGGAAATCTCAGCAATGGGACACAGATGGCGGAAAAAAATCTGACAGGGGTTTTAACCCTCCCTTACTCTAGCCAAAATTAGAAAAAAAAGATTCCCTTATAGTTTGTTAAACCCCTGCCCCCCCCCCCCCCCCTCCCCGGCACTATGGAGAGCACTATGGTGAATGTTATGACCGTGTTTCCCCGAAAAATAAGCCTGGGTCTTATATTAATTTTGGCAACAAAAGACACAGTAGGGCTTATTTTCGGGGTAGGTCTTACCATGTAATGTACAGTCTTCACTCTCCCTGTCTGACAGGAATCCCCAGTGTGAACCGAGTCAAAATGCTTGGAAAATCCTATAATCAAGTCTATTACAGTAGTATACAAGGTACAATGTGTGTGTTTCTTTAATATAATTGTGCCAAATACCTTCATTATAGCGCCGTTTTGCGGTTCTGTGACCCACTGGAGCTTTCTTTCTTACAATTATATTACAGAAACACACACATTGTACATTATATACTACTGCAATAGAGTGAATTATAAGATTTAACAAGCATTTTAAACTAGGGCTTATTTTCGGGTTAGGGCTTATATTGCCACCCTCCTGGAAAATAATGCTAGGTCTTATTTTCGGGGTAAATATGGTAGCAAATGCATGTCAGATGTTGGCAAATTCTCACCAGAACAATCTGTAGGTGGATGCTTTGCAAATACACACATGGCTATAAAATTGTAGATTGTTCTGAGAGCCATGAGGAATATTTTGTTCCTAAACTGGAACATGTGAGCTTTTTTCCCCTCCAACAACTACCTAGATTGCAAGAGCAAGTACGTTTTACACTTTTACCCACTTTGTACTGGCAAGGTATTAAAATATTTGGAAATAGTTTTAAGAGCCGCGGTTCACACTTCCGCGGCACGACTTCAGAGGCGACCTGCAAAACGACTTCTGTATAGAAGTCAATGCAGGTCGCCCCGAGCCGCCCCCGAAGTCGTGCAAGAACCTTTTTCTAAGTCGGAGCGACTTGCGACGCTCCTATTAGAACGGTTCCATTGCATTGAATGGGACGCGAATCGTCAGGCGGCTCAGCCGCCTGACGAGTCGCCCCAGTGTGAACCGGCTCTTAGGGTATGCATATGCTATAAAGTCATTGGAGAGAAGTTATTATAAGATACATTTTGGACAGGTATACTCTCAATATGTTTAAACACATGAAATACTTTTCTGATGGTTACAAACCTGGCCTATTTTTTTAAGTATTTTCCTAGTTCAAGTCATTTTTTTAAAACAGGATACTTAAAAAGGTATATGGTTAACAATTTAAAATTTTCTTGGCTTAGCCAAATTCCACCGTCTCGGATTTGTATTTTGTAAATACCCTTATGATGTAACATTTTTTTTATAAAATACCTTCATGTACAATATTCACCATACCTAGTCAAAAACGCGAGCCCTACTAGAACTAGTCACAATATATACGTTTACCCATATGAGGTATGTTATTACATACTTGTGATGAGATTAGATTAGGCTGTTGGTTGCTATAACAACATAGCTACATTACAGACTGCTTTTATCATCCACAGTCATCAAACAACCAAAAAATGTGTATGAGAACATTACTTCCATATATGTGTAACAAAACCCCGACAAAATGCAGTTTTAGAAATGTTCAACATATACAATGTGGATGATTTACTAAATGAGCGAAGCATGTTCGCTTTGCAGGGGAATTTTCATTTACTTTACAGCTTAGTGAATAAGGTTAAAGTGTTACTAAACCCACAACAGTAAAATCAGTCTTCTTTTACTGCCACCAATCCATCTCACGATAGTTCAAAGCCTTGGAGGCACTCTGTTCATGCTCAGTTTGGTGTATATTGCTTGAGTTTTTTTGTTGAGAGGGTGCATGTGATCATCACAGGGCTAATCAGCACTGTCCAGACAGAGGGTCAGGGGTCCTACAGCATCGTAGGACAGTCAGAGGAGAATGAAAACTCCTCCTACAAGCTTTAACCAGTGCTCGGTTGGACACTGATAGAAGTCACAAGACTGCAATATACTGCTAATGAGAAAAGGTATTTAGCAGTTTATATTTACTAAGATAATTGAATTTCCATGTTCTGTGTACTGTCTGTGGGAGACCAGATATAATGAATGCAGGGTCCAAGGTTTAGTAACACCTAAAAGCGGAGTTTCAGTCATTTTTGTGTTTATTGTGTGTTTAACCCTTGCTTCTCCCCCTCTTCTCTCTGACGCTGGCATCACAAGTGTGACAGTTTGCGGCTTAAGAGCTGGGTGCACACTGCGCATGCACGAGTCGCGCTGTGCCTCTTCAATGGCCGTGCAATCTTCTGGGACCTGTGATGTGTCTCAGAAGATTGCAGTAAGGGAGAGAAGAACTTCTGGCTTGAGTCACCTAGGCAGCCTGGGCGGAAGTAGGAGCTGGGTATTTGTCAAAACTATGGTACCCATTCCCCCCCCCCAAAAAAAATGACATGCCAAATGTGGCATGTAAGGGGGTGAGGAATTCCTTAAAGCAGGGGTAGGCAACCTGTGGCACTCCAGCTGTTGCAGAACTACAATTGTAACTGCAAAACTGCCAACCCCATCATGCCTCTGGGAGTAATTGTACCTGCCAACCTTGCAATGCCTCATGTAGTTCCAGAACTGCTGGAGCGCCAAACGTTGGCTACCCCTGCCTTAAAGTATAAGTTCACCTTAAAAGAAAATCTGTACCTGAGGCTGGCAATCACCCCAAGGCTTTGTTTCTTTTTCTCCCCCGCTGACAGGATGGGCTAGATGTGTTCTGATTGGTAGGCGTCGTCCATGTGACAGCGCAGACCAATTAGAGTGCCTCCTATACGCATCTTCATGTTTGAGAGATTAAGCCGTGGGGATTTTAAATGCCCGGACCGGTGAAGTGGCCTCCCGATGTCTCCCAGCGAGTGATCACCGGCCTCAGGTACAGCGGGACTGGGAGGGGAGGGGGTCCAGTGTAACTTCACTGTACAGATTTTATGTAAAGGTGAACTTACACTTTTAAGCCTTGTACACGCGATCAGTCCATCCGATGAGAACGGTCTGATGGACCGTTTTCATCGGTTAACTGATGAAGCTGACTGATGGTCCATCGTGCCTACACACCATCGGTTAAATAACCGATCGTGTCAGAACGCGGTGGCGTAAAACACAACGACGTGCTGAAAAAAAACGAAGTTCAATGTTTCCAAGCATGCGTCGACTTGATTCTGAGCATGCGTGGGTTTTTTACCGATGGTCGTGCCTACTAACGATCGTTTTTGTCCTATCGGTTAGCAATCCATCAGTTAAATTTAAAACAAGTTGGCTTTTTTTTAACCGATGGTTAAATAACCTATGGGGACCACACACGATTGGTTTTGACCGATGAAAACGGTCCATCAGACCGTTGTCCTCTGTTTAACCTATCATGTGTACGAGGCCTAAAGCAGAACTTCAATTTTTGGGTGGAACTTCGCTTTAAGTTGTGCTAATTTCTATCATCCAATCATGTACAAGTATAAATCCTATTTTTTATTTTATTTTCCTTGCACATTATTGGGTTTTCTTTGTAAAGTGAATTTCCATCACATTCAATATTCCTTGCAAAGTAAACAGCCTGTTGCCTTTGGTAAATCAACCCAACAGACTCGTAATCGGATACTGCCCAATGGGTGAAGATGGTGAATTTTGTCATTTTGCCCCCCTTTGTTAACAGCAGATCCAACTAGAACTGTGTCCACTCCAAAATCCTTTTTAATTTACAACAAATGAATGTAGATAATTTTGAATAAACATTTTATTTTATTTATCAGCTTAATTGGCTGTCTATAATTAATACAAGCAAGCCTTTCTCCTTTGAAGACCATACTTTCCTTGTAAAGCCAATTGTTGCAGAATTCTATTTGGGATCGAATGTAAAACTGACATTCTTGAGCTAAAACTGTTTTTCATTAGATGTTTCCCATAAACGGATCGTATTATTTCTATAGTGAGTTTAGTTCTGGCCATTGCTTTGCCTTTTGCTTCCAAGTAAAAAAAAAAAAAAGAAAAGATCCAGTACATTTGCCTGCAGCTGCCTAACAGTTGTTTGGGAAAAGTCTGCTCATACAACTGAAGCTCTGCAGAAAATTGGAATAAGTAGGTGTAAGTGATTAAAAATAGCAAATGAGTCATCTTCAAGGAAAACTATAGCTAAGACACATGCTGACATATGTGAAAGAGCTACTTGTTTCACGTACAAATCAACACGGACCAATCTATAGAAATGAGACCGCAATGAATTAGGCTTCATATGGCAGGCAATGATTTGTAGTCATTTTCTGATTTCTGAGCTTACGAAGTTCTATTCTGTATGCAGCCTGGTTATAGGAATTTCTAGGTCATACTGAAAGAATGTCCCATACTGCAAAGTGTAAGACATCAGTCTCCAGGAAAGGTATTCTGTACTTGTCGCCTGTCCGTGTTTCTGAGAATGAGGAGAGGTTTATCTTATGATTGCGTGGGTCTGGGTGAGGCTTATCCTATGCAATTAGTGTTCCTTCACTCAAATGGTGCAGAGAAGTGCTAGAAAGTGTTACTAAACCCAGGACCCTGCATTCACTATATCTGGTCTTCCTATACGTGTGCGCACTGCTGTGTCTGGGCACACCCTAATCACCCCCGTGTGGTGCAGATACCCCCTGTTTTGACCCATGATAGATCCTTAACCAAAGCCCCCTAAAGGAGCTGCTAAAAAAATTGTAAAAAAAAATGGCCGTATATACTCGAGTATAAGCAGAGGCACCTAATTTTACCACAAAAAAATGGGAAAAACGTATTGACTCAAGTATAAGCCTAGGGTGAAAAATGCAGCAGCTACTGGTACAGTAAATTTATTTAGTGTTCTAAGCAACCAGCATCCAGTATTTGACCTGGTCAGACTTATCCCCTCAATTCCTCTGCAATATAAGTCAGAGGCATGTGCGGACATGGTACAGGGGGTCAGAGGCATGTGCGGACAAGGTACAGGGGGTCAGAGGCATGTGCGGGCATGGTACAGGGGGTCAGAGGCATGTTCGGACATGGTACAGACGTCAGAGGCATGTGCGGACATGGTACAGGGGTCAGAGGCATGTGCGGACATAGTACAGGGGGTCAGAGGCATGTGCGGACATGGTCAGGGGGTCAGAGGCATGTGCGGACATGGTACAGGGGGTCAGAGACATGTGCGGACATAGTACAGGGGGTCAGAGGCATGTGCGGACATGGTCAGGGGGTCAGAGGCATGTGCGGACATGGTACAGGGGGTCAGAGGCATGTGCGGACATGGTACAGGGGTCAGAGGCATGTGCGGACATGGTACAGGGGTCAGAGGCATATACTCGAGAATAAGCAGAGGCACCTAATTTTACCACAAAAAACTGGGAAAACGTATTGACTCAAGTTTAAGCCTAGGGTAAAAAATGCAGCAGCTACTGGTACGGTAAATTTATTTAGTGTTCTAAGCAACCAGCATTCAGTATTTGACCTGGTCAGACTTATCCCCTCAATTCCTCTGCAATATAAGTCAGAGGCATGTGCGGACATGGTACAGGGGGTCAGAGGCATGTGCGGGCATGGTACAGGCATCAGAGGCATGTGCGGATATGGTACAGGGGGTCAGAGGCATGTTTGGACATGGTACAGGGGTCAGAGGCATGTTCGGACATGGTACAGGGGTCAAAAGCATGTTCGGACATGGTACAGGTGTCAGAGGCATGTGCGGATATGGTACAGGGGTCAGAGGCATGTGCGGACATGGGACAGGGGTCAGAGGCATGTGCGGACATGGTACAGGGGTCAGAGGCATGTGCGGACATGGTACAGGGGTCAGAGGCATGTGCGGACATGGTACAGGGGGTCAGAGGCATGTTCGGACATGGTACAGGGGTCAAAAGCATGTTCGGACATGGTACAGGTGTCAGAGGCATGTGCGGATATGGTACAGGGGTCAGAGGCATGTGCGGACATGGTACAGAAATCAGAGGCATGTGCGGACATGGTACAGGGGTCAGAGGCATGTGCGGACATGGTACAGGGGTCAGAGGCATGTGCGGACATGGTACAGGGGGTCAGAGGCATGTTCGGACATGGTACAGGGGTCAAAAGCATGTTCGGACATGGTAAAGGGGTCAGAGGCATGTGCGGATATGGTACAGGGGTCAGAGGCATGTGCGGACATGGGACAGGGGTCAGAGGCATGTGCGGACATGGTACAGGGGTCAGAGGCATGTGCGGACATGGTACAGGGGTCAAAAGCATGTTCGGACATGGTACAGGGGTCAGAGGCATGTGCGGATATGGTACAGGGGGTCAGAGGCATGTGCGGACATGGTACAGAAATCAGAGGCATGTGCGGACATGGTACAGGGGTCAGAGGCATGTGCGGACATGGTACAGGGGTCAGAGGCATGTGCGGACATGGTACAGGGGGTCAGAGGCATGTTCGGACATGGTACAGGGGTCAAAAGCATTTTCGGACATGGTAAAGGGGTCAGAGGCATGTGCGGATATGGTACAGGGGTCAGAGGCATGTGCGGACATGGGACAGGGGTCAGAGGCATGTGCGGACATGGTACAGGGGTCAGAGGCATGTGCGGACATGGTACAGGGGTCAAAAGCATGTTCGGACATGGTAAAGGGGTCAGAGGCATGTGCGGATATGGTACAGGGGTCAGAGGCATGTGCGGATATGGTACAGGGGTCAGAGGCCTACTGATACCATTCACTGCCCTACTGACAAGTCCATGTTTTAATACATTTGGGGTGCACACCCTAATGTAATAGGCTGTGCAAACCTATGGAACTGCTAAATACCTTTTCTCACCAGCAGGACATAGCTATCTTATGGCTTCTATCAGTGGATGAGTTTTCATTCTCCTCTGAATGTCCTCTGAGGCTGCAGAACCCCCGACCCTCTGTCTGGACAGTGCTGATTGGCCCTGTGCTGATCACATGCACCCTCATCCCAAATAAAAAAAAACTCTAGCAATGCACACCAAACCGAGCATGTGCAGAGTGTCCCCAAGGCTCTGTTCTATCAGGAGATGGATTGGGGACTGTGGAAGAAGGAGGGGGGCGATCAGAGAAGACCAGATCAAACAGCCTTTTTACACAATACAGAGGATTAACCCCTTAGGTTCCACAGTGAGTATAACAAGCATTCTTTACTGCATATACACACTGATTTTACTATTCTTGGCTTAGTAACACTTTAATGTGGTATTAAACTTAAAGCATACATTTATTATATTGCAGCTTAGCAATTGTTAAATGTGATAGCTGCATTCATTTTCTTTCTTTTATTTTCACCTGCTGATTTGGTCAGTAAGTCTGTTGTTTTCTCAACAATACAAGCTGTCCTGGAGATGTATAAGTTAGAGGGTTGAGACAAACCATTTACCACTGACAGGGGTACTTACAATGATCTGCTTCTGATTATTTATGCAAACCTTTATTCCCAAATCTGAGAGATGATTGGAGGAAAGCCCCCCCCCCCCCCCCCCACACACACACACAACACCGGAACAAAGCTGAGGTTGCTGATCATTTGGAGCTCCCTCCTCTGTCACCATTGTTCTCTTGGTGTGCAGAAAAAAGTGTCACTTAGGGTTGATTTACTAAAGGCTAGTACATGAGCAGAAGCTCTGCTGACTTCCATTATCCAATCACGTGCAAGCAAAAATGCTGTTTTTTTCTATTTTCCTTACATGTGATTGGGTGTTCTTTGCAAAGTGAAGCTTTACCTAATTTAATAAGCTCTGAAGCAACTACACTTGCAACTGCACCTTGCAAAGTGCACAATCTATTTGCCTTCAGTAAATCAACCCCTTAGTGCTCTTAATTGAGACAAATACACACCACAGAGGGATATGCTTTGTTCATTTTTTCATATTTCATGTCTGAGGTTTACAACCACTTTAAGCACTAGGGGCCCGCGCTGTAGTCGAATGGCGGCTACAGCGCAGACCCCAATTGCCAGGAGGACCCTTACCACGTGATCAGCTGTCAGCCAATGACAGCTAATCACGTGATCTAAACAAAGCTTGGTGATAGTATTTTTTTCTCCTCGCGCTGACAGCATGAGGAGAAAAAAAAGACGATCACCGGCTGCTGTGTAAGGGACATAATTTCCCAGTGGATAAGGCAATTCTGCCTCATTAGTGCACACAAGTACTGCCTGCCAGTGCTCCCTGCCAGTGCCCACAGTGACCACCAGTGCCACCTGTCAGTGCCAATCAGTACCACCTATCAATAACCATCACTGCCACAGTGCCACCTATCAATGCCCACCAGTGCTGATCAGTGCCCATCATTGCCACCCATCAGTGCCCATCACTGCCACCTATCAGTGCCACCTATCAATGCCACCTATTAGTGCCAATTCTCAGTGCCCACCAGTGCCACCTATCAGTGCCCATCAGTGCAGCCCATTGGTGCCCATCAGTGCCGCCTATCGGTGCCCATCAGTGTAGCCTCATCAGCGTACATCAATGAAGGAGAAAAATTACCCGTTTGTAGAATTTTATAACAAAATATAAATCTTTTTTTTGAATTTTTTTTTTATTCGGTCTTTTTTATTCTTTTTAACAAAAAATAAAACCCGCAGAGGTGATCAAATACCGCCAAAAGAAAGCTCTATTTGTGGGGAAAAAATGATAAAAATGTTATTTGGGTACAGTGTTGTATGACAGCGCAATTGTCATTCAAAAAGTGAGAGTGCTGAAAGCTGAAAATTGGTCTGGGCAGGAGGGGGCTTTAAGCGCCCAGTAAGCAAGTTATTAAAGGGGTGTTCCAGTCATTTTTAATGTTTATTAAAAGTCAGCAGCTACAAAAAGTGTAGCTGCTGGCTTTTAATAAACATACACTCCCCCCCTCTCCGGCCGGCGTCTTCATTCTAAGTGTGGGCACCTGGCCGTGACAGCTTTCGGCTTCAAGGCCGGGCACCCACTGCACATGCGCGAGCGGCGCTGCGCCATCCGATTGGACAGGCGATCGCCTATCTACCTCGGGGTAGATATGCAGAGCATGCAGCGTGCGCTGGCTTACCTTCTCCTGGATCCAGCGATGTCACCACGCTGTGTGAGCGAGCGGGACCTCGCTCGATTCACACAGCGTCCTCCTGTGCCGCCGATCTCCGTTCCCTGCGACGTTACGACGCACGGGAGCGGAGATCGGCGCCAAATTCAAAAAAGTAAACAAACACTATACATACAGTACTGTAATCTTATAGATTACAGTACTGTATGTAAAAAATACACACCCCCCTTGTCCCTAGTGGTCTGCCCAG
The DNA here is from genome assembly GCF_905171775.1 of Rana temporaria. Taxonomy (NCBI): domain Eukaryota; kingdom Metazoa; phylum Chordata; class Amphibia; order Anura; family Ranidae; genus Rana; species Rana temporaria. The sequence continues at coordinate 167,068,862 of NC_053491.1, forward strand.
TGCCCTACATGTTCTTTTATATAATAAAAACCTTTTTTTCTGCCTGAAAACTGTAGATTGTCCATAGCAACCAAAAGTGTCTTTTTATGTCAAAAATGGTTTTAGATCAGCTAGAAAACAGCGATAATAAATTATAATCACTTGCAGAATTGTGCGATAGCGATTTGCGGGGAAATTCGTCATAAAAAAAAAAATAATGACAGCAACAATTCTGCAACTAAGCAAATTTCAGTGATTTTGAGTTGATTACATTATTGAATAATTTTTATTTTAATTATATTATTACTTGCTATAATTATTTATAATTATTTATTATATTATAATTTAAAATTTAGTTTTTAAAAAAATGTCATACCCGGGATGCCTATTAGATTCTTGTTTGGACAGATTTAAGTGAGTTATTCCTAAAAATCACAGGCCTACAGTATAAAACACCAAATTTCCTTGCAAATAATTGTACCGCTTTCAGCATGTTTTTTCAGACAGAATCATACCGCCAGGGAGGTTAAGCGAAGTTCCACTTTTGGGTGGAACTCCGCTTTAAGGTATATATATATATATATATATATATATATATATATATATGTGTGTGTATATATGAAATAGGTCACTGTTAAAAGAACATTTTTATTAAAGATGAACATTAATAAAAAGGATTTTTTCAGCTGACTGATGGTCCGTCGCGCCTACACACCATCGGTTCAAAAAACGATTGTGTCAGAACGCAGTGACGTAAAACACAACGACGTGCTGAAAAAAAAGAAGTTCAATGCTTCCAAGCATGCGTCGACTTGATTCTGAGCATGCACAGGTTTTTTTAACCGATGGGGAAAAAACGATCGTTAGTACGCACAACCATCGGTTAAAAAAACCTGCGCATGCTCAGAATCAAGTCGACGCATGCTTGGAAGCATTGAACTTCTTTTTTTTCAGCACGTCATTGTGTTTTACGTCACCGCGTTCTGACACGATCGTTTTTTGAACCGATGGTGTGTAGGCGCGACGGACCATCAGTCAGCTGAAAAAATCCTTTTTATTAATGTTCATCTTTAATAAAAATGTTCTTTTAACAGTTTTAAAACAAGTTGGCTTCTTTTAACCGATGGTTAACTTACCGATGGCGCTCACACACGATCGGTTTTGACCGATTAAAACGGTCCATCAGACCATTCTCATCGGTTTAACGGATCGTGTGTGGGCGGCATTAGAGTCACTGCTCAGCAAGGACCAGTGGGACGGTAGTTGAGAAATATGAGAAATACTGTCTGGATATAGGACAAGAAGAACATGACATAACAAGATCAGGACATTGGCAGCACATATAACAGTTCAGCCCAAATACCGGCGTTACCCACAAAGGAAAAGCGAAATTCTCTCACTGCAAAATGAAAAAAACAAAAACATTAATTATTCCTTCCTAAAAAATGCTTCCCTCTTCGGGGCTTAGTTACACTGTCAGTGTTGTGCTGTCACCGCTAGAACAGCCATAATTATTGCCCATCAAATTGTGTATAAATATAACAATTCTTATTATTTTGCCAACGTCTATAGGAAAGCATGCCAACTATACATAAAATATGAACATTAAAATAGGAGAAAAAAGTATTTTTTCGCCTCGTTTGCATGCTTGCTCGGGCTGCTAGTGACTTTTTAGCTGGTAATTTGGGAGATGTGGAATTTAAGTAGAGAGTGGGAAGCTGACAATACAGAATCTAGGATCCATTGTCCCAGGCGCAGGCCTGTTTACTTATTTAGCAAATATTTGTACCCAATGTCACACTTGTGCAGCAGCTCGTTTGGGAAGAATGTGTCTAATGAGGAGGACAAACTTTTCTGCAGGTAATGTTTGCCTGTGAAATGTGTTGTACTTCAAGCACGGTCGGCATTGTGGTGTTATAGTTGTTAATAACCTGAGAGGAGTCCAGTCCTTGCTACCTAGAACTTCTTGTAACCATACAGATGTGCTCACGTTCTTCCACTAGTGTTACGGAAAGTTTTCATGACTCGCTTACATGTCAGATTCCATCAAGAGTCTAACTTTCACATATGTATTCTCTTTCCATAGACTTGTGACAGTTGCTTTAAATGGTATGCAGAAGCCCTTTAATCACAGGACAGGAAAAAAAAGCTATCTAGAATAGATGCTAAGAGTAACAACATACAGGGCCGGTGCTACCACTAGGCAAACTAGGCAGCACCCTAGGGCGCCCTGCTGTCTAGGGCACCTGGCCACTGGTGTTCCTACTATCTTCTCTCTGCGGCAAACAACTGAGGCCCCGTACACACGACCAGTTTCCTCGGCAGAATTCAGCTTCCGACCGAGTTTCTGGCTGAATTCTGCCGAGAAACCCAGCCGTGTGTACAATTTCGCTGAGGAAGCCGACGAGGACCTCGGCGAGGAAATAGAGAACATGTTCTCTATTTCCTCGTTGTTCTATGGGAGAACTCGGCCCGCCGAGCTCCTCGGCGGCTTCAGGGCTGAACTGGCCGAGGAACTCGATGTGTTTGGCACGTTGAGTTCCTCGGCCGTGTGTACCGGGCCTAAGTCTCAGGCTGCATTCACACCTGAGCGTTTTGTCGCCTGAAGCGCGACGCTCAAATACGCTAGAGGGGAAAAGGCGGTTTGGTCATTTTTGAGCGTTTCCATTACCCATAGAAGGTAATGGAAACGCTCAATTCAAGCGACTTGCGCGACAACGAGCGTTTGCTACGTGCATTTTGTCGCTTTAATCAATAGAACATTTCACCCAGGCAGAAGATGAAAAAAATCTACCAACATAGCAACAAGTGATGAAAAGATGATAATTTTTCCTATTGACTAAAATAAAAAACGTCGAAGTACTAGCTCATTATGCCTTTCTCTTGCAGGTGTTTTAAAAAAAATTATCATGAGGGTTTACTTCCTCTTTAAAGCAGAACTAAACCCTCCTTTTTACAGCCAAGGAAGCTGCCTTCATAGCCTCGGGTTGATCTGCTGTTGTCATGGCACTGCACATGTGACCAGTTGTGACACCATCCATTTGATGGCTTGATAATTCGGTTGCGAGTGCAAGCAACTGTGAAGCCTCGTACACACGACCAAGGAACTCGACGGGCGAAACACATCGTTTTCCTCGTCAAGTTCCTTGTTAGGCTGTCGAGGAACTCGACAAGGCAAGTTTCTCCATTCCCGTCGAGGAAATAGAGAACTTGCTCTCTTTTTGGCTCGTCGAGTATCTCGAAAGTTTCCTCGACGAAAATGTACACACGACCAGTTACCTCGGCAAAAAAATATCTCCCAGCAAGTTTCTTGCTGGTTTTTGCCGAGAAACTCGGTCGTGTGTACGAGGCCTGACAGTTATTTTCAGAAACAATTAAATCAGAGAGCTTAGTTTAGATTTAAATGTTGTGGTTGTATTTTTTCTTATTTTATTTATTTTTCACATGGTGATCCAGCAAGTAAGGCCCCTTTCACATGGGCGCTCTGATCAGGTCTGCCTGTTAGTTTTTCAGGTGAACCTGATTGGAGCCTCCATTCATCCCTATGGGGCAGTGGATGTCAGTGGTGTCATGTCCGCTGACACCCGCTGCTATCCGATTCTGTCCATGAAATCCAGATGGATGGAAACCCTATTTTCCATCCGTCTGGAGTATCAAAATGAGTATCAAAATGGGCAGAGGCCCGTTTTCATCCAATTTTCCCATAGAGGAGAACGGGGCTTCTCTGAGAAGAAAAGAATGGTTGCACTCCAAAGCAATAGACAGAAAACAAGACAGAGGAGCCCAAACCCAGGAGGTGACGCGTTTCACACTGACCTCTTCTTCAAAGACTGGTTTTGGTCTTGTTGGCTGTCTATTGCTATTTTGGAATAAAATTGTTGGAACGTTTCTTTAGTTTGTGCAGCCGTTCTTTTCTTCTAATTTGATCACCGGTGGTGAGCCGTTTGTACCCAGCGCACCCTGACTACAATGATTGCTCACCTGGACCAGCATTTTCCTTGTTTGAAAGGTCCATCTCTGCACATGGAGCAGAGATGGACCTGTCATCACCTGCTCAGTGGGGATCAGCGGGGTTATCCCCCCTGCTGAGCAAATCAGAGTCCCCTGGGCAGAAAGCCCATGTGAAAGGACCCTAAGTCTGTTACTTGCAAATTCCTTTAGCAGATCAAGCTATCCAGGAAATGTGCCAGTTAGAGGGTTGAGACTAACCATTTAGGGCTGATTCCCCCATCAACACAGACAATCAACAAAGGTCTTCTCCTGTCAGAGGGGCGGGGACAGGTGGGGGAAGCTGTCTCCACGGGAAAAGACAGTGATTATTGCTAGCGGCTACAGCAGCCACTAGCCACTGGCATGCTGGTTGTACCCAAGTTGATCAACTTGGTACATTCAGCTTGCCCATTAACGGTTCAAATCCCGGCTGGTTCATGCTGAATAGGGATAAGCCGAACACCCCACCGGTTCAATGACCCTGCTCCCTCTGACGCGTCACGGGAAACCCGTGTTGCGCAAGAGGGGGCAGGGTCACCTGTACACGAAATTGGGTTACCCCGGGCTTTCTCCTTGTGTCAGAGAGGGTCATGATGTGACGTGTGTCCCCCCTTAGCTATAAAAGAGCTGTCAACCCGGCAGAGCGTCATTCGGCAGGGCGCCTCTTATGAGGCGGCATCGTTCCTAGCAGCGGGTTTTTTTTTCCCCTGGATCGCTCGAGACAGGATTACATCATTGGAACTTTTTTTTTCTTTTTAAACTGTCTTCTGTGGTTTTAAACATTTTGCCACTTTTTTTGTGAAATGGTAGGGGTAGAAAAATGGGTACCCCGTTACCAATTCACATAGGGGGAGGCGGGATCTGGAATTCCCCTTTGTTAAAGGGGGCTTCCAGATTCCGATAAGCCCCCGCCAGCAAACCCCCACAACCACCGGGAAAGGGTTGTGGGGATGAGGCCCCATGTTGAGGGCATGTGGCCTGGTACGGTTCAGGAGGGGGGGCACTCTCTCATCCCCCCCCTCTTTTCCTGCGGCCTGCCAGGTTGCGTACTCGGATAAGGGTCTGGTATGGATATTTGGGGAAACCCCACGCCATTTTTTTTATTTTGGTGCGAGGCTCCTCTTAAAATCCATACCAGACTCAGAGTGCTTTTCACACTAACGCGACTTCAAATTCACGCAATTTTTCCACGATTTTGCTGCGATGCATCCATTTTAACTGTGGGCAGCTGAAGCTGCTGCCTGTTCACTTCCTGGATTTACACAGACACACACCTTCAGCTCTGCAGCTTTCATTGGCCCTCTTATGACTCATCCCTTCGTTCCTGTCAAACTCTCACGAGAGTGAGAGAGAGAGAGCAGTGCATGATGTCAAAAGCCTAGGCTTTTTACCAGACAAGAAACAGGAAGTAGGCTGTATAAGGTATTTACTGACAGAAAAACAAAAATGTTTTACTATCCAACGCTAAAACAACAAGGGCAGAAGATTTAATAGATGGAAAGATGAAAAAAATTACTGAAGTTACGCTTTAAGTATACATATTTTTTACATAAGCTGTTCAAAATGTTCAGTGAAATGTGTGAGAGATGTGATTAAAGTGTTGTTTTTCTTTTTCTGTGGTACTGGCAAGGCCGCTCCGAGCAAATACACTCTAAATGAGTAACGAGCAACCCACAAACTCATTCCTTTCCACCCAACACATTTCCTAGGATGTGTAATGGAAAATGAGTAGTAGTAGAGAGCAGACCAATGGGACAGGAAAAGGAGAATATGGCTGTCATATAGTCATAAAGTTCAGGAATCAGTTTTAAGTACATGATCTCAATGTGTGATAGATATATATATAGATATATACATATATATCTAAATATATATACGTACATAGGGCCAATCAATTTATTTTCTCTATTTTTTTAATGTTAAAGTTACAAAAAAAAAAAATAGGTTTTGGATAGTGTAGCAAGAGGTTCAGCCCGCTGTCAGTTTAGTTTCTGGTTGTCTGGGTTTTTCATTTGCAATATTGTAGCCAATATGTTAAATGTTCAGTAGTCACTAGTCATTACTATTAAAGAGGAAGTAAACCCTCTGAGGCCTCGTACACACTACCGAGGAACTCGACGGGCGAAACACATCGTTTTGCTCGTCAAGTTCCTTGTGAGGCTGTCAAGGAACTCGGCGAGCCAATTTTCTCCATTCCCGTTGAGGAAAAAAGAGAACATGCTCTCTTTTTGGCTCGACGAGTTCCTCAACAGTTTCCTCGTCAAAAATGTACACACGACCGGTTTCCTCGGCAAAAAAAAAAAACCCAGCAAGTTTCTTGCTGGTTTTTGTCATGAAACTCGGTTATGTGTACAAGGCCTGAAAGTTTTCCTAAAAAAAACACCCTGCAAGAGAAAGGTATTATGAGCTAGTCTGCATAGCATACTAGCTCATTATGAATTACTTACCTGAGGTTGAAGCCCCCCTCAGTGACCCTCGTTCCTCTTCTCCGCTGCCGCCGTGATCCCCGGAGTGACTTCCAGGTATCGCTGCTCCGCCACTGTGACTGGCTGGAGCAGCAATGACGGGCATGCACATGGGAGCCGTCAGGGACGGCACGGTCGCATTCATTACCGGCACGCTCAGTGTGCCTGCGCAATTGTCTACGACGCACATGCACCGTAGACATCGGTGCAGTCTTTTCTGCAAATATCTCCTTAACCGTGTAGGTTTAGGAGACATTTGTAGCACCTACAGGTAAGCCTTAATCTAGGCTTACCTGTAGGGCCAAGTGGTCTGTAAGGGTTTCCAACCACTTTAACTGGGAAGGTGTAATCTTTGTAATATTTCATTTTATATTAAAGTGTGTGTAAAGACAATACATTTGTGGGGTTGGAAAGTGTAGGGAAGAGTTAGGCCGTGTACAGACGACCAAACAAGTACGATAAAAGCGGTCCGCCGGACCGTTTTCACTGTACATGTCTGGCCGGGGCTTTCTGTACGATGGCTGTACTAACCACCGTACAGAAATCCACGCGTAAACAATACGCGGAGCGCGTCCGCGGTGTCGCCGCGTCGATGACGCGGCGACGGGGGCGGGCCTGCCAGTTAAATGCTTCCACGCATGCGTCGAAGTCATTCGACGCATGCGAGGGATGGCCGGCGCTCGGACATGTACGGTAGGTCTGTACAAACGACCGAACATGTCCGAGCGGGCAGGATTCCAGCGGACTGTTTTAAAACAAGTCCAGGAATATTTGCCCGCTGGGAAAAGGCCCGGCGGGCAAATGTTTGCTGGAATCCTGCACGCTCGGGCCTACACACGACCGAACATGTCTGCTGAAACTGGCCCGCGGACCAGTTTCAGCAGACATGTTTGGTCGTGTGTATGGGGCCTAAGAAGCTGTTTTTGCTGTCTTGGTCCCCAGTTGTGTTAATCATTGTCACAGCGGCAGAAAGTAATGAGAAACTCAAAATGTTTTTGAGTTGTCACTAGAGCAAAAGGTGAAGCTAAATATTTCTGTGGGGACACCTGTCCCAGTGACAACCATCTAAAAGGGGAATCCCCTTTTTTAGTTTTGGATGGGGTGGAGAGGGATTAGACCCCCTGTCAGATTGTTATTGCTGCCTGTTTCCCCGTTAAGGAGATTCCTCTTTACCGTTCTCATTGAAAGTGAAAGTAAAAGAAAATCCCAAATTTTGGGTTGTCCAATTAATAGAGGGGACATCTTCCAATGGGGACCCTAGTTCTGGTGACCTGGGGACCTTCATTTGCAGGGATTTCCTCTCACTTCCTGTTTGGCTATGGGACAGGAAGTGAAGTGAAATCTCTGCAATGAGACGCAGATGGTGAAAAAAAAAATCCTACAGATGTTATAGGCCTCCCTTGCTCTATCCAACATAGAAAAAGTTCTAGTTCTACTTTAAGATCCTGGTGGCTGGAAAGATAATGGGAGCATGTTTGCATGAACGCCATAAGATATAATAATATAGTTATGGCTGCAATGATACACAGATAATTGGAACCACAATGCTGTTGGTTTATAAGGAAAGATATGTATTTTATAATGGGAAACAATGACCACATATTCAGGCCAGCTCTCCGTCAGGGTGTATTTATGTATTTTAGCTGAAGTTAATGATAGGTATTGTGTATTTCAATTTGATTAAAGACAGGGGATTCCAATTGTAAATATACTGCAATTACCGCTTGATTCCAGTCCTCATTTTCTTAACCTCCCTGGCGGTATGATTCTGTCTGGAATTACGTACCAAAAGCGGTACAATTATTTGCAAGAAAATTTGGCGTTTTATACTGTAGGCCTGCAATTCTTAGGAATAACTCATTTAAATCTGACCAAACAAGAGTCTAGTAGGCATCCCGAGTATGAATTTTTTTTAAAAACAAAATTATAAATTATAATATAATAAATAATTATAAATAATTACAACAAATAATAATATAATTATAATAAAACTTATTCAATAATGTAATCAACTCAAAATCACTGAAACTTGCTCAGTTGCATAATTGTCGCACAATTCTGCAAGTGATTATAATTTATTATCGCTGTTTTCTAGCTGCTCTAAAACCATTTTTTACATAAAGGGACACTTTTGGTTGCTATGGACAATCTACAGTTTGCAGGCAGAAAGAACAGTTTTTATTATATAAAAGAACATGTAGGGCACTGGGCAGACCACTAAGGACAAGGGGGGGGGGGGGGTATTTTTTACATACAGTACTGTAATCTATAAGATTACAGTATACTGTATGTATTGTGTTTGTTTACCTTTTTGAATTTGGCGCCGTTCTCGCAGGGAACGGAGATCGGCGGCACACGGGGACACTGTGAATCGAGCGAGGAGGACCCGCTCGCTCACACAGCGGGGTGGCATCGCTGGATCCAGGGACAAGGTAAGTAAACCAAGCCTGTGGATTCAGCGAGAAGGTAAGCCGCGCCGCAGCACGCTCTGCACATCTACCCCGAGCGTGACTCGGGGATACCGATCCTGGCATGAAAAAAACACCCTGAGTCACGCTCGGGGATACCGCCAAGGAGGCTACAGGCGGGGGTTGACCCAAAAGTGAACCTCCGCTTTTCGAAACCCTCCCCCCCTCCGGTGTCACATTTGACACCTTTCAGGGGGGAGGAGGTGCAGATACCTGTATAAAAAATATATTTGCACCACTTCCCTGTATATACTCCAGTGGGAGTCCGGCCCCTCCGTGTCACCCCCTCCCCCCCCCCCCCCAGTTGTGTTCTGGGAAACACTCGGCTCCCAGAACACAATGGGGACCAGTGGAAACGGCGCAGCGCGACTCCCATTCGCAGTAGGGAACCGGGCAGTGAAGCACTTAATTTCCCGATTCCCTCACCGAGAATGGCGTTGGGGGAAGCCGAAAGCTGAGCTACCACTCGGCATCGGCTGCCGACATCGTGGGCGACCTGGAAAGGTAAGTGTCCATTTTTTAAAAGTCAGCAGCTGTAAGATTTGTAGCTGCTGGCTTTTGAAAAAAAAAATTCAGGTGAACCCCCGCTTTAAGGCTGGAATTTAGGTATGGGATTTTATAGCATAGTTTCATTGGTCCAGCTTGGATCAATGGAAGTATACGTATTCAATACATACCTGATCCCTGTGGATGATGAAAATCACGGTTGTGGCCTCCCCTGTTGAGTGGCCACCCTGCTGCATAGTAATCACAGGGGATGTTCCTCTCAGCATGGGTGCTGCTCAAAGAACACCTCATATGTTTCTCAATGGATGGAGGGTGTTCTTTTATTGGAGGAGGTGGAAATTGGGATGTCCAATCAGAGAATGCTTTGTATTAATTGCGGAAATACAAAGCATTCTCTGAATGGCTCCTATGCTTAGTGGGTTATTTTGCAGCAGGGCAGCCACGTGGTATGATGTAAAAGACAGCGAGGATTATCCTCTTCCACAGGGATCGGCCAGATATGGAATATGCATACTTACATGTAACTCGGCTATAAAGTCCACACCTGTAAGTCAGCTTGAAGCATTCATAAGCCTTTATGACTGTGGGGAATGTGTACTGGAAAAATGTGCAGGAAGACATTGTTAAACTCTGCTTTTGAAAATGCTAGCTATCTGGCATACTGATTATCTGGTCTCCATAAACCCGGAGTCACTGTCTAGAACAAGTTTTAGGAATTCTTATTATAGACATATAGGGCCAGATCCTTGTAGCGCGGCGCATTGTTGTGGCCGGCCTAGCGTATCTCTGATACACTACACCGCCGTAACTTACAGCGTATTTTCATTATCCTCAGAAGTATCCAGAAGTTGCGCCGTAGGTTACGGCGGCGTAGTGTAAATACGTTGTGACCCGACGTAAATGACGTTTTTTTTTAACGGCCCATGCGTCGTCCATAAGGTTATCCCAGTGCGCATGCTCGAAATTAAACCGGAACAAGCCAATGCTTACGACGGTGACGTCATTCTACACAAATCCCTATTCGCGAACGACTTACGCAAACAATGTAAAAAATTCAAAATTCTACGTGGGAACGACGGCCATACTTAACATAGGATACGCCTCATATAGCAGGGGTAACTATACGCCGGAAAAAGCCGAACGCAAACGACGTAAAAAAATGCGCCGGCCGGACATACGTTCATGGATCGCCGTATCTAGCTAATTTGCATTTTCGACACGGAATTCGACGGAAACGCCACCTAGCGGCCAGCGGAAAAATGCACCTAAGATCCGACGGCGTACTAAGATGTACGCCTGTTGGATCAAGCCCAGATGCAGTCGTATCTTGTTTTGTGGATACAAAACAAAGATACGACGCAGGAAATTTGAAATTACGCGGCGTATCAATAGATACGCCGGCGTAATTCTTCTGTGGATCTGGCCCATACTGTATAAAGTGCCAACAATTTACACAATACTTTACACCAGAGGTGTTACCTTGCGGGCGTGCTCCCGAGTCCAGCATTTTCCGTCCATAGACACGAATGCCGGACTCGGCCCCCCCCCCCAACAGCCACGTCTTTGAATTTGATTGACAGCAGCGGGAGCCAATGGCTGCGCTGCTTTCAATCTATCCAATCAAGAGCTGAGAACCCCGGGCAGAGGGACGGCATGTCCCCGGCGTGGGAAATTCCAGGGCTCAGGCAAGGAAAACGGGGGGGGGGGGGCTGGAGGTGAAAAAACACAAGCCTTTACAACCCCTTTAAGGCAGAGGTGATAACCACTAAGCTACTGTTCTGCCCTGACTTCACTTGTTGTATGTTTGTTCTGGGACAAATTAATAAAGCCATAGATGGCCAGGCAACCAGCATCTTTGAAAGGAGGTCAGCAATGGGAGCCCACATGTTTCTCAGTCCAGGACTGCATTTATATATTTTAATTGTTTTAAATAAATTGTCCAGCATTAAAAAAAATAAAAACTTTCTGCTCTACTTACTTCCTCTTTAGAGATGCCACTGCAGACCATTCAACAATTAAGTGTCAGTAATTAATAAAGTGGAACTTTAGTCAGAAAAGTAAGTCCTGCTAGATTGCTTCAGACTAGCAATCTCAGCGTTCCAGGAATATTAGGCCCCTTTCACACTGAGGAGTTTTTCAGGCAGTTTAGCGCTAAAAAAAGCGCCTAAATACCACCTGAAAAACTCCTGCCCTCAGTGTGAAAGACCAAGTGCTTTCACACTGAGGTGGTGCGCTAGCAGGACCGCTCCAAAAGTCCTGCTAGCCGCATCTTTGGAGCGGTGTGTTTACTGCTCCTCCACTGCTCCTTCCTATTGAAAACAATGGGACACCGTTGCTATACCGCCGGCAATGCGCATTGCTGGCAGTATTAACCCTTTTTCAGCCGCTAGCGGGGGTTAAAACCGCACCGCTAGTGGCCGAAAACCGACGCAATTCCGCGACAATTCCGACGGTATAGTGCCGCTAAAAATAGCGCCGCTATACCGTCAGCGCACTTCCCGCCCCAGTGTGAAAGGGGCCTAACTGTTTTAAAACAATTAAATCGATGGGTTTAGTTCCCAGGGGCTCTGGGCTTCAGCAAAATGGCAGCCTCCAGCAATAAAAAGCAGGAGCAATTCTGGAGGCAATTTACAGCACACACTAGGTTTGGTAGCATAATTATGTGAAATGTATGTTCCTTGCTAAAGAAATGTTATCAAGTTGTTATGTGTAAAGTTGCATTTTAATTTTAACGTCAGGAGGACTGGGGGGGGGGGGAGTAGGGTTGCCACCTCATCCCTTTAAACCCGAACACATGTTAATTACACAGGTTTAGTGGCCGATTAAGAAGGTAATAAAACCCACTTGGTGCCTTATCTGCATTAAATTCACCTCAGAACCTGTGTAATTCATATGTGTTCGGGTTTAAAGGGATGAGGTGGCAACCCTAGGGGGAAGGGGTGTAGTATGGAGTTGGGTGCAATCAGTGAATTAGTCAGTTCCTCTGTGGACCAATGAGATGCTTGAGGCGCGGTTCACATATATGCGAATCGGATGTGTTCTGTAACCACATCTGATTCTCATTACATGTGAATCGGACCGTCTTGCAATAGAGCTGGTTTACACAAGTCCGTGGTGGCTGCGGTCTATTTCTGAAAATGGTCCTGTGTGATTTTGGGCCCGGTTTAGGTGCAAATTCAAAATCGCACCTGAACTGGTAAACAAAACCGCACCGAACACCGGACTGCAAACCGCAGCCAGACATGTGTGAGCCCAGCCTGACTGTAATTGTGCCACGCAAGGAATGTATTTGGCTTGTGGTGTCGGTTCTAGGTAAGTGACCTGATGGTACCTTCACTTGTCTGAATACTGATGAGGTTGAACATTGAGTTGTTTGATTGTATGGTAACATGTTATATTTTATGTGTCTAAATGACCGGGAAGTGACACACAGCAGAGAGACGGCTTGTATAAAGGATGAGGAGAAAATGTCAGACCAGAGAGAAAAGATAAACGTTCAGTAAAAAGAAGGGATAAACACAGGAGACAGGAAGAGATGATGAGGTGTGAATGAGGGAGATCCAGAGGGCAGGACACAGCTATGCAGGAAAAGGAAGAGCGCTAATGGATCAAAAAGAGGCAGGGAAACATTGTACTTATTATATAAAGACTGTATAACAAGAGGCAGGCACCAGGCAGACTGATACATTGTATATCTTTGCTCCTGAGTCCTAAAAAGTGTATCTAAACCAAGAACAAACATGTCATATATTGCAGCTTTGCAGACCTTAGATGTGGTAGCTGTATTTTTACCTGAAAAAAAAAAAAATCCCCTCAGCTATCAGCTGCATAAGAACCGAGGGCACTTACCTGTTTGTGTCCAAGGGTGACACTCACTGTTCTTTATTTATGGATGAGCAGTGTTGTCACTATAGGCTGCTCCTGATATGGATCATGGAACATCTTCCCCTTCCTCCATAACATGGGGAAAAGGGGGGGGGTTGTGTAGTTCACAGAGGTGACATGGTCTGGGCTGATAACACTGCTCGCTAATTTAGTCACGTGAAGGCAGAATGTACAAGAAGTTACAAGCTCACTGGATTTGTAGCAGGGTCAATTGTTTTTTTTTTCTTTTTAATTCTCCCACAGAAATCACAAAACACTTTCAAAGGATGTTTAACAGATCAAAGGGTAGTAAATAAAAGAAATTCGTTGTTGGGGTTAACATACAAAGAGGAATTCACTGAAGCAACATTGACAGTTTTCCGGCACTATGGCTCTTTAAAATGGCCAGATTCAAAAATCCTTACCGCCTGTTTTGGTAACTTTGCTGATACATATGGCAGATTTGAGTCGTTTTTAAAGCGGAACTTTAGTAATTATTTCATCTTTCCATCTATTAAATCTTCTGCCCTTGTTGTTTTAATTTTGGACAGTCAGCCCAGGTTCACACTGGGTGCGATTTCATTCGATTTGAGATGCGATTTCACATGTGAAATCGCATCTCAAATGCCGCCAATTGTCGGCAATGGCGCCGTCCTAATCGGTGCGACGCCGCATCTGCGGCGCTGCACCGATTTCAAAAAGTAGTTCTTGTACTACTTTTTGCAATTTCGGGCCGCGATTTACATAGACATCTGTGCAGAAACCTGCACAGATGTCTCTTAAATCGCGGCCGAAATCGGGACTGCCGGCGGGAGTGAAATCGTGCGAGTTCAGCTGAACTCGCACGGCTTCACTCCCGCAGCCCAGTGTGAACCAGGGCTAAAACATATTTTTTTTTCTGCCAGTAAATATCTTATACAGCCCACTTCCTGTTTCTTGGCTGAAAAAATGCCTAGGTGTATGACAATATGCACATCTCTCTCTCTCTCTCTCTCTCTCTCTCTCTCTCTCTCGTGAGAGTTTTCCAGGGATGGGGGGTGAGTCATAAGAGGGCCAATGAGAGCTGCAGAGCTGGAGGTGTGTCTGTGTAAATCCAGGAAGTAAACAAGCAACAGCTTCAGCTGCCCACAGTTAAAAATGTTGCAGCCAGACTCAGTGGAGGGAGGTTTGGCAAGTTCAGAATCACAGTATATATAAAATAATATGCAAAGTGGTGGGAAACTTCAGAATGGCAAAGATGTTTTTATTACAAATGATGTGAGCAGACTGCAGTTCCTCTTTGATTGGGCTACTTTTACAAAGTGGAGCTTTTAATGCATTAATTCAAAAAGAATTGCCCTTAGTTTATAGATAATAAATATAGAAGACCTACTTTAACTTAAAGTATTTGTTAACACCCCCCCCCCCCCCAAAAAAAAAAAAATTATATCCTGGTCTGTTAGATTAAACAGCACAGTGCTTGTGCGATGTAATCTGCACATTGGGCGTTTTATATTAAAGGGGTTGTAAAGGAAAAAAAAATCCCTTTACCTTAGTGCAGTCCTCCTTTACTTGCCTCATCCTTCCATTTTGCTTTTAAATGTCCTTATTTCTTCTGAGAAATCCTCACTTCATGTTCTTCTGTCTGTAACTACAAACAGTCTTGAGGGGGGGAAGGGGCAAGCAGGAGTGTCATGACGCCCACTAACACACAGCTCCTTTATCTGCAAAGTAGAGAGCGTCCTGACACTCCTGCTCGCCCCCTCAAAAGGCTTTCTCCACACCAGGGAGAGAGCCTCGCATTACTGCATGTAGTTACAGACAGAAGAACAGGAAGTGAGGATTTCTCAGAAGAAATAAGGACATTTAAAAGCAAAATCGAAGGATGAGGTAAGTGAAGGAGGACTGCACTAAGGTAAAAGAAGATATTTAGGGATTTTTTTTTTCCCTTTACAACCCCTTTAAAATACCACTCTGCAACTGCATGCAGGTGCCATCAATGGGCACTATTAGCAAGCAGAATGCCTGCAGGGAGTTGAAATTGCGACACCATGAAGTGAAGCATCATAACGGCAGCAATGTAAACAGACTTGAGCGGCCACCATGCCCACTTGTTGGTAGGCGGTTGGGACCTGTTTTTACTACCACTTGTCACCTGTGTGAATGAGGCCTTACTATTGGAAGTTGGCAATGATTCTTTAGCGAAACTATAAAATGTCCTATTGTCTTATTGAGAAAGGTAGCAATTGCCATAATCTAACCTGATTTGCTGTGCACAAGAAGTGATACAATAATGCATCTAGGCAAACACTTATGATCTACACTATGGGGCTGATTTACAACAATTGGGCCTACAAAAACCTAGAGTAGTTCTCCTCTGCAACCAGCCAGATGACTTAGTTCATTTAGGAGAATCATTCTGATTGGTCGTTATGGGTAACTCTTTTGCTTTAATTTTATTAGCTCGTGTTTTTGTAACCCAGCCCCATAACCTTCAAGTGGAGTGGGAGGAACAATGCCTTCCTTTACATTGTGGCCATTTGGGAGTGACACTGAACTCGCGTTTCCTAACAAAGAACATTTGTTAAAGGAAACACAAAAAAAAAACAGCTTTTACCTGGAGCATCATTTGGATGACTTTCCAAGTTCTAGCAAAAAACAGGAACCCCAGGCCCATCCCTTTAAAAGCTGAATCCATTTGTAAATCTTATTTGATATTTCTGTGGAAACTTGTCGCAGTATTACACCTTCACCTAATCATGATGACCCCCTAACTTTCTAAAGCCTTGTTCACACCAGCATAGCTCCTCATAGCCCTACACAATGCACTTTCTAGGGGCTTGTTCACACCAATCTGCACGCTAACATTTATGCACGCTGATGTGCGTTGTGTCTTCTTCACATAATCAGAATGATGATGTACCCCCAACTTTCTAAGGGTTGTGTTTTGTAGGGATGATGAGGGGTAACACTGGTGAGAATGAGCCCTAAAAACAAAATCCATTGTGTAGGGATAGTGAGGGGTAATGCTGGTGTGAATAAGCCCTAAGAAAGTATGTTGTGTAGGGATGGTGAGGGGTAACACTGGTGTAAATAAGCCCTAAGAAAGTATGTTGTGTAGGGATGGTGAGGGGTAACGCTGGTGTGAATAAGCCCTAAGAAAGTGTGTTGTGTAGGGATGGTGAGGGGTAATGCTGGTGTGAATAAGCCTTAAGAAAGTGTGTTGTGTAGGTATGGTGAGGGGTAATGCTGGTGCGAATAAGCCCTAAGAAAGTGTGTTGTGTACGGATTGGTGAGGGGTAATGCTGGTGTGAATAATCCCTAAGAAAGTGTGTTGTGTAGGGATAGTGAGGGGTAACGCTGGTATGAATAAGCCCTAAAAAAGTGTGTTGTGTAAGGATGGTGAGGGGTAATGCTGGTGTGAATAAGCCCTAAGAAAGTGTGTTGTGTAGGGATGGTGAGGGGTAACACTGGTGTGAATAATCCCTAAGAAAGTGTGTTGTGTAGGGATGGTGAGGGGTAACGCTGGTATGAATAAGCCCTAAAAAAGTGTGTGTTGTGTAAGGATGGTGAGGGGTAATGCTGGTGTGAATAAGCCCTAAGAAAGTGTGTTGTGTAGGGATGGTGAGGGGTAACACTGGTGTGAATAAGCCCTAAGAAAGTGTGTTGTGTAGGGATAGTGAGGGGTAACACTGGTGTGAATGAGCCCTAAGAAAGTGTGTTGTGTAGGGATAGTGAGGGGTAACACTGGTGTGAATGAGCCCTAAGAAAGTGTGTTGTGTAGGGATAGTGAGGGGTAACGCTGGTGTGAATAAGCCCTAAGAAAGTGTGTTGTGTAGGGATGGTGAGGGGGGCGTGTTTTATGTTAATGGGGCTTGACCCCAAGTTTTTTACGTTTTTACGTTACTGCGCATGCGCCGGGCGCCTACATTTCCCAGTGTGCATTGCGGCTAAGTACGCCGCACGGGCCTATTGATTTCGACGTGTACGTAAACGACTTAAATCGCTATTCGCGGACGACTTACGCAAACGACGTAAACATTTTGAATCTCGCGGCGGGAACGGCGGCCAAACTTTAACATTGTTATTCCATCTAATAGATGGAATAACTTTAGGCCTGATAATGCCTAACGTAAACGGCGTAAAAGTAATGCGTCGGCCGGGCGTACGTTCGTGAATCGGCGTATCAACTCATGTACATAATCTACGCCGACCGCAATGGAAGCGCCACCTAGCGGTCATCCGAAATATTGCAATCTAAGATAGGACGGCGCAAGCCGTCGTATCTTAGATATGTTTAAGTGTATCTCTGTTTGAGCATACGCTTAAACATAAGTCGGCATAGATTCTGAGTTAGGTCGGCTTATCTACTGATAAGCCGGCCTAACTCTTACTGAATCTACCTATATGCCTCCAGCAGGTTGCAGCGTTCCGCGGTGACATGCAGTATGCTGCGCTGAACTTACGTTTTACACACTGCAGCACAACATTATAGGAAACCATTATTTTCTATGGGGTTGATTTACTTGAGATTGCAAAATCTGGTGCAGTTGTGCATGGTAGCCAATCAGCTTCTAACTTCAGCTTGTTCAATACATTTTTTGATCATAAACCTGGAAGCTGATTGGTTTCAACAAAAATTGCACTCCCCAATCTTAGTAAATCAACCCCCATGGGGGAAATTTAATAAAACTGGTACACACCGAATCTGGTATAGCTGTGCTTAGTAACCAATCAGCTTCTAACTTCAGCTAACATTTGACAATAAAAGCTGGAAGCTGATTGGACACTATGCACAGATTGTGTGTGCACCAGTTTTAGTAAATCCCCCCCATGTGTCCCTGCAGTGATCTCTGCAGATCAATGTATTTCATAGATATGATGTGAATGAGCCCTAAGATGGCAAAGAGGGTCTCCTTTGTATCACAAAGTATGTAGGCAAGGGACACACCCTGGCCTCGCCTCCCGTTACACGGGCCAGAAGAATCTGCAACAAATTCCTGCTTATATCCACAAGTGCTTTTATCACTTTTTGTAGCAGTTTTCAAAGTAACAGCACACTCTGAGATCTACACATCAGATCAAAGACAGGACAGAGCGAGCTAGTTCCAAAAGAAGAACAGTCCATCCAAATAAGGGACAGATAGGAGCAGTGATTCTATTTTATCTCCAGCATGTCCTCTATGACATCTGTACACATCTACGGATCTCGCTAAAACTGGCCTTACAATCTCCTTTAGATTTACAAAAATATGAGGACAAGCCTAAAAGATTTATACAATAACTAACACATTTGCATGCTCATGAACTATATAATTGATGTTAGATCTGGGAGATTGTACAATCAGATTGTATAGTGTATGGTAACCTTTAAACTGGCCATACATTATACAATTTTCTTATTTCATTTCCTTTAGATTTACCTTCAACTATGTAGCAAGGGCCTATCATATTGCAAACAAATTGAAGTGTTTGACCTCATATTATATGGTTTTTGGTCATTCTAAAGCAGGGGTCTCAAACTGGCAGCCCTCCAGCTGTTGCAAAACTACAAGTCCCATCATGCCTCTGTCTGTGGGAGTCAGGCTTGTAACTGCCAGCCTTGCAATGCCTCATGGGATTTGTAGTTTTGCAACAGCCGGAGGGCCGTCAGTTTGAGACCCTTGATCTAAAGGCACATTGTACAAGAAAATTGTAGAATGTATGGCCAGCCTTAGGCCCCTTTCACACGGGGCGGATCAGTGAACCTCTGCTTGCTCAGCGGGGATCGCTCCGTTGATCCCCGCTGAGCCGGCGGATGACAGGGCGGTCCCCGCACACTGTGCAGAGATCGCCCTGTCTTTTCTCCGCTCTCCCCTATAGGGGGATCGGATTAACATGGACCGTGTGTCCGATGCGCCAGACGGATGAAAAAGTAGGTTTTTCCTCCGTCACACTTTGGCAGATCGGAGTGGGTCGGATGTCAGCGGGCATGTCACCGCTGACATCCGCGGCTCCATAGAGGAGCACGGAGCGCCCGTTCAGGTCCGCCAAAAAAACTGTCAGGCGGATCTGAACGGGCCGCCCGTGTGAAAGAGCCCTTAGGGTTCATGCACACAGACAGCCATACAACCCGCTATACGCAGCCATACCCCTGTAAATGCCAATGCTTCTGATGTATTTCCTAAACGCAGATGTTTCATGCTCAGGAAATACATTGGATGTGCATTACACAGGTAAACATGGATGCCAAGAAGCATTGACACTTACAAAAGTACACTTGCATACAGCCATTCACTTTCACAGCAAGCTGTACGCGGCACGTGCCACTCCCGGGCACGGCAAAGCACGATAAGCATAAAATAATGCCTATAAACTCTCTGTGCACACCAACCTTTAAGCTCACCACACATATTACAATCTGATTGTACCATCTTTTTTTTTTAGAACTATGTGGCACAAGCGTTTGCCTGATTGGATAGAAATTGGATAGGTTAGGTAGGTCTTGAGGCTACATAGTTTTTATTTATTACAGGTACTTATGTTTTGGTCAATATTAGTTGATTGTACAATCAGATTGTAACATGTATGGTGAACTTTAGCTCTGGACGTGCACATCACTTATATTAACAAGTCATTTTCCTATGCAAGGCATTCTAACAGTTCAATCATCAGCAGGAAACATTGGAAATAAATACATAGAAATAATAAATAGGATAGAGATAAATAAATATAAACAAATACATAGAGCAGAGATCTCCAAACTACGACCCTTCAGCTGCTGAAGAACTACACGTCCCATGAGGCATTGTAAAACTCTTACATTTACAGACATGACTAGGCATGATGGGAATTGTAGTTCCTGAACAACTGGAGGGCCATAGTTCGGAGACCCCTGACATAGAGTATGGAAGAAAAAAAAAACTGAAATGAATAAACAGGATAGAAATAAATACATAGAAGTAACAAACAGGATAGAAATAAATACATAGAAGTAACAAACAGCATAGAAATAAATACCTAGAAATAATAAACAGGATAAGCATAAACAAATAGAAATAAATACATAGAAATAATAAACTGAATAGAGATACATAAATGGAAATAAAGACATAGACGTAACATAACATAAACGTCACAGGTTGGACTTGATGGACTTTTTTTTCGACCTCACCAACTATGTAACTATATAGTAAACAGAATAGACATAAAGAAATAGGAAAGAATACAAAGAATATAAATAAATACATATACATAATAAACAGAATAGAGATAAAGGAATAGAAAAGAATACATAAAACAGAAACAAATACATATAAATAATAAACAGAATAGAGATAAAGAATTATAAATAAATACATATAAATAATAAACAGAATAGAGATAAAGAAATAGAAAAAAATACATAGAATATAACCAAATACATAGAAATAATAAACAAAATAGAGATAAAAAAAATAGAAAAGAATACATAGAATAAAAACAAATACATAGACATAATAAACAGAATAGAGATAAAGAATTAGAAAAGAATACATAGAATAAAAACAAATACATAGAAATAATAAACAGAATAGAGATAAAGAAATAGAAAAAAGAATACATAGAATATAAATAAATACATAGACATAATAAACTGAATAGAGATAAAGAAATAGAAAAGAATACATCGAATATAAATACATAGAAGAGATGAGTGGGTGGCATTCCCCAATGACAGCTGTCCTCAGGTGCTGTCACCATGTCCCCTCCTCCCCTCCCCCCTCCTCCTCCCTGGCTCACCTTGACCACATCATCATTGAGGTGTTTGGGGTCCCTGTTGACCAGGTCGATCTCCTTGGTGAGGACATCATGAGCTATCTTCTCGTTGTCGTCTCCCATGACTTTGTTGTTGGGTTTGTAGATGTTGCCTTGATGTCGGATGATGGGGGTCGTGTAGAGAACACCCTGGGGTGTAGAGAAGTGGAGAAGAAGAGAAGGGAAAAGGGCGATTTTTAGCAGTGTGTGACCATAGATGGGCAGAGCAGAGCAGAGCTGTCAGATGGAGCAGAAGAAAGTTGTCTAGCAGTGTACAAGTAAGGCTTGGTTTATAAGAGGAGCCCATGCACCACACCACACCCCTCTGTACCAGAGCACTCTTCTCTCCAGCAGGGGTCATCACATCGGGAATATTCCTCATTCCTCGGGGATTCCTCATCTCCCCCCACCCCCTCGCCCCCTCCCGGACAGGCAATCCCTGTCACACCCAGCCCGGGGCCATGGACAGCGAGGACTTTCCAGGACCACACCCGGCCGGAGGAGACCTCTGCTGTCCTCCACGTTGTCAGCGCTCCCTTCTCATCATCACATGTACTCTGTACATCGCTCTACACTCCATCGTCACATCGCAGCTCCTCATATACAGCGAGGAGTTCTCTGCTCCAGTCACAAGTTTTCTGCTTTGCAATGATACAGTGACATGATTGCACCCTCCGTGTGTAAACTCACAGCTTTCATCTCTACTTCCCGAATTCTCACATTTCTCTCCAAATGGAAAAGACAGCTTTTTTTTTTTATATATAGAAAATTACTCAGACCCTCCCAAACATAAATATTATATTTTTAAGCAGAGGCAGTATAGAAGGCAGTGATGGGTTTTAGCTTTTATATATATATATATATGCATATCAGCGTTTTTGTAAACTCCTGTTATTAGCATTTTTTTTATGGTTCTAAAAGCTAAACAGTGTTATCCTATAGGGGGTTATTTATGAAAGGCAAATCCACTACAAGTGCAAAGTGCATTTGAAATTGCACTGAAAGTACACTTGGAAGTGCAGTTGCTGTAGATCGAGGGGGACATGCAAGGAAAGTAAAAAAAACAGCATTTTAGCTTTCACATGATTGGATGATAAAACCAGCAGAGCTTCCCCTCATTTCAGATCTACCCCCCAGATTTACAGGAACTGCACTTCCAAGTGCAATTTCAGTGCAATTTCATGTGCACTTTGCACTTGTATAGGTAGATTCACAAAGAGTTAGGCCGACTTATCAGTAGATAAGCCGACCTAACTCTGAATCTACGCCGGCGTTTGTTTAAGTGTATTCTCTAACAGAGATACACTTAAACAAAGCTAAGATAGGCCGGCTTGCACCGTTCTATCTTAGCTTGCAATGTTTCTGTTGGCCGCTAGATGGCGCTTCCATTGCGGCCGGCGTAGATTATGTAAATGAGGGAATACGCCGATTCACGAACGTACGCCAGGCCTACGCCGTCGATTAACGTCGTTTCCGTAAGGCCTTAGGCGGCCTAAAGTTATTCCACCTATGAGGTGGAATAACAATGTTAAAGTATGGCCGCCGTTCCCGCCGCAAGGTTCGAACTTTTTACGTCGTTTGCGTAAGTCGTCCGTGAATCGGGATTTACGTTGTTTACGTCCGCGTCGAAATCAATAGGCCCGTACGGCATACTTAGCCGCAATGCGCACTGGGAAATGTAGTCGCCCGGCGCATGCGCAGTGTCAAAAAACGTCAAAAAACATGAGGTCAAGCCTCATTTCCATACAACACGCCCCCCTCCAAGTCATTTGAATTAGGCGCCCTTACGCCCGCTCGTTTTAGGCTACACCGCCGTAGATTAGCAGGTAAGTAGTTTGTGAATCACTACTAGCCTAACTAATTTACGGCGGTGTAGCCTAAAAAAGCTAGGCTAGGCCGCCCTAAAGTTAGGCCAATCTACGTGAATCTACCTAGTAGTTTTCACTTGTAGTGCAAAGTGGATTTGCCTTTCGTAAATAACCCCCATGTATCCATGCTATTAGCTATTCAGCATTTAGGAGCAGAAAAAAAAAGTTTTTGTAGAGTTTCTTGGAGTGTTTTTCCAGCAGAAATGCTCCTAAACACTGCTAAATGCTCTTAAAGGGGAGTTCCAGCCTTTTTTTATGTTTATTAAAAGTCAGGAGCTACAAAAAGCGTAGCTGCTGGCTTTTAATAAACATACACTTACCTGTTCCACGGTCCAGCGACGTGCCGCCGGGAGCTTCGTTCCAGGTCCCCCCTTCACCGCTGGCGCCTCCATTGTAACTGTGGGCACCCGGCCGTGACAGCTTTCGGCTTCACTGCCGGGCACTCACTGCGCATGTGCAAACAGCGCAGAGCTCACTGAGTGGACAGGCGATCGCCTGGGACCTGTCACGTGTCCCAGGTGATTGCCTACAGGGAGGGGCCGCTAAAAGGCGATATGACGTATCGCCTTAGTGGTCCCTGGGTGGAAGGAGGAAGTGGGACAAAAATGCAATAAAACTATCTCCTATTTTGTAAACGCTATAAATTTTGCGCAAACCAACCGAGAAACGCTTATTGCAGTTTTTTTTTTACCAAAAATAGGTAGAAGAATACGTATCGGCCTAAACTGAGGAAAAAATATTTTTTTTATATCTTTTTGGGGGATATTTTTTATAGCAAAAAGTAAAAAATATTGTTTTTTTTTCAAAATTGTCGCTCTATTTTTGTTTATAGCGCAAAAAATAAAAACCGCAGAGGTGATGAAATACCACCAAAAGAAAGCTCTATTTGTAGGAAAAAAAAGGACGCCAATTTTGTTTGGGAGCCACATTGCACAACCGCGCAATTGTCAGTTAAAGCGACGCAGTGCCGAATCGCAAAAACTGGCCAGGTCCATTACCTGCATAAAGGTTCGGGTCTTAAGTGGTTAAAAACCCTTTTCCCCTCCATTTTTTTTTTATATAAAGGTACTGCAAAAATGCTAATAAATCGCTAACGCTCCTAAATGCACCTAAAACGCTACTACAAAAAGCAATTTTTATCCAGTGTTTTTTTCCAGCATTTTTTTTAAGCATAAAGTCTTAAAAATAACAAACATGTTATACTTACCTGCTCTGTGTAGTGGTTTTTCACAGAGCAGCCCAGATTCTCCTCTTCTTGGGTCCCTCTTCTCTGCTCCTGGCCCCTCCCTCCTGTTGAGTGCCCCCACAGCAAGCAACTTGCTATGGGGACACCCAACCCGAGCCACAGTTCTCTGTGTCCATTCAGACACGGACCTGCACCCCGCCCCGCCCCCTTTCTCTCCTCATTGGCTCACTGACTTTGGTTGACAGCTGCGGGAGCCAATGGTGCCACGTTCCTGTCTCAGCCAGTGAGGAGTGGAGTCCCAAATGGCCGAAGCCAATGCACTCTAGATGGGGCTCAGGTAAGTATTAGGGGGGCTGCTGCACACAGAAGGCTTTTAATCTTAAAGAGGTTGTAAAGGTGCATTCTATGCATTAAGGTGAAAAAACATCCGAATATTAGCAGCCCCCCAACCCCCCGTTTACTTACCTGAGCCCTCGAAAGTCCTGCGTCATAAACGCACGGCTTGTCGGCTCATTCATTGGATGATTGATAGCAGCGTAGCCATTGGCTCCTGCTGCTGTCAATCAAATCAATGATGAGGCTCACCGGGGGCTATAGCTATATAACTATATCACGAGAACGCGCCCGCAAGCTAACCCCCTTGGGAGAGCGCCTCCCAGAACGGAGGTTAGCTGATGCAGGGAGGAGCCGAGACAGCCGCCGAGGGACCCCAGAAGATGTGGATCGGATCCACTCTGTGCAAAACAAGCGGCACAGTGGAGGTACGTATGATATGTTTGTTATTTTATTTTTTTTAAAAGGAATCTTTACAACCCCTTTAATGCATAGAATGCATAAAGATAAAAAAATATTCACTGGATCAACTTTACCTATAAATGTTAGTATGCAGTTATATTATGTGCATTTAGGAAAGAATCCAGGTCTTTTTAAAGCAATCTACTGAGCTGGCCAAAACCAGCTCTTGAGGGAGTCTATTTCACATTTTCAGAGCTCTTACTGCGAAGAAACCGTTCCGTATTTGGAGATTGAATCTATTTTCCTCCCCTTTTTAACATAACAGATGATGTTATGCCAAGTAAATAGATACCTAACATGCAGGGCCATTTGAAGGAATTTGGGGGCCCCAGGTAAAATGGCAAAATGGGGGTCCCCAAGCACCACCCCCCCCCCGCACGCAAAGCCTACGTTAGAGCTACACTCATTTTTTACACCCATGTTCTTACTCCTCCCCCCCTCTCTAGTCCCTATGTTTTTCTATTCTCACCTCCCCTTCTTCTCTGTAGGCTGCTGCTGTAGCATGGCCGAGCTCCTCTTCCTCCTGTCAGTCCGGTGTTCTATCACTACGGGTCCCCTATCAGATAGTGCCCAGGCCGTAGCGGGTACCGCGCGGTACAGGAGATTCAGTTTCCTGTGTTCCCGGTAGGACTGAAAGAAAGTGAGCACTTAGTGTGCACTTCCTGTGAGTCCGGCCGGGAACAGGAAACTAAATCTCCTGTACCACGCGCGGTACCTGGCCAGACTGACAGGACTCCAGGAGGAAGGAAGAGGAGCTTGGCCACGCTACAGCCTGGGAAGGGGAAGTTGGGGGCCCCAGGCCAGCTCGGGGGCCCCAAGCAATTGTTTGTTTTGCCTGTCCTGTAGCGACGGGCCTGCTAACATGTTATGCTTTAGAATTGCGTGTGCCTGTGGGACAGCACCAAACTGTAGTACATAAAAATCTTTATAGATGACACTTTAAAAACCTTTACAGGCAGAGGCGGCTCTTTAATTAGGCAAATTAGGTGGTCGCCTTAGGCCTCGCATTCACAGGGGCCTCGCGGCCACCTAATTTGCCTCTGCTAAATCACTGTGTGATAGATCCATGCAACTTTCTGCAGCCATTTTTATTTGCTTGAATTTTTTTTACCTATTATGGCCATGGTGGGGCCCCCGTGTCTAAGCTTTGCTTAAGGCCTCACAAAGCCTAGAGCCGCCTCTGTTTACAGGTTACCAGTTTAGAGTTACACAGGAGGTCTGGCACTAGAATTATTGCTCTCACTCTGACGCTTGAGGCAATACCTCACATGTGGGAAACAGAATCAAAACAATCCATCCACATCAAACAGCCACAGATACACTGGATGCCATAAACGCAGCCCTGCTACAGTCAGCCGATTTAGTAGCACCGAAACGCAAAGCCTGCATCCGAAAAAGAAAGTCTGGCTGGTTCAACAACCAGCTGTCGCTTCTGAAGCAAGAGCGCAGAAGGGCAGAAGCCGCCTGGAAAAGAAGCCCTGCAGAGGATAACCTCATCATCTACAAGGCAATAACAACACGATATCATAAAGAAATCTTCAAAGCCAAGAAACATCATTTTTCTATGGCGATTAACAGCGCCCTAAACCGCCCCCGCGAACTCTTCAAGATGGTCACCCAGACCATGAATCCAGGATGTCTTGAAGTCCCCAACTCAGACACCCAAGAGTTCTGTAATGAACTATCGGATTTCTTCATCAACAAAATTGAAAGAATCCGGGAAAGCATCTTGCAAAACAATACCCCCCTCAACCCCACCGTCAATCAACCACAAAACACCCACAGAAACGCTCTACAATCAACAAAGTTCACTCTGGAACCGATCTCCATCGATACCACAAAAAATATCATTGGTGCTTTGCGGAACAGCACATTGCCCAATGATATCATCCCCACCAAACTGCTGAAGGAATGTGCCGACATCCTGGCACCACCCATCACACAGCTTATAAACCAGTCATTTAAAGTGGTTGTAAACCCACTATTTGGACTTTTACCTACAGGTAAGCCTATAACAAGGCTTACCTGTAGGTAAGGAGAATATCTCCTAAACCTGCACGGTTTAGGAGATATTCCCCCCGCAATGCGGGCGGCGCATGCGCAGGGGGGAATCCACGGCTGAAGGACCGGCATCCGCCGGACCCTGCCGATTTTAAATCTCCCGCGCGCACGCGCGGGAGTGACGTCATCGCCGCTCCAGCCAATCACAGCGCTGGAGCGGCGATACCCGGAAGACACGCCGGAGCAAGATGACATCCTGCTCGGCGTGGACCAGGTAAGTGGTACACACCTCGTTCCGAGGTAAGTATTTCATAATAGGCTAGTATGCGGTGCATACTAGCCTATTATGCCTTTTGCATTGCAGGTTTGGGGGAAAAAAAAAAAGTTTATGCGGTTTACAGTGCCATCCCTGTTGAAAGAGGGCACAATCCAGCCCATCTTGAAAAAACCTAACCTGGATCCCAAGGACCCAACTCACCGCCGTCCCATAACAGGCCAAAATGTTCTCTCCAAGATAATGAAGAAAGTAGTGGTACAACAGCTGCAACAGCATCTAGATACCCACAATCTACTGGATCCATTACAATCAGGCTTCCGTCCCGGACACGGAACAGAAACGGCCTTACTCAAAATATGGGATGATGCCCTTGAGGCCGCAGACGAAGGAGAATCTTGTCTCCTGGTTCTGCTGGACCTAAGCGCAGCCTTTGACACGGTAGACCACAAACTGTTACTGATGCGACTAGCCAAGGTAGCAGAAGTCGCAGAAGGTGATTTACCATGGTTTTCTTCCTTTCTTGAAAACCGATCACAAACAGTTAAATTGGGTTCTTTCACGTCGGAAAAGCGCACGGTGTCATGTGGAGTCCCCCAAGGATCCCCCCTGTCACCGGTGCTTTTCAACATCTATCTTCGCCCTCTCTTTGATATTATCAGTAGCCAAGAACTACTCTATCACTCTTATGCAGACGATACGCAACTGTATTTTCGCATCTGCAACAAAAAGGATCATCATCCCAGTTTAGAGAAATGTCTCTCTTTGATAGAAAACTGGATGACAAAGAGTTATCTTAAACTCAACAGTTCAAAAACAGAACTCCTTATGTTTCACGCCAGCCGAAAGAGTCAACTGGCAACAACCTGGACACCCCCGCCCATTCTGGGCCAAATCATCACCCTTAGCTCCAAAGTCAAAAGTCTCGGGGTCATCTTCGACACCTTCATGACAATGGACGCACAAATAGGGTCAGTAGTCAGCGGAGCGCACCATCTATTGCGCCTACTACGCAGACTTATTCCATTTATCCCCAAAGAAGACGTAGCAGTCGTGGTGGGAACTATCGTGAATTCCAGACTGGACTATGCTAACGCCCTGTACCTCGGACTCCCAAAGTACCAAATCTCCCGTCTGCAAGTCGTTCAGAATACGGCCGCCAGACTGGTGACTGGGGGAAAAAAATGGGAATCAATCTCACCTTCACTGAGAACCCTTCACTGGCTGCCAGTAAAAGACAGAATTGCATTTAAAGCACTCTGCCTGACACATAAGTGCATCCATGGGAAGGCTCCGCAATATCTTTGCGACAAGATAGAACCTCACAATTCGAATTGCGTTCTGCGATCCACCGACCAAAATCTGGTCAGGGTACCAAAAACCAAATACAAGTCCAAAGGAGAAAGAAGGTTTGCTTTTCAGGGTCCTAGACTATGGAACGCTTTACCAACCAGCATTCGGTTGGAGGAAAACCACCTGACTTTCAGAAGACAGATCAAAACTCTGCTCTTTTGATGTCATGAGACACGAACAACTAGCGCCCAGAAGCGATTCAGTTCGCATGCGCCGCGCTTTATAAGTTTTTCATTCATTCATTCATTCATTCATTCATTCATTCATGTGTGGTGCAAACACCGTTCACATATGCATGTGGAACTTGCGTATGCATTTGCACGCATAGGCCTAGAGGGCGGGGCGAGGGCACTTTTAATTTATTTAAATTGTATAATTTTTTTTTAAACGTTTTACACCTTTTAATTTTTCTTAGCACTTTTATTGTTTTCACAAGGGATGGACAACATCCCTTAACGGCTTCCCGGCCGCCGGCCGTCATTTTGACGTCCTCGGGTTTGAGCAGTGATATCTGAATGATGCGTGCAGTTACAGACATCATTCAGATATCTTTCACCTGGCGATTCCCTACACCATAAGAACCATCATAGCAGCTGTTCAGCCACTTGATTGTTCTTACGGGCGTTGAGACGGGACGTCCCCCCTCCCGCCGACCTTGTGGCTTGCCGCTGCCATCGGCGAACCGGAGAAGGAATCCGCCAGCCCCGGATCCCGCCCATAGAGATTTCCGGCAGACCAGATGTCCCAGATGTCACCAGCACTATCATCATCTGGGCTGTTTTTTTGCCGGTCTTTGGGTGCCCATCATCTTGAGTGTGGGAAGGCAGCTGTGACTTTCTACTGGCTCACATCTGGCTCCACACTGTACATGCACCAGTAATGCTTCTGAATGGAGCTGCAGCATCCAGGACCTATGACGTTTCCTAGGAGGTTCTGGGCAGGGAGAGAGGGTGCCGAACTTCCGTTCGGATCTCCTAGGCAATACAAGTGGGAGCGGGGTAACTATCAAAACTAGGTACCCACTCCCTGAATTTTTTTTTTTTCTATTAATGGTGGAGATAGGGGGAGGAGTAAAATAAGTGAACTTACGGTTTTATGTGAGGTTCTGCTTTAGGTTGGCTTTAGAAAGTCCTTATTTTAAATTCAACTAGCAGTAGGGTTGCCATCTGTCCAGAATTCACCTGAACAGTCTGGGTTTTCAACCATGTGTCCAGTTTTCAGTCTGCCTGAAAACCGGTCACATTATTAATACCATACTGTGGCTTTCTAAGATAGCCGGAGAGAGAATTGGGTATTCTCCTCCCTCCAGCTTACAGGAGGCAATAGAGAGCCGGCACAGCTCAGTGTCAGTGCAGGAATGCAGGGGAGTAAAGACTGGAGAGAGGAAGGAGTGGTGTGTTGTTTCCAGTTTTTGATTTGTGAGTACAGGGGGGAGGGGACAACATTGATGCGTGGAGGGACACCTGGGGGCACCTGATGTAAGGGGGACTCTGATGGGGGCGCCGATCTAGGGGGGACACTGATGGTGGCACCTAATGTAAGGAGGAACACTGATGATTCACCTGGTGTAAGGGGGAGTCTGATGTGGCACCTGATGTAAAGAGGGACACTAATGTGGCACCTGATGTAACAAGGGACTCTAATGGGGCACCTTATGTAAGAGGGGCGCTAATGTGGCACCTGATGTAAGAAGGTACTCTGATGGAGAGACTAGCTGTAAAGGGGACTCTGATGTGGCACTTGATCATGTAAGAGGGGACTCTGATGTGGAACATAATGTAAGAGGGGACTCTGATGGGGCACCTGATGTAAGGGGGATTCTGATGGGGTTCCTGATCTGAGGAGGGACTCTGATGGGGAACTTGATGTAAGAGGGACTCTCATGGGGCACCTGATGTAAGGGGGGACTCTGATAGGGGCATCTGATGCAGGGGGCACTCTGATGGGGACACCTGACATAAGAAGGGACCAGCTTTAAGCAGGGCTTTGATAGAAGCACCTGATATAAGGAGGGACCCTGATGGAGACACCAGCTGTAAGCGGGTCTCTGATAGGGGCACCTGATGTAAGGAGGATTCCGATGGGGACAGCTAGGGTTGCCACCTTTGTTTTTTATTTGTTTTGCATACTACAAAAAAAATGTTGCATGCCAGTAAAGTGTTTGAGTTTGGCTTTAATAAAAGGTGGCTACTCTAACTAGCAGGTTGAACAAAAATAGATAATGATGAACAGATTCCTCCTTCCCCTAAGTGAGGTGGCTGGAGGAATCCCCTCTTCCCCCCACCAGGACAGCGGGGTCCTGTACTGTCAGAATACATTGATAAACAGCTACCGATTGACAAAAGATTTCCAACCCTTCTAACAATCAACTACTTCTGAACAGGGATGGCCACCCACTAATCAAAATTGAGTCAGTCCTTGCCGAACTGGCCAATATTCAATCTATCTATGGCCATCTTTACTGAATATGTCGTTCACCTTATGAGAATATAAGTTCACCTTTTAAGAATAAATAATGAATCCATATATTTTTGCAGAAAAAATGTGTATTTATTAATGTTTCCTGCAGGAACCTGCAAATCGTACCCGTGATCAGCAGATTAGGGATACAATGTCAGGATCCTGCAGACAAGTCCTGCAGCTTTCAGCTCGTACCTCCAATACAGGCTGACTATTTACAAGCTGCAAGGCATGTGAATGAACTACAAGAGTGATCATCAGCAAATTATTAATTATGACAGTGAGTATGGGGAGAAAATCCACAGCCTGTTGTCACACTGAGGCAGGGAGCTGGGGGAGAGGCTGCAGGAGCTCAAACAGGTAGAATGCTACACCCTAAATACGGGTGGAACATGTAACATGTTCTAAAACGGGAACTTAACCTTTAGCCCGGGTTCACACTGCCCCCGACTTCAAAGTCATGCCACTTCCGCGCAACTTTGAAATAGGACACTAGCACGACTTTGGCACAACTTGCATGGGACTTCATTAACAGAAGTCAATGCAAGTCGTACCAAAGTCAGACCAAAAGTAGTGCTGGAACCTTTTTCTAATTTGGAGTCGCAAAGTCGCACCGTTTAGAACAGTTCCATTGCACAGAATGGGGTCCAACTGGGGTCTGACTTCTGATGCGACAAGTGCTCCAAAGTCAGAGCGATTGTCCCATCAGTGTGAACCGGGCCTTAGAGCTGAATTCCAGGTACGGCAGTAATTTGGTTACATTGCTCCAAGCTTGGACTAATGTAAATATATATGTGTCACACCTGTGGGATCTCTGGGGAAGCTGGAAAAAACGATTGTGATTGCGGTTAGCTTCCACAATACATGCCGGGCTGTTGCTCTTGTGCATTGTGAATAAAGGAGGCCCACTGTTTGGCACAGGCTCTATTCTGGGAATTCTTTGCATTCCCTTATAGAATGCAAAGCATTTTCTGATTGGACAAGGTGGATAAGCAGAGCGGTGATGTCACAATTTCTACCTCATCAGAGAACACTTTGCATTCTCTTAATTAGGGTTGTCCCGATACCACTTTTTTAGGACCGAGTACAAGTACCGATACTTTTTTTCAAGTAGTCGCCGATACCGAATACCAATACTTTTTTTTAAATGTCATGTGACAGTTTTCAAACCACAATACAGACTAAGGATATTTTCTTTAGAATTATGAAGAACTCTAACTCAAGACATTATAAAAGAATAAAAATGAGTAAAAATGAATAAAAATGTTTTGTTTGCTTGTCACGCAGTAGTAAAAAACTCAAAGAATTATCATAGAACATGTTGATAAATACAAAAAAAGTATTCTATTCAGGCATCGGGAGCATTTGCGCGAGTACAAGTACTCCCGCAAATACTCGGTATCGGTCCCGATACCGATACTAGTATCGGTATCTGGACAACCCTACTCTTAATGAATGCAAAGCATTTTCTGATTGGACAAGGTGGATAAGCTTGGCGGTGATGTCACAATTTCCACCTCATCAGAGAACACTTTGCATTCACTGAGAAACTGGAAAATGTTCTGAGAATGATGCTCGTGCAAAGTGAGGGACCTCCTGTGTAGAGTTCGGTACGGACTTTGGGTTTTTCCCGAACCCGGACCCAAACCCGAATAATTGGAAAAAGTTTGGGTCCGGGTTCGGAGTTCGGGAAAAAAAAATGCGCGGAGGTCCCCGCAAATTCAATAACCAGACCCTTTAGGTCTGGTATGGATATTAAGGGGAACCCTGCCGTCAATTTAAAAAAAAAAAATGACGTGCGGTTCCCCCTAAATATCCATAACCAGACCCGTTATCCGAGCACGTTGACCTGGCCGGCCGCAGAAAAGAGTGCAGCCCCCCCCTCTCCGCACCCGTCGCTGGCCCGCATACCCCCACAACCACCAGGCAAGGGTTGTGGGGATGAGACCCTTGTCCCCATCAACATGGGGACAAGGTGCTTTGGGGGGCACCACAAAGCACCCTCCCAATGTTGAGGGCATGTGGCCTGGTGCAGTTCAGGAAAGGGGGGGCACACTCTGTCCCCCACCTCTTTTCTGCGGCCGGCCAGGTCAAGGTGCTCGGATAACGGGTCTGGTTATGGATATTTAGGGGGAACCGCACATAATTTTTTTTTTTAATTGACGGCGGAGTTCCCCTTAATATCCATACCAGACCTAAAGGGTCTGGTTATTGAATTTGCGGGGACCTCTGCGCATTTTTTTTTCTAAAAGTCAGTGTCCCATTGAATATGTCCCGTGTCCCATTGGGGAGATTGCCCTTCGCTTCCTGTCCTCTAGCCACAAGAGGAAGTGAGAGGAAATTTCTCCAAAGTGATAGAATCTCTGTTTCTCACCAGAACTGGTACCCCCATTGTAATTTTTACCCACTATTCCCGCTCTGGTAACAAACCATAATTTGGGGTTTTCTTTCACTTTTACGCTTAATGATAATGGTATACAGGAACCACAAAAGAGTGGCAGAGGCTCAGACAGTAATGAAAACCCGACAGGTGTTCTAATACCTCTTCACTCCATCCAAAACTAAAAATAGATTTGCCTTTAGCTGTGCTATGGTGGCACTCGTAGGAGAGGAGGAGCCGAGAGTGCCGGCGAGGGACCCCAGAAGAGGAAGTAAGGTGCCGCTCTGTGCAATAGCATTGCACAGAGCAGGTAAGTATACCATGGTTATTATTTTAGGAAAAATATATCTTGCACAGTTGCTTTCACTCCCAAAGCACCCTGTGAATGAGCCCTATAGAAGTTATCACATCCCCTGCAGGACACAGATAAAACATATTTTCCATGCATCAGTACAATGTTGCTATTTACTGAATTCTAAGTAAACCTACATAGGGACTGCTACCTCCTGAAAATGCTGGTTGCTTGGCTCTTGTGCAGGATAATTGACTGTACTTTGTGAGTCATTGATGTTTAATAATCACACAGTCAGAAGGGTCAGAGTGAAGTCAGTCCTTGTCTGCATACTTGTTCTGACAGAAAGTGAGGAATCGAGAGAATGAGAAGTTAACAATGGCAACATTCCCTAGTGCTTTTTCTTTTTGTCAAAGGACTCATTCACATGAGTGACCAGGGATAGTAAAAGCAGGTGGTTGAGCCATGGTTTTATCAACCTTAACCACCCTGTACACATGCCGTGGCAAAAATGAGATGGCATGCTGCTTTTGGCAGATGACAACATTGCTGAACACAACCTATTCAAGAGATTGGGGACATACATGCAAAAAAAGAATAAAAGAAAAAAGCCATGCAGATCTTAGGCCCCATACACACGTCCGAGGAACTCGACGGGCAAAACACATCGTTTTGCTCGTCGAGTTCCTTGTGAAGCCGCCGAGGATCTCGGCGAGCCAAGTTTCCTCATTGACTAACGAGGAAATAGAGAACATGTTCTCTATTTGGCCCGACAAGATCCTCGAGCCCTTAAGAGGTCCTTTTACCAGAGACCAGTATTTCTCAACCTGGCGCCCTGGAGTGCCATCTAGGTCTGCTAGGGGTGCCATGCTGCTTCCAGTATTTTTGCTCAACAACATGCAATTCCATGGTCCAGCCACCAGTACAATGGAAATGCATGATGCTAATTCTGGGCAGCCCCAGCATTCAGAAGCGGAGGGAAGTCTGCCTTCATTTAAACCTGATCCACCTCCCAGCTGTAGCAATTCTGCCACAGTTTTGCTATAGTGAAGATTGAAAGGTACTACTCTGATGTGAAAGGGCGAGGGGGGGAACCAAGACATTAATGTAAAAAGGGGGTAAGCGAGGACTCGGATGCTTCATAAGGACTGGAAACATTGGTGGTGTGACAGCTCTACCCAAGCTCTAAAAGGGATATGTGGATAGAAACTTTTGTTTTAGAGGCCGTACCCATAAGAGATGGTGGTGATATTACACCTGAACACAAAATGGAAGAAGTTTTCACTTGAGAACATTTTTCATTATCTGTGTGAGTTTATAATTTTTTATTTTAATTTATGGGCACTTTTGTTTTTAACACTTACAATTGTTCACCGCACATATATGTTCGTGTCTTCACCTGTGTATGGCACGAGTGGCATTAATTATTACAAGAAAGTGGTGAATATGTATGATAAATAGCACTTTGTGGCACAATGATTTGTGGCACAATTCAGCACAGAGTTGTTTATATTAGCGCACATAGGCGTACGCACAGGGTGTGTCGGGTGTGCCTGGGCACACCCTAATCACCTCATGCGCATTAGCATTATCAAGGGGCAGAACCAGGTGGGTGGTTGGGGGTGCCAGTGGCCAGTGCAAATGCCACCATTATATTAAAGGCTAGGCTCAACTTTAGGAACACATTACACCCGTATTTAGGGTGTAACGTAATATGGTCCCAGTCAACTGTCTCCCATCACCAGAGCTTCCTTCCTGTGACAGCACGTGGCATTGATGTGTGTTTAAACTTTGGGGTGCACACTCTAATGCAATAGGTTGCGCACACCTATGTTAGCGCAGCATACTTTATACTTTTAGCTATTTATACTTTCAAAGGGTCCCAAGACTAAAAAAGGATAAGAAACGCTGCCATAGACAAAGTACCTCTAGGTACCTGCTTACATCCTCGCTTTGTCTTCATAGAAACCAGGGGCCAGATTCACAGAAGAAATACGCCGGAGTATCTACTGATACTCCGGCGTACTTTCAAATTTGCTGCGTCGTATCTTTAGTTTGAATCCTCAAACCAAGATACGACGGCTTTTGGCTTCGATCCGACAGGCGTACGTACGCCTTCAGATCGTAGGTGTAATACTTTGGCGCCCGCTGGGTGGAGTTTGCGTTGTTTTCCGCGTCAGGTATGCTAATTAGCTTTTCCGGCGATTCACAAATGTACGCGCGGCCATCGCATTTTCTTACGTCGTCGCTAGTCGGCTTTTCCCGGCGTATAGTTAAAGCTGCTGTTTCGTGGCGTATAGATAGACCTGCCATGTTAAAGTATGGCTGTCGTTCCCGTGTTGAATTTTGATTTTTTTTTGTTTTTGCGTAAGTCGTCCGTGAATAGGAAAGGACGTAACTCACGTCTACGTTCAAAAAATTACGTCGGTGCAACGTCATTTCGCGCAAAGCACGACTGGAATTTTTAAAACGGAGCATGCGCAGTAGGTTCGGCGCGGGAACGCGCCTAATTTAAATGATCCACGCCCCCTACCCGGATCATTTGAATTAGGCGGGCTTGCGCCGGAGGGATTTACGCTACGCCGCCCCAACTTTACAGGCAAGTGCTTTGTGAATCAAGCACTTGTCCGTAAAACTTGTGGCGGCGTAACATAAATGCGATACGTTACACCGCCGCAGATGTACCTGAATCTGGCCCCAGTTTTAGTTAGGTTACCGACTGACAGGTGGCTAACCTCCAACCTTTCAGTGTCTGGTTACCTTGATCCCCGATGGATTGTCAAGGCCCTATTGGATCGCCAGCCTCTCTTGGCTCCCCTCAGGCGGACTCCCCATCGAACAGCTAACTTGCTTGGGATATTCTCAGA
This sequence comes from Rana temporaria, assembly GCF_905171775.1. Classification (NCBI taxonomy): domain Eukaryota; kingdom Metazoa; phylum Chordata; class Amphibia; order Anura; family Ranidae; genus Rana; species Rana temporaria. The sequence continues at coordinate 167,105,366 of NC_053491.1, forward strand.
ATTGGGGACCCAGTCGATTACTAGGGCCCCGCCACAGCTTTAAATGTTCCGGGCCAACATGGTCCCGGAACCAGGAACACCTTGTGGCACGATTGGCTGCTGGCAAATAGCACCCCAGCCTGGACTCCACTGGTGCCACCGGTCGCCCCGGGGTGGTACAACACCCCAGCAACAACAGAATGAGCCCACAGCACAGCCCAGCTGAAGCAGAGAGCCTAACAAATAATTACAACTAGAATCAGAGTCAATTACACTCTGATTATCCCTTAACTTTTAATAGCACCGGTACTTGGAAGTACACAGGTGCTACACCTTGCTCCATAACTTCTGCCTTACTTCCTGAACATGCTTTAGGTCATGACACAGGAAGGAGTTGACCAGCTGAGGGTAGATGATGCAGAGTGTGTTTTAATGAGATCAGCTGATCAACTCCTTCCTGTGCCATGACCTAAAGTATGTTCAGGAAGTAAAGCTGAAGTAATGGAGCAGTGTTTTAAACATCCATGAAGAGAGTGGGACAACCATGGGTAGAATAAATAGAAAGCTGTTTTATTTTTGAAAAAGAAATACATTAATGCTATATTGGTACATAGGCTAAGGAAAGATCCAGACTTTGCAGTTGGGATCCCTCCACATGAATAGATTGACAACTGTCTCAGCCTCTCAGTCACGGCTCTTTGCTCAGAGTGGGGGGGGGGGACCAAGCAATCAGCGACTCTTGATGCTGCATCCACCTAGGTGAATATAAGGTTTTTCTTTGTTTTTTTTTAACCCTATACTTCTCTTTTAATCACTTTCTGAATATGCAGCTTCTTAATCTTTTAATCCTTGCCTATATTCTAGTTTATTGTTCATGTTCCATGACTACTGCCCCTTTTTTCCACTTTCAGGGTGGCTCCTTTCTCTTGCAGCATTTTATGGAGCCACCCTTGTATGTAGGAACTAGAGTTGTATCTCCCTATACTATGTGCATCGATAAAAACACACAACCCCATAGCTCAGGATGGCAAGGCACTCACTTGACTTCCATCCCTTCTCCAAGATAACAGACTCACTGGAGACTGCACTGTCCACTGTTAACTCTTTTTAACAGTGAAGACCAGAGGTTCAGGAAGGCAGCACTGAGAGTGTAGGAACCTGCAACGTGTAAAGTATTGAAGTGCAAGTGCTGGGGTGCGAATACTAACCATAGCTTACTGCCAAAAGATTATTTTATTGTGCTCATTGTGTCCAATGTGTGCAAAGGGTTGTACCAATGTTGACTGGAAGATACAGGAACAGAGTTAGGAGATTCAGGACCAATTGGTGACCAGTCCGAGTAAACTTTTTTTTTTTTAATATGTAATTTCAAGAATGTTGGGAAGTTATTTCCAAGCTTTCTGCAAAATATCAGCATGTCTGTTTACTCTCATCAAGCTCCTATCCACTTGTTAACGTTATGAGGAATGTAACATTTCCAGTCACTCTGAAATCTGCACCAAGTACTGAAAACAATGTAGTAAAGCATCCTCAGATGGTGCAATAAATCCTTCCAGGTTGGATGAATAGGAGAGAACACTAAAGCCTAATTGCAGTCTTGTATTAGGCCTGGTTCTCACCTATGCATTTTTTTGTGAATTTTCAGTTTTGCAGAAACAAACAACAGTCCATTTAACATGGTTTTCTATGAATGTAGTTTACATCTGTGCATTTTATGGAAAGGGGAAGGGTTTTTTTCCCTGGTTTTTGGTTCCATAGACTTCAATGGTTTAAAGATGTGGATGGAAAAATGCAAAATGCAAAATGCACCTGCATAGGTGTGAATCAGGCCTTACATTTTAGTTTAAAAGTGAACCCACAATCACCTAAAATGTACTTAGTTGAAAAACTTTTCTATCCCCTATTCTAAAGTAATACTTCCAATCCATTGCATTTATATACAGAATTAATAAAATATTAAGGACAGTATTACGTAATCGTAAAGGTTGCATTTGAACATGTAAAAGCTCACTTTTGCATTGTGTCAAATGGACTTTATGATAAAGCACTGTATATATTTTATATATAGCATACAGAATATATTATTATATATAATGAGATCCAAGCAAAGCATCACACTGAAAATATAGGCTGATACTTGTTTTCAATTATCAATAGAAAATGAAGGCATTTTCTTTGATACTTGGAATTTCCTCAGGCCTCTACACATACAGTCTATAATAAATGACTCAAATTAGGATTGTGTTGCGAAGATCCTTTGATTTTGCTCAAAAGAATTTTCAGTTTAAAGGGGTTGTAAAGGTTTGTTTTTTTATTTTCTAAATAGGTTCCTTTAAGCTAGTGCATTGTTGGTTCACTTACCTTTTCCTTCCATTTCCCTTCTAAATGTTTTTTTTTAATTTCTCACTTCCTGTTCCTCCTCAGTAAGCTTGCCCTATCATCCGAGCTGTTCTGGCTGGGGGTTAGTCAGCGTGCTTGCCCCCTCCCTTGGGACTACATCCCTGCGGGGAGACGATGTGAGTCTCCCTGCAGGGATATTGTCCCAATGAGGGGGTGAGCATGCTGACTAACCCGTAGCCAGAACGTCTTGGATAATGGGGCATGCTTTGCAAAGCATTGCAACCTTAATCAGTGGATCTTGGGTACAATGCACAGACTCCTGCAGACTATTCCCCTAGCCCCAGATCTGTACTCATGTATAGACCTTCAGTCATTGAGCTGGAGGAATGAATCAATAGACCAGAAGTGCAATGAAGTCCCCCTATTGAGAGCTATCAGTCCCTTTGCGGCGGTGGCCGATGGGACTTGTAGTCTTTCATGCACAGATTCATGGGAATGTATGACACAGATGTGCAGGTAGAGCCACACACAGTCGTGCCGAATTAAATAAAAAATAGAATGCTGGAAGGAGAAGAACAACACTATTCAGGTAAAGGGGGGGGGGGGGCAGTTTGAGGTTTGGGGGTTGAGTACCATGTTTCATGTTACACCTTAAATATGTGTGTACCGTGAAATGCTCTGAAAGGTGGAATTAGCGTTTAACCAAGGTCAGGGAAGTTGATGCATAGAATGACAGGAAAAGGGGGAAGGCAGTCTCTAGCCCCCCTTTTCCTCATGGGAAAGCGACGGATTTAATGGTTCCAGGTTTCCCCAGGGGAGCAGTTTGCTCCCTCAGGAAAATTGGCGGGCTTTTTTGCCCTGCAGTTGACCTCTCACTGCAGGGGAATTTGGCGGGCTCATTGCCCGACAGATGACCTTTAGATTCTGGGGTAGTAAGCCCGGGAAAACCCAGTTTGAACTGGTCAGAACCAACCTGGTTCTGGGCTATTTAAACAGGGTTCCGTTAGCTCGGGCTCAGAAGACTTAGGAGCTGTGGTGTTCCCCCCCCCCCTTTTTATAATTTTGTCGCTGTGTTTATTATGTGGTAGTGTCACCTTTGTTTTTAAAATAAAAATACAAAAATTTATTATTTATCAACAAAGGGGGACTAGCTATATATTTATATTATATTTATTATATATGTTATTATAATAATATTATTATTAGCTTATGCTATTGTCTTGGTGTAAAGCTGGGTAGTTTTATTGGCAGCCTGAGCCGTAGTGGCTAGGTTAGCTTTAAGGCTTATTTGAAGGCTTATTTATTTATGAAAATATGTGAAAATATTTATTTATTTACCATTTGAAACCAATATTAAACACTCGCGGCCTTTAACATCCAACAGTTGTCCGATGTCTCTTATTTCATTTTAAAGGATTAAGGGTATGTTCCGTCTGCTTTCCCATGCAGCTGAACCTAGTATCAGAAAGGCACGCATGCTCCCATGCAGAATATCTACACTAAAAACGTTATTGTGACTGACCGGATTACTTCAAGACAAATGAAAAATATCCTGAAAATCTGTCTAAAAATAATATATGGGGAAGTAAAGGAATACGCTTTCAACATAGTAAAGCTGTTTTTATAAATATACAGCATTATAGTGAAACAAGTTTTAGCTTGGTTAATAAGTCATTTGTGTTCGTTAGTATTAAAACAAATATTTCTGTCCTACTTTCTCTTACAAAAGTGCTATTATTTTGCAGGCATTAAAATCCCCTCTTCATGTCTTCACAAGTATGCAGTATTTGGCAGACAATGCTATTCTGCAGTGGCAGCCACCCTCTCTGGCACAGTCCTACATAAAGACTCAGCCTGACACTGAAAAAGAATTGCAGGAAGCCAACACCTAGTTCATGGCTAGAGAGGCATTCCTCCTTTGGGGTCCCAGAACGGTGGCAGGCCCCCTTATAAGTACAATGAGGTCATTATGCATGGAGCAATGAATTAATATACACACTGTAATGCATTGGGGGTTATTTACTAAAGAAAAATCCACTTTGCACTACAAGTGCAAAGTGCACTTGAAATTGCACTAAAAGTCGCAGTCGCTGTAGATCCGAGGGGGACATGCAAGGAGGATAAAAAACAGCATTTTGACTTGTACATGATTGAATGATAAAGTCAGCAGAGCTTCCCCTCATTTCAGATCTACCCCTCAGATTTACAGTGACTGCACTTCCAAGTGCACTTTCACCCCCAATGTGTTACTGGTAACCAATCACAAGGCCAGATTTTAGAAGTCAGAGTGAAATAGTAGGGATGTCAGTAATGTCAATTGGCAACTAGGAATATTTACAGTGGAACTAAACCCATTAAATGAAGTGTTTTCCAAATCAGTAACATTCAAGGCATGCCATGAATAACTGTCACTGTTGCTGGGGTTTTCAACTGAACTGTCAAGCTATCAAATGGCTGGTATTATAACTGATCACATGCGCAGCACCATGGTCCCGTATTCTCAACTGGTCATCTGGCCAGTAAGTCTGTTATTTTATAACTTCCTTTAACAGACCAAGCTGTCCAGCAAAAGTAATAGAGGGTTGAGAAAAAAACAATTTAGCACTGAGAGGGGTGCTTACACATGTCAGCTTTCATTTATGTATGTAAAACCTTTATCCCAAACTTTTGCAGTAACTATTTCTCGCTCCATAAGACGCACCTGACTTTAAGATCCACCTAGGTTTTAGAGGAGAAAAACAAGAAAAAAAATATTCTGATCCAAATGGTGTACTAAAATATGTGCCCATGAAATGCAGCCTGACCAGTGCCAATTAAATGCAACCTTACCAGCCCCATGAAATGCAGCTGGACCTGTGCCCATTGAATGCACCATTAAATGAAGCATGACCTGTGCCCATTGAATGCACCATTAAATGAAGCCTGACTTGTGCCCATTAAATGCACCATTAAATGCAGCCTGACCTGTGCCCATTGAATGCACCATTAAATGAAGCCTGACCTGTGCCCATTGAATGCACCATTAAATGAAGCCTGACCTGTGCCCATTGAATGCACCATTAAATGCAGCCTGACCTGTGCCCATTGAATGCACCATTAAATGAAGCCTGACCTGTGCCCATTGAATGCACCATTAAATGCAGCCTGACCTGTGCCCATTGAATGCACCATTAAATGAAGCCTGACCTGTGCCCATTGAATGCACCATTAAATGAAGCCTGACCTGTGCCCATTGAATGCACCATTAAATGCAGCCTGACCTTTACCTATTAAAAATGCAGCCTGACCTGTGCCCATTAAAAATACAGCCTGACCTGTGCCTGGCGACTGGCGAGGACGTCATGACATCCGTCTGTCTCTCAGATAGAAGACAGAGCAGCAGGAGCATACGGCCGCTGGGACTGCTCTGTATTCTGTGAGTGACAGGCTTAGCCAGGCGATTGGGAGACAGCCACCCGCTATTGTGACATGGTGGCGGCGGGGAGCGAGAGGCCTGGTCAGTATTCGCTTCATATGAAGCACCGACATTTCCCCCCATTTTCGGGGCAGGGAGTGCGTCTTATGGAATGACAAATACGGTAATTAAATAGTGTTAACTGGAGTTGGACTTTCATTTTTTTGTTAAGTCCATCTAAATCTGGTAGTGTATCTAACACTATCATCTCCCCAGACTGATAAGGCTTCTGTCCAAAGATATCTCCATTTCTCCTCCATCCAGAGTGAAGACACCCTATGGGCTATTTTACACAAACTTTGAATTCTAACGCAGCCTTTAAAGAGCATTAACCCTGCTATAATATTAATGAGCATTTTGGTTGCACAAACATCAAGCAATGCTCCGCAAATGCCATGTGAGATGTTTGTTTTTATTTTTTACAAGGCTAAGAGGGGAAATGATTGCTGTGCAACCGCACCCTTAATGTCCTGTTAACACCATAATGTGTTTACAGTCTGTTTATGGCGCCTTTTTTTTTGGCACATTTGAATAGAAGTGAATGGGGGCATTTGCAAAGTATCAATGTCTGCCGAACTTTGCAGGCAGCATTCGTTTTGATTCACATCAATACAAGGTAATACTAATGCTGGCTCGATTTTCCTCTTATGTGATCCCTGTCTGGCTGTCTCTGCTTCTTCTCTTCTCTGTGTGCCACCATAGGAAGCTGTTTCCTATAGTGGCCCACCTGCAGGCTTGATCCTGAGCCGGGCTTTGTGCGTCCATTGACATGCACAGCGTGGCTTGGGCCCGTCCCCCACGCACTTCCTTCAAGATTTGATTGACAGCAGCAGGAGCCACTGTACTCAGCCAAGTCTGTGAGAGAAGTGAGAGGGAAGCACAGCACCGAATCGATACAGGACTCAAGTATTTAGGGATGGGGGTGCAGATTTTGAAAGGCTTTTTACCTTAATGCAGTGGTCATCAACCCTGTCCGCAGGGCCCACTAACAGGCCAGGTTTTATGTATTACCTTGGGGAGATGCAGAGTAGAATACTGAAATGCAGCAAATGATATCACCTGTGATGTATTTCAGTTATCTTGCAAACCTGGCCTGTTAGTGTGCCCTGAGGACAGGGTTGATGACCCCTGCCTTAATGCATACCATGTATTGTAAGGTAAAATAAACGTTTGACTTTATAACCACTTTAACAATTTAGGTGTTCAGGAAGTAAGACATTACCCAACAATATTTTTCAATGTCTGTGTGAAAAAGACCTAAGGAATGTTACTGGCAGGATCACCAGATGAAAATAAAGAAAAAACAATAAAAAATAAAACAAATGCACTGATCTTAAAGTTTAACCTTTGTTGAGGAAACATTCCCCTCAGGGTGATCAATGTACATTACAAGGATTTTAATATATTTTTCTGCCGATGGCAACCTGTTTCTGCTCTGAAGAAAAAGCTGTCTGTGTCAATGTGCAGGGTGTATCTAAATGAGACTACCTTTTTTATTATTGATCAGCTGATGAACTTGCAGGGATCTAATGAGGAAATTGCAGGGTTGCAATCTCTTTAGAAGTGATTAACCCTTTGGGAGTAACTCACCAAAAATAAAAAATGTATTGCAGAGGATGCCTAAAATCTGACTTATATAGTAATGCATTAGTGAGCCAATCATATAAAATTACATTTCTGTGTATAGAACTCTTCCAGGTTGTCATATTACATTGAATTTTACAAAACAAAAAGTGTTGCATATTAAAGTGATACTAAACCTTCTTGTTTTTATTTAAAATAACAAACATGTCATACTTATGTACACTCTAATTACCCCTAAAATTTGGTCAGCACCGGTACTTAGAAGTAACCCGGCGCTACACTTACCTGCTCTGTGCAATAGTATTGCACAGAGCAGCTCAATCCTCCTCTTCTCGGGTCTTTCACTGGCGCTCTTGGCAGCAAGCAGCTTGCTATAGGGGCACGAATGTGTGTTCACTCCTGAACCAGGCCTGTGTTTAAGACACACAGAGCAAGGCTTGGCCATGCCCCCCGCTCCCTCCTCCCCTCCCACCACTGTCTCTAAGCCAATAAGGAGTGAGAGAGCTGAGAGAGCCTCGCTCTCGTGCACATCACTGGGTCAAGATCGGGCTCAGGTCGGTAAAAGGGGGGCTGGGAGGGGGGGAGGGATGAGCTGCACTCAGAAGGTTTTTTTTACCTTCATACATAGAATGCAAAAACCTGCCTTACAATCTTTAAAATGGAAAATACATTTTTAAAGGATAAGTTTACCATTTAACAAAAAATAATAAATACAATTTTTTGTTTTGGGCACCAGCATTTAGCAGATCACTGGTACCATACAGGACTCCTACAGTCATATTACTGCAGACACTCACTGACAGGATAGCTGAATGAACTACCACAGCGCTCAACAGCACCATGGTAGTTCATTGATAACTACAAGCCAACAGCCACAAAGGCCACCAGGACTTGTAGTTTCTTATTCTTAGAGTGCATGACTGTCACTGGGGAGGGGGGAGAGGGGGAATGGCTGCAGCTGCTGGAACTAAAATATGGTTGTAACATGTTCCAAAAGGTAAACTTATCCTTTAACCTCTTGGCACCGACGGCACACAAATATGCGGCCTCTCTGTGGGTGGACCTTGGCGCCAAGTGGCCGCATATATGCGTACCACATTGCAAACACAGCTGTGTTGAGTGTGTGCGCCCTGCTCGATCCCAGCACAGTTACTGGCGGTTAACAAAAAGCTCCAGATTGCTGCTTTCATTCGGGAGCTTTCTGATCATGTGACCACCAATCATGATGGCTACATGATCTTAAACCCCGCCCTGCTTTCCAAGAATCAGAAACTCCTTAAAGGGCCGGGAGGTGCTTTAATGAGGAAATAGCTATTTGTTTGTCTGTGTCCATGTCCAAAGTGAAAATGAATAGGAGTGACTTTATAATTTTCAGGGTTCTAATAAGGAAAGTTGCAGTTTCTGCATCCCTTTACATGTGATTTCCCTTTGAGGGTATCTCACAGAAAATTACACATTTGTTGCAGGAGATGCCCGAAATCTGACTTGTATCTTGGTGCAGACTTCTGGGAAAATCAGTAAGCCAATCACACAAGCAGGAAATAACATTTCTGTGGGCATTCCATACTCCATCTGTGTACAGAACACTACCAGGTAGCCATATTGCATTTCATTTTACAGAAAATGACAGAGCTGCAGGTTGAAAAGGAAATGTAATTTTCAATAACATTCAATTGCAATATGAATTATGTAGCAATTGTATATGCTATGTTTTTTTTTTATTTACTAATTTTCTTCCTTTCTTAAAAGTGGAGTTACCATTAAGGGCAACCAGTCATATGCTGTACTTAAAAAAAACTATATACATAAAAATAAGTTATTTTACCCATAGCTGTTAGGTGATACCTATAATTTTCTACAGACACTAGGAAAATGAAGCCCAGACCCCGACAAGTAGTTGTGAGGAAAAGCTCTGATTTTACATTACGTATGTCTAGGACAGCATGTTTCCTTACTTCAGTTTTCATAAACCTTCACCCTGCCAATAACTAAATGACATAAATATATAGGTATCAGAGAAGACTGGATGTACTTTTCACTTGCCTTTATTTATGTGTCTTATGCACCAAACTTTATGAAATGTATCATATAGATTCCAGTGACAGCTGTTGGTTTTCCATAAGACACAAGGCTAACCTTTGTTTAATACTTCTCTTCATACTATGGAAATAGTGGAGGTACAGTCCAGAGGTCACAACAGTTTATTTGAAACAATACAGCCATTTTGTAAGCTAGGTGAGGTAGACTTACACTATTGCTATAACTAACATTCTGACATTCCTACTATAATTTGTAAGGGCTTTTCACACTGGAAAAATAAAATCTATTTAAACATCATGAAAGGTTGAAGCTCCACCTGGACTGTATGTAGATATCTGCTGTGGAACTTGACCCTTTGTTGATGCTGTATTATTCTTCTGCATTGTGGACTAGGTTAAGCTGAATTAATTAATGCAGAAGGACAACAGCCATCTTTAAGAAGACCACTTTGCAATGCTCATCTATAGAATGTCTCCAGTGCACGGGGCAGCCATCTTTGATGAGTCAAAATAATAGTGATTGGCTGATGCAACAGAGCAAGGAGAAGTAGGAACTGCGGCCTGGTGAGAGGAAAGGAGAAGAAAGCTGGTATGTGGGAAAGAGACTGAGCTGCTGATCAATAGAATGGATCCCAGCCATAGCTGACCGCAATCAGGTGAGAATTCAGGTAAGCAAAGAAACTGAGAACTTTCTCCTTAGGAGGGGGAGATTTTAATGTCTAGTGGGATCAGACAGTACTAGAGAGCACTTCCACCACTTGTAAGGAAGGAAAAGAGACACTATCTCAGTAGGATTGAAAGTGAGAGATCATCAGCAACTACTACCACAGCCAGACTTGAACTGGACTTTTTCTAAATCAGAGCATGTGCTGGAGACCCTAAAGCAGCTACCCTGGTACTGGTAAGAGACTACTTACATCATACAAGTTAATCTTTTGTCTGCTGGGAACTGGAGCAAACTGACTTAGTTGGGAACCTGGTTGGCTCCTGGAGGAGGCTTTCAGACTTTGGTGGAGTTGAGCAGCTGCATCGGTAGCTTCCCACTCCTCTGCAATTAAACCGATCAGATCACTTGACTTAATGACTTCTCAACAGAGACAGCCTTATGCCCCGTACACACGATCAGAGTTTCCATCGGAAGAAACTCAAACGGGTTTTTCTGACGAAATTCCGTTCAAGCTGTCTTGCATACACACACCAAATTCCGACCGTCAAAAACGCGGTGATGTACAACACTACAACGAGCATAGAAAATGAAATTCATTGCTTCCGAGGATGCGTTAAATTATTTACGAGCATGCATGTTTTTTTCTCCTTTGGAGTTCCATACAGACGAACGGAATTTACGATAGAAATGTTTTCCGTCGGAAAAAATGTTCTCTTTCTAAGTCCGTCGGAATTTCCGAGGGAAAAGTCAGATGGGGCATACACATGGTCGGAATATCCAATGAAAAAAATTCTGTTTGACTTTTTCCATTGGAAATTCCGATCGTGTGTACGAGGCATTAGGGGTTGACAATTTGTTGTATTTGTATTCTTTTTTTTTCCCTTTATCCAGCCAGGTTATCCAGCCAGTAACACACATCTTGTGTTAAGGTATCTTCAGTCCACTGAAGGAGCAGGGCGGGGACAAGGGGTGGGCAGGAGGGAAGGCTGCCCTGGGCACTGTGGTATCATGTGAGGTGGGGGGGCACCACAAGGAGATTGGGGAGGGGGATGTATGTTGGGAGGGGGAATTCGGGTGGCAGCAGGGGGTAAGAGTTGCTCTGGGAGAGGAGTGCTAGGAGTGGTGATTTAGAGGGATTTGTGTTGGGAAGAGGGATGGGGGGGGGGGGATTTTTGCTAGGAGGGGGGTTTGTGCTAGAATGGGGAAAGTGGAATTTGTCCAGGGAGGGGGGATCTGGAGTTTGGAGAGAGGACTTGTGCTTGAAGGGGAAATTTGAGGGAATAAAGGGAAAAAATAAAAAATAAAACAAATGTAGCTTCCCCACCTAAGAACTGGTGAGCTGTATTTAGAGCCGGTTCACACTGGGGCGACTCGTCAGGCGACTCAGCCGCCTGACAAGTCGCGTCCCATTCTACAGTATTCACCAGAACCATTCTAATAGGAGTGACCGACTTAGAAAAAGGTTCTTGTACGACTTCAGGGGAGACTCAGGGCGATTTGCATTGACTTCTATACAGAAGTCATTTTGCTAATCACCTCTGAAGTCGTCTTCAGGACGACTTGCCGAGTCGCCCCCCCAAAGTCGTGCCGCCCCAGTGTGAACCAGCTCTGTTTGTTTTTTGGGTTTAATACCACTTTAAACGAGAACCTGTGATTTCTTTTTTTTTTTTTTGAGTGCTGTAACTCTTTAGTGAGATGAACAAAAAATTCCATCAAAATATGGTTGTAATACATTTCCTTATGTGCAGGAAAACTATTCACAATGGAAAAGTGAGAAAGGAAGAACAACAAGAAACAATAAAAACTGACCTGACTCCCAAAGCAACTGAACAGAGTACATTGTTATTTCTCATGAAACTCTTTTCATTGTCGGAAGATGTCGGTGGCGTATATTGTTCAAGAAACTCATTCCAATAGGAAGGTAAACTTTATTTAGTACATATGAGTGGATGATGAAGTGTCACTTGGTGAACTTCAACTAGGTTCAGGGCTGGTCTTTGTGTTAAAGGACACAGTCCTGAAAAGTACTTGGTTATTCCTCTGCAAATAGTACATTTATGTTGATGCTGGTGCATTAAACGAAAAATTTGTAATTAACCACTTGCCGACCAGCGCACACACATATACGTCGGCAGAATGGCACAGGCGGGCAAATGGGTGTACAGGTACGTCCCTTGAAATTGGCCGCCAAGTGGGCCAGCAGGTAACGCAAACTCAATGTTCGCCAGCGGCTCGCGATTGTGAGACTGAGAGGCAGAACGGGGAGATGTAAACAAGGCTTTTCCCTGTTCTGCCTAGTGACGTGACAGGGATCTACTGCTCCCTGTCATCGGGAGCAGTGATCACTGTCATGTCAGTGGTAGCCCATCCCCCCCACCGTTAGAATCACTCCCTAGGACACACTTAACCCCTTGATCACCCCCCAGTGTTTAACCCCCTTCCCTGCTAGTGTCATTTACACAGTAATCAGTGCACTTTTATCGCACTGTTCGCTGTATAAATGACAATGTTCCCAAAATAGTGTCAAAAGTGTCCGATGTGTCTGCCATAATGTCGCAGTCATGATAAAAATCACAGATTGCCGCCATTACTAGCAAAAAATAAATATTTATAAAAATGCAATAAATCTATCCCCTATTTTGTAGACGCTATAACTTTTGCACAAACCAATCAATATTTGCTTATTGCTATTTTTTTACCAAAAATATGTAGAAGAATATATATTGGCCTGAGGACATTTTTTTTTTATATATATATATATATTTTTGGGGGATATTTATTATAGCAAAAAGTAAAATATATATATAGTTTTTAAATTGTGACTTTTCTTTTGTTTATAGCGCAAAAAAAAATCGCAGAGGTGATGAAATACCACCAAAAGAAAGCTCTATTTGTGGGTAAAAAAGGACATCAATTTTGTTTGGGTGCAACGTCGCACAACCGCGCAATTATCAGTTAATGCAACGCAGTGCCGAATTGCAAAAAGTGCTCTGGTCAGGAAGGGGGTAAATTCTTCTGGGGCTGAAGTGGTTAAACATACACTTCAGTCAGATTCTAAAATACGTACTGGGTCACCCAATCGATTGGTAATCAGTAATCAGGTTTTCTAGGAACACTAAAGCCTCGTACACACGCTCGGTTTTCTCGGCAAGAACCAGCAAGAAAACTGCTGGCAGAGCTTTCTTGCCGAGGAAACCGAGCGTGTGTACGAGGCTTTGAGGTTTCTCGTCGGGAAATCTGGCCATAATCTCGACGAGAAACCCGAGAGTGTGTATACTTATCTGTCGCCTCGGAAACCTGTACATGCCCGAATTGACTTTGACGCATGCACGGTAGCTTCCACGGCATAGGTAGGGTGAAGCAAGATGGCGGCGACAGCATCGAATGTGACGAGCGCATGCTCATTGTACGCAATGACGTCACCGCGTTCTTGCCTTTTAAAAGAACCGCGTGTGTACACTGGGGCGGCAAGAGATTCTTGCCAAGAATCTCGTTGGGAAAAACTATGTTTTTTTCCTGACGAGATTCTGTCCCGTGAGTACAAGACCTTAATCCATAGCCTGTTGTGTACAAAGTGTTTTTAGAACAGTAGTCCCCCAACACACCGAAGACCAGATTTGTGGTGCGCTGAATCTCGCACCACATGGTCCCTACCACAGCTGGCTCTGGTAGCTCTCCGTTCCCATATGAATTCCCGCTATGCAGCCTGGATTCTAACAGGCCATGGTCGGTACCTGTCCGTTGCCTGGGGGTTGGGGACCGCTGTTTTAGAAGATTCCTGTTATCTCTAAGTACTTCCATGTTAGTGTAAAGATATTGTTATACTGACCCTGTACTGGGTACTGCTGGAGTGAAGCAATAATGGATATATGCCTGAGATTTACATTTTATGTTACAGTGACCATGTCACTAACTAAAAACATCCCCAAAGAGGCTTACTGGAAAAATAAGATGGTGACTACTTACCTTTTTCTGCTGCCCACTTTGCAAGAAACCTTAGCTGAAATGTGTTGGAAAACCGACACTTCTGGGAGTGTCAATCTCCCCAGGCAGCCGAAACACCCGCTGATTCCTCCTTCCACCTTTTACGTCACTACTGTATTCAGCTGGAAAGGTATTCGCAATATTTTTTTTTTCCAGGTATGTAAGTTTGAGGATATTTTTAGGTAATAACAGGGTCACTTCAAAGAACTTCAGGCAACTATAAAAAGCAAATTATGGCAGGTGAATATTTTTCAGTGTAACTACTATAAAGTATTTATATATTTCTTAATACGAGTCCCCTTTTCTGTATTGCTACACTAAGGCCCCATACACACAACCAAGTTTCTCGGCAGAAATCAGCCAGAAACTCGGTCGGAGCTGAATTCTGCCGAGAACCCCGCGTGTGTACACTTTCGGCCGAGGAAGCCGACGAGTTCCTCGTCGAGCCAAATAGAAAACATGTTCTCTATTTCCTCGTTGTTCAATGAGGAAAGTTGGCTCGCCGAGATCCTCGGCGGCTTCACACAGAACTCGACGAGCAAAACGATGAGTTTTTCCCGTCGAGTTCCTCGGACGTGTGTACGGGGCCTGAGAGTAGGAAAGGGAAGACCAACATTAGGCTTTGATTTACTAAAGACAAAAAAGCTGTTTTCTTAGTAAAGGAATTTTCTTTTAGCATAGTGAGTGAAAGGAATCTCTGCTGATATCCATCAATCAAACGTATGCAACCATAAATACTGTTTTTTACATTTTCTTTGCATGTGATTGGATATTTTTTTTGCAAAGCAAAGTTTCACCCAATTTACTAAGCAAAGGGAAAATTACCTTACAAAGTGGACCTATTTTCCTTTAGTAATTCAACTCCTATCTCCTAAGAGTCAGTTGGGTACCCGTACATGTAATTTAATTGGGCAACCAATTATCTAGAGTTTCGTTTTAACTGACTGCCGCTATGCTATGTTTTATATGAGCTACCGGTATGTAGATATATTTGACATGTTGTTGAGATGCCTCCCACTTTCTCATGTGTTAAATGATGTTTGAAATATTAAAAGCAGCACAACATCAATAAAATATTATTATGGGTATATATTAGAATCTATGGAATTGTTCCTCTGCCTTTTTAGCCCATAGAAATATCTTCTGATGATCATCATTCTAACTCTAAATTATTCAAGGGTAAATGTCCTCTGTGAATGATAATGCGGGCAGTGTTTAACTTGAAGTCTGTGTGATGCGACATAAAAGCTAAATCAACCTTTTTATATTAAAAATGCAATAACTATCTTGAGAATTCGGCCACACTAACATAGCTAACTCGTCAGGATCACAAAACAGCATAATAATAATTCATTCAATGTACTGTGGTGTTGAGAAATATGATATACTATTTACAATGCTGGAACAAACCCTGCATGAAAACCACAAACCCACTAGCATACTAGCATCTTGAATTTTATGAGATGAAGCATGGGAACTGCCAATTAAGAAGTTAACCAATCAGAATAATGTATACACACCCATACAAATCACTGGTTTCCATCCTACCATAAGTTAGGCCAAGCCTTGTGTTACCAATGAAGCTCTAGGTATATGTTCAGCACCTATTGATGTGATACCTATGCCTGACACAGAAATGTCACACATGATCAGTCAGTCCTAAGGTTGTCTATGGTGGTTACATGCTAGACTTTAATTGGGCAAAAAACAATGTTAAAGTTTAGCAACCCATATGGAATCACCTTTTAATGAACTGATTATTTTAAACTCATAATAATGCATACTGTATTTATTGGGGTATTATTGGGGTATAACACTTTTTTAACCTGAAAATAGAGGGTAAACTGTGCCTGCGTGTTATACGCAGGGGGCCGTGGAACGTTTTTTTCCTGAAACTTCCCTCTTAAAGTTAGGGTGCGTGTTATATGCCTGTACGTGTTATACGCCGATAAATACAGTAATTATGATGGTATATGGCCTATTACTGTTCATAATATCTTATTCCTGGGAACTATTTCCTTTGTCATCCCTCTTAAAATGCCCAATATAAATATAATCAAATGCCAATTCAAACTTCGCATTCATGGGGATTGATTTACTAAAACTGAAGAGTGCAAAATCTGGTGCAGCTGTGCATGGTAGCCAATCAGCTTCTTACTTAAGCTTGCTCAATTAAGCTTTGATAAAAGAACCTGGAAGCCGATTGGTCTGTATGCAGAGCTGCACTGTCTTTAATAACAATGGACTGATCTGGCATCTGTTACAAGGTACAACTAACAATACCTCTTATTTGCTTCAAAAATATGTACTAGACCTGCCTGATCTTAAAAACCTCTTCTTTGCATCTGAACTTGATAGAGATTTGTCTCTAATGTATGCAAAATTAAAGGATCACACTCTTTTCTTTTGGGGAATAAGCAAAAAAAAAAAATGTTTGAACATCCTGCAAAACCTCAGACTTTGCTTGAACCAAGCATTTTTTTTTCTTGTTACTTATCCCCTCAACTAGCCATTTATGGCTAACCATGCTATGAGCATTCACAAGGAATTCTAAGTGTGCAGCCTAATTATCGTAATACTGTAATTTAGTACATCTACATTATTAAAAGCTAGTAAATGAATTAGTAATTGTATAAAAAAGGCCAGCTTATAATTTTGTTAAAGCTCAGCAGTATTATTTCAATTTGTGTCTGCATACTGTGAAACAACTCGCATTAGTCAAATTTTCTCCGTGTGGAAAAGGGAGAGGCAACACAGGATTCTTCAAAAATGCACTTTGAAGGTTTGCAGTGTAGAACAGCTTTTCCAGCACAACTCTGGGATTTTAACTTTCTGTGGAAGCTCTGCTTACAATTCTCCTATTCACAGAGCCCTGAGGTTAGGCTAGATGTGCATTTTACGGAACAGAAGTGACCTCACCATGTGGGTATGAACACACCTGTGCAAAACAAATGCCATTTCCTAAACTCCCTTTTTCGACTGCACATCAGCAAGCATAGGAGTGCCAAACAGAGCTCATGAAGAACAAATCCTTTGGTAGGGAAGCCAAGTTACATTCCATTCTCTACTCCCCCCAAGCAAACATTTTATTACATAAACATATTTTTAAGGAGTTAACATCCCCATGTCAAGGCTATCAGCTCAAAATGGGTTGCACAGGGTAGTGCCATTTAGAATTCCTCTATCTCACGTTTCTAGTTTGACAGTCTGTAAATCATCTCATCACATGACCCACTGTACTTTTTAACATGTGGCAGGTACACATGTAATAAATACAGACCCTTAACGTTTTACAAAGTACATTACTATTTGAGCCTACTGCCTGAGCTAGAAGAAAGAGACCACTCTGAGCACTCCTACCTCTTCATCTATGTATTTGCCACCAGACATGCTGTCCTTCAGTTGCCAGGAGCTCTGAATGAGATTTGAGGGAGGTATGATTTAAGGGATCTGAGGGAGGAAGATACAGCATTGTGTAAAGGAACAGCTAGGAAAGGAGGGGAAGGAGGTGGCTGCGAGCATGATTGTTGCTGGCCCACTTCCAATGTTTGTTCTGCTTGGTTTTGGCATTGATGACAGCCCCGTTGAGCTCAGACACATCCCCAGGGCTCGAAAAACATCAGAACAAAATAAGGTGATCCACAAAACTTTTCCTCCAACGTAAAACTTTGCTTTACCTGTACATTACTATGCTCTTGTTAGTATTGGATTGCTTAAGCAGAATAGATGCCATTGTGCATTTTCCGCACATTTGCACTAAGCATATACGATTTATTTGAATAAAGCAGGGTATTGAGCAGTTAGAGGATTACTGAATGTGGTATAAGATCATGGGTTATAAAGAGGACAGTTTTTACTAAAGGATAAGAAGAACGGGTGAGGTGAGACACAAAATACGACTTCAAACACTTTCTCTGACTCAAGAGACAACACATAGGATTAAGTAACAAATGGACCTGACAAATTAGAATTATTTTCTTCGTTACAAGCTTGTCTACTAACATAACTGATGGCATCAGTAAGTTTGAATGTATGAAGTATCTAAGATTCACGGAGCTGGAGTGTTAAGTATGGTATTTATATTTTTTCATTTTGAGCTGAGCAGTTACATTTTTCCATCATTTAAAAATCGGTCCTCCGGGTCACAGGAACTAGTGTCCTCATTGAAAGATTTGGAAGATTTCCCCTATATTACTTTTCTGAAGACAACCCAAAATGTAGGATTTTCTTTAACAGTTTTTTAAATGATAATGGTGAACAGGACAAATAGAGAGGTTGAATCTCCTAATGGGGGCACAGATAGCAATACAATCCCACTAGGTTTTCTAATCCATCCCCATTTTTTGCAAAACGAAAAAAAAAGAGAAAAAGGCAAGGAACTCAATTTAATAACTAGAAAACTTTTTATTTTTTATTTATTATTTATGAATGGGCAGGTCGTGTATTAAAGTGTTTGTTATAAAGGAAAAGCGATACTGTAGTGATATCAACGTCTCTGCACACCCCAAATATACATTAATTGCAAAAATTCTTTGTTTCTGTTTTGTTTTTTTTAGCAGCAAAGAGTCTAAACTTATTATAATATAGGAATAGATTTTTATTGAAAAAAGTTTCATAAAGAAGACATTTGTTTGTATGAAAACATGAGGTCTGAAAATTGGGTTAAAACATATACATCATAATACAGCCATGTAAGTACACATAGAAACAACATAACATGATATAACTATTTTTAATCATACTAAAGATCCCAACGCGTTTCAACCTTCTCTCCCGGTGCAATCAAATCTATATTATAAGCATGCCGTCCTCTCTGTTCTATAACGCAATGTGTCCCTGTGTCTGTACAATATAAAAATATTATACCGTATATTAGAGCGTTCCCAGCGATCACATGACTCCTGGATCTCTCTCGTCTGTCCTCGCCTCCTCCCCGGCTGACGTCAGTGGTAGTGCTCAGCCCCGCCCACTATAGCTGTCAGCCGGACAGAGGAGAGAGCCGAGGAGTCACGTGAGCGTCAGGAGCTGCTCTGATATACGGTATAATGGGCATTTTTTTATACAGCACAGGTACATGGACACATAGCGTTATATAATAGAGAGGATGGAATGATCATCATATAGTGGGTTAACAACCACTTTAATTTATACCATAGGATATTTGTTCTTGGTGTTAGTGTGTATGTGTGTGTTTTATTTTTTTCTCATTACATTTTGCCATCTGCAATTGCAGTTTTGACTTTTTACAGACTTGAAAAACAGTGTTTTCAGAGGAACTGTTATTATTCTTCTACATGAGTCAGACTTGATCTGAAAAAGTCAAAGACAGGACCAAGGGCCATAATGTGAATGTCTGCTTACCTATGCTAAGATTACCATTCCTTGAATCACCCTGCAAATGCTTCACTAACTCTTTGCCTCAATATTTATTTAAATTGAAATGTCTAAACGTTCTTTTGTAGTTTTGGATAGAGTGGGAATGGTTACGACCCCTTTACGTTTTTTTTTTGTCTGAGTCCTTTCAAGAAGATTTGTCTTAAAGGAGTTTACATTTTTTTTTTAAATAACAAACATGTTATACTGACCTCCACTATGCAGCTTGTTTTGCACAGAGTGGCCCCGAACAGCATTTTCTGGGGTCCCACTGTGGCTGTGTTGGCTCCTCCCCGCTTCTGGTAACCCCCCTGGGAAGTGCTCTGCCAAGGGGGTTACCTTGTGGGCACGCTCAGCATCCATAGGCGGCTACTACAGAACTCGGCCCCGCCCCCCGGCGGCCTCGTCATTGGATTTGATTGACAGCAGCGCGAGCCAATGGCTGCGCTGCTATCAATCTATCCAATGAAGAGCCAAAAAGAGCTGAGAAGACAGGGGAGAGGAAGAGCCTGTTCACGACGCGGGACTTCCAGGGCTCATGTTAGTAACGGGGGGGCCACAAATCTTAAGATGTTTTTTCACCTTAATGCATAGGATGCATTAAGGTGAAAAAACATGGATGCATTAAGGTGAAAAAACATGAACCTTTACAACCCCTTTAATGCCTCTGCCCCATAGATACTGCAGTAAGTAAGATCTGATCCCTCCAAAGCGAGATGATATGTCCTCTTGGCCACTTGCCACCAGAACAAGTTTCATCGTTGGAAGATTTCCCCTCCCCTACTATTTCTTTGACAAGTCAAAAATGTTGGATTTGCCAACACCTTCTTTCTCCTTACTTTTTAAAACTGGAAAAAGTTATACATACACTTTAAGAGCTCTGTATTTGCGAACTGCAGTATTTCTGATGCTTGACAAACATGATTAAAGTCTATTTTGTGTTAAACAAGAATTGCTTTGAGTGTTCTACAGTCCTCGTCTAATACAAGACAATTTTAAGTATTCAATAACGCATTCTTACTGATTATAGTTTAATTGGGGTAAATTAACTCTGTTTCTGGTCTGTTTAAGTCTCCAGCTAGAAAGGGGTTAGGGAACATTCACAGAAATACTTACATTATTTTAAATCCGCACAAATGAAAGGCATGGAAAATGTAAGAAATCATGGCAACTGATGGTAAGCATTCCCGTAAACAGAGAAAAATATTTCCATGGGAACATATTCCAATATTCCATTCTTTTTCTGGGATGGTAACAATGTTTAATCTAGACAGCATATAGCTTTTAGCCTGCAAGTAAATGTATACTATTTAATGGTATATAACATAGAGAGGTCTCACTCTGTGTCATGCCAGGATAGCTTTTAATGCTTCTCGAGACATGGATATATAACACAGCAGAGTAGGTTTAAAACCATTTACATCGATGAATAAATAAACTGGCAACATGGTTATTTTAACAGAGCGTGTGAAATAATAAAACATAGTCTATATTATGAAGGGAGAGATCTGATCCGGTTAAATCTTGGCAGATCCTCAGCAATTGGTTATTTCTTTTTAGAACTGCTTGATAGGGAATCCTAAAAATAGCCGCTATTTAACTACAGATGTTCGAATTGATTTTTACCAAATAAGGCTGAGGGATAAAAGGTCATAAAAGACATGAGATTTATTATCCCAATACTCCTTGTAAAGCTTAACATAGCTGCAACATAATAATGATCTGCTAAGGATGTCGATATACTGAAGAGCTTTTCCCTGAATTAAGGTAGCGCCATTGTGAGGCCTCGTACACACGACCGAGAAACTCGACAGAATCCATCAAGAAACTTAGTGGGAGAGCTTTTTTGCCGAGGAAACCGGTCGTGTGTACGTTTTTCATCGAGGAACTCGACGAGGGAAAAAGAGAACAAGTTCTCTTTTTCCTCAACGGGAGTCTCAATTTCCTCGTCGAGTTCCTCGTCGGGCTGGTTTTTGCGAGAAACACGATGGTGTGTATGCTAAGAAACCCGCGCATGCTCAGAATAAAGTATGAGACGGGAGTAAAAGTAGCATTTGTAATGGAGATAACACATTTTTCACGCTGTAACAGACTGAAAAGTGCAAATCGTCTCCGACCAAACTTTTACTTAACACGCAGTAACATGAGATTAGCAAAAGCAGCCCCAAAGGCTGTGCCAGTGGAATCGAACTTCCCCTGCCATTGTATGTGTTGTACGTCACCGCGTTTGAGAACGAGGAGATTTTGTCTTGAGAGTGTGTACGCAAAGCAAGCTTGTCGAGTTCCTCCACAAGACTGACAGGGAACTCGTCGAGGAAAACGATGTGTCTTTTCCGACGAGTTTCTCGGTCGTGTGTACGAGGCCTTAGACAGAAAGACATTTACAAAATACAAGAACTTTTCCTTTTTGTACTGTTCTGGATGTCTCAATGGCCTCAAGCCATCCAGAAGATAGTTCAAAATGATCTAGGCCACATCTAGGTTTTAGATGTCATAGCTAATTTGAATTTTCACTCTTATTGTAAAATTGCTGCTTTGTTTTATTGTTCTGGAAATTGCATCTGGAGAAGTGAGACTCCTTGGCTGAAAAGGCAGAGCTTGAAGCAACAATAAATCATGCCACTGAAGTCTTAGAGAGATAAAAGAAGCTGATGTATGTTACAATTTATCAGCATTTGCCAGAATCTGAAACCACAGATTTGGACTCCTTGCAACTTTAAGGAACCCACCCAAAGTAAGGAATTTACTGTTGGTGAGAGGTTATTATGTCTCTGAACTTTCCCGGGTGACCTTCTCTTGCTGTTCATATTTTTTGTGCCTTTTGGATCTAACTTTATATGTTAGAACTTAGTGCAATAAGCTGAGCATTATACCTCGTACACACGACCAGTTTTCCCGTCGGGAAACTGCCGTGACAGCTTTTGGCCGGGAAAACTGTCCGTGTGTATGCTCCATGGAATTTTACCCGACAGGAAAACCGCCGGGTATTCCCGGCGGGAAAAATGAGAACATGTTCTCTTTTTTCCTGCCACGATTCCCGTCAGTCTTTTTTCCGGAGCAAAAGCTTGGCCGTGTGGAGCAAACACACGCCCGGGTTTCCCGGCCAAAGCTCTCATGGCAGTTTTCCTTCCCGGAAAACTGGACGTGTGTAGGGGGAAAAAGCTGCCGAGGTGGTTCTCGGCTTTCCCATTGGTAAAAAGTCCGCCGGGAAACACGATCGTGTGTACGAGGCATTCGAGTTTTGGTTGCAGAGGGTTATTTGCTCTAGGGATAATATCAATTATATAATTTTAGTGATATAGGGGTTTGTCTCAGAATTGAACAAAGATAACAAGATAAAAGTGAATAGCCCATTAAATGACAAAATAACAATACCAGCTTTTACTGCAGTATTCAGCTTCAGGGTAGAAATTGCCGTCTCAGTAGTTTTTCCTTGTGCTAAATATCCTCAGCCTTATAGGCAACCTCATTCACCCCACTTCTTCTAAGCCCAGATCATCCTGCTCCAGCCTGTGACTAGACAGTGAAAAGAGAAGCAGCACACTGATGAGTTTATTCCTTTTGTCACTGCTTTTTCCCCACTATCATCACCCTACTTGTGAGAACATGAACTGATTTGCTCATTAAACGGCTTCTTCCTCTCACAATCCAGGCCTGCTGTACAGCAACTGCAGGAAGCTGATATCAGTTCAAATTTAGCTACTTACAGTGCCTGTATGTAATACTTTTAAAGATGTATTAACAATTGTAGAGATTCATTTATGCTCGAAATTTATATCTGCCTAGAATTCAAGTTGTTTAATAATTGTTTTGGTGTGATAACCTGGTGTTTGGGTATACATTTTGTTGGTGCCATTAAAGGGGTTGTAAAGGTTTGTTTTTTATTTTCTAAATAGGTTCCTTTAAGCTAGTGCATTGTTGGTTCACTTACCTTTTCCTTCGATTTCCCTTCTAAATGTTTTTCTTTGTCTGAATTTTTCACTTCCTGTTTCTCCTCAGTAAGCTTGCCTCCATCATCCATGGGGGTTAGTCAGCCAGAAAAGCTTACTGAGGAGGAACAGGAAGTGAGAAATTCAGACAAAGAAAAAAAAAACATTTAGAAGGGAAATCAAAGGAAAAGGTTAATGAACCAACAATGTACTAGCTTAAAAGGAACCTATTTAGAAAATAAAAAACACACCTTTACAACCCCTTTAAGTCTCACAAATACTGTGCCCAACACATTTACAACAGAAAATAACCTGCTATCCTGTTCTGTTTTTTTTTGCTGCCTGTGGTCCATTGGGAAAATTTCACCACACTTCTTGTCCAGTTATAATGTTTTCACTCTGAGGCCTCGTACACACGACCGTTTTCCTCGACAGAATCCATCAAGAAACTTGGTGGCAGAGCTTTTTTGCCGAGGAAAATGGTCGTGTGTATGTTTTTCATCGAGAAAACTGTCCAGAAACTCGACCAGAAAAAAAGAGAACACGGGAGTCTCAATTTCCTCGTCATGTTCCTCGTCGGGCTGGTTTTCGACGAGAAACACGTTCGTGTGTGTGCTTAGAAACCCGCACATGCTCAGAAGGGTGGCGCCAGTGGAATAGAACTTCCCCTTTATAGTGCCGGCGTACGTGTTTTACGGCACCACTTTGAGAACGACAAGATTTTGTCTTGACAGTGTGTACGCAAAGAAAGCTTGTCAAGTTTCTCGACAAGCCTAACAAGGAACTCGTCAAGGAGTTCCTCGGTCGTGTGTACAAGGCCTCACAGAAAGTAAGGGGAAATTTTCAACAAGGCAAACTGTTTGGCCTATCTGATCTCGAAAACGATATTGATAGATTTATCTGTACTTCTAGGTCTAGAATTTCTGATGGCTGATGGTCAGTTGCTGCTTAATCTCTCTGTGTACCCTTTGCCTACTGCTAAGGCATCTTTCTAGTAATTGTCTCCTCTCACTTTTATTCACATGTGTTTTGGAGTCCAAGCCCACACATGTACATCCTCCTCTCTGCTGATTAGTCAAGCCTACTTTAAGAGGGCTCTAGTTGCCACAGACTGGATGTCTGTTGTTGAATTTATTTGGACATGTTTGGACACTGCACCTTCACCTTTAATGCCTTGAGGACGTTGCACAGCCAGCAGTGATACTGTGAGAAACTAAATACCAAAAATGAGCAGAAGAAAACAAACAAAAAAAGTGGTGGTTTTTATTTTTTATTCTGTTCAAGCTATGCTTTCATTTCAACAAGACCTTAAAGGGATTGTAAAGGTACATTTTTTTTCCTAAATAGCTTCATTTACCTTAGCGCAGTGCTCCTTCACTTACCTTCTTCTTCGATTTTGCTTTTAAATGTGCTTATTTCTTCTGAGAAAGGAAGATATTTAGGAAAACATTTTTTTTCCTTTTACAACCCCTTTAAAGGGGTTGTAAAGGTATTTTTTTCCCCTAAATAGATTCCTTTACCTTAGTGCAGTCCTCCTTCACTTATCTCATCCTTTGATTTTGCTTTTAAATGTCCTTATTTCTTCTGAGAAACCCTCACTTCCTGTTCTTCTGTCTGTAACTCCACACAGTAATGCGAGGCTTTCTCCCTGGTGTGGAGTGTCGTGCTCGCCCCCTGCCTTGGACTACAGGAGAGTCAGGACACCCACTAACACACAGCTCCTTTCTCTATCTGCAACGTAGAGAGCGTCCTGACTCTCCCGTAGTCCAAAGGAGGGGGCGAGCACAACACTCCACACCAGGGAGAAAGCCTTGCATTACTGGGTGGAGTTACAGACAGAAGAACAGGAAGTGAGGATTTCTCAGGAGAAATAAGGACATTTAAAAGCAAAATCAAAGGATGAGATAAGTGAAGGAGGACTGCACTAAGGTAAAGGAAGCTATTTAGGAAAAAAAATTTGTACCTTTACAACCCCTTTAAAGGGGTTGTAAGAGGAAAAAAAAATGTTTTCCTAAATAGCTTCCTGTACCTTAGTGCAGTCCTCCTTCACTTACCTCATCCTTCGATTTTGCTTTTAAATGTCCTTATTTCTCCTGAGAAATTCTCACTTCCTGTTCTTCTGTCTGTAACTACACACCGTAATGGGAGGCTTTCTTCCTGGTGTGGAGAAAGCCTCTTGAGGAGGCGAGCAGAAGGTTCAGGACGCCCACTAACACACAGCTCCTTTCTCTATCTGCAAAGTAGAGTGTCCTGACTTGCCTGCTCGCCCCCTCAAGAGGCTTTCTCCACACCAGGGGGAAAGCCTCGCATTACAGTGTGTAGTTACAGACAGAAGAACAGGAAGTGAGGATTTCTCAGAAGTAATAAGGACATTTAAAAGCAAAATCGAAGGATGAGGTAAGTAAAGGAGAACTGCACTAAGGTAAAGGAAGCTATTTAGGGCAAAAAATAAATTCCCTTACAACCCCTTTAAAGATTTGAGGTCTTAACTTCTGGTGTGCTAATATGAGATGATCCACAGGTCATTGTATATTACCAGGATGTGTTATGTGGGGGAGGGGTGGATTTCTCACTTTTTATACTGTGGATCACCTCATATTATGATAAACATAACATAACATATGATAAACATGTCCAAGCTAGATATGTAAATAACCTGTCACTCAAAGCAAGGAGAGAGGAAAGGACTTTTAATTTAGACAGGTTTTATCTGGAAGTCTGTTAATTTTCACTGAACAATAAAAGAGGATTGCTCAGAGCTGGATTAACTATGTGTGGCAAGACTGGGCACAGATGATAGGAAATCTTATTCTCTACATTGTGACATAAAAAAAAAATTGGGGTTTACATCCACTTATCATTCAGCTTATTGACCCTTTTTTAGGTTGCTGACTCTGTTTATTGTGGCTTGCTTTCTAGCTCTGCTTTGTATCATACCATACTTACTTATCTAGTGTGGACGACTGGCTTGTACATGATTATGCTTCGCCTGACTCCTTTGATGCTACAGTTGCTTGTTTGGTACTGATCTGGCCAAATTGTTTTCTCCTTGCCCAGCCCATATTCGGAAGCTGACACATTGTTCACAATTCCTAATCTGGCACATAGTACCTAGGGGTATAGATCATCTTATGAAGTTCACTGAAAAGCTGATAAAATCGAAGAACTTTGTAGTAGTTGCTGTTGAGTTTAAACAATGGATTGGCCCTCACAGAAATAAGTAGAAGAAAAACTGCATGTTGTGCTTGACCTTTTTTACCCTTCTAGCCTTACAATTTGTGTAATCATTCTGTAAACCAGCTGCCAAGATGTGACATGTTTTGTGCATGATCTGTTTTCCTGACTCGGGCAGAATCAGTCCATGCTTGCTGTAGGTATTCTTTTCTATGAAACTATGAAAGGTTTGACAGACTGTAACAACGTGACATTGTCTGTTCCCCCCATATTGGTTACAGGTATTTACACAAATGTATTACATGAATTGTTTGCATCTGTTTCTATGGCACTACAAGGAAATGTTGAAAACAACTCCAGGCAACTATGTGACTACCTTCACCAGTTTTCATTTAGTCAATTAGAATAAATCTACCTTCATCGAGTTTCCACTTGCCAATTTAATGTGAACCTTTACACATAATTTAGGTAAAAAAAAAAAAGACCAGAAGGAAATAGATGCAGGCGACTATGAATGCCTTTTCGAGTGCCTTAGGGGTTTTATGCCCCGGGAATGCTTGAAACTATTATGCAAAATAGAGATTTCAATGTCCGTATGCTTGTGACTGCCCCCTCCTCGGTCCTGTGTCTCGTTACCAGTCCATAACTTAGAAAGGTGGCCCTATATTGGCAGAAGAACTGATCTTTACATCATACAGTAAAACCTTGGATTGCAAGCACAATTCGTTCCGGAAGCATGCTTGTAATCCAAAGCACTTGTATATCAAAGCAAAGTTTCCCATAAGAAATAATGGAAACTCAAATGATTCGTTCCACAATCATTTATTCATAAGTCCTTCAGTCTATAGTCCATATTAAAAGATTATAGCAATGTGATAGGTTGTGTAACCATAAAACGTCCATCCACAAATGGAAGCCTCCACAAGGGGATTAGAAGCAAAATCCAGCAGGAGATACAGAGTATACAAGAGAAGAGAGGCGCCTCTAAGTGTAGCAATATGGTTACATTTAATGAAGGTACAACATTTAGCAACTCACATGGTTGATGATTACAAGAAACACATCTAAGTATGCAGGCATCCGGGGTAAAACGATCCACATAGACCGTCCTCCTCACTGTCGGCTCTCACCGCAGTCAGTCTACAATAGTGACAGAGAAGACTACCCTGCAGTAGAGCGATCTGAAAGCGAGGCTTTAACCACTCGTGGAAGGGACGACATCAATGGTGAAGTGGAGGATGGTCTATGTGGACAGCGTTACCCCAGATGCCTCTATACTTCTATACTTAGATGTGCTCGTTTTAATCGTCAACCATGTGACCATATTGCTACACTTAGAGGCGCCTCACTTCTACTTTATACTCAGTTGTGACATGACGCTACTCTTATATCAAGGCATCGCTTGTATATCAAGTCAAAATGTAATAAACATTTTAGCTCGTCTTGCAAAATGCTCTCAAACCAAGGTTTTACTGTATATTAAAGCCGTTTTGTATATAAAGCAATCTGTGTTTCAGGGATTTTGGGGCAATTTGGCAGCCATGGAAAGGCTTGTACAATTACCTGTAGGTGCCTACAGTTATTTGCTGCTGGCAGTTTATGCACCTCAATGTGGGTATTGGTACACCATAAATCTGAGATCAGAAATGTAACAAATAAAGTACCTGTTCTATTAATGGATGGGCAAGAGGAGGAGATCCTTAACTAGGCATACTGAAAAAAAGTGTGGAAATCAACAGTGTGGTGACATTCCCTAGTAGGTGCAGATGTGGAGAAGAATAGTTTCACAGTCTGCAGAATTGTAGGCTTACCTTTCCTATTTTATGCAGCCCAAGGGTAGAATCACCAAAACATGTGCATTGCAGATTTTTTTCAAAATAAAATGGATTCCATATACTGTATATGATCTAACTGTATATTAAAGGGTGTGTAAAGGATTTTTTTTCCTATCTTAATAGCTTCCTTTACCTTAATGCAGTGCTGTTTTCATGTCCTAATTGTTCGTTTTTGCTCTCAAGTTGCTGTAATTCTTCTCTGATTTTCCTGATTGTCTGTTTCCTGATAACCACAGTGCTGGGAGCTTTCTCTCTGTGGTCACTAATCAAGGAGGTGTGATTACTGTGTGTCTAAAACCCCTCAGCACCAATCAGTTTCGTTTTCCAAACCATCACTGCCCTGTATTGGCTCTGTACAGCAGAGAAGCAGGAAACAACATGCAAAAAATGAAACTAGAAGCTACAGGTGCATTATATGATTGATTTTTATCTATTTGTAATCGTTTTTAAAAGGAATCAGTTAACTATTATGTCTCTATACCCTGTAAATAGTCATTTAAGCAAAAAAAAAAATTTTTTTATTTACAACTCCTTTAAGCTGTTTGGCTGGAATTGCCCTTTAATCTTTCCACTGCTGTGGTTTAACCCCAATTTTGCAACTCCCATCTTCAGCTTTTATATTAAACCTTTATCTCATAAGGAGAAAAACTGCTTGCTGTAACTTCTTATAAAGTGTTAGTGGGCGTTCAGCTTTAATGTTAGTCAAATCCATCTAAATCTGCTAGTTTAAGGCTGACTATAGATTATGCAATTTTCCTTCCTTCATCCCAAGAAAATCAATCGCTTCCTCCATTAACACAGTCAGTGTTAATGGGGGGGAATACCTTTTGCTGCACTATTCTATTCATACAGCGCTATTCTATTCAGACAGCCACCGGCAGTGATCGCAGGAGAAAACTCAACAGGCTGAATTCACCGTCTCAGTTGTGTTGATTGCTCTCATTTAATGTGCAGTTACACTCGCTGTGACAGATTATACCTAAAATAGTCTCATCTGCAGGAATAAATGACAATGTATGAGCATCTTTAAGACTTTATATACAGATAGATGGACTTGCAACCATGCAGTGTGCAAGGATGTATATCCTGAACTGCTGATCGAAGCATAGCGGGCGTGTCTGCTCAGTTTATGCAGAGCAGATAGGGACAGACCCTGCTCTTCTCTATGGGCAGCTGGGTGTAAACGGATGCGATCTGCCCAAACGGAGTCCTCCTCCATTTTTTTTAGTGGACCTGATTGAACCCAGAGGTAGACAGGTGTAAAGTCCCTTCGCACCAGAGTGAAACTACAAATCCCATCATGCCGCTGCCACTAGGAGTCATACCTGTTCTTATCAGGGTCTTGCAATGTCTCATGGGAGTTGTAGTTTCACCACAGCTGGAAGGCCGAGGTTGCCTACCCCTGCTTTGCACCCACCAGTCCATAGGAATGCAGGGACCCTCCGATCAGGCCCGCTTGAAAACTGAATCGTGTGAATATGGCCCATAAAGTGACCACATCGGTCATAGTATGGTCAACTATGTTCCTGGTCTACCTATAATAAAAGTAAAGCTGGCCACGTTAGATTGTTATATCTTGTCTAGATTATATTATATACTATATATGTATATGTGTATATATATGTATAGTTATATGTATAGTTATTTTTATGCTTGTGTATAATAGAATCAAAACAAGTAGATGGAGTTGTATAAACAATGATTTGGTGAGCTGAAACATTTTTCATTGGATTAAGTAGATTGTAAGCCTAGCCACACATCTTTAAAGCACTTTTTTTTCTCCCCCTCCTGGTCGTTCCACTTTTTTTTCTTTTTTTATTAGAGATCTTTTTAACCAGTTTATCATACATGCAGCCAAAAGAACATTTTACAATTAGATTGTTGCCAGCTTAACACATTACTGACAAATCGAAATATGGACAAAAATGTATAATTAAAATGCTCAAATGATATAAACAAAATACTTCAATAAATTTATTTAAAATGTACAAGCATTCAGTGCATTTAGTCATTATACAAGAAAATATGTTTTATTAATTAATTATTAAAGAAATAGTGTTCTTGCTTGACCAATCAAAGTATACATAGCAAGTAAGCGATTTCATCTTGCTAATGTCAAATTGTAGAAAGCGGTAGAACTATTGTCTCATACATTTGTAACTTCTGCTTCCTTTGTGTCCTTAAAGATATGTATACAGGAATGCGAACTTAAATAGATCTGTAAATAGCTTTATATATAATGCACATCCAGTGACAGCTAATTAAAATGTGATGTGTCACTATCCCAAAACTAAAGTTTTTTTTTAACAAAATAAGTGAAGGCCCTATTAATGGCCTTCTTCCAAAATGCTAGTAGTCTGGATTCAATGCTTTGGAGTCACTGACCCAAAGATAGCACGAAGCAAGTTATGTCAGAACATGTAGTCTGCATACTTATCTGGGTCAGTGCTCTAGAATGCAGTCTGTTCCATTCATTACTGGCAGAATATGGGACTGATCTGGGTGACAGACATCCCAATATTTATCTCCAACCAGTCAAATAACACTATTGGCCTACACACAAAATAATTAGTGTAGCCTTAATGTAGCCATATAAAATTACATTTTTTTTGGGGGGGGGGGGGCAATTTTCTAGAGACTTCAGGAATATTACATCAATGAAATAAATAATATAAGATGGGACGTCCACCTAGGTATAATTTTGGCTTTGGTAATGGCTCTTAACCATACGTGAGTTTCAAGTTTATATAACATAGCTCAGGGCAGCCTCTCAGCATAGGCTCAGTAGCTGTATAAAAACCTATTGTATTACAAACCTTCCAAAAGCCAAAGGCCAAACAGGGATTGTTTTATGTATATATTTTTTATTTTTGGGGCTATTAACAAAGGTTCTTTGAGCAACCTTTTTATCAACTCAGGCCTCGTACACACAACCGTTTTCCTCAACAGAATCCATCAAGAAACTTGGTGCCGAGGAAAACGTCCGTGTGTATGTTTTTCATCGAGAAAACAAGTTCTCTTTTTCCTCGCTGGGAGTCTCAATTTCCTCGTCGGGCTGGTTTTTGACAAGAAACACGTTCATGTGTATGCTTAGAAACCCGCGCATGCTCAGAATAAAGTATGAGACGGGAGCGCACCTTCGGTAAAAGGAGATAGCACATTTTTCACGCTGTAACAGACTGAAAAGCGCAAATCGTTTCTTACCAAACTTTTACTTAACACGCAGTAACATGAGATTAGCAAAAGCAGCCCCAAGGGTTGTGTCAGTGGAAGCGAACTTCCCCTGCCGTCGTATGTGTTGTACGTCACCGCGTTTGAGAACAACGAGATTTTGTCTTGACAGTGTGTACGCAAAGAAATCTTGTCAAGTTTCTCTAACAAGGAACTCGACGAGGAAAATGATGTTTCATTTACGGCGAGTTCCTCGGTCGCGTGTACGAGGCCTCAGTGTGATAAACTGCAAATTTCTACATCTGATAATGGTTCACAATTTGATGAAAGTTAAGGGGGTCAAGGTTCAAAGCCTTAAAAATATTCAGAACATGTATTTTTTGCATTTAATATACTAAAACTGAAAATTCCTTGAAAAGAAAATATTTAAAAAGGGCTAGTAATACTCTTCCCCAGCCATTAAGTGTACTGATGGCTCACAGATCCTGAAGGACTCTAGATTGTGTTATTTAATTCCAGATATTATGGTCACCAAATCAATCTTCTAAAACTCTGCGATAGAAAACCACTTGGGTGTAGTTCTGCTTTAGCTATCTACAATCAAATATCAATTAGCAAGCTCTTAAGAATTGTGCGGAGATCTGGTTTTCTGCTTTTCATAAAGCTCTTGTATATCACCTCACAGGCAGTAAATGTTCCCAACATCAGGAGGTAGTGAGACAGACTTGCACCTATATTTCTAGTGGGATCTGAACTAGAACTGGAATGTACACATAGAAGTGTTAGGGCCATATTTCATGAACAGTACATATTCAGCAGGCTAGTGAAGTACTAAGCAGTATTTTAATTGACATTTGGCATATTCATGATATCTGAATTGTACAGAAAAGCCTAACTGTTGTCTACTCGCACGCTAACAGATGAAAAACACCGCCCCATACTTGCATATAAAGGGGCTATGAGGCTGTCTGTAACACCCTTCCATATCGCTTGTACAGATGGTAACACCATTAGACAGGTCTTCACAAATGGCATAACGATCCTGAAAATAAAACAAAACAAGTTATTATTATTATTTTTTATTTTATTTTTAGGTACCGTATTTTCTGGCGTATAAGATGACTTTCTAACCCCTTAAAATCTTCTTAAAAGTCGGGGGTCGTCTTATACGCCGGTAACCTAACCTTACCTTATCCCAGAATCGCGGCCGTACGATTTTTCAAAAGCCGCGCCTCCAACGTCTTCTGTTCCGTGATAGGCGGAAACAATCAGCTTCCCAGGAGGCACTGTGTTCAGTGTCCGCCTATCACGGAGGCCCTCTCGTCCTGTGTTTGGTGTCCGCCTATCACGGAGGCCCTCTCGTCCTCGGACGAGAAAGCCTCTGTGATAGGCGAACACTGAACACAGTGCCTCCTGGGAAGCGGAATGTTCTGTCTATCACGAAACAGAAGACGTAGGAGGCGCGGCTTTTGAAAAAACGTACGGCCGCGATTCGCATGTCTTAGGATAAGGTAAGGGCAGTCTGGTCATGTAATGGGGCACGGTCTGGTCATGTAATGGGGCACGGTCTGGTCATGTAATGGGGCACGGTCTGGTCATGTAATGGGGCACGGTCTGGTCATGTAATGGGGCACGGTCTGGTCATGTAATGGGGCACAGTCTGGCATGTAATGGGGCACAGTCTGGCATGTAATGGGGCACAGTCTGGCATGTAATGGGGCACAGTCTGGCATGTAATGGGGCACAGTCTGGCATGTAATGGGGCACAGTCTGGCATGTAGTGGCATAGTCTGGCATGTAATGGTGGCACCGTGAGGCGAGGCATGACTAGTAGGAAGGGGGTAGTCTTATACGGTGAGTATATCCCAAAACCAACATTTTGGCTGGAAAATTAGGGGGTCGTCTTATACGCCCAGTCGTCTTATACGCCGGCAAATACGGTACTTATATAGCACTGTAAATTTATGCAGCACTTTACATATACATTTTAGCAAAGAAAAGGTATTACAACCCATGGATAAAGAGTGCTGCACACCCCTGATAGTACTTGAAAAAAAGAGAAAATTACCCCTAGGGGCTTTGAGTTGCAGCAAATTATAAAGAATATACAAGTTGGTAAAAAAAATCACACAATAAATAACAAATACAAATTAAACAGTACTGTGTACATGTACATTCACATCAGTCCCTACCCTCAAGGAGCTTAGAATCTAAGGTCCCTAACTCACATTCATATACTAGGGCCAATTTTGGACAGAAGCCAATTAACCTATCAGCATTTCTTTAGAGTGTGGGAGGAAACCGGAGTACCCGGAGAAAACCAATGCAGGCACAGGGAGAACATGCAAACTCCAGGCAGGTGGTGTCGTGGTTGGGATTCGAACCAACGACCCTTTTTTCTGCTTCAGGGTCTGGAAAAATATAAGCAAATATCTAAATAAATAAAAAAAAAATTGTATTTCTATACTATGGAGGTATCTGTATGTTTATTTTTTGTTCAGACTGCCAGCTGATCGAAAGCAAAAAATATATATTTTTGAAAGTAAATTCTTAGGGCAATTGGTATGAAAATTCTCAGAACATTTGAATGCCGTTTGATAGATTCCGTTTGCTTTTAACATTTGATTTTGGAATGAATGGACTTTTCCAAATGAAAACCACATGCACTGTTAAGCCGTGTACACACGATAGGAATTTCCGATGAAAAAAGTCAGACAGAATTTTTTGAATGGATATTCCGACTGTGTGTATGCCCCATCTGAGTTTTTCCTTCGGAAATTCTGAAAGACATAGAAAGGAAACATGTTCTCTTTTTTTCCAATGGAAAAAATTTCTATCGGAAATTCCGTTCGTCTGTAGGGAACTCAGACGGAGAAAAAAAAACATGCATGCTCAGAATCAAGTCGACACATGCTCGGAAGCATTGAACTTCATTTTTCTTGGCTCGTCGTAGTGTTGTACGTCACTGCGTTCTTGATGGTCGGAATTTGGTGTGACAGTGTGTATGCAAGACAGGTTGAACGGAATTCCGTCTGAAAAATCTATCAGCGTTTATTCCGCCGGAAAATTCAGATCGTGTGTACAAGGCATTAAAAATTGGTTTGAGACATTTTAGACATCAACTGACAAAGGGAGGGGTTTCCTCTCACTCCCTTTTGTGTCTCATGCCGCGTACACACCATCACTTTTTGTGATGAAAAAAAACGACGTTTTTAAAAACGTCAATTTAAATGACTGTGTGTGGGGGAAAACGTTGTTCTATGTCTTGTGAAAAACGACAAAAAAAAATTGAAGCATGCTTCAATTTTTTGTGTCCTTTTTCAAAACGTCGTTTTTTGTTTCACAAAAAAATCACTGTGTGTAGCAAAAACGATGTTTAAAACAACGTTTTTAAACCCGTGCATGCCCAGAAGCTAGTTATGAAGCGAGCTTCAATGGAAAAAAGTGCTGAACGTAACCTCGCTTTGCTAGAGCATTGTGAAAAAAAAATTTTTTTCATCACATAAAGTGATGGTGTGTACGCGGCATGAGACACAGGAAGTTAAAGAGGTCTCTTCACTGGGTTGAAGTAAGCCGCTTGCTATGGGGGCCGCGCCTCTTGCTCCCACCTCGCTGGCTGTGATTGACAGCAGTTGGGGCCAATGGGGAGGGAGAGACCTGAGAGAGCCGCTGCTCTTGTGCTCATCGTTGGATCAAGATTGGGCTCAGGTGAGAATATTGGGGGGTTGGGGGAGCGCTGCTCTTGTGCTCATCATTGTTGGATCAAGATTGGGCTCAGGCGAGTAAAAGGGGGGCTGGGGGAAGTTTTTTTTACCCTAATGCAGAGAATGCATTAAGTTAAAAAAAAAACTTAAGCTCTACAACCACTTTAACAAGAATGGTCTTCTAATCTTTCTAATTCATTATGCTTTGATATTTAAATCCTATCGAACAGATTCTTCAGTCTACATATAATTATATCATTAAAAGCCCTTTCACACTGAAAGCACGGGGCGTCGGCAGTAAAGCGCTGCTATTTTTAGTGGTGCTTTACCGTTGTTAAGAGACGCTTTTTCGGGTGCTAGCGGCCGAATAAAGGGTTAAAGGTTTTTTCGCCACTGGTGCTTTGGCATCGCTGCCCATTGATTTCAATGGGCAAGGGCACTTTAGGTGATAGGGGTCTTAAGGAAACCTTCCTGAAACTGTCATACGGATTCAGCGGCTCTGTAACTAAACTTGCCGTATATCTGTTTCTTGTCAGTGGCACAAACGGTTACATTTATTTGCTCAATATCATCCAGCAACTGTCATTTTTAGCCAAAGGCCAGAAATGGTCCACATATTTCTCTCAGTGGATTTTTCCTTTTACTTGGATTCCTTTTACAGAAATGTTTCCCTAAACCAAGGGTATAAATTAGAAATCTGTTTTATAACCAGACTTCTGTAGGTTCAAACATAGGTCAGCGATAAGAAATAAAGCAAGCTATGCTCACTAATCATTTGTTGGGACTCATACCAGTTTTTGCATTTATTTACAGTATGCATGTCAGGAGCAACAAAAGTTGCAGTTTACATCATATTGATGAATATATGTTCTATATTGCAATTCACATATCTCGTGATCCTGAAAATGTGTGCCCATCATTCAGTTATTTGCAGTTTCTTTTCATATATTAAAGAAGTCCTGTTTCAATGCATGCCGTTGTCGAGAAGTGTGGTTGGACAGCTTCCCCGGCCCCTGCTGCTGTCCGACCACGCCGTTCATGTGTATGTGTTCATAGGGGAATCCCACACAGATCTACGGTTACATTGGGTCTGAA
This sequence comes from Rana temporaria, assembly GCF_905171775.1. Classification (NCBI taxonomy): domain Eukaryota; kingdom Metazoa; phylum Chordata; class Amphibia; order Anura; family Ranidae; genus Rana; species Rana temporaria. Next base: position 167,141,694 of record NC_053491.1, read on the forward strand.
ACCACTAATTATATGCTACATGAGGTCGTCTGCTGGACCAAAGATAGAAAGCTACAGTGACGTTGGATCAAGCACCAAGCTCTGTAATTGTAAGCAGCAGGGGAGAGGATTAAAGGTTTATCGCTATGGCTATGCATTAAGGTAAAAGACCTTCTGTGTGCAGCAGCCCCTCTAATACTTACCTGAGCCCATCTCGATCCAGCGATGTTGCACGAGAGACTCCGCTGTCTGGGACTCCCCCTCCTCATTGGCCGAGGCAGCAGCGAAGCCCCATTGGCTCCCGCTGCTGTCAAGCAAAGTCAGTGAGTCATAGAAGAGAGAAAAGGGGCTGGCCAGGCTGCGGCTCCATATCTGAACGGACACAGGGATCTGTGACTCAGCTCGGGTGCCCCCATAGCATGCTGCTTGCTGTGGCAGCACCTGACAGGAGGGAGAGACCAGGAGAACCAAAGAGGGACCCAAGAAGAGGAGGATCTTGGCTACTCTGTGTAAATCCACTACTCAGAGAAGGTAAGTATAACATGTTTGTTATTTAAAAAAAAAAAAAAAAAAAAGAAAAAAAAGAACAAGACTTTAGTATCACTTTAGTTCAGTGTTTTTCAATTCCTGTCCTCAAGGCGCCCCAACAGGTCATGTTTTCAGGATTTCCCTAAGATGAAACAGCTGTGGAAATTACTAAGGCAGTGAAACTGATCAAATCACCTGTGCAAAATAATGGAAAGCCTGAAAACATAACATGTTGGGGCGCTTTGAGGACTGAAGTTGAGAAACACTGCTATAGTTAACTGTAGCAGCCAATCAGAAGCTAGTTTTTTTTTAAAGCCTTATGTTTCATATTTAATGTATGGAATAATAACATTGGCTGCGATGGACAACTGCAAAGTCTAAATAGAATCAGTAAAGACTGTATTAAAGTAGACCTAGCATCAGATCTATTTTTCTCTAAAAGTGGCTTTGAAAATGTCCTGTGTGCATGAGGCCTTACAAGTATTTATTACCTCTCATGCCTTGTACACACGATCGTTTTTCCCGGCGGTCAAAAGTCTGCCGGGAAAACTGAGGCGAAAACCGAGAACCTGCTCGTTTGCTTTTTCCCTGTACACACGGTTCCCCACAGTAAAACTGCCATGACAGCTTTGGTCGGGAAAACCGTGTGTATGCTCCACTGCAGTGTTTCCCATAGGAAAACTGCCGAGCAAAAAAACGCAGAGAATCGCGGCGGTAAAAAAGAGAACAAGTTTGCAGTTGTTGGGAAAACTGCTATGGAGCATACACACGGCCGGTTTTCCCGACCAAACGCAAACATGGCAGTTTTCCCGTCGGGAAAAGCGATCGTGTGTACGAGGCATCAAACTATTTCCCCTAACAAGCTGATTTTCCCTCCAAAACAACAGAGCCATCTTTGTCCAGGCTTTATCCAGGGACAGCATGCTTGCTCAGAGAGTCCTCTGAGGTGGACATACCATTTGCTTAGACTTTGCCTATGGCCTTTGCTACTTAGGGGGCCATTTATACTAGATATGGGTTGATGGTTGTTGGGACCCATCTCAATGTCACATAGACCTGGACATGGCTCTCTTCAAATTAGCTATCAATTGAAATGCAGTGGTAGAAGTGTCCAAAAAAAACAGGTTTGAATAAGGGGTCCTTTTGTTGCTCTTTCTGCCACTGGACACCACCATGGAAATCCTGCTGCTATGTAGTTCTTAGTTGTGTTAACAAATATTGGATACAAATCAGTTCCTGCTACAGCCTTTCAGATTGTGATTTGCTACAAAACTCTAATGTTGCAGTCTGATCATAATGAGACTGTGTAAATGCTTCCTCCTCCCTGCAGCAGACTGATGACACGCTCTGTAGGTCTTGTGCACACTGGACGTTATAAAAAAGCCAGTAGCGTTAGCTGTAGAATGAGTTTTGCAGCGTTTTTTGCAATAGCTTTTTTTCTGAGCATTTTTAGCTTCTTTTTTTTTATTTTTTTTTTTAAACAAAACTATACTCCCACAACAGCTTATACAGTAGATCAAAAACGCTGAATAGTTAAGCTTTAATTAGAGTTAGGCCTCGTACACACGATCAGTCCATCCGATGAGAACAGTCTGAAGGACCGTTGTCATAGGTTAACCGATGAAGCTGACTGATGGTCCGTCGCGCCTACACACCATCAGTTAAAGAACCGATTGTGTCAGAACGTGGTGACGTAAAACACAACGACGTGCTGAAAAAAATTAAGTTCAATGCTTCCAAGCATGCGTCGAGTTGATTCTGAGCATGCGCAGGTTTTTAACCGATGCTTTTGCATACCAACGATCGGTTTTGACCTATCGGTTAGGCGTCCATCGGTTATATTTTAAAGCAAGTTCCTATTTTTTTAACCGAAGGTTAAATAACCTATGGGGCCCCCACACGATCGTTTTTGACCGATGAAAACCGTCCTTCAGACCATTGTCCTCTGGCTATCCTATCGTGTGTACAAGGCCTTAGAGTGTTTTTACAAGTGTTGAAAAACTCCTCTTCAAACCCACAAATTCTGGATTTTTTTTCCAGCCAGAAAACACCCCAGCCAAACAATGCTGATAACAGCCTACTGCCTTGTACACACGATCGGGTTTCCCGGCGGACTTTTTACCGCCGGGAAACCAGAGAACCGGCTCAGCAGCTTTTTCCCCCTACACATGGCCGGTTTTCCTTGCAGGAAACCTGCCATGAGAGCTTTGGCCACTGCAGGCTTTCCCCATAGTGAAACTGCTGAGAAAAATACCCGCGGAATCCCGGCAGGAAAATAGAAGACATGTAAAAAAAGAGGAAAAAAATGCGCTAAACCAAACATAAAATAGACAACAAAGCAGCTAGCACTGAAACAAACAAAGTAAAGTAAAATGGTAGAACAATAATGCAGCGCTAGAAGACATGCTCTCATTTTTCCTGCCGGGATTCCCGGCGGTTTTCCTGCCATGGAGCATACACACGGCCAGTTTTCCCGGCCAAAAGCTGTCTTTGCAGTTTTCCTGCCAGGAAAACCCATCGTGTGTACGAGGCATATGTGTACATGTATAGCTGCAGAAAAAATGACTGAAGCCAAAAACAGCAGCTGTAAAAACGTTGAGTGTGCATGAGGCCTTAATGATATAGGTAGCCCCTGTTGTTTATTGTTGTAGGTCACCGAAAAGTCCTCTTTACGGAGTTCTCATACAACAAATGAAACTAGTCAGGTTTACTGCTGCATACTGTTGCTGTGCTAAAAATCAGAAAATACCTTTAGATTACTATTAATGCCGGTCAACGCTGGGGCGGCTTAAAAGTCACCCGACTCTAAAGCCACCCCGTACAGCGTGACATCAGCGAGGCTTGCAAGTGACTTCTGTAATATAAGTCGCTCTGAAGTCACCCTCAAAGGATACAGGAACCTTTTTCTAAGTCAGAGCGGCTTGAGTCGCTCCAAATAGAATGGTTCCATTGCACTGCATTGATCGCGACTTGTCAGGCTGACTAAGTCGCCTGACAGGCCGCCTCAGTGTGAACTGAGCCTTACTGTAATCCCTTTCATCCAGAGCACATACAGTCCGCCTTGCAGGGTCAGGAGGGCAGATGCCCAAGTCTGAGCTATGTATATTTTTCTCTTTTGCATCCCATTGGAACTTCCAAGACAGGTTTAAATCTGATTGGTAGCTTTAAGAGACCTCTTAGGCCCCATACACACGAGAGAATTTATTCGCGGATACGGTCCAGCGGACCGTTTCCACGGATAAATCCTCTCAAAGATTTCCGCTGATTTCGATGGGATGGAGTGTACACACCATCGCATTGAAATCCGCGCGGAAATCCTCTGGCGATGACGTGTCGCGCCGTCGCCGCGATTATGACGCGGCGACGGGCGCGACGCTGTCATATAAGGAATTCCACGCATGCGTCAAATCATTACGACGCGTGCGGGGAATCCCTTTGGACGAATGGATCCGGTAAGTCTGTACAGACGAGCGGATCCATCCGTTGGAATGGATTCCAGCAGATGGATTTGTTGTGCATCACAGCAAATATCCGATCTGCTGGAATCCATCCCAGAGGAGATTTCTCCGCGGAAACAGATCCGCTGGCGTGTACACACCATAGGATCTATCCGCAGAAACCCATTTGCTGGGATTTATCTGCGGATGGATTCTATCGTGTGTACGGGGCCTTAGAATTGAGGCTCTCTGAAAGTGACAGGTAACAAAAAAGATGCCCCAGCATCACTAGCAGGCGTGTTCCAGGATCATCAGATTATCAACACAGGAGAATGTTAACTAGTCATCAATAGATGAATAAAAAGCTGAAGGGTGCACTCCGTGTGTACTTTTTATTTTTATTTTTTGTAATCTGTGTCCCATTTGGGAGATTTCCATTCACTTCTTGTGCCATAGACCCAACAGAAGGAAATATTTCCAAATTGAGGAAAACCCTCTCAGACATTTTTTCCACTCGCTTAGACATTCTCGTTTTGGTGATAACCTATCATTTTGGATTTCCCTCACTTTCAGTCCTGGTGACAATGGTCAACAGGTCAAAAAGAAAGAGGTGAACCCCGGGGACACAGATAGCACTACAAAGCTGGTATTAGATACACCTTACTCTTTCATTTGGCTGGAGTATACCTTCAATGGTTTTCCGCCAGTGGTGTACCTTTCAAACTGGATTGAAAGTTCATCTTAATGTAGAACTTAATTCTTCAAACCTAAACATTGCTGGCAGGTAGGTTTTTATTGATGGGACAGTGTACTGTATGTTTCTTCTGTAATAAAAGCTGTTCTGCCTGCCAATAATGTATCTAATAAATGTACACTGAGCTGTGCTTGCACAGCATGTGGTAAATTCACAACATGCCTTTGTACGGGAATGAATTACTTCATGCATGCATGTGCAGGGCAGCAGAAACCACAGGGCCCCATACAGGCCAATGCTTCAGTTATGAATGAACACAGTGGGTGATCTGTACTGATCACTTATTGTGTTCATTCAGGAAAGTGAATATGACAAACTTACATAGCTCTTCCCCCACTCTCAATCTTAAAGAATCATATTGTGTGCTTGCAGCTGCCAGTGGGAAGGAAAGGAGGGAATACATCAGCTCTGCAGGGGCAGGTGGGCACACAGGGGGCCAGGGCAGCAGGGGTAAAGTATGGTGCACAGGTAGGGTGATCGGTTAGGCGGGGGCAATTATTAGAACCAACCCTTTCTATGGCTCTCCCTGCAGCAGCTGAAAGCCAACATGAGGTGGGGGAGAAGAAGCTAGCTTTCAGCTGCTGCAGAGAGAGCCATACAGGGGATTGGTTTGCAATAATTGCTCCGCTGTGGTACCAATCACCCTGCCTGCTCATATCCGATTCACCTAGGCCCCCCTGCTGACCCGGGCCCAGTACAGGAGGACTGGTGGCACCCCCTCATCTACAGCGCTGCCATGTGCATATGAGTTAAATCATCCTGGTCAAGCCAATCACGATGGACATATAGATAAAGAGGTCAGCAGCCATGGAATGATAAGGGAGATTGTGATCATCACACCACGAAAGTGAGATGCTTTGGCAGGCAAGTCTGCTATAATGTTTGAATGTGCTGTGTATGTTTGTACATTGTAACAAAACCCCTGAGCACTGACAATGGAGATTAGCTCCCCTTATGTACCCCTATCACTCTCCTTGTGGCATTGACATATAAAGCTGCAGAGCCCAAATGAGACCCTTAGTATTCTGTCCCATGACTACGTCTAATCTCAGGGTCCATGTACTCAAAGACTACTCCTCACTGGTCACAGAAGCTTTAATTGGCAAATGTCACAGCACAGGTTGACTTAAAGGGTCCCTGTCACTGCCTATGAACATAAGAGAAAACAAAAATAACCTTATTTTTTTCCTGTATTACTCCCATGAGACACCATGTTTGTAGCAGAGATAAACAAGTGCAGATATGTTTGAGATCCAGGCCGGGTGGTAACAAAGGCCTCCTCCACAGATACAGTGGAGGGGTGAGTGTAGCCACATAGGAACAGGAATTGTGTTATTTGCAAGATTACGTGTGAAAAGGCATGTAAGGACTGGTAAACTACAATATATTTAATATTTCCTTTTTGGGTTTAAATACGTTCTAACTTTAGTAAATCATGTATTACTCTGTAGTGGAAGCTCTATGCATTACATTTAGGCCTCTTTCACGTGGCTGGTTACCTGCAGCCACTGGATTCCAATGGCAAGAATCAGTAAATTCTGGCGGCTGGAGTGACCAGAGCATGCGATTAGCAGCTGCTATTGATGGTCTGACATCTGCCGTTTGCATGTAACCGCACAGAGAGTAGATAGCTCCAGTTAGAAACAGATGTCTGAGCCTGGACCCAGCTGACTGCATCTAGACTCGGACATCCATCCCTAACCGCAGTTATCTGCTCTGTGTGCGGCTACATGCAAACAACAGCGGCCGCTGTCAGCCTGCTATTAGTATAAATAGGCAGAGTGGCTGCTGCTAATCGCATGCCCGGGTCATTCCAGCTGCAAGAATCTACTTATTATTGCCACTGAAATCTGGTGGCCACAAGTAACCGGCCATGTGAATACGGCATTAAAGGTTCATGTAGACAAGTGGTCTCCAAATTGTGGCCCAGGGGCCAGATGTGGTCCTTTGCTTGCCTTCATCGGGCCCTTGAGGCCCTGTTCCTCCCACTGATACAAGGCACTATTCATTCTACGGACGCTAAGGATAGGTTACTATTCCTTCCAGACACCAACAATGGGGCACAATTTCTCCCATTGACATCAATGATGGGGCACCATTTACCCCACTGACATCAACCATAGGGCACTACTCCTTCCACTGACACCAACCATGAGACACCATTTCTCCCACTGACATCAACGATAGGGCACTACTCCTTCCACTGACACCAACCATGAGGCACCATTTCTCCCACTGACATCAACCATGGGGCACTACTCCTCCCAATGACACCAATGTAGCACCATTTCTCTTATTGACATCAATGATGGGACACTACTACTTCCACTGACACCAACAATGGGGCACTATTTGTCTTACGGACATCAACGATGGGGCACTACTACTTCCACTGACACCAACAATGGGGCACCATATCTCTCACTGACTACAGGCGCTTTCAGTTTTTTTGGTCCCACTGACCACTAAGCCTTCTACTCCCACTGGCCACAGTTCAGCCCACTAAAGTCTGACGGACAGTAAACTGGCCCTTTGTGTAGAGAGTTCGGAGACCCCTGATGTAGACTAATAGCCAGATTCAGAGAGAGTTACTCTGAATCTGCGCCGTCGTAAATTTAAGTGTATTCTCAAATTGAGATACACTTAAATCTAGATCTAAATCTAAGTCTCCTACGCCGTCGTATCTTAACTGCATATTTACGCTGGTCGCTAGGGGCGTGTACGCTGATTTACGCTTAGAATATGTAAATCAGCGAGATACGCCTATTCACGAACGTACGCTTGCCAGTCGCAGTAAAGATACGCCGTTTACGTAAGGCGTTTTCAGGCCTAAAGTTATTCCACCAAAAAGATGGCGCAGCCAATGTTACGTATGGACGTCGGAACCGCGTCGAATTTTGAAAATTTTACGTTGTTTGCGTAAGTCGTCCGTGAATGGGGTTGGACATAATTTACGTTCCCGTCGAAACCAATAAGTCTTTGCGGCGTAAGTTGGAGCATGCGCACTGGGATACGTCCACGGCCGGCGCATGCGCCGTTCGTTCAAAACGTCATTTACGTGGAGGTCATGGTTTATTTACATAAAACACGCCCACCTCTTCACAATTTGAATTAGGCGGGCTTATGCCAGCCCATTTACACTACGCCGCAACTTAGGACGCAAGTGCTTTGTGAATTCAGCACTTGCCTCTCTAACTTATGGCGGCGTAGCGTAAATGAGATACGCTACGCCTGCCTAACGTTAGGCAGGTCTTACTGAATCTGGCTATATTACTTGAATATATTCAATCAGGCTGTATAAATACATAAAACAACTTGCAATAAGTGTATTTCTGCACCTTCAATGGGATTAGATCACACAGGATTCCACTATGGCATGACTTTGATAGGCCGTGTGTGTGGGCACATCTGGGCACTGCTGATAAATTGTGAACCACACTTTCTATGATAAATACTTACATTTTGGATAAGAATATTTTTTTAAGCAGAGCTACAATTTAAAAGACAATTATATAAAGAAAAGAAAATAGCGGAATTACCAGATGTGCAGGCAGCTGAGGATGGCGAAGACCAGTCCTATGACAAAGGCCAGTGGGATGGCCAGGAGCGCGGTGAGCACCTTGTAGACGAGGTATTTACTGATTTCATAGAGTGCCGTGCTGCAGATCCACACCTTATCGAAGCTGTGAGTGGTTTCTGGCTCTGCGATCACATCCTCAAAGCCGAGCTGGAAAAACACAAAAACAGACGCCAATTATTATTAGCTGAACTGAGACTTAAAGAAGAACTCCGGACAACATGTGTATTTTCCCCGCACTGCATTAACTGCTTGTTTTGTCCAGGGGTGCAAGGAAAAGGTGTACTTACCCGATCCTCCGGAAAACTGTGCTCCCCACATCCATCAGTGGGCTGTTCCTGACGTCCTCACATCCAGAGCCGGTCTATGGGCATGATGGCATCAGGAACAGTCGATTCGCAAGACTTCTGTAGTGTGGGGGGATGCAGGAGCAGCAGGGACCTGTCTTGCACTCAGAGAATTAAGTAAGTATATTGCTCAGGGCTGTATTAATGAGAGGGCACACCTGGGCACTGCCCAGGGGCCCCAGCTGCATGGAGGGCTCCTACCCTTTCCCCGAAGCAGCTGGTCCTTGAGCCCGGGCTGCCCCAAAATTGGGGCTGCCCCTCTACATCCCAGTTATCCCTCAGCACTCTGACCCCTTTACACCCTAGATATCCCCTACCTCCTACCTACTTGATTTCTGTTTACCTGCACTGTCTCCATTGTAGGGGCCCCAGAGCATTACTTTGCCCAGGGACCTACAATGCTATTAAGACGCCCCTGATATTGCTGCTCTGCAATCGAGCTGTTCTGTAACTATTGCACAAGCATTGCAGTCTTGGGTAACTGAACTACAAGGAGCAGCAGAACTGGGACCTGAATAACACACAAGTCTTGTAGTATTGGGCAAGTGGCAGCAACTGAGACCCAACTAATATACAATTATTGCCTGCCTGGCCAACTACACTACAAGTAGCAGCAGAACTGAGACCCAACTAATATACAATTATTGCCTGCCTGGCCAACTACACTACAAGTAGCAGCAGAACTGAGACCCAACTAATATACAAGCATTGCCTGCCTGGCCAACTACACTACAAGTAGCAGCAGAACTGAGACCCAACTAATATACAAGCATTGCCTGCCTGGCCAACCACACTACAAGTAGCAGCAGAACTGAGACCCAATGTACAAGCATTGCCTGCCTGGCCAACTACACTACAAGTAGCAGCAGAACTGAGACCCAATATACAAGCATTGCCTGCCTGGCCAACTACACTACAAGTAGCAGCAGAACTGAGACCCAACTAATATACAAGCATTGCTTGCCTGGCCAACTACACTACAAGTAGCAGCAGAACTGAGACCCAATATACAAGCATTGCCTGCCTGGCCAACTACACTACAAGTAGCAGCAGAACTGAGACCCAACTAATATACAAGCATTGCCTGCCTGGCCAACCACACTACAAGTAGCAGCAGAACTGAGACCCAATGTACAAGCATTGCCTGCCTGGCCAACTACACTACAAGTAGCAGCAGAACTGAGACCCAATATACAAGCATTGCCTGCCTGGCCAACTACACTACAAGTAGCAGCAGAACTGAGACCCAACTAATATACAATTATTGCCTGCCTGGCCAACTACACTACAAGTAGCAGCAGAACTGAGACCCAACTAATATACAATTATTGCCTGCCTGGCCAACTACACTACAAGTAGCAGCAGAACTGAGACCCAACTAATATACAAGCATTGCCTGCCTGGCCAACCACACTACAAGTAGCAGCAGAACTGAGACCCAATGTACAAGCATTGCCTGCCTGGCCAACTACACTACAAGTAGCAGCAGAACTGAGACCCAACTAATATACAAGCATTGCTTGCCTGGCCAACTACACTACAAGTAGCAGCAGAACTGAGACCCAATGTACAAGCATTGCCTGCCTGGCCAACTACACTACAAGTAGCAGCAGAACTAAGACCCAACTAATATACAATTATTGCCTGCCTGGCCAACTACACTACAAGTAGCAGCAGAACTGAGACCCAACTAATGTACAAGCATTACATGCCTAACCAACCACACTACAAGTAGCAGCAGAACTGAGACCCAATGTACAAGCATTGCCTGCCTGGCCAACTACACTACAAGTAGCAGCAGAACTGAGACCCAACTAATATACAAGCATTGCCTGCCTGACCAACTACACTACAAGTAGCAGCAGAACTGAGACTCAACTATTACACATGTATTAGAACCTTGGATAACTAAGCAGACCTGGGGCCCAACTAATACATAGGCTCTACAGGTTTGGGCAAGAGGACTACAAGTAGCAGCAGAACTGAGACTCAACTATTACAGCCTTGGATACCAGAACTACAAATGGCAGAACTGAGACTCAACTACTGCAGAAGAATCTTAGTTGTGGGCAACTGAACTACCAGCAAAACTGAGACACAATGTATACACAAGCATTACAGTTTAGGGAAAAGGACTACAAGTAGCAGCAGAACCGAGGCTCAACTATTACACACGTATTTCAGCCTTGGATAACTGAACGACAGAAGCAGAACTGAGTCTAACTATTGCAGAAGAATCTTAGGGACCACTGAACTACAAACACCAGCAGAACTGAGACCCAACGAATACACAAGCATTGCAGTTTTGGGAAGAGAACTACAAGCACCAGCAGAACTGAGACCCAAGGAATACACAAGCATTGCAGTTATGGGAAGAGAACTACAAGCACCAACAGAACTGAGACCCAATATATACACAAGCATTGCAGTTTTGTGAAGAAAACTACAAGCACCAGCAGAACTGAGACCCAATGAATACACAAGCATTGCAGTTTTGGGAATAGAACTACAAGCACCAGCAGAACTGAGACCCAATGAATGCACAAGCATTGCCGTTTTGGGAATAGAACTACAAGCACCAGCAGAACTGAGACCCAATGAATACACAAGCATTGCAGTTTTGGGAAGAGAACTACAAGCACCAGCAGAACTGAGACCCAATGAATACACAAGCATTGCAGTTTTGGGAAGAGAACTACAAGCACCAGCAGAACTGAGACCCAATGAATACACAAGCATTGCAGTTTTGGGAGGAGAACTACAAGTAGCAGCAGAACTGAGACCCAATGAGTGTTTCAGCCTTGGATGACTGAACTATAAACAGCAGAACTGAGACCCAACTAATATACAAGCAATAAAGTGTGGGGTAATTGAACTACAAGTAGCAGCCGAACTGAGCACCAGCCAATACAATACAATAGGTCACTCATACAAGTGGAGTACTACAAGTAGCAGCAGAACTGAGCACCCGCCAATACAATACTGTAGGTCACTCATACAAGTGGAGTACTACAAGTAGCAGCAGAACTGAGCACCAGCCAATACAATACTGTAGGTCACTCATACAAGTGGAGTACTACAAGTAGCAGCAGAACTGAGCAGCAGCCAATACAATACTGTAGGTCACTCATACAAGTGGAGTACTACAAGTAGCAGCAGAACTGAGCAGCAGCCTATACAATACTGTAGGTCACTCATACAAGTGGAGTACTACAAGTATCAGCAGACCTGGTAAACGAAAACTCACCATTACACAAGCATTGGAGTTTTGGGAAGACCAGCTATGACACTATTGTAGTAAATGACTAGTAGTCAGTGTACATCGGTGTGTAATGGAGTGCTAGCGGTGCGCCCAGTCCCCGGGACTTACCTTTAGGTGACTGTTGAGGTTGTTGGGGTCCCGGTCGCGCTGGTTGATCTCATAGGTCTTCTCGGTCAGCATCGGCATGTCTGATCGGTTGAAGTCATCTTCATCCATGAAGATCCGAGCATCGGCTTTCTCCTTCTCCAAGCCCATGGCGTATGGAGAGGATCCTGTGAGAGGAGAGAGGAGCGCAGTGTAGGGGACACGCCCAGCCGGAGAGGAGACTCTGGGCGGGAGGGGGCTCTGCTCACTGGAGTCACCAGCACTGCTTCATAGGGGGGCCCCCATACATGATACACCTGCCGGCCAGTCTATCAATAAAGCACATTCCCTGAACCTATCCGGTCCTACAATCTACAGTATCTCACAAAAGTGAGTACACCCCTCACATTTTTGTGAACATTTTATTATATCTTTTCATGTGACAACACTGAAGAAATTACACTTTGCTACAATGTAAAGTAGTGAGTGCACACCTTGTATAACAGTGTACATTTGCTGTCCCCTCAAAATAACTCAACACACAGCCATTAATATCTAAACCGCTGGCAACAAAAGTGAGTATGCCCCTAAGTGAAAATGTCCAAATTGGGCCCAAAGTGTCAATATTTTGTGTGGCCACCATTATTGTCCAGCACTGCCTTAAAGGGGTTGTAAAGCATCATATGCATTAAAGCGGTTGTAAACCCGCATGAAATTATTATTATTTTTTTTCTCCTGTAAGGCAAAAGTCATAATGAGCTAATATGCACCGCATATTAGCTCATTATGAAATACTTACCTCGGAACGAGGTGTGTAGCACTTGCCTGGTCCACGCCGAGCGAGATTTCATCTTGCCTCGGCGTGTCTTCCGGGTATCGCCGCTCCAGCGCTGTGATTGGCTGGAGCGGCGATGACGTCACTCCCGCGCGTGCGCGCGGGAGATTTAAAACTCGGCAAGGTCCGGCGGCTGCCGGTCCTTGCGCCGATCCCCCCTGCGCATGCGCCGCGGCGCATTGCGAGGGGAATATCTCCTAAACCGTGCAGGTTTAGGAGATATTCTCCTTACCTACAGGTAAGCCTTGTTATAGGCTTACCTGTAGGTAAAAGTAAAAAAAGTGGGTTTACAACCACTTTAAGGTGAAAAAACACCTTGCAGTCAGCGACCCCCCCCCCCGACCCACGTTTTACTGACCTGAGACCCAAATCTCCTTGGGCGCAATCCCGCGTTGCTTTCATGAGCTCTAGTCGGCTCTTCATTGGATGATTGATAGCAGCGCAGCCATTGGCTCTCGCTGCCGTCAATCAAATCAATGACGTAGCGCACCGGGGGTGGGGCCGAGTCATACACTTGGCAGCTATGGCCACCAAATTGTATCACACAGGAGCGCGCCCGCAAGGTAACCCCCTCAGGAGAGGGCTTCCCAGAAGGGGTTAGCTCCTGCGGGGAAAAGATGCGAGAGCTGCTGGGGGAACCCAGAAGAAGACGTTTGGGGCCACTCTTTACAAAACGAACTGCACAGTGGAAGTATGACATGTTTGTTTTTAAAAAAAATTATAAAAAAACAAACCCATAGTATCTCTTTAACCCTTTTAGGCATGGAATTCAGCAGAGCTTCATAGGTTGCCACTGGAGTCTCTTCCACTCATCCATGACGACATCACAGAGCTGGTGGATGTTGGAGACCTTGCGCTCCTCCACCTTCTGTTTTGAATGTGTCCCACGGATGCTCAATAGGGTTTAGGTCTGGAGACATGCTTGGCCAGTCCTTCACCTTTACCCTCAGCTTCTGTGGCAAGGCAGTGGTCATCTTGGAGGTGTGTTTGGGGTCGTTATCATGTTGGAATACTGCCCTGCGGGCCAGTCTCTGAAGGGAGGGGCTCATGCTCTGCTTCAGTATGTCACAGTACATGTTGGCGTTCCCTCAATGAACTGTAGCTCCCCAGTCCTGACAGCACTCCTGCAGCCCCAGACCATGACACTCCCACCACCATGCTTGACTGTAGGCAAGACACACTTGTATTTGTACTCCTCACATGGTTGCCGCCACGCATGCTTGACACCATATGAGTTTATCTTGGTCTCATCAGACCACAGGGCATGGTTCCAGTAATCCATGTCCTTAGTCTGCTTGTCTTCCGCAAACTGTTTGCGGGATTTCTTGTGAATTATCTTTAGAAGAGGCTTCCTTCTAGGATGACCAATTTGATGCAGTGTGCGTTTATCTTCTTATAGCCTAGGCCAGGGGTCCTCAAACTATGACCCTCCAGTTGTTTAGTAATTACAATTCTCATCATGCCTAGTCATGTCTGTGAATGTCAGAGTTTTACAATGCCTCATGGGACGTGTAGTTCCGCAACAGCTGGAGGGCCGTAGTTCGAAGATCCCTGGCCTAGGCCATCTTTATGCAGAGCAGCAATTATTTTTTTCAGATCCTCACAGAGAGTTCTTTGCCATGAGGTGCCATGTTAACCTTCCAGTGACCAGTATGAAAGTGAGAATGATAACACCAAATTTAACACACCTGCTCCCCATTCACACCTGAGATCTTGTAGCACTAAAGCCCCGTACACACGTCTGGATTTCCAACGGACGAATTTTAAAGCAAAGTGCATTGGCCGTGAACTTGGTATGCATACAGTGACGGCAGAACTTTTTCAGCCAACATACACAAAACAATGTGGTTTTTCAGCTCTTTAGCGCCACCCTTTGGGCAACTTATGCTAATGTTGTCCCTCTTTTTAGACTGCTATACACATCTACAGTGCCTTGAACAAGTATTACCACATTTTGTCATGTTGAAACCAAAAACATAAATGTATTTTAGCGCATTTCATTAGCAGCTGGTGTATTTTTTATTGGGGGGGGCGGCAAACAACCCCTCCCCGCCGCCGGTGGAGGGGCACTAGCACAACTGACACCCCGACACCCCCCCCACGCACGGCACGGCACGGCACTAACACCCCCTCAACCAACCGCTGTCCTTACCCTGGATGCGGGCGTAGAGAGCAGCGGTTGAAGCTGATGCGACCATCTTCCAGTGTGGCGGGCACGGGAACACTGTCCTCTACTGAAGCGGCTTCCTCTCTACTCCTCCCAGTGCTAGGCATCCAATAGGATAGCCGGACATTTTGGCCAATCGGGAAACGGGAAACGGGTTTCATACCTGCTTCACGATTGGCCAGGAGGAGGATCAGTGTTGCAACAGTGAATATTCATTCACTGTTGCAACACACCTGGGAGGGCTCCAGGCACATCCTCTGCGACCCAAGCTCACCCTATTTTGAAGCCTGATGCATAAAAAAAAAAACCTTGCCGCTGTAGTTCATGCACCCAGTGCACTGAAAGGGGCTGGACGCATAAATAGGGGACGGCCTTGGATAGATTCATGCTATGCATGCATCTATTCATTGCATATAGGGGGTGGCGAGGAGAGAGGGGGTCGCGTTTGGGCGCTCCACAATTAACAGGCCGCCACTGATGCAATTGTATTCAGCCCCCCTGAGTCAATACTTTGTAGAACCACCTTTTGCTGCAATTACAGCTGCAAATCTGGGGATGTCTTTACCTGCTTTGCACATCTACAGAGTGACATTTTTGCCCATTGTTCTTTGTAAAATAGCTCAAGTTCTGTTAGATTGGATGCAGAGCGTCTGCTAACAGCAAATTTCAAGTTTTGCCACAGATTCTCAATTGGATTTAGGTCTGGACTTAGGGAATTTCCGACCACAACTTTTTAGTCGGAAAATTTGAGAACCAGCTCTCAATTTTTTGTTGTCAGAAATTCCGACAGCAAATGTCTGATGGAACATACACACGGTCGGATTTTCCGACAACAAGCTCACATTGAACATTTGTTGTTAGAAATTCCGACTTTGTGTACGCGGGATAATAGTTGTCCTGTGGGCAGATTCTCCCTCCTGAGCTGTGGATCTCTGCAGTTCCTCCAGAGTTACCATGGGCCTCTTGGCTGCATCTCTGATTAAAGGAGAAGTCCAGCTTGGGCTTCACCTCTGGGGAACAGGAGTGCAATTCGTTTTGCACTCCTGTGACCCGTTTGCAGCGTAGAGCGGTCTTAAGTCCACTCTCCGCTGACGTCACTGCCATCAGTAGGGGCAGCGCGTCATCACGACTTACAAAGTAGAGATCCGCCAGCTGCCCTGATTGATGGCAATCTCAGCGAGCCGCTGAGACAACCTCTCCCCGCCCCTCCACTGCTCAGCACTCCAATGAACGTGGAGAAGCAGAGAGGAAAGAGGCTGACTGACAGTCAGCCTCTTTCGTCTCGGGGATCTGTGAAAACCTAGCCATCGGCCATGTTTGGTGGCTTGGTTCTCAGTGCACAGACGGCGGGGGACAGATGGAGCATCGGTCTGATGCTCCATCTACTGAGGTAAGTATAAATATGGGAAAAACTAAATTCCCATACTTCTTCTTTAAGGCTCTCCTTGCCCAGCCTGTCAGTTTAGGTGGATGACTATGTCTTGGTAGGTTTGCAGTTGTGCCATACTCTTTTCATTTTTGGATGATGGATTGAACAGTGCTCCCTGAGATGTTCAAAGCTGCCTTAGCTGATACCTGGAATGGGTCAGTGGGCGGAGTCAGCAGGCGGAGCGTCGAGCGAGTCCCAAAGGAAGTAAGCTGGCAGGGAGTGCAGAGTTCAGTGCGCAGCCACATCATCACTTGGGATCGGCGACCGGAGCCGTCACATTCGGTCGCGGAAGTGACGCTCCGTGTTGCCATCAGAGATGCCCATCTTGGTACACCCTGCACTCGGCCACAATATGCCAGCAACGGACATCTTGTTACACCCAGCCCATATAGTTTGGGCTGGGTTTAACAAGATGGCCCTGTTGCAGGCAGCCTTCCCTAATGGCATTTTAGTGCCTGGCCATCAGTGCCCATAAATGTCACCTAGGTTTTGGACTTGGCCCCTTAGTTCCAGTGAAGGAAACACTTAAAGTGGTTGTATACTGTAGGTTCGATTTTTTTTTCTTTTAAATATCAAACATCATATACTTACCTCCATCATATACTTGACCCTGATCCTGCTGTTCTGGGGTCCCACAGCAGCTGTCTTGGCTCCTCCCCGCTAAAGCTAATCCCCTCTGGGAAGCTCTGGGTTAGCTTGTGGGCGCGCTCCCGTGTCATACACTTGACTCAGTCCAGCCTCCCGGCTGCCACATCATTGGATGTGTTTGACAGCAGCAGAAGCCAATGGCTGCACTGCTATCAATCTATTTAATCAACGGCCAGACTCCGTGGACAAGAGGATGCCGGGGGAAGCACACAGCAGGTGAACAGGCTCTGGTAAGTAAAATGAGGGGGCTGGGGGGCCCATGACAGAGAGGTGTTTTTCACCTTAATGCGTCGCATAGGATGCATTAAGGTAAAAAAATACAAACCTTTACAACACCTTTAAGGCGTCAGCATACCAAGACATTTTGGACACTTTCATGCTCTCAACTTTGTGGGAACAGTTTAGGAATGGCCCCTTCCTGTTCCAGCATGACTGCGCACCAGTGCACAAAGCAAGGTCTATAAACACATGGATGAGCGAGTTTGGGGTGGAGGAACTTGACTAGCCTCATCCTGATAGAACACCCTTGGGATGAATTAGAGCACAGAGTGCTTGACCTCACAAATGCGCTTCTGGAAGAATGGTCAAACATTCCCATAGACACACTCCTAAACCTTGTGTACAGCCTTCCCAGAAGAGTTGAAGCTGTTATAGCTGCAAAGGGTGGGACAACTTAATATTGAACCGGACTAAGACTGGGATGCCATTAAAGTTAATGTGCGTGGAGCTGCGGTGGCTCAACGCGATTGGCACTGCGCTGACAAACCATTCACCTCTGCAGCTAGGGGTTCGGATCCCAGTCTCGGCTACATGTGAATTGAGTTTGGTGGTCTCAGCCCGGCTCCCGGTGGGTGTGCTATGCGAGGTAAGCCTGCGCTTAGTACGCCCACCCCCCTCCCACAAAAACCACCACACTTACACGCACTCGAAATTGGGTTAACATGCATGCACTTTGACCAACTTTTGTCTCTAAAAAGAGAGGCGAAGGACTAACCGGGCTGGTTGAGCGGGCTACATGCTCTCACTCCCTTATAGGGAGTTCCTCTGCCCCGTTGGGCTTCAAAGCAGAGCAGGTAGGGCGGGCTGTGTGGGAGGACCCCCGCCATTGCCACCCATGGAGAAAGGTGGCAGATTGCCTCTGGGGGAGGCCTGCCTACTCCCAACTCCTGCAGTCCGCCTCCTCTCTCGAGTACACACACAAAATACACTTTAAAAAAATAAATAAAGTTCATGTGCGTGTAAAGGCAGGTGTCCCAATACTTTTGATCTTATAGTGTATATATGATTTCTAGCTCCTACAGAACAGGGGGGTTAATGGGCTACATTTCGGCTTATTCATAGGAATGGTTGGAACACCTGCTATTTTTTTCTATATTTTTTCCAATCACTTGCTAATTTACACCAGATGCAATGAAATGCATTTTAATCACAGTATCAATGCATATGCCAGAAAAATGAAAGTATTTCAATGAGTCTAGTTTACACCATTGGGGTGCTCTACTGTCAGCTGCTAGTATCACACTGTTATGTATAATTATGTATGTCACTTCCTGACTCTGGGGTTGTTGGTAAAAGATCCTGAAAGGAGGAAGTGGGGAGAGAGAAGGTCTCAGCCACATGTCATGTCTATGATACTAATACCAGATCACAAACGACATTCTATGTTCTAATAGTTTAACTGCAGCTGCCCCTAGCTTCTTGAGTGTACAGCTGAATCCTTGTGACAATCTCTGTATCTCTGTCCTATTGCTATTTCACATGCACAGTGCCAGATAACTAGAACTGATTTCTGGGCTAGTTGGGTAATGGCTGGAGGGTCTCCTCATCACAGCAAGTTGAGGTATTTTATTACTATTTTATGACTTTTGTTATATGTCTTATTTAAAGTCCCATGGGTGAATTTTGTTTGTGTGTAAGTTTAAATATGTAGCGGGTGCCGCTCTGCCGGTCACAGCCCATGCTGATGTTACAAGAGAGTGATGCCTTGTAGCCAGCCCGGATTTTCATTGTCAGGTCCTGATTGGCCACACTCAGTGCCAATAAGAGAGGAGCTGAGGAAGTACTACAGGAACAGAGCATCTTGGGACATGTAGTCCTAAAAACAGGTGGCCCCATAGCAATCCCTGGTGGGAGACTACATACCCCAGCGAGACACAGCGAAACGCGTTAACATCACAATGCTGTCTTCTCCTGTGACGTGCTCTGTGTGGAGGGAGCTACGAGCGGTGGAACGCACGTGATTTTGAATGGCTGCACTGGCGGGGAATACAGGAACGACTGCGTGAAGTGGCATGTGGAAAAGTCGAATTTACCGGCTAACACTGTCAAGCTGTGGGATTCCTTCCCTTCCTATTGCTATCTGAGGGACAGCACGCCTACAACAATGGGGGATTGCCGTCACGCTAGATGATTGAAATGCCTGACACTGAGCTGTGAACCAGCGGGGTGGTAATGTATGACAACAATACACCTATTGAACTGGTGCTAGATATCGTTTGAATGCCACTGTCAGACTAACTGCCTTGAGCCGCATATCTCCTTGCATGCATGCATACAGCAAATCAGTGATGGAGGGATCATGCTACTAAGTGTTCAAACATTATTTGACTTAAAGGTTGTAAAGGTTTGTTTTTTATTTCCTAAATAGGTTCCTAGTACATTGTTGGTTCACTTATCTTTTTCTTCGATTTCCCTTCTAAAGGTTTTTTTTCCTTGTTTTCTTTGTCTGAATTTCTCACTTCCTGTTCCTCCTCAGTAAGCTGTTCAGTAAGCTGTTCTGGCTGACTAACCACCGCTCGGATGATGGTGGCAAGTTTACTGAGGAGGAACAGGAAGTGAGAAATTCAGACAAAGAAAAAAAACATTTAGAAGGGAAATAGAAGGAAAAGGTTAGTGAACCAACAATGCACTAGCTTAACCGCTTGCCGACCAGCCGCCGCAGCTATACGGCGGCAGGTAGGCTCTGCTGGGCGAGATCACGTAGATCTATGTCATCTCGCCGAGCAGCCAATAGCCCCCTGCTCGCCGCGGGCGCGATCACCGCCGGGGCACCCGCGATCGCTCGTTACAGAGCGAGAACCGGGAGCTGTGTGTGTCAGGGGGAGAAATGCCTGATTGTCTGTTCATACAATGTATGAACAGCGATCAGTCATTTCCCCTAGTCAGTCCACCCCCCCTACAGTTAGAACACACCCAGGGAACATACTTAACCCCTTCCCCGCCCCCTAGTGTTAACCCCTTCCTGCCAGTGGCATTTTTATAGTAATCAATGCATTTTTATAGCACTGATCGCTATAAAAATGCCAATGGTCCCAAAAATGTGTCAAAAGTGTCCAAAGTGTCCGCCATAATGTCGCAGTACCGATAAAAATCGCTGATCGCCGCCATTACTAGTAAAAAAATATTAATAAAAATTCCATAAAACTATCCCCTATTTTGTAAACGCTATAACTTTTGCGCAAACCAATCAATAAACGCTTATTGCAATTTTTTGATCAAATACCACCAAAATAAAGCTCTATTTGTGGGAAAAAAAGGACGCCAATTTTGTTTGGAAGCTACGTCGCACGACCGCGCAATTGTCAGTTAAAGCGACGCAGTGCCGAATCGCAAAAAGTGGCCTGGTCTTTGACCAGCAATATGGTCCGGGGCTTAAGTGGTTAAAGGAACCTCTTTTGAAAATAAAAAAACAAACTTTTACAACCCCTTTAATCAAGGATATATGAACTCGCTGCTGACCAATTAATGATGAGCATCTCTTTCCTCAACAAGAGATACACTATACATCTCAAGTGACATTAAAATTGTGATGAGAAGGATGAAATTACCAGGATGTATTTAAGATTTTTTATGATCAATGTAGCCTAATTGGATGGTTCCAGTGGTGCTGATGTCCTCTACATCCCCTTTTGTGTTGCATCTAAACAATGCCACTAATGGTCTTCAAGCCAAAACTTGTTCACAAACTGGACTGAATATCAGGAGCGTCTTCATAGCATCATGGGCCCCTGGGCAAAGTAATGCTCTGGGGCCCCTACAATGGAGACAGTGCAGGTAAACAGAAATCGAGTAGGTAGAAGGCAGGAGATATCTGGGATGTAGAGGGGTCAGAGTGCTGGGGGAATATCTGAGATGTAGAGGGGTCAGAGTGCTGGTGGGGATATCTGGGGTGTAGAGGGGTCAGAGTGCTGGGGGGATATCTGGGGTGTAGAGGGGTCAGAGTGCTGGGGGGATATCTGGGTGTAGAGGGGTCAGAGTGCTGGGGGGATATCTGAGATGTAGAGGGGTCAGAGTGCTGGTGGGGATATCTGGGGTGTAGAGGGGTCAGAGTGCTGGGGGGATATCTGGGGTGTAGAGGGGTCAGAGTGCTGGGGGGATATCTGGGGTGTAGAGGGGTCAGAGTGCTGGGGGGATATCTGGGGTGTAGAGGGGTCAGAGTGCTTGGGGGATATCTGGGTGTAGAGGGGTCAGAGTGCTGGGGGGATATCTGGGTGTAGAGGGGTCAGAGTGCTGTGCAGCTACAGGCATCATTCAGATATCACCGTCTTCAGCCGCCGATTCTGTGCTCAATAAGAATGATCAAAGCGGCCATCCTGCTGCTTGATCATTCTTATAGGCAGCGGGAGTGGACGTCCCCCCATCCCGCCGACATCCGGTGCTTCTCCGGGCTCTCCCGTGCCATCGGGGGCCCGGAGAGCGAATCGGCCGGCGCTGCCAGATGGTCACCAGTCATCTCTATGACCATCAGAGGCCCGGGCGCAACGTTATGATGTCACGCCCGGTACCCGGAAGTAAACAAAGCCGCAATTGCGGCTGTCGGCATGTGATCGTGATTTTTTTTCACCGATTTCATGCTTGTAAGCCTGGAGGAGAGATGTGGGGTCTTATTGACACCACATCTCTCCATAAAGAGGACCTGTCACAGTGATTCCTATTACAAGGGATGTTTACATTCCTTGTAATAGGAAAAAAAGTGATAAAAAAAAAAATAATGTAAAAATAAACAAATGAAGTAAAATAAAATTACAATTTTTTTTTTAAAACACCCCTGTCCCCGGTAGCTCGCAACCTGAAGCGAACACGCATACAAGTCCCGTCCACATATGTACACGCCATTCAAACCCCATATTTGAGGTATCGTCGCGTGCGTTAGAGCGTGTGCAACAATTCTAGCACTAGACCTCCTCTGTAACTCGAAAATAGTAACCTGTAAAATTTTAAAGCGTCGCCTATGGAGATTTTTAAGTACCGAAGTTTGGCGCCATTCCATGAGTGTGCGCAATTTTAAAGCGTGACATGGTAGGTATCTATTTACTCGGCGTAACATCATCTTTCACATTATACAAAAAAATTGGGCTAACTTTACTGTTTTGTTATTTTTTCATTCATGAAACAGTTTTTTTCCTAAAAAAAGGTGTTTGAAAAATTATTGTGCAAATACCGTGCGAGAAAAAGAGTTGCAATGACCACCATTTTATTCCCTAGGGTGTCTGCTAAAAAATATATATATATATATATATATATATATATATATATATATATTATATATATATATATATATAACGTTTGGGGGTTCTGATTAATTTTCTAGCAAAAAAAATTTGATTTTTACATGAAGGAGAGAAGTGCCAAAATAGGCCCGGTGGTCAAGTGGTTAAAAATCCCCCCTCCCCCACTAAGTTCTATAGTGAAATACAGTACTTAGAACTCCGTCTGACTCCATTCGTCTGACTGTTTACATGTTGAATTTTAAAAGCAGCAGTCTTCTGTCAGATTAGCAAACCTGTGAGATCAGCAGGCTTGCCGCTGCTTTTAAAATTCTAAGTGAAATCAAGTTCTAAGTACTATGGGCCAGATTCACAGCGGAGATACGACGGTGTATCTGCTGATACGCCGTCGTATCTCTCAGAGTATCTATGCGACTGATTCATAGAATCAGTTACCCATAGATAGCCCTAAGATCCGACAGGTGTAATTGTTTTACACTGTCGGATCTTAGGATGCAGTACCGCGGCCGCCGCTGGGGGGAGTTTGCGTCGTATTCCAGCGTCGGGTATGCAAATTAGCAGTTACGGCAATCCACGACGGATTTTCGCGTTCGGTACGTCATCGCTAGTATAGTTTCCCGTCGCAATTTTAGGCGTCGTTTGACCTGCCCTAACTTTAGACAGCACACGTATGTGCTGTTTAAAGTATGGCCGTCGTTCCCGCGTCGAAATGTAAATTTTTTTTTGTCTTGCGTAAAACGTCCGGGAATACGAAAGTACGCTACACACGTCACACGTCGTCGCCGTTCAAAAAATGACGTCACTTTGCGCAAAGCACGGCGGGAATTTCGAAATGTAGCATGCGCAGTAGGTCCGGCGCGGGAGCGCGCCTAATTTAAATGGCACACGCCCATTTGAATTACGCGGGCTTACACCGGAGGCCGCCAGCGTAGGTTTTCATTGCAAGTGCTTTGTGAATCAGGCACTTGCGATGAAAACTTGCGGCGGTGTAACGTATCAACGATACGTTACGCCGCCGCTAGTCTATGTGAATCTGGCCCAATATTTCACTATAGGACCTCAGTTTACTGTAATAAATAAGTGTAAAATGTAAAACTCCAGGGGGTGTACATAGATGTCTGCTTGTTCCCTTCTCACAGTATCCTTAGGGTGGAGAAGTGTGGAGCAAGATGGCGTTGATTCGTCACATTTGGTTACCCATCACGGTTTTAGTGTGCTGTTTTGTCGTAAAAGTGTTGGAACACATACGGCGGCGTCGCGCATGCGCAGTGCAAACATTTTCAGCAGAGCATCGCTTCCAGAGCAAGCTGTGATGGGTAGCCATATGTGACAAGACAAGGGGCGGATGCTTTTCTCAATACAGACCGGCTGAGATAGCAGGATTTTTTCACCCCCCCTGTTGCCGCGGCGTCGTCCCTGCACCCAATGCCGCCCGAGGCGTGGCCTTGTCAGGAATCTGGCCCTGGGAGGGATGGAATGCACTGAGGAATGAGTGCGAGTATGGACACTTCAGCCCAAGTGCCTGACACCAACAGACTCATGAACCTGTCTGAGATAGGTACATGCATTGGGCGCAAACACCATCACATTCTGTGTTGCGCCCCGATGGAGTGTAAAGGGTGTCCATGACAACTTATATGAATTCCCCAGAAAGTACCGTCGATTTTCGAGGCATTTTGGAATCAACCAAGTGTTCTTGAAAAAGCATTATGTCCTCAAGATGTATCATGTGGGAGACAATACTGGCAATTGTATAATGACCATATATTCTAGCAGATGCAATCAGCAGACAATTACCGTTTCTATAATGGCTGGTATCTGATCAGTGACTATAAGATACTGGAGTGGCTGGTGGTGACAACTTCTACCTCTACACGGGTGATTTTAAAGTGGTACAATCAAGAACAATACTTAACCAATATTATGGCTACCTATGTTCTATAATTACAAATGCATTACAATAAGCCTGATTTCCTGCACTCAATTCATAGTTTAACTATCATTCCTTCATGTTCAGAATATAGACATAATCACATTTACAGCTATTAAATCATCACATCAAAAACATGAACCTTAGCCAACAATATAAGGCTTTTTATATATAAACTTGCAAACCAAGGGCAAGTATGTTCATGTGAAGGTATTTAGTAAGGCAATAAACAGTATGCAAAGTGCGCTAACCCATATCAAGTAAAAGACGACAGAACTGCAATCATCTGACAGTTCTTCAGTGAGGTTTGATATGGGTCACCAATGCTAGTTGTACTACTTTATAAACTACTATTTATACAGCACTCTCTGCTACACCCTGCAGTGTTTCCTTCACACCAGTATTCCTTTTATAAAATGAAGGTTGTGCTGTGGAGCTTGTGTTCCGTCAGATTAGGTGACCCGGGAAGTGACAGTTAAGCCCTGTACACACGATCGGATATCTGATGGAATCTAATCCGATGTATTTTTTCATCGGATATCCGATGAAGCTGACTTGCCTACACACCATTGGTCAAAAATCCGACCATGTCCAACGCGGTGACGTAAAACACTACGACGTGCTGAGAAAAATTAAGTTCAGTGCTTCCGAGCATGCGTCGACTTGATTCTGAGCATTCGTGGATTTCTGACCGATGGACTTCCACACAGACGATCGTTTTTTTCTATCGTTTTTTTATGCATAGGAAAGTTTTAAAACATGTTCTATTTTTTTTCACCAATGGAAAACAAACCGATGGGGCCCACACAGGATCGGTTTGTCCGATGAAAACGGTCCATCTGTCTTTTTTCATCAGACAAACCCATCGTGTGTACAGGGCTTAAAGGGGTTGGAAAGGTAAAAAAAATTCCCTAAATAGCTTCCTTTACCTTAGTGCAGTCCTCCTTCACTTACCTCATCCTTCCATTTTGCTTTTAAATGTCCTTATTTCTTCTGGGAAATCCTCATTTCCTGTTCTTCTGTCTGAAACTACACACCGTAATGCAAGGCTTTCTTCCTGGTGTGGAGAAAGCCTCTTGAGGGGGGAGGGGGCAAGTCAGGACACTCTCTTCTTTGCAGATAGAGAAAGGAGCTGTGTGTTAGTGGGTGTCCTGACTCTCCTGCTCGCCCCCTCCCCCCTCAAGAGGCTTTCTCCACACCAGGGAGAAAGCTTTGCATTACGGTGTGTAGTTACAGACAGAAGAACAGGAAGTGAGGATTTCTCAATAGAAATAAGGACATTTAAAAGCAAAATCGAAGGATGAGGTAAGTGAAGGAGTACTGCACTAAGGTAAAGGAAGCTATTTAGGGAATTTTTTTTTTACCTTTACAACCCCTTTAAGCCTACAGTCTAAAGTGGTCAAGAGGACATCTTTTTACACCTTTTGAAATCTTGCATTTTACACTTATTTTGACCACTAAACTGAGCCTACATTGTGAAATACAGTATTTAGAAGTCTGTGACACTGTTTTGATGTTTAATTTTAAAAGCAGCGGTCTTCTGTCAGATCATGGGATGTGTGAGATCGGCAGGCTTGCCGGTGCTTTAAAAATTCAACATTAAGACAGTGTCACTGAGTTCTAAATACTGTATTTCATGATATAAGCTCAATTTAGTGGTAAAAATAAGTGTGAAATGCAATATTTCAGTGGGTGTAAAAAGATGTTCGTTTGGCGACTTCAGACTGTAGGCTTAGTGTGGCCGAGTGCAGAGTGTACCAAGAAGGCGGCGAAGGAACCTCACTTCCGTTAAGAAATTTGATGGGTCGCTTAATCTGACGGAACACCTGCAATGTTCTACAAAGTGTTTTCTGCCTAATGTTGCAGAGAGCCCTCCATGATTGGAGGAGAGGCTGATCACATGACTTTGACATGTGACCAGACTGTCTACTTGCTATCACTTTAAAAAAACAAAAACATTATTAACATAAATTGTGTCTTACTTGCTTTGGATTTTCCAAGCAAATGAAGTGCTAAAAACATTTATAAGGTCCACCACTGTGCTTTATAAATGTGTCACAGTAAGGCAATACCACTACTTTCATTAGGCCCTATTTCTGATTTGACTTCCCCTCTTACTATATATATATATATATATATATATATATATATATATATATATATATA
The DNA here is from genome assembly GCF_905171775.1 of Rana temporaria. Taxonomy (NCBI): domain Eukaryota; kingdom Metazoa; phylum Chordata; class Amphibia; order Anura; family Ranidae; genus Rana; species Rana temporaria. The sequence continues at coordinate 167,168,344 of NC_053491.1, forward strand.
TATATATATATATATATATATATATATATATATATATACAGAAGGATAAACAAGAGCATCCAGCACCCATGTTATTCCAGGCAGTGTTGAACAGAACTCAATGTATCTTCTCAATGGTTCCCCTGCAGCGTTCTATGTGCTAACTGGCTTGGCACAAAGCCATACAAATGGGGAATTTGGGAGCATGCCTGTGTGTACTAAGCCATTAAGAACAATACAACGTTTCATCCTAACATTTGTGGAAGAAGTGCTCCCTTTAAAGCCCTATGTCTCAACTCTAAGGGGGCCTATTTATTTAAAAAAAATTGCTGTGCGAATAATCCCTCACAGTGAGTATTTGAAGGTTGTATTTTTTTTAAAATAACAAACATGTTAGTTACACTTACCTGCAATGGCTTTGCACAGAGCAGCCCCGAGCCCTTTCTTTCTGGGTTCCCCGCCGGCGGTCCTGGCTCCTTCCCCCTCCAAGTGCCCCCAATAGCAAGCCTCTTGCTATGGAGGCACTTGAGCAGGCTCGCTCCCGAGACATGCTCCTGTGAATGAACACTTTTCATTCACACCCAGAGAGTGACTTGGCCCCCCTGTTCTTTCCTCATTGGCTCACTGGCTGTGATTGACAGCAGCAGGAGCCAATGACTCCTGCTGCTGTATGAGCCAATGAGGAGAGAGAGACCCAGGAGAGCCGCTGCTCTCATGCACATCGCTGGATCAAAACAGGGCTTGGGTAAGCATAGGGGGGGGGCGAGCTGCACCCAGAAGATCTTTTACCTTAATGTATAGAATGCATTAAGGTAAAAAGCCTTCTGCCTTTAGAACCACTTTAATGTGTCTAATATGTGTATTTCTTGTGATCATTATCATTATCCAGTATCCATAATGTGGCATTTTCCTGATTGGGATATTTCAGGAAACTACTGCTTATTGACACTAGCTGGTGCTGGTAATCACTAAAAATACACGTCAGACATGTTATGGAGAATCTTCTATACTTTTTCTATAAATAGATCCCTTAAAGTGTAGATAGAATGTGGAAGGATTAGAACCCCTGTCAGGGCTTTATTGCTGTCTGTATGTACACCGGAGAGATTAAACCACACTATTCTTCCTGGTGCCCTTTGTCTCCGATATGGGAAGTATATAATTGATAAATTATAAGTCTGCACCAGTCAGGTGAAAATCAATTAAAAAAGTGGAAACACAAATATTATGAAAACCCAATAAAAATGGTGCGCTGTTGCTTTAAATAAACTAATCAGGATATGTGATTCAAAAACACATAAATCTAACACATTACCCAACAACAATCTTATGTGACATGAAGACTTATTTATTTAGATATAGGGCCATATTCTTAAATAAAGTAGGTGGGCGGCGCGTAAGCCATTTACACTCCGCCGCCCCAACCTACAGGAGCAAGTGCTGTATTCCCCAAACACTTGCTCCGTAGTTTGGGGCGGCGGAGTGTAATTGGCCCGGCGTATACCCGCGTATATCCAAGGGGGCGGCTTCTATTTAAATTAAGCGCGCCCCCGATTCTAACGAACTGCGCATGCGCCGGGCTTAAAATAGCCCAGTGCGCATGCTCCAGTTCTCGGTGTAAAACGTCAATGACGCCGACGTGTGCGTCATTGACGTAAAGTCGTATTCAAGAACGACTTAGTAAAACGACGTACCCGACGGGAAAACACGACGCGGACCCGACGCCATACTTAACATGGCCTACGTGGGACTGGCGTAAGGTTACCCCTCATATAGCAGGGGTAACCTTACGCCTACGCAAACAACGTAAGCGATGGTTACGTGACGCAAATTTGTTCGGGAATCGGCGTATCAGGCTCATTTGCATAAACAAATGAGACCTGAACGTAAACGCCAGCTAGCGGCCGGCGGAGTAATTACATTTAAGATCCGACAGTGTAAGTGACTTACACATGTCGGATCTTAAGCGTATCTATGCGAAAATGATTCTAAGAATCACTCGCATAGATACACTGAAGTGCCAAAAAAGAGAGATACGATGGAGTATCCTGAGATACTCCATTGTAACTTTACTCAGAATATGGCCCATAGCCATCAAATTAATAACTATATAATAAAATGCACAGACATCAAAGTCTTTAGTGTAAATCCCTAAAACCACATGCTGAGTGTCTGAATAAATAAATGTGCTTGTTCCATGTGTGACAGGAAGTCAGGTAAATCTGTGGGTGACAGACGGGACAATTGTTATTAGGCGTCGGCTACAAACGTAGCCAGAAAAGGCTAAAGGCCGTCGGAGGACTTCAGCTATTCAGAATGAGGCAATTAAGGCCTCTATAAGTAGTCCAGAGGATTACCACTAATTTGCTGCATCCTGAGTCTTTGTGAGTGAGGAGAGCAGTGCCAGAAAGTCTTCTGAGGAGGTGAGGAGAGGATTGATTTTTCTGTGTGATAAAAAATCAAAAGACTATTGTTTTTCTGCTGTATGACCAGCAGTGTCTGCCCAGCACTAGGCTGAGCCAGACTCCATAGATAGGTTCCTGTGTGGAAGGTAGACGCCCAAAGTGGCCAGGGTTTATTTTATGTTTGATTTTGTTTATGCTGTTTGGATGCTTGCACTTGTTTCCAGCAAGATGAAAGAATAAACCAAAATCTTTGTTTTCAACCGTCTTCGACTGCCTGTCTGTATAAATTCAGTGTGTGGTGAACCCATCCAAGGGGTCACACACCCCGCTACCGAGCTAACCCCTTACACATGCCAAAAGGAATTACTTCTTCCACATAGTGCCTTTCATATAGGACTTGAGTGTCCAAAAGTGTCAATCCACCACAGTGTGCAATGACTCTTCACTTTAATGTTTGACCTTAAATATTAGGTCACTTAGGACGCTTTAACAAAGTGTTGGTGCGACTCCACCTGTTACTAGCCACTTCACTCTTGAGGTCCCTTTAAGAGACCAATCCTCCATGTCTTCGCTGCTGGTATAGCTTAAAAGAAGAAGACAACATATATATAGTGCAACTCTGTATTTACTTACCCTTATTACTAAATAGATGCACTGACAAATAATAAAAAATCAAAATAACAGTAATCCCAATCCAAAAAATGGTGATTCTCACCCCACTTCTGGTTACTGCTGTACGTGGAAGTGACGTCACTGGCTCATCCTGACTTGTTGCTTCACTGGTCACGTGACTTCCTCAGGGTCAGAAATATTGTAAATATGCAATATTAAAAGAATTACAAAAGCCAAAGTGCAGTGCTCAATCTATAATAAAACAATCAATAAATTAAATAAATAGTCTAATTACAATGCACAGAAACAAAATGGGGTGTATATATATATATATATATATATATATATATATATATATATATATATATATATATATATATATATATATTTATATATTCTGATTATATGTGTAAGAGACTTGATGAGAGACAGTGTACTTTTAATTGTGGCACATTCCTTTTTGTAAATGTTCACTGATTTAATTTGGACATACTACGCTGTGTATAATATTAATCTTTTGCATATTACGTTTCACTATATGTAATATTGCTGAGAGAACATAGAGCCCTTTTGATGTGATATCTTGAGCTGATTGATTTGACATTACTAATGCCCTGTACACACGATCGGTTCATCTGATGAAAACGGACCGATGGATTTTTTTCATCAGATATCCGATGAAGCTGACTTTCATCAGTCTTGCCTACACACCATCAGTTAAAAACACATTTGTGTCAGAACGCGGTGACGTAAAACACAACGACGTGCTGAGAAAAATGAAGTTCAATGTTTCCGAGCATGCGTCGACTTGATTCTGAGCATGTGTGGATTTTTGACCGATGAATTTGCCCACAGACGATCGTTTTTTTCTATCGGTTTTTTAACCATCAGAAAATTTTAAAACAGGTTCTTTTTTTCACCAATGGGAAAAAAAAACGATGGGGCCCACACACGATCGGTTCGTCCGATGAAACTGGTCTATCGGATGAACCGATCGTGTGTACAGGGCATAAGAGTGTTGCCCGACTTCCCATTGATTTAGGGTCACTTTTATTCTGGTAAGCATTAAGACATATGAAATGTGATTGACACACAGAAGGTCCACAGCCTTTCATCATGTGTATTACACATATAATTATACTATATTTATCTCCCACATTGATTGAAACATCAGCTGCAGTGTAGCCTGCCAAGTTTTACCACAACACTGCGAATAAGTAGAAACAAAGTATCTTTTAGTTCTTTTATCAAAGGAAAGAACATCAGCTTGTAAATGAGGGAAATTTACCATTCAAAGACCAAACCTTTTCTGACATTTGTTGCTTACAAGTAAAAATCATTATTTTCTGCAAAAAATTACTTGGAACACCCAAACATGATATATATATATATATATATATATATATATATATATATATTAGCAGAGACCCTAGAGAATAAAATGGTGGTTGTTGTAGTATTTTATGTCACACCGTATTTGCACAGCGTTTTTTCAACACAATTTAAAAAAAAATACACTTTAATGAATAAAAAAACAAAAATGAAACAGTAAAGTTAGCCCAATTTTTTTGTATAATGTGAAAGAAGATGTTACACCGCGAGAATCTTGAGAGAATCGTGATCTTTATTCTAAGCAAAAAAAATATGATTCTCATTTTAGCCAGAATTGTGCAGTTGTGCTCACCATCCTCTGAAAATGTTAACAAACTTTTGGGTGTGTGAATAACCAGCTTCCCCACCTCCTGTAGTGGTTTCTTTCCCTGGCTTGTACACCAATACAGGACGTATTAGTCAGCAGAAGAAACCATAGCAAGCAGAGGGGTATGTGACCCTTCTGAGCAGCTGAATGCTTGCAGAGGATGGTTATGGTTAACAGTGAAGCTACGTTTTTTCAGGAAACAGGACACTGGAAATGTAGGTATAGTCTTTTTTTGCAGGTATGGTTTACATACAAGTAACTCAGATGCCCTGTACACACGACTGGTTTTCCTGACATGCCAAAACCCAACGTTTTTCCTGATGTGATTCCTCTCAAGCCTGCCTTGCATACACACGTTCAGTCAAAGAAATGCGCGACCAAAGCGCGGTGACGTCCAACACGTACAATGGCACTATAAAGGCGACGTTCCATTCAAATGGCGCCACCCTTTTTGCTGATCCTCGTGTTAGTAAACGTTTGGTGAGAGATGATTCGCGGGTTTTCAGCCTTGTGCTTTTCAGTCCGTTACAGCGTGACGAATGTGGTATCTCCATTACAAACGCTAGTTTTACCAGAACGAGCGCTCTCGTCTCATACTTGATTCTGAGCATGAACGTTTTTTCCCCCTCGGAAAAGCAAACACACGAGCGGTTTTCGCTGACGAGAAAAAGACTGACGGTAAACACAACGGGAAAAAATAGAGCAGGTTCTAATTTTTTTGCGGGCAATTTTCTCATCAAGAAAACTGCTATGGATCATACACATGACCGGTTTTCCCGAGCAATCTAAAAAATGGCAGTTTTCTCATCAGGAAAAACGGTCGTGTGTAAGGCCCCGTACACACGACCAGTTTCCTCGGCAGAATTCAGCTTCCGACCGAGTTTCTGGCTGAATTCTGCCGAGAAACCCGGCCATGTGTACACTTTTGGCCGAGGAAGCCGACGAGGAGCTCGACGAGGAAATAGAGAACATGTTCTCTATTTCCTCGTTGTTCTATGGGAGCTCTCGGCCCGCCGAGCTCCTCGGCGGCTTCAGGGCTGAACTGGCCGAGGAACTCGATGTGTTTGGCACGTCGAGTTCCTCGGCCGTGTGTACGGGGCCTATGAGGGTCACTTTAGGGTCCCTACTACACATGTAGTTCTAATGGTACATTTAAAAGGCTGTCTTTTTTTTCTTAGAATTCAATCCTTTATTATCGTATACAATACAGTTGACAATCACCACAAATAGCAGTTATACATGTCAAAGAACAGAGAGCATGAACATACATGGTCATAAAATAAAATAACAGAAAAAGAGCTGATAGTCCAGCCTTGCACAGTGAGAAGGCAAATGGGCAGGGGCTCAGGGCCTAGGTAATGACAATGAGCACAGCCGTAGAGGCATCCTGACCATGATATATATACGACCTAGAGCTAACTGCAGTGCGTAAAATACCATATAAACAATAGTAATTTATCAGTTTTATGGTTGCTTGGGAAGCAAAGCGACCCAGTGGCTAAGTGGGCCCAGACATGGAACTGTCAGGGGATGCCCACGCAGGCATCCGAGTACTGAGTACAGGTCAATGGGCTGCACTAATGGAAACAGGCACCAACATAGTGAAAAATATATATATGTTTATTAAGTTAAAGCACACGTGAAAAACAATCAATGGAAGCAAGCGTGACACAGCAACCAAAAACCACTAAGCAGGTAATGCAGGGATAAGGCATAAGCAAGTCCGAGGTCCAAGCCAGGGGTCAAGGATAGGAGAGAGCAGCGAAGTCCAAAATACAAGCCGGGGTCAATAAGCGACAGGATCCAGGGCAGGGAGCGAAGCAGGAACAGATGGGCAACAGGTCAGGCAGGGAACAGGCTGACAAGCAAATACTGAAGCCCTGAACTCCAGTTTAGGGCGGGCTTAAATACCTGTGCAAATCTGTATTGAGCGACACCTGCTGGAGGCCACCAGAACTGCACCCCTGTTACTGAAGAGAACAGTGCCACCAGCAGGTGACCAGAGTCATGACACAGATCATGACAGTTCCCCCCCCCAAGGGGTGGCCTCTGGACACCCCATTCTGCCCTTGCCCTGGTAGTGCATGTGGATGCAGAAGAGTCCCAAATAGTCCTTCGGTCCCAGCCCTTTAACCCATTGGGAGACCAGCCCCCCGAGTCCGGAAACGGAACCTGCATCCTACCACCACCAGGGTCTGGAAGTTGGTATCTAGAGGTGGAAACAGGCCAGGCAGCGAATTTAGGGTCATTAGGCTGGGAAAGTGACACATCGAACTGAAAGTCAGGCACGTCAGGCTGGGAGCCCGTACCCAGGACGTCGGGGCGGACAACAGGAACCAGGCCGCCAGACTGGGCCGCAGATGGTGGCAGATCAGCAGACGGTGGCAAATCAGTCTGGGCAGTAGACAGGAACCCCTCCGTCTGGGCAGCAGACAGGAACACCTCCGGCTGGGCAGCAGACAGGAACACCTCCGGCTGGGCAGCAGACAGGAACACCTCCGGCTGGGCAGCAGACAGGAACACCTCCGGCTGGGCAGAAGACAGGAACAACTCCGGCTGGGCAGAAGACAGGAACAACTCCGGCTGGGCAGAAGACAGGAACAACTCCGGCTGGGCAGAAGACAGGAACAACTCCGGCTGGGCAGAAGACAGGAACAACTCCGGCTGGGCAGAAGACAGGAACAACTCCGGCTGGGCAGAAGACAGGAACACCTCCGGCTGGGCAGAAGACAGGAACACCTCCGGCTGGGCAGAAGACAGGAACACCTCCGGCTGGGCAGCAGACAGGAACACCTCCGGCTGGGCAGCAGACAGGAACACCTCCGGCTGGGCAGCAGACAGGAACACCTCCGGCTGGGCAGCAGACAGGAACACCTCCGGCTGGGCAGCAGACAGGAACACCTCCGGCTGGGCAGCAGACAGGAACACCTCCGGCTGGGCAGCAGACAGGAACACCTCCGGCTGGGCAACAGACAGGAAAACCTCCGGCTGGGCAGAAAATAGGAACACCTCCGGCTGGGCAGAAAACAGGAACACCTCCGGCTGGGCAGCAGACAGGAACACCTCCGGCTGGGCAGCAGACAGGAACAACTCCGGCTGGGCAGCAGACAGGAACACCTCCGGCTGGGCAGCAGACAGGAACACCTCCGGCTGGGCAGCAGACAGGAACACCTCCGGCTGGGCAGCAGACAGGAACACCTTCGGCTGGGCAGCAGACAGGAACACCTCCGGCTGGGCAGCAGACTGGAACACCTCCGGCTGGGCAGCAGACAGGAACACCTCCGGCTGGGCAACTGGCACGTCAGGCTGGGCAACTGGCACGTCAGGCTGGGCAACTGGCACAACAAACTGGGCAACTGGCACGTCAGGCTGGGCAACTGGCACGTCAGGCTGGGCAACTGGCACGTCAGGCTGGGCAACTGGCACAACAAACTTGGCAACTGGCACGTCAGGCTGGGCAACTGGCACGTCAGGCTGGGCAACTGGCACAACAAACTTGGCAACTGGCACGTCAGGCTGGGCAACTGGCACGTCAGGCTGGGCAACTGGCACGTCAGGCTGGGCAACTGGCACGTCAGGCTGGGCAACTGGCACGTCAGGCTGGGCAACTGGCACGTCAGGCTGAGCAGATGGCACTGGAACAGGCTGAACAGACGGCACTGGAACAGGCTGAACAGACGGCACTGGAACAGGCTGAACAGATGGCACTGGAACAGGCTGAACAGATGGCACTGGAACAAGCTGAACAGATGGCACTGGAACAGGCTGGGCAGGTGGCACTGGAACAGGCTGAACAGATGGCACTGGAACAGGCTGGGCAGGTGGCACTGGAACAGACTGAAGCAGGTTGGCTGAAGTGGATGCAGATTGGGTTAGTGGCAGGATCGAGTGGGTTGGAAAAAACTTTTTCTTCTTCTTCTTTGGTTTCACCACTGGGGGTTTGTATATGGGTATAGGGTTGGAGGTAATGGATACGGCTGGTAGGGGTGAAGAGGATTTTGGTGGAACAAACGGAGGCAGTTGAGAAGCAGCAGAAGGGTTAAAGGCAGGGTAGGTGCAGCAGGAGGAAACAGGGGACTGGTACTTTGTTGTTAGCAGGGTGTATTGTTCAGCAAAAGTGGGAATTGGGGGTAAAGAAAAAGACATCCCAGCAGGTTGGTAACTAGAAATGGATGGTTGGAAGCTGGCAGGGGCTGAGTACAACAAACTGGACCAGGCTTGTAATAATGGCTGTACAAAATCAGATTTGCACCTGGCTTGTCTGACCAGAGACTGCACAGAATTAATGCATGCTGCAAGCACCTGTTGAGGACAAGCTGAGTACTGCTCATGAAAGAAGGCTGAATCATCCTCCAACAGCCACACCAAAGACTCTACCTGAGCTGCACTAAAAGGAGGTGTGTAATCGTCACGCCCAGTAGCAGCATCAGACTGAGCCAACTCTGTGCAGATCCGAATCAATGGCTGCACATCATCAAACAAAACACTGCCATGATCAATAAAAACATGAGCCATACGGATACATTCCAACAACTGCTCACTAGTGTATTCACTTAATTCCTGATAGCAGAAATCTCTGTCATCTGTTGCCAAGAGTGACAGGTACACAATCTCTTCTAGATGCATTTTTATAAAACCAAATGCCCAGAGCCAATTTCCCAAGTGCAGCCGACCTGTTTATATGGCTTCAGTATTATGTCAGGGGATGCCCACGCAGGCATCCGAGTACTGAGTACAGGTCAATGGGCTGCACTAATGGAAACAGGCACCAACATAGTGAAAAATATATATATGTTTATTAAGTTAAAGCACACGTGAAAAACAATCAATGGAAGCAAGCGTGACACAGCAACCAAAAACCACTAAGCAGGTAATGCAGGGATAAGGCATAAGCAAGTCCGAGGTCCAAGCCAGGGGTCAAGGATAGGAGAGAGCAGCGAAGTCCAAAATACAAGCCGGGGTCAATAAGCGACAGGATCCAGGGCAGGGAGCGAAGCAGGAACAGATGGGCAACAGGTCAGGCAGGGAACAGGCTGACAAGCAAATACTGAAGCCCTGAACTCCAGTTTAGGGCGGGCTTAAATACCTGTGCAAATCTGTATTGAGCGACACCTGCTGGAGGCCACCAGAACTGCACCCCTGTTACTGAAGAGAACAGTGCCACCAGCAGGTGACCAGAGTCATGACACAGATCATGACAGGAACACATGGAAGAGTAATGCGCAACAGGATATTCTCAGCATCTGACTAAGCAGCCCATGTTTGGGCAGGGGTTGTGGGGAGGGGGTAGGAGTAACAGGGGATATGGGGGGGGGGGGCAAGGGCCAGGAGGAAAGGGAAGAGAAGGGGAGGTATAGAGAAGAGCAATAACTAAGTACAGAATCAAGAAGGTTTGGAGAACAGGATAGTACACTTCGACTGGGAAACGGAATACACCCACCGGGTTCAAACGGACTGCGCCACTTCTTGGAGATAAGTGTCCATATATGTAAAGTGCTGAAAGGGTCTCCAGGTCTCAGGTGGCTTTTTTTTTCAAAAATAAGCTAATGGGAGGGATGTACTATTGGCATGTATGCTAAACAAATCCAAACATGTATACTTATGGAAAGGTATTTTATAAGAAAGTTGGATCATACAGGTATGCTGGACCAATCTATGGGTAACCTCAGAGACCTGACTGCTAAAGACAATTAAAATTAGGTTATTTCAGTTAACAGAACCTGTGGCCCAGAGTGCTCTGCTGTGCTCAGAATGCTTTGATGGTAGATTCCTCTACCACAGCCACCCACAGCCACCCACACATTAACGGGTAATTGCAGTTTACTGGCAATTTATTATTATGGTATACCCAACACCATTTAAAATGGTAATAAACCCCAAAACAGAAATGGTATCTATTGCAGCTTACCAATCCTTAACCACTTCCCCTATAGAGCAATTATTTTTATTTTTTTCGCACACATGTTTAAAATCAGCATTTTGGCTATGAAATTACTTGAACTCTTCAGAATAGTATATATTATAGAATACAGAGGTGGAATGAGCTTTTTCTACTATAATTGTTGATGCCCTGTACACACAATAGGAATTTCCTATGGACTAAAATCTGATGGAATTTTACATACATACGATCGATTTGTCCGATGAAAACAGTCCGACGGTGTAAAAAAATAGAACAGTGTTACATTTTTTCGATAGTAAATTCCGATTGTCTGTGTGGAACTCCATCAGAGAAAAATCCACGCATGCTCAGAATCAAGTCGACGCATGCTCGGAATTTTTTTTTCCGGCTCCTCGTAGTGTTTTACGTCACCGTGATTTGGCACGGTCGGAATTTAGTCTGATAGTGTGTATGCAAGACTGATGAAAGTCAGTTTCATCGGATTTCCGACGAAAAATCCATCAGAAATCCAATCATGTGTACACAGCATCAAATTCCGTTCAAGCTGTCTTCCATCAGTCTTGCATACACACTGTCAGACTAAATTCCGACCGTCCAAAACGCGGTGACGTAAAACACCACGATGACCCAAGAAAATGACGTTAAATGCTTCCGAGCATGCGTCGACTTGATTCTGAGCATGCATGTTTTTTTCTCCGTCGGAGTTCCACACAGATGATCGGAATTTCCCATAGAATTTTTTTCCATCAGAAAAAAATAAAACATGTTCTATTTTTTAAACTCTGACGGCCAAAAAATCCTATGGGGCCCACACAAGATAGGAATTTTTGATGAAAAAATTCCATCAGACTTTTTTCATCAGAAATTCCTATCGTGTCTACAAGGCATAAGAGTTTAATGCGGATCCCTTTTTTTTTCGGAACTGCAACTGTATTTGTAACATTATTGTAGAACATATTAAGTTGTTTATGGAACTTTTTTGTTAAAATTATGTCCATGGTACATTTTTTAAATTCTCAACACTGTTGATTCAATACTGCTAATTATTGAGCTTCTTCGCTTGTACCAGCATGAACAATAAATTATTATCTCTTCTGAAGTACTTGTGGAAACTTCTGACTTCTGTGGGTGTGGAACAATAATCCAGCATGAAGGATGTACAGAACAAACTCAGCAAATGTTACAAAGTGAACATTTGGAACAAAACTATTTTTTTTTCTTCTGTTCTTGCAGAATTGCTCAAACAGTAACAGTAAGCAATTTAACAATGGCAACACAGAGACAGAGTGTAGATACTTTGTTTCTGAAAGTAGCACAGAATAAATAACTATAACTGTATACAATCCATGGTATTTATAAAGACTGGTGGTGGCTCTGTCTGTACCCGGTGCTCCAATCCCTTGGAGCGGGATTGGAGCAACGGGTACAGACAGAGTCTGAAGTTTTAATACAAGTTTGGCGCTTGTGGATGTTTTATTCTACTTCACTACCTAAATGTGAGTTTTTTATCTGTTTTTTATTAAATGTATCCATTATATGGAGTCACGCTATGGTCTTTTTTTTCGTTCTTCCTAATGCTCCTATGATACATTGAGCCTTGCCATTTGGACGCATGAGGATCAGATCACACTCTCACCTGTATAGCTGACACTCTGAGGGGATACGAGTTCGGCACTCGTGGATAGGGATGAGCCGAACACCCCCCTGTTCGGTTCGCACCAGAACCTGCGAACAGACCAAAAGTTTGTGTGAACTTTAGAACCCTATTAAAGTCTATGGGACTCGAACGTTTGCTAATTTTAAAGGCTAATATGCAAGTTATTGTCCTAAAAAGTGTTTGGGGACCCAGGTCCTGCTCCTGGGGACATGTATCAATGCAAAAAAAGTTCTAAAAACTGCATTTTTTTCAGGAGCAGCGATTTTAAATGACTTTTTTTCCTTCAGAAATTACACTTTGTGCAGGGACAGTTCTAAGCGGGAAAACAAGTACTACTTTACAGGCATACTTTACACACCCCCTAGGTACGAAATGTAAAGGAATATTTCACTTTTATTGTTTCACCGTAAGCATTATTAAAATCACTGCTCCCGAAAAAACTGCCATTTTTTTAAAACTTTTTTTGCATTGATACATGTCCCCTGGGGCAGGACCCGGGTCCCTAAACACTTTTTAGGACAATAACTTGCATATAAGCCTTTAAAATTAGCACTTTAGATTTATCCCATAGACTTTTCCAGGGTGTTCTATGGCTTTTTCGAACTTGCCGCGAACACCCCAAATTGTTCGCTGTTCAGCAAACAGGCAATGTTCGAGTCGAACATGAGTTCGACTCAAACTCGAAGCTCATCCCTACTCGTGGATTTATGCCCGCTGTCCTTTCATTCATGTGAGTGCATTTTCTCAAATCTTTACCTGTTGGAGGTACCCTCACAGTGTCACGCTATATGCATTGCATATATCTTCTTTTTTCCATGACACACATTGGCCGCTGAGAGCTGTCTTAGGAGTCAGGCCACTCATTCAGCTGCGATCAGTATCTCTGTTAGCTGTTTGGACAAGCAGCCATGAGGTGAGCTGCCAGCACACTCAAAGTTGTCATCATTGAAGATATCATTTGTGCACGTTGCATTTTTGGTGGAGGTGTTTTATCTAGACACTGTTCTGTGGAGGAATTACTGGACTGCTAGATTTAATCCTTATTTATGGACAGGACTTATCACATGTGTGATTTTTGATAGTTTTGCACTTTTTTTTCACTTATTTTTTGCTAGTTTGGGTGTTTGTATATGTAGTAGCCATTTTACTATGTATTTTCACTGTTAAATCTTTACAGGATTATAGGTGTCTGTTCACTTTCATCTTTATTGTTCATTGTAGTATCATCCTTTTTTTTTTTTCTCTCTCACTGTTCAGTTCACCCACGATCCCTTTACTTCGCAATCACTGTATTAGTTTCACTGGTCCTCAAAAAGTGTCAAAAGTGTAAATTTGTGCCAGAATGTCCATCACAGTATCACAGTCCTGCTATTTGCCATTTTTACTAGTAAAAAAAAAATCCCATAGTTTGTGACTTTTGCAAACTACAAACCAATCAATATACGCCTATTGGGTTTTCTTTTTTTTACCAAAAAATGTGCGGAAAACATTTTTTTCCAATTTATTTATTGGATATGTTTTATAGCAGAAAGTAAAAAATAATGGGCCAGATTCACAAAAGAGATACGACGGCGTATCTCCTGATACGCCGTTGTATCTCCTGATACGCCGTCGTATCTCTGTGTTACGGCCGTCCTAACTATGCGACTGATTCATAGAATCAGTTACGCATAGCTAGCCCTAAGATCCGACAGGTGTAATTGAATTACACTGTCGGATCTTAAGGATGCAATTCTAGGCCGGCCGCTAGGTGGCGAGGCCATTGGGGTCGGCGTAGAATATGCAAATGACTAGTTACGGTGATCCCCAAACGTCCGCGCTGCCCGTCGATCTAACTTTACGCCATTTCCGTCGAGTTACGCCACGTAAAATTAGGACTGAGCCCTAGTTGTTCTAAGCCATGTTAAGTATGGCCGTCGTTTAAAATTTAAAAAACCACGTCGTTTGCATAAGTCGTGCGTGAATGGTGCTGGACGCCATTTATGTTAACGTCAAAACAAATGACGTCCATGCGACGTCATTTAGCGCAATGCACGTCGGGTAATTTACCTGACGGAGCATGCGCAGTACGTTCGGCGTGGGAACGCGCCTAATTTAAATGGTGCCCGCCCCATTTGAATTTGGCTGGCTTGCGCCGAGCGCATTTACGTTACACCGCCACAAGTTTACAGGTAAGAGTTTTGAGAATCAGGCACTTACGCTGTAAACCTGCGGCAGTGTAACGTAAATCAGATACGTTACGCTGCCGTGGAGCAACGTAATTGTATCTGAATCTGGCCCATTGTTTTTTTTTTCTAATTTTTCATTTATTTTGATATAAATCGCGGGCCAAAGCTCTTTTGGTCCTATTTATCCTATGGGTCCCTGCACTGCAGTCCTGTGACCCATATTCAGCCAACAGCAGGCTAAAGTCTGCTGTTGGCTGACGTCACTCAGCCAGTCCAGACTTTGGGGGGATCACGACTTGTTAGGATCCACCCAGATACCTGACTGGCAGCTGGCTCAGCCTTTCAGCACGCTATTGAGAGCCTGAGCTAGCTGATCCTGCCCCCTCCACAGTCCAATGTTGCAGTGAGCCCTGGAGGGACAGAACACAGAGCAAGTGACTGACAGTCACTAATGCTGTCTGAAAATTGTACATACAGTTTAAAAGCTTCTGCCAAGCACGTATTAAAAGACTAGTGTTTTTGCCATGTCATTCTCAAACTCACATTCACAAAGAACACCCTGCACATTGTACAATATTTTTTATTTTTTTTGCTTTGTTAAATATCCCCTATGATAATGTTCAGCTAATGCCTTTTTTGACTAAAGCTTGCCCATTAGCCTTGAAAATGGTCAGAATTTATAATCAAGCTTCCCTCTATAGATTTTAATAAAGTTTTCAGCCACATTTGGGTTTTGCAGATTTCAAGTAGGTTTCAACAAACCTTTCAAGAATTGAACCTGGACTGATCTGCTCATCCCTACCTGCCAGATGTCAGTCAGTGGAGCCAAGTGCACCAGCGGGGGACCCCAGAAAAGGAGGATCAATGCTGCTTTGTGCAAAACCATTGCACAGAGCAGGTAAGTAGGTAAGTATGACATGTTTGTTTTTTGTTTTTAAATATGCATTTATATTCACTTTACCAGCACACACACACAGCTATGTGCCCTTAGGCTACAGCCGTCTGAACTATAATTGCTCTCCTACTTGGCCATAATTTATCATGGCTGTGAGGCAGCTACTATATCAAAGCAAAGGAGGGTTTAGGTTATTTAGATACTTGTAAATTCGGAATTATACACTGCTGGTTTTTCACTATTCTGTAAGGAAAGCTACAAAAGTGTTTCTTTCAGTCCCTCCAAAGACTGAGATGCTGAAGCCCTGCACACACGACTGGGATTCCCGGCGGTATAAAGTCCTCCAGGAATCCGGACGGGAGAACCGAGAACCTGCACGGTAAGTTTCCCCGTGTACACACGCCTAGGTTTCCAGTCGGGAAAACTGCAGGGAGAGCTTTGGCCGGGGATCCCGGCCGTGTGTATGCTACCTCGCAGTGTTTCCCCATAGGAAAATAGAGAGCAGGTTTTCTATTTTCCCGCCATAATTTTTATCGGGAAAACTGCGAGGAAGCATACACGTGACTGGTTTTCCCAGTCAAAAGCTCTCCTGGCAGTTTTCCTGGCAGGAAAACTGGTCTTGTGTACGAGGCTTAAAGGTAGTAAAAGGATATAACCCAACAGGATATGTTCAGCTTAATTTGAGTTGCAAGATGGAGAAAAGTTGGTCCTGATTTCAAAATATTAAGCTGGTAGAAATTTGACTGGTTCAGTTGGGACTGACTGTCGTTCTGTCTGGCCATCCCTACTTGACAGACTTCTGTCAAAGGGACAATTTTTATTGATAAGTGAATGCTGCTATTTTCACACAAAAAAAACAGCGTATGGCCAGCTTTAGTTTATTTCCTACAATTTGGTAGTGAAGTTTCTTCTCTAATACTTCTCTGAAAGTGACTTAAAATGAGGTTTTGATTCATCCACCAGGATGTTAAACTCTAATGGTTGCTCCAAAATATACATAGTTACATAGTTGGTGAGGTTGAAAAAAAAACACAAGTCTATCCAGTCCAACCTGTGTGTGTGTGTGTGTTTGTATGTTAATAGTACATTGTATACCCCTGTGTGTTGTGGTCATTAAGGTACTCATCTAATAGTTTTTTGAAAGGATTGATGCTCCCTGCTCATACCACTGCTTATGGAAGAGAATTCCACATCCTTACTGCTCTTACAGTAAAGAACCCTCTATGCAGTTTAAGGTTAAACCGCTTCTCTTCTAATTTTAGTGAATGTCTGCTAGTCTTGTTAAATTTCCTTTCACTGAAGTTTTTTGCTAGGGTCACCAATACAGTATTTATACATTGATATCATGTCCCATCTCAAATGTCTCCTCTCCAGAGAGAATAAGTTCAGTGCTTGCAGTCTTTCCCCATAGCTGAGATTCTTCAGTCCCTTGATTAGCTTTGTTGCCCTTCTCCGTACTCTATCCAGTTCCAGCACACCCCCTCCTGAGGATTGGTGCCCAGAACGGCATACTCCAGGTGCTGGACCAGAGTCTTATAGAGCGGAAGAATTATCGTTTAAACTCTGGAGTGAATCCCCATGCTAATATTCTGTTGGCTTTGCTTGCAGCAGTTTGGAAATGCGTGCCATTGCTGAGACTGTCATCTACTAAGACCCCCAAGTCCTTTTCCATCCAAAATTCCCCCAGAAGTTCTCCCTCTAGCAAGTAAATTGCATTCATATTTTTGGCACCCAAATGTATTACTTTACATTTTTCAACATTAACCGGTTCCCGACCGTCTCACGTGTATTTACGGGGGCAGAATGGCTCCCCTGCGTGAAATCCCGTACGGGTACGAGGTACCTTTAAGAGCCGCCAGAGGGCGCGATCGCGTGCATGAGCGCCAGCATGGGGATTTGTGTGTGTAACCCCTAGTGTTAATCCCTTCACTACCAGTGTCATTTATACAGTAATCAGTGCATTTTTAGCACTGGTCGCTGTATAAATGTCAATGGTCCCAAAAATGTGTCCAATCTGTCTGTCACAACGTCGCAATACCACTAAAAATGGCAGATCACCGCCATTACTGGTAAAAATTTTTTTTTTACATATAAATGCCATAAAAATGCCATATATCATTCCCATAGTTTGTAGATGCTATAACTTTTGTGCAGACCAATCAATATACGCTTATTGCAATTTTTTTTACAAAAATATGCAGAAGAATATATATTGGCCTAAACTGATGAAGAAATAATTAAAAAAAAAAAAAAAATTTTGGGATATTTATTATAGCAAAAAGTAAAAAATATAGTTTTCTTTTCAAAATTGTCGCTCTTTTTTTTGTGTATAGCGCAAAAAATAAAAACCGCAGAGGTGATCAAATGGCACCAAAAGAAAGCTCTATTTGTGAGGAAAAAAAACGACACAAATTTTGTTTGGGTACAACATTGCATGACGGCGCAATTACCAGTTAAAGCGTCGCAGTGCCAAAAAGCGCTCTGGTAAGGAAGGGGGTAAAACCTTCCAGGCTGAAGTGGTTAAACATCATTTGCCATGTAGTTGTCCACCCCAATAATTTGTTTAGGTCTTCTTGCAAGGTTTCTACATCCTGCAGAGAAGTTATTGCCCTGCTTAGCTTTGTATCATCTGAAAATACTGAGATTGATCTGTATATGCCACCCTCCAGATCATTTATGAATAAATTAAATAGGATTGGTCCCAGGAAAGAACCCTGGGGGACCGCACTTTCCACACCAGACCAAGTACTCCTATTTATCACCACCCTTTGGACTCGCCCCTGTATCCAATTTTCAATCCATGTACTCACCCTATGGTCCATGCAAACATACCTTAGTTTGTACAGTTAACATTTGTGGGAAACTGTATTGAAATGCCTTTGCAAAATCCAGATGCACCACATCTACGAGCCTTCCTTTACCCAGATGGATAACAAACCAATACGTCTATATTTCTGAAAGGTTTAACCGGTCCGCAATCTTTTGTTTGATTTAAAAAAGCCACAGGAAATGTCTCTGTTACTTTTGCGTTTCCTTACTACGCATAGGCTATTTGTTGATCTTGATTTTGTAAATATCAGTCTGTAATTTACAGCAGCCAATAGCAATAACAACCAGATATAATTGCTCAGTTTATTGAAATCTGAATTTGATCTGAAATTTTGTTACGGTACATTGTACTCCATAATACATAAATTTTGTCCTTTTTTTAAATATCTAGGTAGCTCTAACTGTCTTCTGTTCTGGTGTGTGGTTATAGTGTCTGGACATATTACGTAAGGCACCTGGTAATTAATGAAGATAAAACTAAACTAGTCTAAGTTACTTAAGTGTATGGAACTCTAAGGTTATGTTCAGTAAGAATTTTCCCGTGATTCACTCCAAATGCTTATGTAAACTTATGTGCATGAGCAAAAACTGTGCAGTTTATCATTTGGTAGCAGTGATGCAACATGATACAATGCAGAGTGGAACATTTCTCAGTAGAGCTTAATGCAATGCAGATACCCAACTAATAAACATTAAAACTAAATTATAGCTGGTGGAGAAGCGTTCTCTTTGAGATAGTCCTTTGCTCTCATAGTGTTATAATAATCACTCCGTTTAATAATAAAATATTAGATTGTCATATTGTTTTCAGTTGAAAAGTTGAAAATCGTAATAAATTGGAGTTAACCTCCCTGGCGGTATGATTCTGTCTGGAATTACGTACCAAAAGCGGTACAATTATTTTGCAAGGAAATTTGGCGTTTTATACTGTAGGCCTGCAATTCTTAGGAATAACTCATTTAAATCTGACCAAACAAGAGTCTAGTAGGCATCCCGGGTATGAATTAAAAAAAAAAAAAAAATTATAAATTATAATATAATTAATTATAAATAATTATAACAAATAATAATATAATTATAATAAAAATTATTCAATAATGTAATCAACTCAAAATCACTGAAATTTGCTCAGTTGCAGAATTGTCGCTGTCATTACTTACATTTTTTATGACAAATTTCCCCACAAATCGCTATCGCACAATTCTGCAAGTGATTATAATTTATTATCACTGTTTTCTAGCTGCTCTAAAACCATTTTTGACATAAAGGGACACTTTTGGTTGCTATGGACAATCTACAGTTTGCACGGAGAAAGAACCGTTTTTATTATATAAAAGAACATGTAGGGCACTGGGCAGACCACTAGGGACAAAGGGGTGTGTATTTTCTACATACAGTACTGTAATCTATAAGATTACAGTATACTGTATGTAATGTGTTTGTTTACTTTTTTGAATTTGGCGCCGTTCTCTGCCCCCGTGCGTCGTAACGTTGCAGGGAACGGAGATCGGCGGCACAGGAGGACGCTGTGTGAATCGAGCGAGGACCCGCTCGCTCACACAGCGGGGATGCATCGCAGGATCCAGGGACAAGGTGAGTAACTTGTCTGTGGATTCAGCGAGCAGGTAAGCGGCGCCGCTGCACACTCTGCACATCTACCCCGAGCGTGACTCGGGGATACCGATAATAGCATTGAAAAACCACCCCGAGTCACGCTCGGGGATACCGCTAAGACAAATTAATTTAATGTTTTGCATCTATAATATTGACCATAACTGTGATTATGTCAAATTACCTGTTGGTAACAAATATTGTTTGTAAAAATTGAATCGAGAAAGAGAATAGTTCTTAAAAGAGCAGGAGAAAAAAAAAATAATAAGAAAAAATAAGAGTATAAGGGAAGGGAAAACATCAGGGTTCTGGAGACAAACATTATTTATAGACTATGATAAGAAAAATCCATGAGAGGGTGTCAATTACCTTGACGAGAGTACTCGATTGTCAAAGTTGTCTGGTATGCAATGTTTGATCTATGGTCTCCATAGATTGTCAAACTAGAGCGTCCATCTTAGCATGTATAAATGATTGGTTAATTCTGAGCTTGGTTTCTGCAATGTTTAAAAAAGGTGTTTTCCACGCGTTAGCTATTGTCTGCTACGCCACTGTCAAGAATATAAGGAATAGCTTAAAGCAGAGGTTCACACAAAAAGTGAACCTCCGCTTTTTGGATCCCTCCCCCTCTGTCACATTTGGCACCTTTCAGGGGGGTGCAGATACCTGTCTGAGACAGGTATTTGCACCACTTCCGGGTTCTGATCCTTGCTGGGAATCCAGCCTGTCACGTCACCCCCCCTCCCCGCTGTCTTCTGGGAAACACTGTTCCCAGGAGAGAGCGGGGACCAGTGACAGCGCGCCGCGATCCTCGCGCATGCGCAGTAGGGAAGCGGGCACTTCCTGATTCCCTCACCGAGGATGGCGGTGGAAGCAGCCGAGGACCAAGCGATTGCTCACCCTTGTCTGCTGACATCGCGGGCGCGCTGGACAGGTAAGTGTCCATTTTTTAAAAGTCAGCAGCTGCCGTATTTGTAGCTGCTGGCTTTTTTTAAAAAAATCGACGGAAACCTCCGCTTTAAATTGTTTATGTGTGAGAAATTTAGGAGAGCTGTTATCGGGTCTGGTATAATAGAGAAATCAAAATTTTTTGAGGCTATTAGAAAGACATTTTCCCAAAATGTATGTACAATTGGACAGTTACGCCAAATGTGCATATGTGTACCTTTTTTGAGAAAACATAGGCCTGAGTTGTCTTTTGCAAATTTAGCTATTCTAGCAGGAACCAAGTACCATTGTGTAAGTACCTTATATGATGTATCAACTGCCATTATGCCCCCTACACACGATTGGAAATTCCGACAGCAAAAGTCCGATGTGAGCTTTTGAACAGAAATTCCGACCGTGTGTATGCTCCATCGGACTTTTGCTGTCGGAATTTCTGCCAACAAAAGATTGAGAGCTGGTTCTCAAATTTTCAGACGGAAAAAATTCCTATCGGAAAATCCGATCGTCTGTAGCAATTCCGATACGCAAAATTCCGACGCAGGCTTGGAAACAATTTGATGCATGTTCGGAGCATTGAACTTCATTTTCTCGGCTCGTCGTAGTGTTGTACGTCACCGCGTTCTTGACGGGCGAAAGTTCAGAGAACTTTTGTGTGACCGGGTGTATGCAAACCAAGCTTGAGCGAAATTCCGTCAGAAAAACCATCCAAGGTTTTTCAGGCGGAAAATTCGATCGTGAGTATGGGGCATTAGGTTTGTTGAAGATTTAGTATAAAACCATATATTAGACCATACCTGAAGATCAATATTGCGATCAAGATCCTTTTTCCACTTAGCAACATATGTTGGTAAAATTGTATCTGATTTAGTGATCAGTTGAGAATAGATTATTGAAATGTGACTTTTAGCATGTGGATCCTTTAGACAAATGTGTTCAAATTGGGAAAGGGTGTTTATGGTATTGTTAATATTGAGGAGAGGAGCATAAAAAAATTGGATTGAAGATATCGGAATATTTCGGATTCGGGGAGCCTGAAAGATTTGCATAGTTCTGGGAAAGGACGTATTGATGTTGTTCATACAGCTGCATCTATATTACTGCATTTTGGCACTTTGTGGTGGGTCCAAGAAAAAAGGGGGAACGCACCTGGCGTTCAGAACTATTCATTATCTAACATTTCCTGAAAGGTTTTGATTAAAGTAGAATTTGCATCAAATTAATAATGAAAATGCTCAGTGGAGACAATAAAACTGGAGTTTTCTCAATCAGCAAACTGGTTTTGTGTAAATAGCTTCTTATTGCCAAGAAAGTTCCTTTAAACCAGGGGTGTCCAAACTTTTTTGAAAGAGGGCCAGATTTGATGAAGTGAACATGCGTGATGGCCGAAAATTTTGCCCGACATTCTTTGAACCATTAAAATTTGGTGTAAGTGTGTTCGTGGGAGTACTAAACACTGCCCAAAAAGAATTCTATATATATATATATATATATATATATATATATATATATATATATACATATATATATATATATATATATATATATATATATATATATATATATATATATATATATATATATATATATATATATCTATATCCTCTTTGGCCCCCAACAAATCCCAGAGGATGAGCTCAGGTTGTAAAAAAAATATATTTTCTCTTCTTTATCCCCTGAGAAATCTGGCCTTTATCTCTTCTGTGGCCCCAAGCTCCACTCAGGGCATAGATGAGATTTTTTTTTTAATATTCTTTCTGGCCCCCACTTGTAATTTTCCCTTGTTTGCCCTGATCTCTTCTGTGGTGCCCAAGCTCAGATCAAGGCAAGGATGAGCTTGTCTTTTAAAATTCTTATATTTATTTAAATATTCGCTTTATATCTGTTACAGTAGTAAACTTATCTTATCCCCTGAGAAATCCTCGAGTGCCTCTCACTGCAAGGACGACCTTGGACGAGCCCGCTAGGATGCTGACAGCACGCAGCGCCGCAGCCAATCATTGTCGCCAATCACAGGCACTGAGACACTGCGAGCTCTGCAGCTGTGGACCGGGAAATGACTCAGTCTCTGTTATTGGCGCTGCGTGCTGTCAGCTTCCCAACAGGCTTTGGAGCTTGGGGGCCACAAAAGTGATAAAAGCAAATTGCAACTGGGGGCCGTATAAAACCGGACCTTGGGCCGCAACTGGCCCGCGGGCCGGACTTTGAACATGCCTGCTTTAAACTTTCATGGACCTGCTTCAATAATACATTTACACTGAATGAATAGAATTTAGGCAACTGTCACATCTGTGACCACATAGCTTTGTTGATCATCAATGCCATGTTGTCAACATGTCAATATTGATATGGGGCCATATTCTGAGTAAGGATACGATGGAGTATCTCAGGATACTCCCTCGTAGCTCTCTTTTTTGGCCCGTGTATCTACGCGACTGATTCTTAGAATCATTTTCGCATAGATACACTTAAGATCCGCCATGTGTAAGTCACTTACACTGTGGGATCTTAAATGTAATTACTCCGCCCGCCGCTAGATGGCGTTTACGTTCAGGTCTCATTTGTTTATGCAAATGAGCCTGATACGCCGATTCCCGAACGAATTTGCGTCGCGTAACCGTCGCTAACGTCGTTTGCGTAAGCGTAAACTTACCCCTGCTATATGAGGGGTAAGTTTACGCAAGTCCCACGTAGGCCATGTTAAGTATGGCGTCGGGTCCGCGTCATGTTTTTCCGTCGGCTACGTCGTTTCCCTAAGTCGTTCTTGAATACAACTTTACATCAATGACGCACACGTCGGCGTCATTGACGTTTTACGCCGAGAACTGGAGCATGCGCACTGGGCTATTTTAAGCCCGGCGCATGCGCAGTTCGTTAGAATCGGGGGCACGCTTAATTTAAATAGAAGCCGCCCCCTTGGAGATACGCGTGGCTACGCCGGGCCATTTACACTCCGCCGCCCCAAACTACGGAGCAAGTGTTTGGGGAATACAGCACTTGCTCCTGTAGGTTGGGGCGGCGGAGTGTAAATGGCTTACGCGCCGCACGAGGGAAATATACGAGAATATGGCCCATGGTCATCATGTGGCTTTGTGTGACATCACTTTTTTTTTAAGCAAAGCCATGCCACACAGTGACAGAGGGGTAACATGACTTTGTTTATACACAAAGAAATGCCACACAGAGCAATGGGGAAGGTTTTTTTTAACCATATTTACCTAGCAGTGATGAATGGGGAAAAAAACAGCAGTTTTATTTTTATCAAGTAAAAAGAACAATAGGGTTGACAGATCTTTACTTTCATCAGGAACACTACATCTTCGTGTTATTTGTTGCCTAAATACATACAGCAGTCAAATAAATGAGTTTACGTATTTGTTTTATACTGCATACTGGTATTTTCTCCATTCAAGCCCACAAAATAGAGCAGGGGAAGGCAAATATTTGAATTACATACAGATCTAAGAGGGAGTGTTTGTTTCCGGTTAAGCGTTCATGATCTAATAAAATCTGAATGTTTCTCAAAGTAGCTAAAGTAATATAAAATGATTAACAACTGTTCAGGATGCACATGAACATGTGGTCCATAGGAAAATATTTTGTAGGGTGTGCATATTTTAATTTAATGGAAAGTAGCATTAACAGTAATAGAGGTCACTGCAACTAAAAATAATTATTCTTTAAAAAAAAACTCCTCTGTAAAGAAATGTAATGTTAGTAAAGGTTAGGAATAAAACAATGTTGACAGTACAACCATTGTAAGTTTTACTTTCTAATATAAGAAATCTGACATCCCAAATTAACCTTGTCTGTTTGGAGGGTAACACATGTCTCCCATCATCACCAGTACCACATCCCGGTCACTGGCCAAATAGCTGGACTGACCTAAAAAAATTGCAAATCAGGCAGAAGTAGACAGAAGGGGTTGCAAAAAGGGCAGACCCTACGGCCTCTTTCACACGAGGCGGACTCCGTCGCTACGAAGACCGCCAGCTCAGCTGGAGATCTCTCCACTGAGCACGCGGATGACAAGTCCCTCTCTGCTCACTGAGTGGGGAGGGGCTTGTGCAGCGCCGCTGTGTCCTATGGAGAGATCTGATGAAAACAGACAGTCCGTTTTCATCAGATCTCACCCGATCCGATCCGTCATGGACAGATGGGTAAGTAGCACCATACGTCTGATTTTGGCGGATCGGGTCGGATGTCACGGACATGTCTCCGCTGACATCCGAGGCTCCATAGGATTGCATGCAACAGGCGTTCAGGTCCACCGACAAAACTGACAGGCAGGCCTGAACGGTCTGACCGTGTGAAAGGGGCCTAAAACCTATGCTGCTGAAGTAGCTCACAGCCCCCCAGGAGGCACACTTTGGTATTTTTTTTCCTTTGGTGAAAATGGACCTTATCCTGTCATGGGCAGACTATGGGCCCCATGTGATTCAGCTGATAGTCAGTAAGTAATCGTCTCTGTAAAGTGATCCGTGATTGCCTTAGTGATGGGACAGCTTCATTTTAATAATTCCAGCACCCAGGATTTAGATCTCCAAGATGGAATTTACTTGCACTTGCAAGGATTTAATAGGGCCAGATTCACAAAAGGGATACGACGGCGTATCTCCTGATACGCGGTCGTATCCCTGTTTCTATCTATGCGACTGATTCATAGAATCAGTTACGCATAGATATCCCTAAGATCCGACAGGTGTAATAGTTTTACACTGTCGCATCTTAGGATGCAGTACCGCGGCCGCCGCTGGGGGGAGTTTGCGTCGTAAACCAGCGTCGGGTATGCAAATTAGGAGTTACGGCGGATCCCCAACGGATTTTCGCGTTCCCTACGTCGCCGCTAGTCTAGTTTCCCGTCGCAAAGTTAGTCGTCGTTTTAGGTGCCCTAACTTTAGTCAGCAAACGTATTGCTGTCTAAAGTATGGCCGCCGTTCCCGCGTCGAAATTTAAAATTTAACGTCGTTTGCGTAACACATCCGGGAATACGGAAGTACGCTACGCGCGTCGCTGTTCGAAAAAATGACGTCACGACGCGCAAAGCACAGCGGGAGTTAGGAAACGGAGCATGCGCAGTAGGTCCGGCGCGGGAGCGCGCCTAATTTAAATGACACACGCCCATTTGAATTGGCCCGCCTTACGCCGGAGGCCGTGGGCGTAGTTTTCATCACAAGTGCTTTGTGAATCAGGCACTTGCGATGAAAACTTGCGGCGGTGTAACGTATCTACGATACGTTACGCCGCCGCGATTCTACGTGAATCTGGCCCATAGTTCCTAATAAATGTAAAAACACTAGTTGGAAATCTCTAGCATGCTAAGAATGTTGTAATAAATATCAGCATGCACACGTGTCCTCACATTTATTGGCTGGGAATACAGAATGTAGAATTCAAAATCTAGAATGCATAAATAGACATCTATATTGGAATAACAATAAAATGATAGAAACTCATGAAAACACGTAATATGTCAGACATTGGAAATATTAGTAGTGAAAAGTCAAAGGAAATTTAACACTAACTGTGAAAAACAGAAGCATAGAAAAAAAAAAACATGTGGAACAAACATACAGTGGAAACATAGATATAGAGACATCTAAAGGAGGAGTAAGTCTTCATCAGACTATGAATTAAAGTGATATTAAAGTCTCAAGGTTTTAGGCATTTTTATTAAAAACAAATGTTTACTAGTAATGGCGGTGATCAGCGATTTTTATTGTGACTGCGACATTATGGCGGACACTTCGGACACTTTTGACGCTATTTTGGGACCATTGTGATTGATACAGCGATCAGTGCTATACAAATGCACTGATTACTGTAAACATTACACTGGCAGTGAAGGGTTAACCAGCAGGGGGTGCTGATTGGGTGCAGTGTGTCCTAGGGATGTGTTCTAACTGTAGGGGGGTGGGATACATGTGGGGGGGGATGGGATACATGTGACACGACACTGATCACCGCTCCCGATTACAGGAAGCTGTGATCAGTGTCCTGTCACTAGGAAGAATGGGGAAATACCTGTTTACATCAGCATTTCAATGCATAGGATTAAAAACGACAAAGTTAAAAACTACGCAAAAATTTAGAGCAATTTTTAATGGCCATTTTTAACGTCGCAAAAAATGCTCTGGAGCCCACACCGTTCTTCCTCTCCATGAGACAATCGCGGGTATCCCTGTGGACATTGAGTCCGCGGGACCCGTGGTTGGCCTAGAAAAAACATCGTTTTTTTCAATCCGATTATTGTTAAGCCTGCCTTGCCTTCACACGATCGTGAAAAAAAATGCTCTAGCAAAGCGCGGTGACGTACAACACGTACGACGGCACTATAAAGGGGAAGTTCCATTCGGATGGCGCCATCCTTGGGGCTGCTTTTGCTGATTTTGTGTTAGTAAAAGTTTGGTGAGAGACGATTCGTGCTTTTCAGTTACATCGTGATGAATGTGCTATCTCTATCTCGAATGCTAGTTTTGCCAGAACAAGTGCTCCCGTCTCATAACTTGCTTCTGAGCATGCATGTTTTTTTCACGTCGTTAAAGCCTACACACGATCATTTTTCACGACGTGAAAAAAACGTCAACGTGAAAAACGACACGAAAATTTAGAGCATGTTCTAAATTTTTAATGCCCATTTTTTACGTCGTGAAAAATGCTCTAGAGCCCACACACGATAGTTTTTAATGACATAAAAAAAAATGTAATTTTTAACATCGTGAAAAATGGTCGTGTGTATGCGGCATTATGAACTGTCAGAATTTTATTTTGAATTTGGAGCCACAATGTAAAAGTTGTGCCACAATGTAGAAGTTGAGCAAATTAGAACTACCTGGGTTTGGCACACGAGTCTGCTGTCAGAATCAATACTGTCACAGGTGTTTTTTGAATCAGACGCAACACATTAACAAAAGCAGTTGCTGCCAGAAAAGTGGCGCAACAGCTTAATTGAATTCTCCCCATTATCTGGTGCCCAATAAACACAATAGAGGTAATGAATAGTATATACAATGATACAACTTGCCATGAACTGCAGGTATTTTACCGATTGCCGTCCGGAAGATTTACCCCCCTTCATGACCAGGTAATGTTTTGCTTTTTGGCATTGCGTTACTATAACTTACAATTGCATGGTCATGCAACACTGTACCCAAATTAAATTTATATAATTCTTTTCACACAAATAGAGCTTTTTTTTGGTGGTATTTAATCGCCACTGAGTTTTTTTATTTTTACTATATATAGTATAATATATTTTACTTTCTTCTCTTTGCTTTGTGTGAAAGGTATAGGTATAGGGTCTACAAACTATATAATATACTGTATACTGTTTTTTTTATACTATTAATGGTGATGATCAGTGACTTATAGTGGGACTATGATAGTATGGCAGTCAATCAGACACTAACTGACACTTTTGACACTCTGTGGGAACCAGTGACACTGAGGCTGGGTTCACACTACTACACTACTTTCATCCTACTTTGCTCTGCTACATTGGTCCTACATTTATCCTACTTTCATGAACAGGATACTACTTTGGTCCGACTTCAATGATATTCAATGGGCCTGAAGTAGGATCAATGTAGGACCAAAAGTAGTACAGGGAGCATTTTCAAAGTCGGACCGACTTGTGTAGGACGCTACAAGACGCTCTCATAGGGAAACATTGAACACAGAGCAAAGTAGGATGAAAGTAGTGTAGTAGTGTGAACCCAGCCTAATACATATACTCTGTCACTTTACTAATGACACTTGCTGGGAAGGGGTTAACATCTGAATGTGGCTGAATGAAAAAAAAAAAAAAACACCTATGGCCAGCTTAAAGTTGACATTCTCTTATGCCTCGTACACAAGATCGTTTTTCACAACGAGAAAACTGCCATTTTTTATATTGGTCGAGAAAAGCGGTCGTGTGTATGCGCCCTAGCGGTTTTCTCTATGAAAAAACTGCCTGCAAAAAATTGAAACCAACTCTCTTTTTTTTCGTCGTGTTTCACGTCAGTCTTTTTCTCGTCCGAGGGAAAAAAACGTGCAATCTTGAAATCAAGTATGAGACGGGAGCGCTCTTTCTGGTAAAACTAGCGTTCAGAATGGAGATAGCACATTCGTCACGTTGTAACGGACTGAAAAGCACGAAGACTGAAAAACGCAAATCTCTTTTACCAAATTTTTATTAACACAAGGATCAGCAAAAGTAGCCCAAAAGGTGGCGCCATTTGAAAGTAACTTCCCCTTTATAGTGCCGACGTACGTGTTGTACATCACCGCGCTTTGGTCGGACGTTTTTTTGCATGAACGTGTTTGCAAGTCAGGCTGGAGAGGAATCACGTCGTGAAAAACGACAAGAAACATGATGGTGTGTACGCGGCATTAGATTTTGATGTTAGCTATGCTGAAATGCACAAACGAATGTATTGTTCTAGAGGTAGTAATGTATTGTTCTATAGGTAGTGGACCAAAAGGCTGAGAAGAAGAACACATACAAAAGATACATACCTAGAAGTAAAACCATACTCCTATCACTTCCCCAGACGTATTGCAGCCTAAAAACCAAACCTCCAACAATAGAGAAAAAGAGAGAATATTATAAAAGTAACAGGTGTCTAATCAAAAAGCTATTAGGTTTTAAATATCCAAATGTAAAATCTAAAACCTAGAGACTACAAAATTAGCAAAGGCTGAATATTAGCAAGCCCCAGAGTTAAAATGCAAGAACTGGAACATAATAAAGATATCAGATTTCCTTTGTTTAAATCAGGTCATTTGTATGCTGATAGGTTGGTGAAATGATTTTGTTACTGTGACTTGTACTCAATGGAATGGCTATGGTACTGCCCTTCCTTTTCCTTACAAACATGAGTGACAGGTCAGATAAATGAGATGCCTAATAAATGACCAAATGAAGGCCTACTGTAAATTTCCTGTATGTTAGATTAGTACTCATTGGGTGAGCAGGATTTTCTAAATGCATATTCTTCATAGAATTGTAAAGCAATACATGGAATAATAACTGTAATAAAAATTAAGCATTAAACTACAGGCAGCTTTAAAACACATAAAAGTAAACAGCTGTGTTCATTAGACATGGGCCAAACAGTGCCGATCCTGACCTCCCTGGGGCCCTAAGCAAAATGACATGGCACATTAAAAATGAGAAGCGGGGGGCGCTGACGACAGTGACATGTCACATTAAAGAAAGTTGAGAAGCGGGGGGTGTTCTGCTGTCGGAAATGACTCAGTCAGCGAGTTTAGAAGCAGGGTGAGTGGGCAAAAAATGACTTCTCACCAGACGGGGCCTCTAGTAATTTGGGGGGCCCTTCGCAGCTTTGCGGGGCCCTAAGCGGCTTGCATAGTGAGCCTATAGGGAGTATCGGCCCTGGGGCCAAACACCCCTCTGTTCAGTTTGCAGCAGAACTCCTGAACAGGGAGAAATGTTCTAACCCGAACGGCGAACCCCATTGAAGTCTATAGGAGCCGAATAGGAAAAATCCTATGAAATTTGTCCCATGATTGGCTGAGACATTTATCTCCCGCCGCTGTCAATCAGTCAGTCAGGTTAGATAGAAGGAGGGAAAGGGAACATTTTTAAAAATAGATGTAGTTAAAGCGGGGGTTCACCCTAAAAAAAATTCTTTATCTACCATACAAACGAGCATACTAGCGTCAGCTACAGTATGCCTTTTTTTTTTTGCGCTGTACTTACGGTGTAATCCGCAACTTTCGTTTCAGACTCCGGCTGGGAAATGGGCGTTCCTATGAAGAGTGGTACATGATTGACGTCCAGCTATGGCGCATCATGCCTTCCGAAAAAATCTGAAATAGGACGCGGACATATACGGCGCCTGTGCAGTCAGCCCTAGTCTGTGCGCAGGCGCCGTATAGCGACGTGAAGAGCCGAGTCCTACTCCGGCTACTTTCGGAACGTGTGACGTGCCATAGCTGGCCGTCAATCATGTTCCACTCTTCATAGGAACGCCTACTCCCCACGGGAGTCTGAAACGAAAGTTACGGATTAAACCGTAAGTACAGCGCAAAAAAAAAAAAAAGGCATACTGTAGCTGATGCTAGTATGCTAGTTTGGATGGTACAAAGTTGTGTTTTTGGGTGAACCTCCGCTTTAAGCTTTTGTCGCGGACACTGGCTGCAGGGACCTTTTCTGTCCACTTTTACCCTGTTATTTAGTATTGCTATATAAATCTTTTTGTTACATTTTTGAGAGACTGTTTTCTTGGATTTGCCCAAAAACTATTCTTGGTTGTTAATTCTGAAAAATACATGATCATTGAAAGAGCTGATCACATTGACCTACGGAGATGGACTGTCTGGTCACCTGGGCTGCCTTAAGTGCTGTGTTAATTAACACGTTAATTATATAGTTGTCTGCTATGTTGTTGCTCTATGGGAGGGGGAAGTATCTACGAGCCAGCCCTACCTCATTATCTAACCCCTTGTGTTAAAAGTGTATAAAAAGGCTGTATTCTGTCCTATTAACCATTCATGATTTTTACAAGCTATTATCGGCTAGACTTGTATTTAATGCAGCTATAATAATATATCTCTCCGATGGTCAGACTGGAGGAAGCGGTATTACCAACGGAAGCACTCAGCGGAGTGTGGGATAGGATCCGTCCCAGCTTTTATTCCACTTTAAGTGTAAAACTATGCCAGGGCTGTGCTGTCTGGCAATGCCATATCAATCTCAGGACTGGATGATAATGGACAGAAATACAAATCCTTTGGCAAGGAAAAACAGCTCCCAGATATAAATGTGTCTTTGTATTTGGCTGTTTGCCTGGAGTTCAGCCTAAATATGTAGTTATATGGTGTATAAAGCTACTTGAACTTTAAATGGCCAACATTTAGCTACCTGGCCATCTCTGTATTCTCTATTATTGCTAGCCTTTTCCAATCACGGGCAAGCACAAATCCTGCTTTTGTAAGTATTACTTACACATTATTGGATATTCTTTGCAAAGTGAATGTTCACTTCATTTCATTCACTAAGATAAGTACAAATTAATTTTGCAAAATGAAAATTCACTCTGAAAGTAAACATGCTCTACTCCTTCATTAAACCAACCCAGTGTATCTCTCTCACAATGTTTCAGTGGCACCCCCCAAGACAGGACCCCTAGTCAAACAACTTTCCTCCTCTCTGAGGAACAATCACATCTGGGCCTGACTCATCCAAGTTCTCTGGCACCTCATAAAACTGTAATTCTCTCCCCCTCTCTCTCTTTAAACATACTGAGCCGGATTCAAAGAGATTTGCGCATTTATTATGGAGGCGCAGGGCAACGATTTTGCCCTGCGCCCCCGCCATTTTTTTGTGCTGCCCTCGATTCACGGAGCATAAGCTTCGTAAATTGCACGGGCGCGCCGGCAAAATGCCCGGCGCAAGAGCACGCAATTTAAATGATCCCGTAGGGGGCGGGAAAAGCGTAGAGCGCATGCTCCGTCGGGAAAGTTTCCCGACGTGCATTGCGGCAAATGACGTCGCAAGGACGTCATTTGCTTCAAAGTGAACGTGAATGGCATCCAGCGTCATTCACGATTCACTTACGCAAACTACGTAAAATTCTAATTTCGCGACGCGGGAACGACGGGTATACGTAACATGGGCTGCTCCTGCTAATAGCAGGGGCAGCCTTGCGCGAAAACCGCCGTACGTAAACGACGTAAATTGCGTACGCAGGGCTCGCGCAACGTTGTGAATCGGTGTTAGTATGCAATTTGCATACTATACACTGAGCACAACGGGAACGCCACCTAGCGGCCATCGCTAGAATGCAGCCTAAGATATGCGGGCATAAGAGCCTTATGCCGCTCAGATCTTAGGCTGCAGTCGGCGTAACGAGGTTCCTGAATCAGGAGCACTCGTTACGCCGGGGCAAGTAAGCAATTGCGCTGTGTAACCTATGGTTACACAGGCGCAATTGCTTCTTGAATCCACCCCACTGTGTACAGTTGTGCTCATATGTTTACATACCCTGGCAGAATTTATGCTTTCCTGGCCATTTTTCAGAGAATATGAATAACACAAAAACATTTCTTTAACTCATGGTTAGTGTTTGGGTGAAGCCATGTGTTGTCAATCAACTAAGTTTACTATTTTTAAATCATAATGGCAACAGAAACTACCCAAATGACCCTGATCAAAAGTTTACATACCCTGGTGATTTTGGCCTGATAATATGCACACAAGTTGACACAAAGGGGTTGGAATGGCTATTAAAGGTAGCCATCCTCACCAGTGATCTGTTTGCTTGTAATTAGTGTGTGTATAAAAGGCGTTTCTGGACTCTTGACAGACCATTGCATCTTTCATCCAGTGCTGTACTGACGTTTCTAAATTCTGTTTTATAGGGAAAGCAAAATAATTGTCGAAGGATCTGCAGGAAAAGGTAGTCGAACTGTATAAAACAGGAAAGGGATATAAAAAGATATCCAAGGAATTGAGAATGCCAATCAGCAGTGTTTAAACTCTAATCAAGAAGTGGAAAATGAAGGGTTCTGTTGAAACCAAACCACGGTCAGGTAGACCAACTAAAATTTCAGCCACAACTGCCAGGAAAATTGTTCGGGATGCAAAGAAAAACACAGAAATAACTTCAGGTGAAATACAGGACTCTCTGAAAACATGTTGTGTGGCGAGATGCACAATAAGGAAGCACTTGAAGAAAGATGGGCTGCATGGTCGAGTCGCCAGAAGAAAGCCATTACTATGCAAATGCCACAAAGTATCCTGCTTACAATACTCCAAACAGCACAGAGACAAACCTCAAACCTTCTGGCACAAAGTCATTTGGAGTGATGAGACCAAAATTCAGCTTTTTGGCTACAACCATAAACGCTACATTTGGAGAGAAGTCAACAAGGCCTGTGATGAATGGTACAGAGGTGGATCACTGATGTTTTGGGGATGTGTGAGCTACAAAGGCACCGGAAAATTGGTCAAAGTTGTTGGCAAGATGAATGCAGTATGTTATCAAAAAATACTGGAGAAACATTTGCATTCATCAGCAAGGAAGCTGCACATGGGACATACTTGGACATTTCAACATGACAATGATCCAAAACACAAGGCCAAGTCAACCTGCCATTGGCTACAGCAGAATAAAGTGTCGGTTCTCGAGTGGCCATCTCAGTCTCCTGACCTCAATATCATTGAGTCACTCTTGGGAGATCTCAAATGTGCAGTTCATGCAAGACAGCCCAAGTATTTACAGGAACTGGAGGCTTTTTGCCAAGAGGAATGGGTAGCTTTACCATCTGATAAGATAAAGAGCCCCATTCACAAATACCACAAAAGACTTCCAGCTGTCATTAATGTTAAATGTACAAGGTATTAAGAACTGTAAACTTGTGATCAAGATCTTTTGGGTAATTTCTGTTGCCATTATAATTTAAAAAGAGTAAACACTAACCATGAATGAAAAAGTTTTTGTGTTATCATTCGTATTCTCTGAAAAATGGTCAAGAAATCATAAATTATGCCAGGGTATGTAAACTTATGAGCACAACTGTATATACTGTATATATTTTTTACAGTACTGTATATAAATATACATGAGACAAAAAGGTTTGCAGTTTTTGTCTAGTTGAAAGCTAAATAAACGTTATGTATGCTGCAATCCCGGGTTTTGGAACATTGCTACATATTGATCCTGGAAGGTAGGGCTCTGGTTGGGTGTATCAATTATAATTGTCATCTCCTGATTCACCAGAGCAGAGGAGCCTTAATTTTCACACACCTTGCTTTATCATGATAGTAAACATAGCAATACCTTGGGGAAAAAAGTTTCTGCTACCCACATTGATTATCTTGTTTTGGCCATGACAAAACAAGATTAGT
Organism: Rana temporaria; assembly: GCF_905171775.1. Taxonomy (NCBI): domain Eukaryota; kingdom Metazoa; phylum Chordata; class Amphibia; order Anura; family Ranidae; genus Rana; species Rana temporaria. Next base: position 167,202,904 of record NC_053491.1, read on the forward strand.
GACAGTTACCCGCTAGCTTCTGTATGTAAACAAAGAGACCCGGGGATATTGGGTGACATCATTGACCAACTATGTTCATGACCATGTCTGGTCCACTATGTCAGCCAGCATCCCTGGCTGGCCTCTTTGTTTACAAACAGAAGCTAGTGGGGATCTGTCATCTTGCAGCAGTCATGCTACTATAGATAATTGACAGATCTCAATGTCAATGGCTGGCTATGATGTAAGCCTGCTCTGTGTTTTTTTTATATCTAAAACCGTCACTACTTTACAAATTTTAAAACAACAAGGCTGCCCTGTGTTTGTCCACACAGTTTTGGGGTGTTCAGACCTTATCATCATCACAATATGATCTGTCATTTAGCAGTGGTCTCTGTTTAGACTTCAGTGGGGTTTAGCGCTATGTTTGGGTTAAGCAGCTTTTTTGCTGGGTTAGTTGAATCTCCTGCGAAGTTTACCCAGTTTGCCATTCCTTATTTGTAGAGCAGCATAAAATAAGCCTTTTCAGTTTGAAATATGTTTTGTGACTCAGTATCTAAGCCTTCCTGGAGTCAGTACAGCATTCCTTATTCAACTAGGCATTGGTCTGGACAAGTCATTTACTAAATAATATTTTATTCCACTTGATTTTTGGTCTGAAACATTCTAAGTTAGTTCAAGAGTAGCCTTTTGTTTCAGTCTGCTGGGTTCCTTAACCACTTAAGACACGGACCATTATGCAGGTTAAGGACCTTGCCCCTTTTTGCAATTCGGCACTGCGTCGCTTTAACTGACAATTGCACCGTCGTGTGACGTGGTCCAAAATAAAATTGATGTCCTTTTTTCCCCTCAAATAGAGCTTTCTTTTGGTGGTATTTGATCACCTCTGCGGTTTTTATTTTTTGCGCTATAAACAAAAATAGAGTGTCATTTTTGAAAAAAAATCAATATTTTTTACTTTTTGCTAAAATAAATATCCCCAAAAAAGATAAAAAAAAACTATTTTTTTCCTCAGTTTAGGCCGATACGTATTCTTCTACCTATTTTTGGTAAAAACGATTGGTTTGCGCAAAATTTATAGCGTTTACAAAATAGGAGATAGTTTTATGGCATTTTTATTCAAAACAAATTTTTACTACTAATGGCGGCGATCATCGTTTTTTTTTTTCATGACTGTGACATTATGGCGGACACATTGGACAATTTTGACACATTTTTGGGTCCATTGTCATTTTCACAGCAAAAAGTGCTATAAAAATGCATTGATTATTGTGAAAATGACAATTGCAGTTTAGGAGTTAACAACTAGGGGGCGCTGTAGGGGTTAAGTGTGACCTCATGTGTGTTTCTAACTGTGGGGGGCGGGGCTGGACGTGTGACGTCACTGATCGTCTTTCCCTATATCAGGGAACAGACAATCAGTGACACTGCCACTGTGAAGAACGGGGAAGGTGTGTTTACAAACACCTCTCTGCGGCCGCGGTCACGGAGCTTCGGACCGGGTCACGCACGTGCGACCCACGGCTGGGCACTTAAAGAGGACGTACAGGTACGTGATTGTGCCCAGCCATGCCATTCTGCCGACGTATATCGCCGTTAGGCGGTCCTTAAGTGGTAAATCAGGCACAGATGTATCTTAAGAATCAACTATAATCTGCTGGATTCTCTACCAATAGCTTCCTTGTGTGCTTGAACTAGACATGTGCATTTGTTTTTGTCCGAATGCATTTTCGTTCGAATTTCGGTGTTGGGAAAACTGCAGTGAGAGCTTTGGCTGGGAATCCCGGCCGTGTGTATGCTTCACCGAAGTGTTTCCAATAGGGAAACTGACGGGAAAAAGACCACCGGGAATCGAGGCAGGAAAAAAGATAACATGTTCTCATTTTTCCTGCCGCGATTCCCGGCGGTTTTCCTGTCGGGTAAAACTGCCATGGAGCATACACATGGCATGCACATGGCCAGTTTTCCCGGCCAAAAGCTGTCATGACAGTTTTGCCGACGGGAAAACTGGTCATGTGTAGGAGGCATCAGTCCAGAGTCCTGCCAGATAAACTGCATGCATGCCCACTGATTGGACCCTAAAATGTGCAAGGGATCAAGACTAGGAGGACCATGAGTGGGTGTAACAGTTTAGGGAGCAATATCATCTTCATAGATGCTATTCTGTCCAGCCAAGATATTTAACACTTATGTCATTTGCTGTAAAATAGATGCATAGTTAGGGTGCATTTACACCTACAAATGCACACTGCCCACAATTAGCTGTGAAAGGCAGCCCCATTGGAAGCAAAGGCTGCTAGCTAATCATGGCCACTCGTATGTAATCAATCATGCAGAGATCACATGTGAATGATTGGTCATGGATGCAGGCAGTCTGCCCCCGCTGGGGTTCATGCATCTAATCGTATTCAAAACTTCATAAGATGATGTGATATAGACCCCTAAATAGAGGAGGTATTTTTTCTGTTTGTATACATACTGTTTACCCATTTTAGTCATCTCACTGACAATCTCATGTATAATCTTTTTGAAATAAAAAAACTTGTTTCTTACAAACTAACTTCTACTTACCTTTTTTGCTGCTAAAAAACCCTGTGGGGAACCTTTCAAAATCTATTTACCACTATTGGGGTGTGCAGCGTGTTCTTGACTCTCACATATGTGTTTTTCCATGATAGGAGGTCCAACAATAAGAAAAAAAATCTTTAATGCCCCGTACACACCATCACTTTATGTGATGAAAAAAAACGACATTTCCTGTGAAGTAAAAAATGACGTTTTTGAAACTTCAATTTTCAAAGACGAAGTTGCCTACACACCATCGTTTTTCTCACAATGTTCTAGCAAAGCGAGGTTACGTTCTCACCACTTTTTCCATTGAAGCTCGTTTCATAAGTAGCTTCTGGGCATGCGCGGGTGAAAAAACGTCGTTTTAAACAACGTTTTTTGCTACACACGGTCAATTTCTGTGAAGTAAAAGTTGACGTTTTGAAAAACGACACATAAAATTGAAGCATGCTTCAATTTTTTTTGGTTGTTTTTTAGAAGACATAAAACGACGTTTTCCCCCACACACGGTCAATTAAAGTGACGTTTTTAAAAACGTCATTTTTTTTCATCACATAAAGTGATGGTGTGTACGCGGCATTAGAGTCTGGAATTGTTCCTTTGTGAGTGTAACATTTAAAACCATAGACTTTGAGTCCTTAACACAGGCCTGTGATAGATCAGAAATCTTTAAGGATTTGGACAAGATTAGGAAGTGAGACTGTGGGATTAGTAAGAAATAACAAGACAGACTGTAGAATTACTAAAGAATAAGAAGACCGCAAACAGGCATACCTTGTGTTGGTAGCTAGCCAACTCTTTGCCCAAAATGTCCAGTTTGGACTTGATTATAAGAGCCAGGGGTTCACTCGCAAGCACAGATAGTATGGGGGAAGAGGGTAGCCCTCTGGTATGCCCCTAAGAATGGAAAAGTGTGGTTATATTAATCCTGTACATTCTACAAACACCCTGGAATTATTATACAGTGCCCTGATCCATAATATGAAGTGAGGACCAAATACCCATTTTACCAAGACAGACATTAAGGGAGAGGCAGGCCCCTTGTCTCCTTGTTTTGGTCAGATGTATCAGTTGAATTATCCATTTAATATTATCTGTGGCCTGGTACATAGGCATAAAGCCAACTTGTTCCTTCCCTTCCAGTTATAAAATACCCTCATTTAACCTTGTCTAAAAGATTTTGGCTTGGAGCTTGACATCCAAATTCAACGGAGAGATACTGAAGGTCTGAAGTTGTGTGATCTGTGTTTAGTTTAAGCAATGCACAAAAACTGGAAGTAAGTGTGTCAGAGCCCAGGCTATATCCTTTAGAAATTGATTAAAGAGATGTGTAAGGTGCAGAGTGAGTATCTCACTGAGCTTCCTTAGTACATTGCCATAAAACCATTGGGGTCTTGGAATTTGTTAATTCTGAGTTATTTTATTGCTCCTTGTACTTCTCTGGCAAAAAATTGGGGCATCAATTGCATCAAGAAACGACTAGGGAAGTGTAGGGAGGCGTATCTTAGACAGAAATGATTGCTTGGAGTTTGGGGTCATAAGAATCTTGAATTTTGAATCCAAACCCAATAGGTTAGCTATTTCTTGTTTTTTCTATTAAAGGGGTTGTAAAGGAAAACAGTTTTTTTTCATAATAAGCATCCATTACCTGCAGACATTCCTCTTTTCACTTCCTCATTGTTCGTTTTTGCTCAGAAGTTGCTCTATTTCTTCTCTGTTCTGTTCACTTCCTACTTGTCTGATTGTTACTCACCACCGTGAAGGGAGGCTTTACTGCGGTGGTCAGTGACGTGCTCGCCCCCTCCTGGGAACTACATCTGTGCCGCAGGACGCTCTCTACGTGTCAGGCCTCGTACTCACGACCAAACATGTCTGCTGAAACTGGTCCGCGGACCAGTTTCAGCGGACATGTTCGTTCGTGTGTAGGCAGTAACGTACAGAATTCCAGCAAACAATCGTCGGCCAGACCGTTTTCCAACGAACAACTGTTTCCTGGTCTTGCTTTAAAACAGTCTGCTGGAATCGTGTCCGTCAGACATGTTCGGTCGTCTGTACACAAAAGCAGCGTACAAAAACCCCGCGCATGCTCAGTCCAAATGAGGAGACGGGAGCGCTCGTTCAGGTAAAACTCGCGTTTCTTTGGGATATGGCACATTCGTCATTAGAAACCTTTTATTCTAGCAAGAGAACAATGTCTTAAAAAGGCGCACTAAACCACATTTTAAAGCCTCGTTTTATTAATTCTTCTCTTGCTAGAATAACCCCGTTCTCTTGCTGATGCAATTTCAATAGAGTTGTCCCATACTGAAATGTCACATTTCTTGCTTGTGATGTAATCCTTTAATAATGTTTTCTATGCCAGACGTGTGTTTTGGTTGGTGGTCCTCCATAATTTAGAGTAGTCATTTTTGTAAAGGAATGTTCATTTTGTTTTAATTTTTTTTTTTGTTTCTAGTTATGTCACCATTTAAACTATTTTTTTTTTACATGTTTTTTGAAAATTTTTTTTTTTTTTTGGTGTTTCATTAGAGAATATTAAACCATGTTGGCACACCAAATGTCCCCCCCCCCCCCCAAGGAGTGTGTCCTTTGTAAATTACCCATTGTATATTTATTAAAGGTTTGCTGCCTAATAATCCCCACAGTATATCAAACAATAGACATGTTTTCAAATGAAAGCAAAAGGCCTTTTATTCAGGCAAATGTCATCACAAAAAAATAAAAAGAACGGCAGCACTAGAATAGATAGCAAACTATATGCAAACTTGCATTTCCAACATGGTGAAGGATAAACTTCCAAGCCTCAGTAGCCAAACACAAAAATATGAAGCAGCAGCACACAAACAAAGGAACCCAAACTGTGGTAGTACAAACACGATGTCCTTTATGTGGAAGGAAATGGAAGGCAGAAAATCAACGTTTCCTCCTCTTTCCAGCCTTCCCTCCAGGCAGCCTTCCAGCGGATCGAACACGGGGTCTTGCAGGTGGGGTTGATGTGGCAGCAGGAGGATGGTGTTCCGCAAGCCGGGCCGGGTCACATAGCCCAGTGTCTGGGGTCAGCAGGCCCCTCTGCATCCACCAAAGGACCTGGTTCATCAGGGCCTTTGCCAGTCTTCTCTGGTCCTCCTCCCCTTCATTTAAATCATGGGCCAATGAGGCACTGAAGGCCTCTGTGGGGTTGAGGGGGGCCCTCATGATGGCGCTTGCCTCCTGGATCATGCGGAGGCTTGCCTCCTCCACAGGCCTCAACTGCCTCCTTCGGCCTGATGGCCTCACCTGGGGGGGAGAAGACTGGCTGGTGGTGGTTCTCCTGGCCGGGTGGACCTGCTGCAGGCCACTGGGCCCAGCCTCCTCCTGGCTGCCACTGACCCCGGCCTCCTCCTGGCTGCCACTGACCCCGGCCTCCTCCTGGCTGCCACTGACCCCGGCCTCCTCCTGGCTGCCACTGACCCCGGCCTCCTCCTGGCTGACAGACACCTGAGGATCTGCCACCTCCTGGCTGATCTCTTCTTCCTGTGTGGAAAAAAAAAGAATTTTTTTACAATTTCGCTAAATAAAACCACACTCATTTTCATGTTTTTCGTTCAGTATTTTCTGTTCATTATTACTTGAATACACTCTACTTCTGACCCCTGCAGTTGTCATCCCTGACACCTATTTGTCTGTACACCTTTTTGTTTGCTTTTTTCCAGCTTGGTTTTATTTTTACAATATCTAATCATTAATCCACCAAGAATTATTTACGCCATAAATATAGAGGAAACTACTATACCTCCTCATCGAAGGGTGGCAGATCTGCATCTCTGTCAGCCAGGCCCTCTTCCTCCGACTCTGCAGGGCTGTGGTCATCTGGGGAAGGTCCGCTGGAAGGTAGCATGGAGGAAAGGTTGGAAGAAAGACTGGACATCGTTTTCCTGCCTTCCATTTCGTCCCGCAAAAAAGCCATCTGTTTATAATACCACAGTTTGGGTTCCTTTGCTTGTCTTGCTGCTGCTCCCGATTTTTTGATTTTATTAGCTTTGTATGCTCTCCTGTATGTGCTTCTGAGGTTGGCAAGTTTATCCTTCACCATGTTGGCAGTGCATCCTGGCACCCATGTTTGCATATAGTTTGCTAGCTCTTCTAGTGCTGCCGCTCGTACATCTTTATTACAATATAATGCGTGTTTTGAATTCCACAGGATGGGCGTGTCCTGATATTTTTGTAGTAAGGCCTCTATAGCTTCCTTGGTTTGTAGTTGGTCCATTTTACTTTTTGAAATATGATATTTTTTTTTGAGTCTAGATTCAAAAAACATAAACCAAAGAAAAATAAATATTCAAAAGGATCAGCGTTGACCTTGATATAATATGTGTCTTTAAATTTATTACCTATATCTAATTACAAACACAGTCTCTCTTGTTTAAACAATGATTGTCAGCTCGGCCGCATTGGTTGTACCAAACATTGATTTGCTAGATGCAGAGCCATTGTTAACATTGCAGTAAATATTTTTAATATTGAAAAATAAACAATGCTTACAAATGACAGTATTCATCTAGGCACTCTTTCCTGTGTAAATCTCATGCCCCTGACAATGGATGACATAAAAGACACTTCCTAATGACCTCTGTACAACCAACACTTGAACAATACTTTGCCTGATCTGAATACACCATTCAAAAACTTGTCAATGAGGTACAGCATTGTTCACATCTCTATTTTGTGAGGTGTCCAAAAGCATTTGGATACCAAAATAACATTGTGGTACCCCATAGACAGAATAGCTTAAAAAGGGTGCAACCAACAGCCCAAACCCCCATCCCATGTGTCTACATTTTCAAGGCCTCTGCTGATCACATTTTTAATTTCCTTACCTTCCTGTCTCTCGCTCCTCGTTTCTCACGCTCGCCTAATTACCGCGTAAGATGCGTAATCACGGCGTAAACCTTTTAAACACTCCGCGTATTTATGAAACCCCGCCCTCGTCACCTTTGCGAGGCCCCTAATCAATGAGTTTAGGAAATATGGCGTTAACTGTGTATGTTCTGGATGCGCTCGAAGATTCTCCGCGTAACGGACGTAAACACGTTGTTTGCATTCTCTACACTCCGCGTATGTATTAAACGCCGCCCTCTTCTCCGCCCATGGCGTAAGAATTCATCTTTTCCACGCCCATAATCTCTGTGGGAAAGGAAAGATGGCGATGTCACACGAGCGGGCACGATGCTCTCATGCCACAAGTGAAGGGACAGAGGCAGGGACGTCCCGATCAAGGAAAAGAAGATATAAAGCCACTAATATGCGGTTCCAGGAAATGGTGGAGTTAGTTTACATCATGCGAAAGAAGGACTATGATGGGGAATTAGGGCCATACAAGACCCCTAACCGCCGAAAGGCACATATTATGGACAAGGTGGCGAGGAGAATGCAGAGGATGTTTGGGATCACCAGGTCCAAGGAACAGCTGAGGAAACGATGGTCAGACTTAAAATTGAGGGAGCCACATCAGATGAAGAAAATACTTAAAATTCTGCGTAAAAGTAAGTAAATATATATTGGGGTTGGGGGGGGGGGGGGTGGTGATTGTCTGCAATAATGTGTTGCCATGTATATTTCACCATCTGCCTCCTTGGCCAGCTTGTAATTTTAAAGACATGTTGTTATTTATTTTTTAGAACATAAATAACTACATATTTACAAACAGTGTTCTTAGTAAACAACGTAACATCACATAGTTTATCAGAAAGGCTCGGTTATTACAGGAACAACACACCTGGACATGGCTCACTGGCCAAAAACTTTGTTTGTAAACATTGTGTAAAAGCTAGTTCTAGAAAAAAAAAGTATGAGAATGGGAAAGGCAAACAGGATTCATTCTAAAAACAGTGGTAATAAAGCAGATGTTTTCACATCTGCAATGCAGAGCACCTGTGTCTCCCCAAATCAAAAATGGGTTTTGGTAGGGTCTCCCAGAAATACAGTTTAGGGGGGACATCCATGTGTGTCACTTTGCTAAAAAGGGGCAGGATCAGAGCTTGCCATATAGAAGTAATTGCAAAATGTAGGTTTGGTGAAAGATAAAAGTAACTAAATGAAAGCATCTTCTAAGCAATGTGTGCGATTTATGCTCTCCAATATCTGTGTGCTGATGAGTCTACATTTTTTTTGGTTTATTTCAGGGGAAAGAAGTCGCCAGCATTTGGAGGAGGCAGAGAGGGCCAGACAAGGCCAAAATCTGCCATCTCAACATGTGGAGGAGGAGGAGGATGTGGAAGGAGAAGAGGATGTGGAAGGAGAGGAGAATGTGGAAGGAGAAGAGGATGTGGAAGGAGAGGAGGATGTGGAAGGAGAGGAGGATGTGGAAGGAGAGGAGGAAGGAAGAGAGGAGGAAGAAGTAATTTTGGACTTAGAAGTCATAGCAGATGAAGGGCAAGTGGCGGAAGAACAATTTGGCGAATTGAAAGAAGGTGGATTGATGGATGAAGGAGGAGTCCAAGATGATGGGGAAGTGGTGGAAGAAGGAGGAGTGATAGAAGATGATGGGGAGGTGGTGGAAGAAGGAGGAGTGATAGAAGATGTCGAAGAGGTGGAAAGGAGAAGCCCATCAGGTCAGTGTCACCCTAGCTTGATTCCAAAAAACATATGTAGATAGGCCTCATTGAAAAATAATATTGTAAATGCCATTTTTTTTTGTTGTTTTAGGGGAGGAGGATGGTGTGCCAATATTTTCACGTGCAAGTGCTGCTATAATTATTCAGCAGGTAATGGAGTGCAGCACTGAAATGCACAATATGCGTGAAAGGATGTTTCTCATGGAACAGAATGTAACAAATGTCCTTTTGGAATGCAGCACGGAAATGGACAATATGCGGCAAAGAATGATGGTGATCGAATCTAATTTTAAGAACATTATTGACATGATGGGCCGTGTCAAAGACTGAAACACCCCCCGCCCATCCCCCGCCCCCACAAACATTTTTACAGTTTGAATAATGAATACGCCAAAATTTGAATATACACACACAGTGTGCCAACATGTGCTATCTGCCATCACAGAATATCTAATGTCTGTGCTTTGTGGGTCCAACCCCCTCCTCCATCCTCAAGTAGTTGAGAGGAAGGGTTTGCTCCCACAAAACACAGACATTGATCACCCATGATGTCAGATAGCACATGTGGCCATTTGTCTGTTGAACCAATGACATTTGGCGAGTTTGCACTGAATGTGTGTATCTTCCAATTTTGGCGTGTTCCAGTGTGAAAGCACACCATGACTGACTGCTGTTGTGAGTTTTTATATTTTTTGAATTGGATTTTGTTACTTTTTGACCATGTTGAACATTTTGGGATACTATAAAGTTTAGACCATAAAGAATAAACAACGCCAAAAAATTTTTTAAATATATATATAGAATTATAAATCTCTCTAATCACTGAATTTAGTGAAGTAGAGATTTGACTTCAAATTCTCACCTAAAAATTTTCTTTTAGAAAAACACACCAAAAAAAAAAAAAATGGTTAAAAAATTATTGTTTTTTGTGCCTAAAAAATATGGCCAAAAAAAAAATTAAGGCGGTAAACACCCCACCAAATATAATCTATATATATATATATATGTAAACAATAAATCTAACTATATTTGATGAAAAAAAAAGTGAACTTGTTAATAAATGTATAATCTGCATAATATTTTTGGTTGAATTACCTGAAAAAAAAAAGAAAATTTTAAAAAAATTTTGAAGACTCCTAAGTACAAAAGCAGGGAGTAATGAAAAAAATATAAAATTATTTTTGGGGTCATGAACAAGCAAAAATTAAAAAAAATTGACCTCAACATTTACAAATGGAGTTGCTTCTTATTTCTAGACTCAATACCCTGTTTGTAGATGAGTGAATAATGTGCAAAATGTGGTTAGTTACTAAAAGTGGAGAAATCAATTATGCATTACAATTGAAGAAGTTAGTTAGAGAACCAGGAAGACAGAAAAAGAGAAAAAGCATTAATGACAAACAACTGTATAAAGTCCAATGGTCTAATTATTTATTATTTTTTAGAATATTCCTTTCTTTGGGGGCCGAATTAGAAAGAAATATGATCTGGCATAGCAATGGCCCCCCGACCCATGAAGTACTCAACATATTTGTCGCGTACCTCACGAGCTGATTGGGGGGCCAAGCCAGCGCGACCAGTGTCCAGCCCGGGAAGGGGATCTGAGGGTAGTCTTGCCTCAGAACCGATGTCGGGTAGGTACGTCTGGGAGTGCCTGCGTAAAAAGTTGTGCAAAATGCAGCAGGCAAATACAACGGTGTCCAATTTATATTCCGCCAGATGTATCGATGTCCTGAACAGGCGGAACCGGTTGGTGAGTATCCCAAAGGCATTCTCGACTACCCTCCGAGCCCTGGCCAACCGAAAATTAAACACACTCCTCTCTGAGGTGAGGGTCCTCTGGGGAAAAGGCCGCATGAGGTGAGGACCAAGCCCGAAAGCCTCGTCCGCTAGGAACACAAACGGAAGTCCTTCCACATTATCTTCATCTGGTGGCAATGCCAGACCACCAGCTTGGAGACGATCATAGAAATCAGTCCGTGCGAACACTCCCCCATCAGACATCCGGCCGTTCTTCCCCACGTCCACATATAGAAACTCATACTGTGCCGACACCACCGCCATCAACACAATACTATGATAACCCTTGTAATTATAATAGTACGACCCCGAGCGGGGTGGGGGCACAATGCGGACGTGTTTCCCATCTATTGCTCCACCGCAGTTTGGAAAATCACACCGCTGGGCAAATTGGGAAGCCACAGACTGCCATTCCTGTGGTGTGGAGGGTAGCTGTGGGGACAAACAAAATTAGAGATTTAGTACTTTGTAACAAATACATCCTACAAGCATCCTTGTGACAGTTCACAGTATTAAAATTGCATTAGAAAAATGTGCATGGAGAATTTGGGAAATGAAATATATAGGGCCACTTCATTAAGAGACTCCACAGCCCTCTGATGGGGACAATAAAAGTTTGAAGGGGGGGGGGGGGGGCACAAAAACCAAAAAGTCCTGTTAGAAAAAATGGCAAGGTGGGTTTGTCCCTAGGATAGCATGCTGGACAGGTTAATATTGGGTAAGGGACAAATATGCAGGTAGGCCAAGAATAAAACATGTAAAGCTGATATCAACATGCATAGGGAGAAAAGGTAACGTTAGTTAAACACACAGCATATCTGGGAAAATAAAAAGAAAGTTAGTTGGCCACATTATTAGAGCCAGGAAACTTACCTTAATATACTCCTCATGCATAACTTTGATGATGGCAGCACACGTGTCCGGTATGATGACCCCAAGCGCCTGCGGAGAGATGCCTGTCGAGAACTTGAGGTCCTGCAGGCTCCTCCCAGTCGCCAGGTACCGCAACGTGGCAATAAGCCTCTGCTCGGCCGTGATGGCTTGGCGCATCACAGTGTCCTGCCTCGTGATATAGGGGGACAGAAGATCCAGCAGACGGTTGAATACGGGGTCCGTCATGCGGAGAAAATTCCTAAAGTCATTAGGATTATTCTCCTGGAGTTCCCTAAGCAGAGGCATATGTGAGAACTGGTCACGCTGGCGCAACCAATTCTTGGTCCAGAAACGCCTCCGCCCCCTGTTTCTGGCCAAAGTACTGGACAAATGAACATATCCAGCAGCCATCCCATAAACAGCACCAACTCGCGAAAATTGACGCTGCTGCTCCATCATGGCTTCAAACCGGCCGGCTGGTCAGTCAAGAACACACTGAAACAGAAAGCACTCGCAAATCCAGCACTACCTGCGACAAACGCGTGACAAACAGATACGAGCGCACAGGATGCAACTGCTAAAGCAGAAACAACCTGCTTGCCTATAGCCGAATGACAACTACGTTACCGCAAGCACACGCACTGAACCCGTGAATACACGCTGTCAAAGCCTGGAGACCGAGAAGCGCGAATCAGCTCTAACCAAACCTTCACTAACACGAGCAAACACGTAACTAGCAAAAGAGGAACAGAGGGCGGCGCCATTAACTTTGGTCTTCCCCTTTATAGTGACGTCGTACGTAGTTTACGTGCACGCGTTCCGGTACGACGGGAATTTGGTCCGCTGGTGTGTACACGCCAGCGGAACAAAACACAAATCAGCCTTGTACGCCGGAAACTGTCGGGCAGACAGTTTCCAGCGCACAGATCCGGTCGTGAGTACAAGGCCTCAGAGACTTCAAGGAGGTGTGAATTACTGGGTGTGCCGCAATGCATACTGGGAAACGTAGTTCTTACATGAACGAGCATCGCAAACCAGGAAGTGAATGAGAGAACAGAAACTAGAACGCCGGAGGGGATATAGATGAAGGAATTTAATAGGTATTTTCTATTTTTTTAACAGAATCATTACACTATTCTGTCATTCTACCTTGCAGACATTAATTTTAGGCAATTTTTTTTTCCCCTTTACAACTCCTTTAAGAAGCTATTTGAATACAAGTGCCCCTCAGTACCGCTTTGTGAGTGTTCCAGGCCGAGCTTGTATTAGTTCCTGAAATTGTATTGTGATCAAATGCTTCCTGTAAAGCATGTTGTCTCTTACATGGAAGGGAGTCATTGAGGAATCATCTGCCACCCCTCAGACTCTCATGTATGGATAGTTGAGAAATACGGACTGTGTTGTTGTCTGGCCAAGGTACTGGGAGTATATCGCAAATAGCTATTTGCTTCTGAATGGAGCAAGGGAGCAAAATTGATCTATCTTGGACCAAGTATGGCATGGATGAGAAAAGTACTGTATGTATAGTACAGAGCCTTAGGATGTGTTTCGCATGGGTTTTGAGGAGTTTGAAAAAAAGGCTCATGGCCAGCTTTGAGATCATTTATGAGGCATCCAAGAGGCCTTTCTAGAGCTGGGTGATCAATTACATTTAAATTATTACACAGCAACAAAGAGTCTTTCTTATGAAATTGTGTACGGGTTAACAAGTAATGAAAGAAAGACATTTGTCATTTAGGAATCTATAATAGGATACTATTGTTATATCATTTTCACATAGTTGGTCTAGTAAATGGGCCTTGGGATCGGTTATTTGGAAAATGCAAATAAAGGAGACAGAGTTTGAAACCAATCAGGATGCCTCATTGCTTAGTGGAGACACTCACAGTAAACATCTGTGGGTAGCTGACACCAAAATACTTAGTGCAAAATGTAAATAAATATGAGGTCTCTTGAGGGCAGATCATATCAGTTTGTTTGGAAGGTAAATGGTGGTCAAGAAGAATTTTCCAGAAGGATGGTATCTCAAGGTTAATCTTTATATCATCTGAACAGCATTCCCTAAGGCATTTGAACAAGGTCAAGATAACATTTCTTGATCATTGGCATTGTTTGCTAAACTCTTGCATGTTAGTTTGTCTACCGTTGGAAAAAAGCAAGTTAACAGCATTACTAGGATGATGGCAGCTGTCTGTGTTCTAGCAACCAATGACATTGTGCAGCAACCTTTGACCTAGCAACCAATGACAATTGCTGTCGGGAGCCTAACATCTTTGGTTGCTAAGGTGCAGGTAGCCGGGCCACAAATTATTATTGGTTGTTATGGTTCAGGCAGCCAATAACGGGGTAAATCCCTATATGGGAAGTTGTCATTTAATGTTCATAGTGATACTACAAGTAAGTGAATGACTTCTTGATGCAGAACAAAGGATTTCTGGGAAACAAACTAGCTAAATCAGCAAGTGTCGAGTAGCTTGTTTTCGGGTTGAACTCAAGGCCGATCCAAACCTGAAGCTAATCCCTAACCTCTGTCAGGTTTTTAATTGCTGGCTGTGTCCCCATTGGGGAAATATGTGCTCACTATTTGTTCTGGTGAAAGTTGTCACAAGTGTAGAGGTGGCAACTCCAATGGGGTCAATTGCTTCGGTAATATGTAGCTGTTAAGAGTTGGGATTTCCCCTAGGGAAGCATGGGATTGCAGGGTTATCTCTCTGACATTCAGTGACATTCAGTGGGGCAAAAAAGTATTTAGTTAGCTAACAATTGTACAAGTTCTCCCACTTAAAAAGATGAGAGAGGCCTGTAATTGTCATCATAGGTCTACCTCAACTATGAGAGACAGAATGTGGAAACAAATCCAGATAATCACATTGTCTGATTTGGAAAGAATTTACCGGTATTTGGAAATTATGGTGGAAAATAAGTATTTGGTCTCCTCTACAAACAAGCAAGATTCCTGGCTCTCACAGACCTGTATCTTCTTTATGAGGCTCCTCTGTCCTCCACTCATTACCTGTATTAATGGCACCTGTTTGAACTTGTTATCAGTATAAAAGACACCTGTCCATAACCTCAAACAGTCACGCTCCAAACTCCACTATGGTGAAGACCAAAGAGCTGTTGAAGGACACCAGAAACAAAATTGTAGACCTGCACCAGGCTGGTAAGAATCTGCAATAGGCAAGCAGCTTGGTGTGAAATCAACTGTGGCAGCAATAATTAGAAAATGGAAGATATACAAGACCACTGATAATCTCCCTCGATCTGGGGCTCCACGCAAGATCTCACGCCGTGGGGTCAAAATGATCACAAGAATGGTGAGCAAAAATCTCAGAACCACACTGGGGGACCTAGTGAATGACCTGCAGAGAGCTGGGACCAACGTAACAAAGGCTACCATCAGTAATACACTACGCCGCTAGAGACTCAGATCCAGCAGTGCCAGACATGTCCCCCTGCTTAAGCCAGTACATGTCCGGGCCCATGTGAGGTTTGCTAGAGAGCATTTGGATGATCCAGAAGAGGATTGGGAGAATGTCATATGGTCAGATGAAACCAAAGTAGAACTGTTTGGTAGAAACACAACTCGTCGTGTTTGGAGGAGAGAGAATGCTGAGTTGCAACCAAAGAACACCATACCTACTGTGAAGAATGGGGGTGGCAACATCATGCTATGGGGCTGTTTCTCTGCAAAGGGAACAGGAGGACTGATCTGTGTACATGAAAGAATGAATGGGGCCATGTATCGTGAGATTTTGAGTGCAAACCACCTCCCATTAGCAAGTGCATTGAAGATGAAACGTGACTGGGTCTTTCAGCATGACAATGATCCCAAACACAAGGTTCTGAAGTGGCCTAGCCAGTCTCCAGATCTTAACCCCATAGAAAACCTTTGGAGGGAGTTTAAAGTCCATGTTGGCCAGCGACAGCCCCAAAACATCACTGCTCTAGAGATCTGCATGGAGGAATGGGCCAACATACCAGCAAAAGTGTGTGACAACCTTGTGAAGACTTACAGAAAACGTTTGACCTCTGTCATTGCCAACAAAGGATATATAACAAAGTATTGAGATGAACTTTTGATATTGACCAAATACTTATTTTTCACCATAATTTGCAAATAAATTATTTCCAAATCAGACAATGTGATTGTCTGGATTTTTTTCCACATTTTGTTTCTCATAGTTGAGGTTTACCTATGATGACAATAACAGGCCTCTCTCGTCTTTTTAAGTGGGAGAACTTGCACAATTGGTGGCTGACTAAATAGTTTTTTTGCCCCACTGTATGTGTATATATGTATATATATATATATATATATATATATATATATATATATATATATATATATATATATATATTCACTACCATATTTAAGCCATTTTCACTGTGGGTGTGGAAGGATGTGCCACTACAACATGCATGTGGAATGTAGCTTTCTACAAAAGATATGGTAAGAACAGAAAATTCTGTTGTGCCCCAATATGTTTATATGCACTGCAACTCATTTAATGGTAGATTAAACCAGACAATAACTGAATTACTGTTAGAAGCCAATAATATTAGAAGATACATTTACAATGAAGTGTATGTTTCTTTTGAATATGGAAAAGCATCCGAAATCCCGCATTCCAGCAGTTAATAGTCTGTAAAATAAACTTAACTGAGAATCAAGAATTCCTCACTATGGAAAGAATTTCTGTCTAGATAACCTTTGACCAAACACACCTGCTGCCTGAGGCCCTATTAAAATACAAACTGCAAATTGATTGAAATTCTGTCATCAGGGCAGTCTAAAGGATTGGCACTACAGCTCATCCATTTAGGAAGCACACAATAGTCTTTTTGTAATCTAAATGAGTAAACTGTATGTTTAACCGTTCTCTTTCATCAAGATAGTTGTCTTTTCTGGAAGTGTAGGATTGACTAAATATAGATACTGTATATATACAGTATATACTTGATATACACAGAACTGTATCTTACAAAAGTGAGCACACCCCTCACATTTTTGTAAATATTTTATTATATTTTTTCATGTGAGATGACACGTTGCTACAATGTAAAGTAGTGCGTGTACAGCTTGTATAACAGTGTAAATTTGCTGTACCTTCAAAATAACTCAACACACAGCCATTAAAGTGGAGGTTCACCCAACAAATGAATTTTTAACATTAGATTGAGGCTAATTAAGGGGAGCAGAAACGGGTAATTTTTAAAAAAATCAATGCTGTACTTACCGTTTTCGAGATAGATGTTCTCCCGCGGCTTCGGGTTGTGGGCTGCGGGACTGGGCGTTCCTATTAGATTGACAGCCTTCCGACCATCTCATACAGCGCGTCACAAGTTTCCGAAAGTAGCCAAACATCGGTGCGCAGGCGCCGTATGGAGCCGCACCGACGTTCGGCTTCTTTCGGCAACTGGTGACGCGCTGTATGCGACCGCCGCAAGGAATGCCCAGTCCGAAGATCATACCCGGAAGCGGCGGGAGAACATCTATCTCGAAAACGGTAAGTACGGCATTGATTTTAAAAAAAATTACCCGTTTCTGCTCCCCTTAATTAGCATCAATCTAATGTTAAAAATTATTTTTTTGGGTGAACCTCCACTTTAATGGCTGTGTGTTGAGTTATTTTGAAGGTACAGCAAATTTAGACTGTTATACAAGCTGTACACTCACTACTTTACATTGTAGCAACGTGTCATTTCACATGAAAAAATATAATAAAATATTTACAAAAATGTGAGGGGTGTGCTCACTTTTGTGAGATACAGTTCTGTGTATATTAAGTATATACTGTATATATACAGTATCTATATTTAGTCAATCCTACACTTCCAGAAAAGACAACTATCTTGATGAAAGAGAATGGTTAAACATACAGTTTACTCATTTAGATTACAAAAAGACTAATTAGCCTCAATCTAATGTTAAAAAAAAAAATTCGGGTGAACTCCCGCTTTAATGTCTAAACCACTGGCAACATACGTGAGTACACCCCTAAGTGAAAATGTCCAAATTGGGCCAAATTAGCCATTTTCCTTCTTTGGTGTGATGTGACTCGTTGGTGTTACAAGGTCTCACATGTGAATGGGGAGCAGGTGTGTTAAATTTGGTATTATCACTCTCACTCTCTCATACTGGTCACTGGAAGTTCAACATGGCACCTCATGGCAAAGAACTCTCTGAGGATCTGAAAAAAGAATTGTTGCTCTACATAAAGATGGCCTAGGCTATAAGAAGATTGCCAAGACCTTAATGCCCTGTACACACGATCGGTTCGTCTGATGAAAACGAACCGATGGATTTTTTCATCAGATATCCGATGAAGCTGACTTTCATCAGTCTTGCCTACACACCATCGGTTAAAAATCACGGTGAGGTAAAACACAACGACGTGCAGAGAAAAATGAAGTTCAATGCTTCCGAGCATGCATCGACTTGATTCTGAGCATGTGTGGATTTTTGACCGATGGATTTCCCCACAGACGATCGTTTTTTTCTATCGGGTTTTTAACCATACGAATAATTTAAAACAGGTTCTATTTTTATTCACCGATGGGAAAAAAACTGATGGGGCCCACACACGATCGGTTCGTCCGATGAAAACGGTCCATCGGTCCCTTTTCATCAGACGAACCGATCGTGTGTACAGGGCATGAAACTGAGCTGCAGCACAGTGGCCAAGACCATACAGCGGTTTAACAGGACAGGTTCCACTCAGAACAGCCTCGCCATGGCCGACCAAAAACTGCCTATTGCTATTGTTGCACTGGATTTGCACTTTGAATTGAATTGCTGTACTGAGATAATTTGTATTCCTCTGGGAGTTTTATAAATACTTTTTCCACACCTAATGTTTCTGCATTTTATATGTTGGAAACTTCATGAACTCATCTGAACTGCTTGCTGCTATTGTTGCAAAGGATTTGCACTTTGAATTAAATTGCTGCACTGAGAGAGTTGTAATCCTCAGTGAGTTTTATATGGACTTTATTTAGACTTAATGTCTATGCACTTTATGTTTGGGGATTTTTAGCATAGATTTACCTATTGCATATATTTTGCACTAAGGATTTATTGTATTACATTTAGCTAGGAATTCTTGCAAGTATCACACATCTACACTACTGCATGCATGCACTTAGCATAAAATAGTAGTATCTAATGCTAGGTCCACTTTATGGGTTGGTTGTCATAGCTGACATGTATCACTGACTATCAGCTAACACACAATTATGATAGCTTTTATGTCCAGGAACTAGTACCAGAAACATTTTTTTTTTATAAACAAACTAATTTGATTTTCAGAAGTATTACAAAATATAGGTGATACAACATTAATAAAAAAAAGTCTATGTGTAAAATTATCTACTGCTGACCAATCTGTATATAAAAAAAGAAGATTTATATAATTAGCATCTTTCTCTGGAATCAGGCTGTTTCTCGTGTCATTTTGCCAACAGTGACATATCACCCTACTGGGTATGAATGCCGCTTGAACTTGGAGCTGAAGACATGTAGGCAAAAAAAGTAGAAAACGAAGGTTCATGGACTTCAGTCGGTGAGGAAAAAAATGGATTTGAACACATTTTGCAACACTAGCCAATAGGATTTTGCGAACGTTTGTGTTTGAATTACAAAGCAATAGCTTTCAGATGACATTGTGTGAAAAAAAGGCCATTGTGATCTTTGAATATCAAAATGCCTTGTCAAAAGAAAGCAAGCTAGATTTCATGAATGTGGTTAGAGTTCAACAGCTGCAATGGAAGATTAAAACCACATTACTACATAACCCAGAATGTGGCTGCAATCCCCAGCTGTTAATCTTTTTTCCCCTCTTGCATTATTTTCAGTAAAAAAAAAAAGGTATGGCGTTTCTAAATGTAAAGGGAATACTAATACATGTACTCTTAAGAAGACCTGTCTACTTCACTAAGTTCTTTTTGACAACCCGTTCCCTTTATCATTGTGAGGAAATGTCACCTTACAATTCGCATTGTCCTCAGACAGCAGAGTGTATTAGTGGCAGTAGCATCTTTAGAAATCTGGTATCTTGCATTGTATGCATAGTGTTATTGGGGAAACTTTCAACCTTTATCACTTGACAGCTGAAAGTCAAAACTCTTCAAAAACAGTATTCAGCTATTTTGGCTTTATATGTAAAAAATCCTTGAAAATGTTGAAAACATGGATGTGATGTTCTGTTTCTTTCTAGCTTAACATATTTTCCAATGGTATATCATTGGAAAGCTGTGGGAAGCTGTATATGTTTTTTTATAGTATCGAATTTCCCTAAAGTAAAATTTTATATTTTTATTCTAAGATCTATTACATGTGCCTATACATTTCATTTAAATAAGGTGTAGTTTCAAAGTAGAGTTTATTGTTTTTATTTGAAGAGCCAGTTCACACAAAATGTACTCTTTAATTTATGAAAGAATCTACAGGCATACCCCACTTTTAAGTACACAATGGAGTTTGTTTACTAAAGCTGGAAAGCGCAAAATTTAGGCTCACTTCTGCATAAAAACCAATGAGCTTCCAGGTGTTATTACCAGGCTATATTGGGGTTAGAAGCTCATTTGTTTCTATGCAGAAGTGAGCCTGATTTAGTGTTTTCCAACTTTAGTAAATAAACCCAATTGTGTACTTAAAAGTGGGGTATGCCTGTATTAGGTTGATCAACCCAAGGCTTCCTGTAAGTCTTGAATACTCTGAAAGTGACAACTTTCCGCCATAAAGCCCTGTACACACGGCCCAGAATCTCGTCAGGAAAAAAAACGTTGTTTTTCCTGATGAGATTCTTGGCAAGAATCTCTTGCCGGCCGAGTGTACAGACACTCCATTCAAAAGAACCGCGTTCTTTTGAATGGCACGAACGCGGTGACGTCATCGACTACGACGAGAATGCGCTCGTCACATTTGATGCCGTTGCCGCCATCTTGCTACACCCTACCTATGCCTAGGAAGCTACCACGCATGCGTCAAAGTCATTTCGAGCATGCACGGGTTTCCACGGCTACAGGTAAGTATACAGACGCTCGGGTTTCTCGGCTGAGAATCACGACGAGAAAATAAAGAGTAGGTTCTCTATTTTTCTCGTCGAGATTCTGGGCAGTTTTCTTGACGAGAAACCTGAAAGCCTCGTACACACGCGCGGTTTACTCGTGCGTGTGTACGAGGCTTAACTCCCAGCTCTGTTCCTGTCCATCTGGGAGTTTGGGTGTTTAAGCATTGGCTGTTGCATTTCTTCATGATATATTAGAAGAATCAAATCGTGTGATCTGCCTGCCATCTTGATTTTTTTTCTTGTCCACCTAGAAGTTGTGGGTGTTCTTGCCCCTTTTTTCAGCAGATAGAGTGGAACCTGCATAGTAGCCATGGTGGTGTTCAGACCCAGGACCTCAAAAGAGTAATATCAGTTAGGTGACATATGCTGTAATACTATCATGTGGGCAGTTTCTTAGGAGCAAGCCTGTTTACTCAACTTTGCAGGACACTCTTCTACACCACCCATTTTTGCGTTTCCAGAACTTCTGGGACCTCCACATCCGCAGGATCTTCTGCTAGGAACAAAAGACAAAACAGAGTGTTGTTGTGTCAAGTAACTTAGGTATCAAATCCCTGTATTCCATAGAACAAACCACAACAGTGGAGGAAGTGATTATTTGGGATTTTGCGATACCAAATATGTTAATAAGGGCATAAGTGAAAAATATGACCAAAAAAGAAAAATTTCTAAAATCTCATAATTTTATTGGATAACAATTAAAACGAGCCCTGAAACAACCAGGGGCCAAGTAGGGATTACTGGTTCTAAAATCAACTATATAGGCACTTACATTGTGAAAACATTACATAACAAAAAAAGGATATGCTGGATGCTGTTGGAGTAGGTGGGTGCAGTAGAAATTTCCCCTAATGTGAGTCCCGGTCACAGCACAGAGGATACTAAGAATCCCTCACTATAAATAAAAAACTGAAGTATAGATAATAAATGATATTAATAATGAGTTAACAATTGAGTAGTATTGATGAGACATGGAAATCAAGGGGGTCAGGGTCTTACCTGAAACAAAGAGAGCCTGCTTGATATGGAACATGCAAAAGTGCCTTTATCTCAAGCAGCTTGCTATGGGGCACTCAGCAGGGGGGAGGAGCCAGGAGCGCTGGCAGGGGACCCCAGAAATGAGGATTGGTTCTGCTCAGTACAAAACCATAAATAGATTGTGTTATTAAAAAACTGCATTTAGAATCACGTTAAAGTGGAGCTTCACCCAAAAGGGGAAGCTCTGCTTATTTGCACTGACACATTTGACACTTTTTTGGGGGAAGGGAGAACAGGTAACTAGTTTTGACAGGTACCCACATCCAGCCCAGACCCCCACGGCGAACTCAGCTGGAAGTTCGTCCCCGCTCTTTCACTTCACAGGTCCCAGAAGACTATGGGACCATTCACAAGGCGCAGAGCGACTTGCGCATTCGCAATAGGAAACAGTAAAGCCTCACTACAGATGCCGATGCCTGCACCCGAGGCAGATTGCAGAATTAGCTACGGGTGAGGACATTGCGGGATCCCTGGACAGGTAAGTGCCCTTATAATAAATGTCAGCAGCTACAGGGGCCTGCAGGGGCCTGGACATTCTCTTTAATGTGTACTTTGTCAACTGCTATATAATTATACAAATGAAACTGCTAATAATGGCTACAATATGAAACATGGCTTCCAATAACATAAAGTCTCTTCACTTAACTTGTTTTGATTAAAAGAAAAAATGACTACAGGGTAAGGAATATAACTACATGCCTGAAAAGGAAAAAAATCCAATTGGTTTACAATTGTTTATAAAAAAATATGTTTTTTTTAAAGCACAATAAAGATATTCTGTACATTGCACAAGTCAGAATTGTAAACATTCGCTGACACTTTGTTACATAATTGTATGTTGTATGTTACAAAAACGATCAGATCACATCCACCCCTTAAACTAGGAGCTATTGTTTTAGTGAATCAGGAAGGAAATTGTTCTCTCAAGCTCTTTGCACACAGACAAAACAAATGCTTGTTTACGCGTTCATTCCCAATCCCAATTTCACTGCTGCAGACAGGTGAGAAATTGTGTTTATCTACAGTGTACATTAAAGCTGATTGGTTTCCTTTTTTTCTTTATTACACCAGGGATGTTATCCACAGTGTCTTGTGTACTCGTGACTGCTTGGTTCCTTGAAATCTTCAGTTCTTTGCCAGTTTCCCCCCCAAAATAAAAATTATACTCACGTAGGTGGATGCAGCAGCGGCATCGGCAAAAGTTGGGACTTTTGACTAGTACCTGTGACATGTAGAGCCACTTGCATTGACCCCCGTAGCACCATACGGTCACAGCTGTGGGCAGATTTTTCTAAGCTACCCAACTATTACCACTATCAGATGTATAACACACATAACACATTCTGTGATCCATGATAAGAACCAGAAGAGCATTTTGAAACCAAGTAGGAAATAAATAGAAGACACAGGACAACTCTGAATTTCTGACCAGATGAAAAAGGGTTTTCTTCTTTGTGCTTATTACTAAAACATTCCTTAACCACTTAAGACTCGGACCATTATGCAGGTAAAGGACCTGGCCCCTTTTTGGGATTCGGCACTGCGTCGCTTTAACTGACAATTGTGCGGTCGTGCGACATGGCTCCCAAACAAAATTGGCATCCTTTTTTTCCCACAAATAGAGCTTATTTTTGGTGGTGTTTGATCACCTCTGCGGTTTTTATTTTTTGCGCTATAAAGAAAAATTGAGGGACAATTTTGAAAACAATTAAATATTTTTTACTTTTTGATATAATAAATATCCCCAAAAATATATATAATTTTTTTTTCCCTCAGTTTAGGCCGATGCGTATTCTTCTACATATTTTTGGTAAAAAAAACGCAATAAGCGTTTATTGATTGGTTTGCGCAAAAGTTATAGGGCCAAATCCACAAAAGGGATACGACGGCGTAACTGCTGTTACTCCGTCGTATCCCTGTTCCTAACTATGGAACTGATCCACAGAATCAGTTTTCCATAGTTAGGGAGAAGATCCGACATGTGTAAGGGACTTACACTGCCGGATCTTAGGATGCAGTACCGCATCCGCCGCTGGGGGCATTTCGTGTCGAAATACCGCCTCGGGTATGCAAATTAGCACTTACGGAGATCCACAAAGCTTTTCAGCTTCGTTTTTTCTCCGTAAGTTTTAGTTTGCATACGCAAAATTAGGGCTGCTTTTACAAGGTGTAAAGTTAGTACACCATGTAAAAGCAGACCTTTCTGTCCAGCGACGCAATTTTTTTTTAATTTTTAATTTTTTTTTTCCGCCGTATCTTTTTTTTTTCCCGACGCAACTTTATTGACCCGTCGCAATCCACAAAGCTCGGCGTAACGTAATTTTGTGCTATGCACGTCGGGAAAATGACGTCACGAGCATGCGCAGTACGGCCGGCGCGGGAGCGCGCCTAATTTAAATGGGAATCGCCCCCATTTGAATAGGAACGCCTTGCGCCGGCGGAATTTAAGTTACACAGCCCAAAATTTCTAGGTAAGTGCTTTGTGGATCGGGCACTTAGGTAGAAATTTTAAGGCAGTGTAACTTAAATGGAAAAAAATAAGTTACGCCGGTTCTTTGTGGATTTGGCCCATAGGGTCTACAAAATAAGGGATATTTTTATGGCATTTTTATCAATAATTTTTTTTTTTACTAGTAATGGCGGCGATCAGAGATTTTTTTTCAAGACTGCGACATTATGGCGGACACATCGGACACTTTTGACAAATTTTTGGGACCATTGTAATTTTCACAGCGAAAAGTGCTATGAAAATGCACTGATTACTGGGAAAATGACAATGGCAGTGAATGGGTTAACCACTAGGGGGCACTAAGGGGTTATGTGTGCCCTAAGGGAGTGTTTCTTACTGTAGGGGGGCGTGGCTGGACGTGTGACGTCACTGATCGTCGTTCCCTATAGCAGGGAACAGACGATCAGTTACAAGTCACAGAGAAGAACGGGGAAGGTTTGTTTACACTCACCTCTCCCCGTTCTTCAGCTCCTGTGACCCAATCACGGGACACCGGCAGCGTTCGGGTCCGCGGGTCCCACGGGTGCGGTCATGGAGCTTCGGACCAGGTCGCGAGCACGACCCATGGCTGAGCACTTAAAGGGCAACATACCTGTACGTGCCTGTGCCCAGCCATGCCATTCTGCCAACGTATATTGGCGTTAGGCAGTCCACAAGTAGTTAAGAAAAAAAAACCTGCAAGAGAAAGGCATAATGAGCATAGCATACTAGCTCATTATATATAAATTACTTACTTGAGATTGAAGCCCCCGAAGCGACTCATTCCTCACCTCTGCCGCCAAGATACCAGAATGACTTCCGGGTATCGTGGCTCCGGCACTCTGATTGGCCGAAGCCGCGATAAAATCACTCCCGCGCTTGCGCACTGGAGCCGCCAGTGACGGCCATGAACACCTTCACTAACGGCACACTCAGTGAGCCTGTGCTGTTGTCTATGGCGCTCATGCTCTGTAGACATCGGTGCAGGCTTTTCTTCAAATATCTCCTAAACCGTGTAGGTTTAGGAGATATTTGTTGCACCTACAGGTAAGCCAAAAGTATTTTGTAAGGGTTTACAACCACTTTAAATTCATATATAACAAATGCTTTTGATGGTATTAAACACACTGAAAGGGAGAAAATAAGAGAAGTTCATTGTTAGAGCTTACATCCATTTTACGGGTTGCACTGCACATGCTATTCTCATGTGTTTCCACCATATATAAAGTTTTAGTGCTCACCCAGCTACCACCAGCTTTATAAATAGGTTAAAACTTTGAAGATGCATAAATTCGCCTGCATGGCTGCTCCTCATGGAGCATCTGCCTTGCTTATCAAACAGGAACATTTTCATTAACATCACTTTAGAAGCAATTTTGCTGACAGATAAATAATTTATTTGTGATACAGGGGTGCAGCTCTATGTCTTCTCTGTCATGTTTATTATGTACCAAAAGCATCCTACAAAGAGGACCCTCCTTTTTTTATTTTTTTGTAATACATTAGTAAGAGTGTGGGCAATAAAGCAAAGCTCCATACAAAAGAAAGCAAAGCAGAGGACACAATCTAAGTGTATTAATATATATTTTAATAAACAGCATAAAAGACAATTGGCGACTAACATGAAACAAGGAACTATAGCAAGCTGTAAAGTTATAAATGGATTATTTCCACTCTGTCCAACCTGGAAGGGCAGAGTTGTCAGAGGAAGCCACTGTGACAGGCAGACAATGTTGGTGTAGGGAAGCCAAATGAAGCCTAGGAACTCCAGAATAACGTCACACACACACTGGTGGGCATGGCTACACATTTTAAAGCCTCATGACTCCTTTTTTAGGCCTTGAGTGGCTTGAGACTGATAAATATCAGGCACTCTAGAAGATGAGGATATGTGCTCTACTAAAGAAGGGGAAACTTGAAAGTGATACTGTAGGGCAGGGATAAGCAATTAGCGGACCTCCAGATGTTGCCAAACTACAAGTCCCATGAGGCATAGCGAGACTCTGACAGCATCAAGCATGACACCCAGAGGCAGAGGCATGATGGGACTTGTAGTTTGGCAACAGCTGGAGGTCCGCTAATTGCTTATCCCTGCTGTAGGGGTTCCACTAGTCCACTAGGTGAGTAGGTGACCCATTGGGAACATGATAGTAGGGCCTTCTTCTAAAAACGAATATGAGAACAAGAATGTACATCAAAACAGTAAACATTTGGATTATCAATAGCGGCATCAAGAGTAGCCAAGGCTTCACGTGGAGCCTTAAAGAAGGATGGCTTGCCCTCTGTGATTACACGCAGCTGGGCAAGGAACATCATGGTATTAAACTTCCTTGTCTCTAATGCCCCGTACACACGACCGGTTTTCCCATCAGAAAAACTGCAATGAAAGCTTTTGGCCGGGAATCCCAACCGTGTGTATGCTATATCGGACTTTTTCCCACAGGAAAACTGCTGGAAAAAAAAGAGAGCAGGATCTCTTTTTCCCATCAGGAAAAAATCCTAGCGGGAAAACCGTTCATCTGTATGCTTTTCCAAAGGGAAAAAAAACATGCATGCTCGGAAACAATTAGACACATGCTCGAAAGCATAGAACTTAATTTTCTCGGCTCGTCGTAGTCTTTTACGTCACTGTGTTTTTGGCAGTAAAAAGTTCACCGGACTTTTGTGTGACCGTGTGTGTACGCAAGGCAGGCTTGAGAGGAATTCCGTCGGGAAAACCATTGTTTTTTTTTTCCGACAGGAAAAACGGTCGTGTGTACGGGGCATGAGACTTTCATTTCACCTCACTAAACGACATCCTTTGTTCCTAGACCTCTGTGGAGAAATCCAGATCAATAGTCAATGGATTCCCATTAAATTTGAGTTCCCTTTAAGGCTGGCAACCCTAAGAATAGTGACTTTGGGCCAGATTCATGTAGAAGTGCGGCGGCGTAACGTATCGTAGATACGTTACACCGCCGCAAATTTTCATCGCAAGTGCCTGATTCACAAAGCACTTGCAATGAAAACCTACGCCGGCGGCCTCCGGCGTAAGCCCGCGTAATTCAAAGGGGCGTGTGCCATTTAAATTAGGCGCGCTCCCGCGCCGGACCTACTGCGCATGCTCCGTTTCGAAATTCCCGCCGTGCTTTGCGCGAAGTGACGTCATTTTTCGAACGGCGCCGTGCATAGCGTACTTCCGTATTCCCGGACGTCTTACGCAAGAAAAAAAAATTTGAATTTCGACGCGGGAACGACGGCCATACTTTAACATGGGCTGTGTAAAGTTAGGGCAGCTAAAACGACGACTAACTTTGCGACGGGAAACTAGACTAGTAGCGATGTAGCGAATGCGAAAAACCTTCGTGGATCGCCGTAAGTACTAATTTGCATACCCGACGCTGGTTTACGACGCAAACTCCCCCCAGCGGCGGCCAAGGTATTGCATCCTAAGATCCGACAGTGTAATTCAATTACACCCGTCGGATCTTAGGGCTAACTATGCGTAACTGATTCTATGAATCAGTCGCATAGTTAGGAAGCCCCTAAAACAGAGATACGACGGCGTATCAGGAGATACGCCGTCGTATCTCTTTTGTGAATCTGGCCCAATGTCTTGAATGCAATTTTTTTTTTTTGCAATTAAGGGTCTAGGATACATTTAGATCAATGTGTGTCATGCAACTATTTCACCAGAAAATACTCATGAGGACCTCCCTCAGATTTTTCAGGAAAGCCCATGAAACACAGGTATTGTGAATGAAAAAATAATGGCTTAATGGATAATGATAGTAGTGCCTTCACTGCACTTGTAGTGCATCGACACTTCCTGCAGCCCTGTAACTGAAGCCTTGAACCTTGCTACAGGCCAGCGACTGCAAATACAATTCTGCAGGAGCCTGTGCATTGCAGTTGCAATACTTTTCAAGCTCTTATGTAAATAAATAATAAATGTACATTTAAAGTAAAAATAAATAAATTGGTGCATTTATTATTTTTTTTCCAAAAAAAGGACTTATGTCGCATACACACTACCGTTTTCCGGGTTGTAAAAAATTACGTTTTTAAGGGTCTAGAGGGTCTTTCAACCTGATCATTAAAACGGCCTTGCCTACACATGATCGTGAAAAAAAAAATGCTCTAGCAAAGCGCAGTGACGTACAACACGTACGACGGCACTATAAAGGGGAAGTTCCATGCGGATGGCACCACCCTTTGGGCTGCTTTTGCTGATTTCGTGTTAGTAAAAGACGATTCACACTTTTAAGTCTGTTACAGCGTGATGAATGTGCTCACTCCATTACGAACGCTAGTTTGATCAGAACGAGCGCTCCCGTCTCATAACTTGCTTCTGAGCATGCACGTTTTTTTCACGTTGTTAAAGCCCCCACACGACCATTTTTTAAGATGTAAAAAACGACAACGTTAAAAACGACGTGAAAAATTAGAGCATGTTCGAAATTTTTAATGCCCATTTTTTACATCGTGAAAAATGCTCTGGAGCCAACACACGAATGTTTTTAATGACATAAAAAAAAAACTTCATTTTTTACAACCCGAAAAACAGACGTGTGTACGCGGCATAAGTCTTTAAGCTTAATAAAAGTTAATTCTTTAGTGGACTACCCAGAGGAGACAGTCGTCTGCAGACTGATAGTTACATAGGGCCAGATTCACATAGGTGAGCGGTGGCGTAACATATCGTAGATACGATACACCGCCGCAAGTTTTCATCGCAAGTGCCTGATTCACAAAGCACTTGCGATAAAAACTACGCTGGCAGCCTCCGGCGCAAGGCGGGCCAATTCAAATGGGCTTGTGCCATTTAAATTAGGCGCGCTCCCGCGCCGGACCTACTGCGCATGCTCAGTTTCGCAATTCCCGTCGTGCTTTGCGCGCCGTGACGTCATTTTTTCGAACGGAGACGTGCGTAGCGTACTTCCGTATTCCCGGACGTGTTACGCAAACGACGTTAAATTTTAAATTTTGACGCGGGAACGACGGCCATACTTTAAACAGCAATACGATTGCTGAGTAAAGTTAGGGCAGGTCAAACGACGACTAACTTTGCGATGGGAAACTAGACTAGCAGCAACGTAGCGAACGTGAAAATCCATCGGGAATCGCCGTAACTCCTAATTTGCATACCCGACGCTGGTTTACGACGCAAACTCCCCCCAGCGGCGGCCACGGTACTGCATCCTAAGATCCGACAGTGTAAAACAATTACACCTGTCGGATCTTAGGGCTATCTATGCGTAACTGATTCTATGAATCAGTCGCATAGATAGAAACAGAGATACGACGGCGTATCAGGAGATACGCCGTTGTATCTCTTTGGTGAATCTGGCCCATAGTTACATAGTAGGCAAGGTTGAAAAAAGACCATCAAGCCCAACCTATGTGTGTGCTTTTATGTCAGTATTACATTGTATATCCCTGCATGTTGTAGTCGTTCATGTGCTTATTTAATAGTTTTTTTAAATTATCGATGCTCCCCGCTGAAACCACCGCCTGTGGAAGTGAATTCCACATCCTAATGCCGTGTACACACGATCAGTTCGTCTGATGGACCGTTTTCATCAAACGAACCGATCGTGTGTGGGCCCCACCTGTTTTTTATCCATCAGTCAAAAAACTAGGAACTTGTTTTAAAATTATCTGATGGTTAAAAAACCTATAGAAAAAAACGATCGTCTGTGGGTACGTACATCGGTTAAAAATGCACGCATGCTCAGAATCAAGTCGACACATGCTCGGAAGCATTGAACTTAATTTTTCTCAGCACGTCATTGTGTTTTACGTCACCGCGTTGGACATGATCGGATTTTTAACCGATGGTGTGTAGGTACGACTGATCATCAGTCAGCTTCATCGGATATCTGATGAAAAAATCTATCATACCGTTTTCATCAGATGAACTGATCGTGTGTACAGGGCATAACAGTTCTTACAGTAAAGAACCCTCTACGCAGTTTACGGTTAAACTGTTTTTCTTCTAATTTTAGTGAATGGCCACGTGTCTCATTAAATTCCCTTTTGCAGAAAAGTTTTATCCCTATTGTGGGGTCACCAGTACGGTATTTGTACATTGAAATCATATCCCCTCTCAAGCGTCTCTTCTCCAGAGAGAACAATTTCAGTGCTCATAACCTTTCCTCATAACTAAAGTCCTCCATTCCCTTTATTAGTTTTGTTGCCCTTCTCTGGACTCTCTCCAGTTTCAGTACATTCTTCCTGAAGACTGGTGCCCAGCAGTAGAGGGGAGAATTATCGTTTTATCTCTGGAGGGAATCCCCTTTTTAATGCATGATAATATTCTGTTTGCTTTGCTTGTAGCAGCTTGCATTGCATGCCATTTCTGAGCCTGTCGTCTACTAGGACCCCCCAGGTCCTTTTCTATCCTAGATTCCCCCACAGGTTCTTCCCCTAGTGTATAGATTGCATTCATATTTTTGCCACCCAAATGCATTATTTTACATTTTTCTACATTAAACCTCATTTGCCATGTAGTTGCCCACCCCATTAATCTTCTTGCAAGGTTTCCACATCCTGCAGAGAAGTTATTGCCCTGCTTAGTATCATCTGCAAATACAGAGATCGAGCTGATGCATTGTGCTATGAAGTATATTTAGATTCCCTGCCCATGCTGGTTATGTGTGCCCTGCCACTGACAGAGTGGTCCAATGACACAGCCACATCACTTTTTACATGCTAGTGGAAGGCAGGGATTGCCTTCTGGGCAAAATATTTGCAGAGGGGTACCTGCCACTGTGGTGTAGCACAGGCAATAAACTTGCAGCCTTGGCCAGGAAAACCTCCAGCAGATTGGTGCAATGTACTGTGAATGACATCTAATGTCCCGGCCCATGCTAGTCAAACCATGTATCTGTATTTGTACCCTGCTGCCAACAGCTTTGTCCAGCGATAGTGACACATTACAATTCACATACTCATTGAAGGGAAAGGATGGCCTTCTGGGAAAATAATGATGATGGGAACCTGCCACTGTGGTGTAGCAAAGGTATTAAACTTATGCATGGGTGCTGATTCCCTAAGGGTGGGAGTGGGAACAACCACAAAGCCAGCAATTTTACTATGCATTAAGACACTGGGCTTGATGGTAATTTGGGGAAATTTTTTCTACAGCTCCAGCAGCTTCACTTGACTTGAGAGGGATGCTGCTGGAGATAGCAGGGTACGTTTAGGATCATTTTGCAGAGGTTTAAGCCTTCATCTGACTCTATTTACTATATCCCAAGCCTCTGAAACCCTTTATGAGACTTCTGCCACTGTCTCTGGAGGCAGCAGATGATGCAGTGGGTACATGTTTCCTCATGCATGTGGTACAAAAATGGCTGATACTTTTACCATGGCTCATACGGTGGGAGCAGAGCCTGCAGATCACAACAGTGTTGTTGGCAGCAGATATGTTAATAAAGGTCCACACTACAGAGCTATGTGGACTGGCCCTGGAAATAACAGCGGCTTGTATCTGTGGCGTAGTGTAGAATAGATTAAGGCAGCTACACCCACCAGTCCTCTGATAGCTTCCCGTTGGACAATATCCTCCCTCACTGCTGTTCTGCTTTTGCCTCAGAATTTTCCTCCTCTCCTATTGGTAAAACCCACGAATGATCCCTCACCACAAAATCTACCTCCCACTCATCACTGGAGCACACTTGCCATTAAAGCGGTAGTAAAGTCCTCATTGTGATTTTTCTAATAATAAAGTTTACCTGTAGGTAAAATGAATATCACCTAAATGTGCAGTTTAGGAGATATTTTCTCTTTTGGCAGCCGGTGACGTCAGCAGAAGGAACGGCATACTCGTGCCATTCCTTCAGATCGCTGTGCCGTGGCTATTGTTGTAATATGTTGGCCGATTTATGTGGGATGTTATATATATATATATATATATATATATATATATATATATATATATATTTATATATATATATTTATATATATATATATATATATATTGTATTATTATATTATAAGTCCAAAATTGACCAGGCCAGATTTCAGTCCAGGATTTTACACATCAAACCTGTAATTACATGTTACACATCAAAGGAGGCTTGTCGATTGTCAGTGTGCAGGGGTCCAGGATGGGTCTATTTTACACATCAAACCTGTAATTACATGTTACACATCAAAGACGTTTGTCGATTGTCACTAGGCAAAGAGACAGGATGAATCCATTTTACACATCAAACCATTACTCAGGCCACATGTAATCTAATTACATATTAGAGGAAGCTTATTAGTATGCAAGAATGCAAGATTAGGAATAGGTGATGATTGAAGCCGTCTCCGGCTGGGGTCATTATCTGTCACTCTGAGGCCCCGTACACACGAGAGGATCCATCTGCTGGAATTGATCCGCGGACCGGCTCCAGCGGATAGATCCCCTGGTGTGTACAATCCAGCGGATCTGTTTCCGCGGATTTTTATCCCCTGGGATGGATTTCAAGCGGATAAAAATTTGAAGACATGCTTTAAAATCTATCCGCTTGAATCCATCCCAACGGATTGATCCGCTGGTCTGTACAGACTCACCGGATCAATCCGTCCGAATGGATCCCCCGCATGCGTCGTAATGATTCGACACATGCATGGAATTCCTTATATGACAGCGTCGCGCACGTCGCCGCGTCATCATCGCGGTGACGGCGTGACACGTCATCGCGATGGTATTTCGGCGCGGATTTCGATCCTATGGTGAGTACACTCCATCGGATCCAAATCCGCGGAAATCCTCGAGAGGATTTATCTGCGGAAACGGTCCGTTGGACCGTATCCACGGATAAATCCTCTTGTGTGTACTAGGCCTAAAAGACAGGATGTAGATCAAAGACGGCCAATCAAATTGCTCAGCTATTCAGTGGATAGGGGATATAATCCTGGAAGTCAGTCTTGTCACTGAGAATATTCTCTGTGCATTGTATGAACATGGCACAGGTCTAGGAAAAGGTTGGATTCTGAATTACTCTGTTGGATTTGTATCATCTGTGGAATTTGGACTTTGTTCTGTATTGGAAATCAAATAAATGCACTCTCTGGAGAGCCTGTGTGTTGCTGCGGGACAATATAATTTATAGTCATCATACTAATACCTAAATATCAATTATGGTCCTATGTGTTGTTTACGCTGCACTGCCTTTTAACCACTTCAGCCCCGGAAGAATTTACCCCCTTCCTGACCAGAGCACTTTTTGCGATTTGGCACTGCATCGCTTTAACTGACAATTGCGCGGTCGTGCGATGTGGTACCCAAACCAAATTTACATCCTTTTTGTGTACTGCGCACTCGGCTAGGCTCGGCCACGCTCGGCTCCGCCCGCAGCCACGCGAGAGGAGCCGAGACAAGCCAAGAGGAGCCGAACACACAGGAAATCCGGCTCCTCTCGGCTCGGCCGAGGCGCCAAATCCAAAAAACAAACACCGCTGCAACCCCGGGCAAGGTGCGGATGGACTCGCAGACGGACACCCACAAGGCTGGACGGACCCCGCGCAAGGAAGCCGCAGACGGACACCCACAAGGCTGGACGGAACCCGCGCAAGGCCGCAGACGGACGCCGGACAAGGCCGCCGATGGACGCAGGGCAAAAATATAATTTTTTTTTCCCTTAAAGTACCTTTCTAAGCTTAGGGTGCGCGTTATACTACGGCGCACAATATACCCCGATAAATATGGTACATTCTAAAACAGACCAAACAAAATAGAATGTGGGTGCGGGTGGATGTACAGAATAGATAGTGTTACCTTAAATGTTAAAATATATGGTATAAATAGACAGATCTAGATCATTCAAGTACTCATGTTTGTGTTCTTGATGAAAAACACCTCACCTCTAGAGGAAATCAATTGAAAACTGAACTTATTAAAAGTGTCTGAAAGTTTTCATAACTGGGATCTGTCAGCAACAGGTAACATTCAGAGTCTGTAAGTCATATACGGTATGTAACTAGGAAATTGACCGATCCAGATGATTTTCAATGTCTATAACAACCTAGAGGTCAGTTTAAGAAAAATCATATAATCAACCACAACATATTTTAGATTATCGGAGAGAAGAGACCCTCACAAGCATATAAAACTTTTTTGGTAGTGCTAGAAAAAAAAAAAAATTTCAATGATAATATGTAAGTATGAATACATTGCTAGATAAAATTGAATGTAAAAAGTGTCAATTTTAGAAAAGAAAATTACCCCCAACTGGTCTAGAATGCCCTTGCCTGACATAAAATGATCAGTATTTACCCTTGCTACCTTTTGCATTAGCAACAGTGTAAGTGCGTACGTTTTCTGCTTGAGTTAAGTCTTTTCAGTGAAGAAACATTCCATCCCTCTTGGGAATGCCATCAAGTATTCATACTATGTTGTGAAATACTTTAAAGTGTGTTAAAGATAAAACCAAGCAACCAAGCACCACCTTGCACCATTTTAACACTAGATTTATAGAGAAGTGCTTCTGCTCTAACAAAAAATGTAGAATACATTTACAAAAGTTTACACTGAGAGTTTTAACCTTCTGATTTGTATATTGAATGTAAAATAATTTTGCACATTTTATATTATAAACATAAGCTGAATTCTGTCTACTATTAGAAATAATTTTAAGAATTCACAAATCACAGTACATACACTATATTACCAAAAGCATTGAGGTGCCTGCCTTTAAAGGCACATGAACTTTAAGGGCATTTCAGTCTTAGTCCGTAAGGTTCAATATTAAGTTGGCCAACCCTTTGCAGCTATAACAGCTTCAACTCTTCAGGGAAGGCTGTCCACAGAGTTTAGGAGTGTGTCTATGGGAATGTTTGACCATTCTTCCAGAAGCGCATTTGTGAGGTTAGCCACTGATGTTGGACAAGAAGGCCTGGCTCACAGTCTCCGCTCTAATTCATGCCAAAGATGTTCTATCGGGATGAGGTCAAGACTCTGTGCAGGCCAGTCAAGTTCCTACACCCTAAACTCACTCACCCATGTCTTTATAAACCTTGCCTTGTGCACTGGTCCAAATCATTTGGTGGAGGGGGGTTATGGTGTGTGTTTTTTTTTCAGGGGTTGGGCTTGGCCCCTTAGTTCTAGTGAAGGCAACGCTTAAGGCATCAGCATACCAAGACATTTTGGACAATTTCATACTCCCAACTTTGTGGGAACAGTTTGAGGGTTGGCCCCTTTCTTGTTCCAACATGACTGTGCACCAGTGCATAAACAAGGTCCATAAAGACATGGATGAGCCAGTTTGGGGTGGAGGAACTTGACTGGCCTGCATAGAGTCCTGACCTCAACCCGATAGAACATCTTTGGGATTAATTTGAACGAAAACTGCGAGCCAGGCCTTCTCGTCCAACATCGGTGTCTGACCTCACAAATGTGCTTCAGAAAGAATGGTCAAACATTTCCATAGACACATTCCTAAACCTTGTGGACAGCCTTCCCAGAAGAGTTGAAGCTGTTATAGCTGTAAAGGGTAGGCCAACGCAATATTGAACCCTACAGACTAAGACTGAGATGCCATTAAAGTTCATGTGCGTGTTAAGGCAGGCATCCTAATAATTTTGGTAATATAGTGTATGTATTTTATTTAGTGTGTACTGTAAGTTACCACATATGAAATGCATAAGAAAGGCTTTGCAACAAATGAAAAACGAAGAGGTGTAATTGTACCTGAAGAGAGCTTTCATGGTGATGAGTCCTTGCGGGCGCGCTCCTGTGATACAGCGAGCGGCCATAGCCGATCACTGTATCACTCGGCCCCGCCCCTCTGCGCGCCGCATCACTGTGATTGACAGCAATGGCTGCACTACTCTCAATCCATCCGCTCTAGCCAATCAGCGGCCAGGCTGAGCGGCGAAGAGGACCTTGGGACTTTCGAGGGGTCAGGTAAGTAAAATGGGGGCTCGGGGGATAGCATCAGATGTTTTTCAGATGTTTTTTCACCTTAATGCATAGATTGCATTAAGGTGGAAAAAAAATTCCTTTACAACTCCTTTAAGATTTTAAGTGCAACACTACGTCTCTATTATCCCCTAACCTTGAATGTCCTATTCTATGTGAGGGAGGGTAAGACATCATCAACCATGTCTAAGCTGTGACACCAGTTAGCATAGAGCTTACGCATGTTTGAGTCCAATGGAGCAATGAAGTTGCAGGGAAGTGAGGCAGAGGTGTGTATAAGTGATGGGGGTGCCTTTTCAACAGATATTTTAATATAACTTCAGCAATACAGCTTTAAAATCTGAAATCATGAGATGAGTGCACATTTAGTCCACCTTGTAGGTAGATCCTTATTAGGTCC
Source organism: Rana temporaria (assembly GCF_905171775.1). Taxonomy (NCBI): domain Eukaryota; kingdom Metazoa; phylum Chordata; class Amphibia; order Anura; family Ranidae; genus Rana; species Rana temporaria. The sequence continues at coordinate 167,239,610 of NC_053491.1, forward strand.
TCCACCATCTTTGCCTATTCTGTGGTTGCATGCGATTCATCATTAGGTAGAGACCCAACTTGCCTTTCTACTTGAAGACAGTTTTTATGCTAGCTAATAATTTTATTTAGACAGAAAGAAACACTGTAAAAAAAAAAAAGCACCCACTGAGGAGCCCAAGGCTCTTCTTGCCAATACCCCCACTAAAGATGTGGGTCAGTGGGGTAAAGGGGTTTGAGTAAAATTTGCATGATAGCAGATATTGCAAGGGCTCATAAGATGACCAATAACATCATAAAAAATATAGATTTTCTTTGTTCAAAAAGTACCCTTCTAAGTTTTCCTGGTAAAAACAGTTAATTCTGTTCATGGGAAGTACAAAAGTCAAGTGGGGATATACGTCTCTTAAAATTACTTTATTGCTAGGATGATGAGCAATACAAGATGCTGACCCACTTGACCCATTTGATTATCTTTTACTTATAGAGGTAAATGAATGAGTTTATTATTTCACATAAAGTTATGTTGGTTATTTATACTTGTAATATAAACCCCCATGCAAATTTCCACTAGATATTTTCAATAGTTCTGAAAATTGTAAAGTGTCTGGTACCTTTAGCATCAGCCTAATAATTCTGTAAAATACATTACAATTTTTTTAAAGGAATACAACTGCAATGAAGTTTTGTGGTCTCTATCCAAAAAAAGACACCCTCGGTGCAATGTACTTGTACGCTCTTCTGAATTATGTAATCATCAGAACCCCTGCTGACGAAACGTGTAGCGTGAGACTACTTTATGAATATGTTTATATAACTCTGTGGAAGTGAGAGCTTGGTTAATTTTTAGTGGTTTACTTGTGAAATATGTTCCATCAGCTAAAAACTGCATTCGTCCTCCTACTGTAAATCCCTAACTATGATGCTAGTTAACACAGATAAAATGTGTATACCCAAATGGTGGAGTACCCCCAATTGACCCTCTATATCAGACTGGTACAAACGCATTGATAAAATAGCCGAGATGGAAGAGCTCATTTCGATCTTGCATGACTCACCCCAATTCTAAGCTATAGGCTGGCTGGATCCACTTCCAGTCCTCCAGCGACTACCTACAAGAGTTGGGCCTTTCCTTCCCTAACGTGACTTAAAATCTCAAATTACCTTTCACCTATAATAGACCCGAACTTATCATTTATAAGTCGCTCCATCCAGGATTCAACTAAAACTGCTTGTCGATAAGTCCTGTTTTTCTGTCTCTAGCGGTGTTGCTTTTTTTTCTCCTTTTCCCTCTTATCCTCAAGACTCTCTCCTCCTCCCCTATCCACCAACACCAAGCCCAAAACCAGATATTGCCACAATGCCTATGCTGGACACACGCACTCTCACACAAGCTAAAGCGTCATGCAACAAGGTCAATCCTTTTAGATATATCTCCCATACTGCAACTTCCACCTGACAAAAAGGTCTTTAAGTAAAAAGATATAAGCGATCTTTAACAAGATTTTTACTTGCTGCCGCAAAAGCCCTAATTCCTAGATGTTGGAAAACTACAAAAACACCTACTATTAGAGAATGGCTCTTTAACATACATGATATCTATGGTATGAAGGAAACAAGAGCCATAGCACACCAAAATATAGAGAAATGTAACACTCTATGGAGAGTATGGGTGGTCTACAAATACTCAGAAGAATTTAAGACCCTTATGTATACCTGAACTGTGGGTAAACTCCCAACAATCTCATGGAATACCTAAAATTCACCTTTCTTTATTACTTACTTTCTACTTTACTTTCTATACTCCATTTCTAACTTTATATTCTCCTTGAAAAAATTTATATGGTTATTCTGATTAAACTTAAAGGGGTTGTAAAGGAAAAACATTTTTTTCATAATAAGCATTCTTTACCTGCAGACATTCCTCTTTTCACTTCCTCATTGTTCGTTTTTGCTCAGAAGTTGCTCTATTTCTTCTCTGTTCACTTCCTGCTTGTCTGATTGTTACTCACCACTGTGAAGGGAGGATTTACTGCGGTGGTCAGTGACGTGCTCGCCCCCCTCCTGGGAACTACATCTGTGCGGCAGGACGCTCTCTACGTGTTAGAGACTTCAAGGAGGTGTGAATTACTGGGCGTGCCGCAATGCATACTGGGAAAGGTAGTTCTTACATGAACGAGCGCCGCAAACCAGGAAGTGAATGAGAGAACAGAAACTAGAACGCCGGAGGTGATATAGATGAAGGAATTTAATAGGAATTTACTAGTTTTTTAACAGAATCATTACACTATTCTGTCCGTCTACCTTGCAGACATTAATTTTAGGCAAAACATTTTTTTCCTTTACAACTCCTTTAAGACAGGCATAACAGTGTTATGTTGCAACTTATTTTTTCTTTTTCTGAGCAGTTAACTAAATATGAGGCCTCAGACACGACTGTGAGACCCGGCTGGGTTATTGCCTTACATACAATATAGGTATACTGAATAAACTTTATTGATTGATAGTAGAAATGTGACGTATTGTATTCCTATTTCTGTAAATTGCTTGGCATTGTATTGATGTATTACGCTCACTGTTTCTTCTTTCAATAAAACTTTATTGTGAAAAAATGTCTTTAGGTAATAAACTTCAGACAAAACCCTGCTAACTGCCAATGGCAGTTTCATTTTCTTGCCCATTACTACCTATTCTACACATATTCATAAAAATTATACTAGCACCTTCTTGTACTCACTATTCAATGGTTATTGGTAGGGTTGTCCCGATACCGATACCAGTATCGGTATCGGTACCGATACCGAGTATTTGCGGGAGTACTTGTACTCCCGCAAATACCCCCGATGCCTAAATAGAATACTTGCCACCCTCCGCCGCAATGAATGCCGCCGCCGACCCGTTGCATACCGCAACAACGCCTCCGCCGCATGGTTAAACAGCATGCAGGGAATATCACAGCTTTTATTTGAATAGCTGTAGTGTTTCCCGCCGCGCCGCGTATAGACACTCCCCCTTGCTCGGAATCGGACGGATCTGTCCAATCCCGAGCAAGGGGGAGTGTCTATACGCGGCGCAGCGGGAACACTACAGCTATTCAAATGAAAGCTGTGATGTTCCCTGCACGCTGTTTAACCATGCGGCGGCGGCATCTAGGTATGGGGGGACATGGCTGCATATAGGGGGGACATGGCTGCATATAGGGGGGACATGGCTGCATATGTGGAGGGACATGGCTGGATATATGGGGGACATTGCTGCATATGTGGGGGGACATTGCTGCATATGTGGGGGGACATGGCTGCATATGTGGAGGGACATGGCTGGATATATGGGGGACATTGCTGCATATGTGGGGGGACATTGCTGCATATGTGGGGGGACATGGCTGCATATGTGGGGGGACATTGCTGCATATGTGGGGGGACATGGCTGCATATGTGGGGGGACATGGCTGCATTTGTGAGGGGACATGTCTGCATTTAAAAATAAGTATCGGTATTCGATATCGGCGAGTACTTGAAAAAAAGTATCGGTACTTGTACTCGGTCCTAAAAAAGTGGTATCAGGACAACCCTAGTTATTGGTATTATCAATCATAATTGATATGTTTTTTTTTTTATTTATTAATATGTTTCAGTATAACATTGACCTTATTTTTATTGTTTTACGTTTACACCTTCTACCATTGTACCCTTTTCTTTTTTCTGGTCAATAAAATTTGTTCGGAACAAAAAAAAATGCATTCATCCAACAGCCATCTTTTTTTTTTTTTTTAATCATGTTGAAAACTTTATTAAAAATGTTAAACAATTCCAGAGCAGTAAAAACTACAAAGCATATGTGGCAAGAAGTCAGAAACACAACCATAAAATAAAGCTGATTTAACCACACAGAACCATTAGTCTCATTTGCTAGAAATGCTCATTGTTAAGTAGAGGACAAAACCATAGGATATGTAATTAGTCGGGTCTCTGTCTTTAGATTGACTTTAAACATATCTTTCTACACACTCATGGATTACTATGCTTCTTCCCAAATTTCAGAAATTATGGGAAAGATGTTGCCCAGCTGTTTTGCACTGTTCGGCACATATGAGTGACTTATTTTTGGAAACAAACTGTAAATAGCTGGTTTGTTTTCCAAGAGCACAGCTGCAGTCTGTACAATATCCTCTGGTGTTTATTTTCCAGTGCGTCGATGCGATGGCAAACTTGATGTGAAACACACTATGCCACATCTGAGCACAGTACGAGCACATGACCATCATCAAAGTACAGTATATCCTTAAGCAACAAATGCTGAGTAATGACAACAGTTAATTCTATGCCAGGCTCAACAACATTGTGTATGTTTGTTTAGATAGACAGTCTTTTCATACAGCTACTGCAAAATGTGCACAATAGCTTAGATAAGCAAAGTGGTACATGTGACAATCTTTTCAATACGTAAATTAGATAAGGAGATAAATAAATGCAACCTGCAAAAGTTTGTGTGTGTGAGTTTTTGCAAAGTGTAAATGTTGTTTTTAAATATTAAACACAGCACTAAATTATTACCCCCACCTTGGATAGCATAGGAGTCACAAGGACTGTTATGGCAATGCTTACACCACTATTTAGACACCCACTGTTACGGTTACCAGGGAATCCTTGCTCTTGTTAGATAAGATTTGGGATAGCTGGAGGTTCCCATAAGTCATTTTCTTAGGCAGTGAATCATACAAATGGAATGAGACGTTTGGAGCACATGTGATTTTTGTAGAAGAGTTATGAAAACATACGCTGGTACTATTTAATTTAGCAACCCATACAGATTTTTTTCCTGGAGAAAACTGGTGTTAGAACAATTCCTATACATTGCAAGCTTGATAAGAAAGCAGCTCATTTTAGGATCGCTCGATTCTGACCACCCCAATCATTAAAAAGAAGGGTTAAAAAGGTACAATTGGCGACAATTGATGGCACAGTGGCTGCGTTTGATGGCATGGCACAGTGGCTGTGTTTGATGGCATGGCCAGTGGCGACAATTTATGGGCACAGTGGCTGCGTTTGATGGCACAGTGGCGACAATTGATGGCCAGTGGCGACAATTTATGGGCACAGTGGCTGCGTTTGATGGCACAGTGGCGACAATTAATGGCACAGTGGCGACAATTGATGGGCACAATGGCTGGATTTGATGGCACAGTAGCTGCGTTTGATGGGCACAGTGAGGCTGCAATTGATTTTTTTTCGTTTGTTTGCGCCCACGGTCGCCACTGCTGCTGGGGCAATGTATGCTGCACACAGGTAGATGTCAGACTGAGAGGTGAGGATGAAGCTGCTTATTCTTAGCCAGATCTGACTCTCTCCTTTTTTGATCGCATTGATGTTCCTATGTAGCTCCTCCTTATACCAAACTAGTATTCCTCCTGAACATCGACCCTGTTTGATGTTTTTATCTTTCTGGAATTTACATCCTTCTGACCTGCATTTAAACTGCTTCAAGCTGGTTTTGCATTCTTTGTATGGGTATCAAAAAACACTTGAAGCAAATAAAGGCCCACCACCACAAACTCTCAGACTGGTGTTAAAGCTTTGTGACCTGAGCCCTATGCATGTTAAAGACATGCATACGTGATATAATAATGGCTGTGAATATAGAAGTCAAATACCACTATAAGGACAGTACACTACAAAAAAAAAAAAATACATTTTGGGTGGATGGTAGAGGATTTTCTTTATTTTATTTTTTATTTTTGCTCCAGACTTATCAAAGTAGACACAAACATTACTTTTCTGTTGTTTGTATTTTGCGAACAATGATAGAACTGATGTTTAAACAACATGTAAGGTAAATTTCATAAATAGAAACCATAATGATCTTTAACTGACAGAGAACAATGCTTTACAAAAGAAACATTTCCTTTGGTAAACAGATAACACGTACTGTAAATTACTTATCCTCTTAGCAGCTGAAGCCAACATGTGAGCTGAAAGGGGAAATCATAGAAAATAGTAGAACATACTAGGGTGGGAGCTTGTACAAAGGCCCATGGTCAGAGGCGTATCTAGTGAAAATAGCGCCCTTGGCAAGCACTGAAACTGCGCCCCTGTCAAAACATTTGAAACCCATCTTTCAGATAACCTTGACAAAAAAACAGCTAACAAAACTAGTGATATTTATCATGCCTTGTGATACCTTGGGTAGTGACATATCCTCTTTATGGAGAAATCTGGGGTTTATTAGACCCCTGATCCCTCCTCTGCCCTCCAAGGCCAGGTAAATGCAGAACCAATGCTGGAAGTGATGAAATCTTTTTTCACAGAGGAGAAACTGATGTTCCTGCCAATCCAACCAGATGGAATGGGAGAGGCTGGGAGAACAGGGGAGGGCTGTGGCTGAACGCAACAGGGAGAGCGCTGCCATTGTCCATTAGCAAAGGTGCTGAAAGGGAGATCCTGCCTATGCTCGGGAGGAGGGAAGAAGAGACCCTCAGACCCTGGTAAGAGCCTTGCTGCCCAGCCACTCAATAGCGCCCCCTTCATATGGCACCCATGGCACTTGCAATGGCTGCCATACCCTACATACGCCACTGCCCATGGAGTAGGGTAAAGAGTTCACTAAGACATAAACTCAAGTCAACCTGAGCATATGATGATAAAATGTATAAGTAGCAGTTAACTTCAAAATGATCAACAGACATGGGGCTGTTAGCAGCTAAACTCATGTTTTTCTTCACAGATTTACTGCCTCCCAAGCCTCCCATCATGTACCTGTATGTGGAGCCCGAGATGATGAGGGTGACCTCTTGCACAGTTTCCATCTGAGCAACCCTGACAGCTGAGCCAAGGTCTGCGGAGACAATGGAAGAGCACAAGTGCCAGGACACAAACACTGAAGACTGGAACTTGAGAGCGCTGGTTTCAGACGAGCAAGGGTACCACTGGTGGTACAGCATGAATAAGCCAAGCTCAGTAAGAAGGCACTGAATCATTAACAGGATCAGTTTCAGAAACAAGTAAGGGTCAGCAACAAACTGGCCGTGAGGTGTTGATGGGCAGAATCTTGGTCAGAAGTCCAGGCCGAGGTCAGTATTGGAGATGGGCATCAAACATAGGCAGACAATGGAAATCCAAAGCTGATGAGGTGGAATCCTGCTAATAACAAGGTCAGTAAAATTTTAAGTACCAGGAACACCAGATTAAAGGATAAAAAAAGACTGAAAAGACTGGAATGGAATGAGAAAGTATTGGGATTATAGAGGTGACAAAGACAGGATTCACAAAGATAATAAAATTAAGAAATTGTAATTGATTCAAGATAAAAAACTGATAGTAAGTAAAATGCACATATTCAAATAATGATCAGCCTATAAATACTAGGCAGACGTTGGTACTGTAGTGTCTATTCCCAACATGTTTTGCCAGTGTGGCTTCTTCAGGGTCCTTCAAGTGACACTAATAATTAAAGGACTATAATAGAAAAAAACAAAATACATAATAGTCATAATACAAAAATTAATCAGATTTTCAGTACAATAAAATTCATCCTGTCACAACCATCACCGCTCACCAAAGAAATCCCACCTGGCAGTGAGCATCGAGACTACAATCCAACCTGGCAGTCCTCAATGCTGAATTAATTAATTAATTGTATTATTTATTTTATCCAAAAACTTTTTTTATGCACTGTCTTAATGTTTTTTGTATTAACTTTATAAACAACATCTATTGTGACAGCATGGGTTGTGCAGATACTCTTTATGGAGAGATCTGGGGTCTAGTAGATGCCAAATCTCTCATCTGGACTCTAATACAGCTGATCAGACACAGATTGGTCTGATTGGCTGTTTTTCTAGCCGCTAATGGCCAGTAAACAAAGAGAAAAAACCAGAAGTGATGAAATCCTCATTGCTTCTGGAATCACAGAGGTAGAAATTCATTCTTCTCTCTCTGTGTAGTGACGCCATTGCCATTAGTCGCACCGCTGATGGACAGCAGTGCCCTGGAAAGGTGTGGGGAGGGGGGGGGGAACCCCCTTCTGCCACTTCTACACAGGTAGAAAAAAAAAACATTTAAAAGGGAAATTGAAGGAAAAGGTAAGTGAACCAACAATGCACTAGCTTAAAGGAACCTATTTAGAAAATAAAAAACAAACCTTTACAACCCCTTTAACCACCTCACTACCGGCGGCCGTCAATTGACGGCGGCGCAATAGCTCTCTTGTTCTGGGAGGACTTCATATGATGTCCTCGTCTTTCAGATTGTGGGGGTCTGCGGGCGGGGGGCTTATCAGAATCTGGAAGACCCCTTTAACAAAGGGGACCCCCCGATCCTGCCCCCCCTATGTGAATTGGTAATGGGGTACACTGTACCTCTACCAATTCACGAAGGAAGTGTAAATAGTTAAAAAAAACACACAGACACCGTAGAAAAAAATCCTTTATTAATAAAAAAAAAAAAATCCAGCGATGTGAATCCACTCTCGGTCCGGCCCCCCGCTCCAACGTTGTCTTCTATCCAGCGACTGATTATCTCTCCAGCGACGGGTGATCAGCGGCCCGATCCAGCAATGAGAAGATCCATCCGTCCAGAGCGCAGCAGGGGAGCTCCTCTCTCCGCTGGACACAGCCCAGCGGAATGACGCGCTGCAGCTGTGACATTTCTTATATAGGGAAAGCGGCCACCCCGTCACGTGACCCGCCCCCTCTGACGCACCCTCGTACGTCACTGGGAAAGACCGGGAAAGATGGTCTTTCCCAGTGACGTATGAGGGTACGGCGGGGTTCCCCTTAATATCCATATCAGACCTGAAGGGCCTGTTAATGGAATTTGGGGGGACCCCCAGCTTTTTTATTTTTTATGAATGAATCATCTCTGTAATTGCCAGAGCCGACAATTCATTAGAGCCGCAAAGCCGGTTTTAAATGCCTTTTTTTCTTTCAGAAATTACACTTTGTGCAGGGACAGTTCTATGTACGGGAAACATGCGCTTTTTCACATGCTGACTTTACACCCCCCTAGGTAGGAAATTTAAAGTAATATTACACTTTTATTGTTTCACTTTTAGCATTATTAAATTCACTGCTTCTGAAAAAACGGCTGTTTTTAAAACTTTTTTTTGCATTAATACATATTTCCTGGGACAGGACCCAGGTCCCGAAACACTTTTTAGGACAATAAATTGCATATTAGCCTTTAAAATTAACACTTTAGATTTCTCCCATAGACTTTAACAGGGTGTTCCGCGGCTTTTCGAATTTGCCGCGAACACCCCTAATTGTTCGTTGTTAGGCGAACAGGCAATGTTCGAGTCGAACATGAGTTCGACTCGAACTCGAAGCTCATCCCTACTGATCAGAGAGCACGCTGCACGCGACCCGCAGGGACGCGCAGACAGTGCTTGCTTGGGAGGACGTCCATGGATGCCCTCCCGGCAATTAAGGCCTGCGCTGTAGCTGTATTTCGGCTATAGCGTGGGCAGGAAGTAGTTAAATAATACATAAATGTGTCTCAAAATATAAAATCCACATATTTTTTATCATAGAACTATTCTGAATAACTGACATTTATAATAACATATACATATTTATAGTATAATACTTTAATAAATACTGCTAGAAACATTGGAGAAATAGAAGAATGAAACAATAATAGCAAATAAGGTTCCATCTTAAACCCAGATTATGTACCTGTTTTTGGCAGGGTAGCATGAAATAATTCACAGAGATATAGGTGCAAAGTTTTTTTATTTTTAATCACATACATGGTAAGATGACACCACTAGAAGCAGGCAAGTTCATATACATGATATACAATGATATAATGCTTCTCACCAAAGAGAACATAAAGAGGAGCAATAAGGCAGCAAAAAACAACTTTGATATATAAAGTGCAGAAAACAACAAGAAATCAAGTAAGCTAACTTCATTAAAGTTGAATTACACGGCATCTGAGCACCACAAACCAAAACAGTATAAATTGCCAGATCTCACTCTACTTTTCTTTATTTAGAGAGCATAGTATATAATTTGTTACTTTATTTACCCATCTATCCATTTCAATTTATAGATAAATTCATGCATCCTACTCCACATGATTGGCTTTAAAAGCCACGAAACGCGTAGAGTCTACACTCAAGGGTGCCAAGTCAAGCTTGCCCACAATTGGGAATTTGTTCTTTTTGTATCATATACTGTTTGTATTTATTATGATAATTATGTTTACTTGATTCATATGCTCATTATAATATTATTGCTGTTGTCTGTACCAATCATGTCCATTTATGAATAATATTAAATATGTTATTATTATTACATTAATTATGATTTTCTTCATATACCCCATGCATTTTTATACTATGCATTAAACAGTGGAACCTCGGATTTCGAGCATAATCCGTTCCAGGAGAATGCTCATAATCCAAAGTACTCACATATCAAAGCAAGTGTCCCCATTGAAGTCAATGGAAACGAAAATAATTTGTTTAATAATATTAGTGAGAGAGGAAATAAGATCATAAATTTTATTCCAGAATTTTTTTAATGTGGGGCATATGTGAAACATTGTTCCCTCATGTCCACAATCTCTAAAACATAATGGAGAAGCTCCTGCGACATAAGAAGCTATCCTTTTCGAGACTAGAGACCATCTTAGCAAAACTTTGTAGTTAGCTTCTATGATAGAAGTGTTGATCGGGGATCTCGAGGCATTATGAGGTAACGTACTGTATACTAGTGTTGAGCAGAATATGCCATATTCGATTTCGCGATATATCTCGAATATATATTCGAATATTCGAGATATATTCGCTAAATTCGAATATTCGTGATATTTTATCGAAATGAAATTATTGCGATTTTTCGCTATTGCGAATGCGAAAATAATTGCGATTTTTTGATAACTGCGGTAGGAGCACTCTGATTGGCTCAGAATATTCGTGATATTTTATCGAAATATCGCAACATGCGAATGCGATATTTATTGCGCAATTTCGAGAAATGCTGGAGGAGCGCTCTGATTGGCTCAGAATATTCGTGATATTTTATCGAAATATCGCAACATGCGAATGCGATATTTATTGCGCAATTTCGACAAATGCTGTAGGAGCACTCTGATTGGCTCAGAATATTCGTGATATTTTACAATACAAAATAATTGCGAATATTCGGCAAATGCAGAAGGAGCACTCTGATTGGCTCAGAATATTCTTGATATTTTACAATACAAAATAATTGCGAATATTCGGCAAATGCAGAAGGAGCACTCTGATTGGCTCAGAATATTCTTGATATTTTACAATACAAAATAATTGCGAATATTCGGCAAATGCAGAAGGAGCACTCTGATTGGCTCAGAATATTCTTGATATTTTACAATAGAAAATAAAAAGTGTTTTGCATTGGTGGTGATTCTTTACTCTATCCATCTGTCACAGCCGTTTGTCAATCAAACACCTTAAAGATTGAACACGATCATGCTGCATGCTTTGGACTTTTTTTCACTTCACATATCAAAGACATTTTTATGAAAGATTATTTTTCTATTATTGGGACTATATTTCTTTATATATTTGTTTCACTGTGTATTTCACAAGTTATTTGCGCTTGCTTATTTTATAATTTGCCCACATGTCTTGTCACTAGACATATTTTTTATTCTTGTAGAGCGACTCCATTTTCTGTCTTGTATTAATTTATGTTGTATAACATTTTTGAGTTGCTGCTGTATTCTCCCCTTTTTTAAGGTATGCGCAATTTTTTCCTTCTTACAAAAAATGATAATATCAAACATACAAATATTCATAACATACACATACACAAAGCCCCCCCCCTTTTGCATCAGAGACAATCAGAGTTCTCCTACCACAGTTATCGAAAATTCGCAATTATTTTCGCATTCGCAATAGCGAAAAATCGCAATATTTTTTTTTTCAATTTGGCAACATAAAAGGATCGCCTCAGCTTAGCTACTCTGCCCAGGGTCTCTAATCATACCAGCAATGCTTTTAGACGTCGATAGGATGTGATCTGTTTTAAAAATCAAATTGAAAAAATGCGAATATTCGGAATTGCGAATATTCACCGCGAAATTCGAAATATAGCGCGATTTCTCGAATATGCTATATTCGAGCCGAATATTCGCAATGCGAATATTCGTGAGCAACACTACTGTATACCAATCTTTCAGTTCTAGAGTTTCATTCAAATCCCTCTCCCAAAATTCCATATAACCTAGTTTAACAGGAATAGATGTTAAAGCGGAGGTCCACCCTAAAAAATAAAATCACATAAATTGGCTCCTTAACCACTTCCATACAGGGCACGTATACACCTTCCCGCCCAAGCCAATTTTCAGCTTTCAGCACTGTCGCACTTTGAATGGCAATTGCGCGGTCGTGCTACACTGTACCCAAACAAAATTGGCGTCCTTTTTTCCCCACAAATAGAGCTTTCTTTTGGTGGTATTTGATCACCTCTGCGATTTTTTTTTTTGCGCAACAACTAAAAAAAGACTGGAAATTTTGAAAAAAAATTACGTTTTTATTTTTTTCTGTAATTTTTTTTGTAAATAAGTAAGTTTTCTCTTTCAATTATGGGCACTGATATGGCGGCACTGATGGGCACAGATGAGATGGCACTGATGGACATCGATGAGGTAGTACTGACGGGCACAGATGAGGTGGCATTGATTGGCGGCGCTGGTATGCGGCACTGATGGGCGCTGATATGCGGCACTGATGGGCACACATTGGCGGCACTGATGGACACACATGGGCACTGATGGGCACACATAGGCGGCACTGATGGGCACACATAGGCGACACTGATGGGCACACATGGGCGGCACTGATGGGCACACATGGGCGGCACTTATGGGCGCTCATGGGCGGCACTGATGGGCACTGTGGGGTGGCACAGATGGGCACTGTGGGGTGGCACAGATGGGCACTGTGGGGTGGCACTGATGGACACTGTGGGGCGGCACTGATGGACACTGTGGGGCGGCACTGATGGACACTGTGGGGCGGCACTGTTTTCCTTTTGTTGCCAGTCAGTGCCCATTTGTGGGCACTGATTGGCATCTTTATTTTTTTTTCCAGACTTATTTTTTTTTTTTCAAACTTTTTTTTTTTTTTTTTTAGACTTTTTTTTTTGCCCCGTTTTTTTTTCTTCCTGCCCTTCCCTGGTGGTCCAGGGTGGGCTTCCCTGGTGATCCATGTGGCGATCCGAGGGGGGGCTGCGCTGATAAACAATCAGCGCGACCCCCCCCCTGTCAGGAGAGCCGCCGATCGGCTCTCCTCTACTCGCGTCTGTCAGACGCGAGTGAGGAAGAGCCATCAACGGCTCTTCCTGTTTACATCGTGATCAGCCGTGGTTGGACATGGCTGATCACGTGGTAAAGAGTCTCCGTGAGAGACTCTTTACCGAGATCGGTGTTGCGGGGTGTCAGACTGACACCCCGCAACAACGATCGCCGCGATGTGCGCCCCCGGGGGCGCGCAGCGGCTAAGAATCCTGAGGACGTCCAGTCAGGATTCTACAACCACTTTGCCGACGTCAATCTGTCATTGGCGGGCGGCAAGTGGTTAAAATACATAAAAAAACATTTGACATTTTTTTTTTTTTTTACTTACCAGAAATGGCTGTTGCTAGGCAGATTGTCCTAATCTGCCAGTTCCTATACCGCGGTGCTCTTCCTTCTTGTCCTCCTGGCGTTGTCTTCTGGGGAATGGAGGTGCACTGTCTTCTGGGACATGTGCATGTCCCAGAAGACAGCTGGCCATTCACAAAACACTGCATGCGCAGTAGGAAATGGGCAGTGAGGCCACAAGTCTCCACTGCCTGTTTCCCTTAGTTCGAATGGCGGTGCCGGGACCCGATCCGATGTACGAATCGGCCTTGGGCAGTCGACATCGCAGGCTCCCTGGACAGGTGAGTGTCCTTATTAAAAGTCAGCAGCTACAGTGTTTGTAGCTGCTGACTTAAAAAAAAAATTCAGCTGGAACACTGCTTTAAGGTGGAATATATTATTGAAATGTGTCCTTTAAGCTTGTCAAAATATTTACATAAAGATTCCATTGGTGTCATGGATGTTATATCTCTAGATTACATGTTAACTGCTTGCCGACCAACGCACTACTATATACGTCGACAGCATGGCACGGACAGGCAGAAGCAGTGCCGATCCTGACCTCCCTGGTGCCCTAAGCAAAATGACGACAGTGACATGTCACATTAAAGAAAGTTGAGAAGCGGGGGGAGGGGGTGTTCTGCTGTCGGAAATGACATCTTACATTAAATTGAGAAGCGGGGGGTGCTGACTTCTTACCTCTTCTCCCATGCAGCCAGCGAGTTGAGAAGCGGGGTGAGGGGGCGAAAATGACTTCTCACCAGGCGGGGCCTCTAGTAATTTCGGGGGCCTTCGCAGCTTTGTGGGGCCCTAAGCGGCTTGCATAGGGAGCCTATAGGGCGGATCGGTCCTGGGCAGAAGAACGTATATATACGTCCCTTTAAGAAGCTGGCATTGTGGACGCGCGAGCGCCGCCACCCGCCGGGAGTTCCGTGACGCCGACTGCGGGTCCCGCAAACTCGATGTCCGCGGGCTTACCCGCGATCGTGTCACGGTGAGGAAGAAGGGGGAAATGCTTATATAAACAAGCATTTCCCCAGTCTTCCTAGTTACAGGACAGTGATCACAGCTTTCTGTAATCAGAAGCTGTGATCACTGTCGTGTCACACACAGCCCATCCCCCCTACAGTTAGAACACATCCCTAGGCACACTTAACCCCTTCAGCGCCACCTAGTGGTTAACATATTCACTGCCCTGCCATTTTCACAGTCATGAGTGCATTTTTATACCACTGATCTCTGTAAAAATGACAATGGTCCCAAAAATTTGTCAAATGTGTCCACCATAAAGTCGCAGTCATGATAAAAATCACAGATCGCCGCCATTACTGGTATACAAATAATAATAATAAAAATGCCATAAAACTATCTCTTATTTTGTAGACGCTATAACTTTTGCACAAACCAATCAATAAACGCTTATTGTGATTTTTTTTGGCCAAAAATATGTAGAAGAATGCGTATCAGCATAAATAGAGAAAAAAATGTTTTATATATTTTTGGGGGATATTTATAACAACAAAAAGTAAAAAAATATTGCATTTTTTTTAAAATTGTCGCTCTGTTTTTGTTTATAGTGCAAAAAATAAAAACCACAGAGGTGCTCAAATACCACCAAAAGAAAGCTCTATTTTTGGGAAAAAAAAATTTGTTTGGGAGCCAAGTCGCACGACCGCGCAATTGTCAGTTAAAGCGATGCAGTGCCGAATCACAAAAAGTGGACTGGTCTTTGAACAGCAAAATGGTACAGGGCTTAAGTGGTTAAAGAAGTAATAAAATGTACAATACGATAGTATTGAGAGAATTTCGATTTTGGTAACTGGTATTTTTCAATAATGAATTGTTTTGTTAATATTCCCTTGTGATCAAAAAAGTCAGCTATTCGTAAAAGTCCCTTATTGATCCACCAATTAAAGGTTTGAGGAGCAAATCCCAGGGTGAATTTTGGTTTTTGAAACAATGGTGCTAAAGGGGAGGATTTAAATGTATGAGAGTATTTAAATGTATACGTTTTAGTTATTCTGTCCCATAATCCCAGAGAAAAGGATAGAGATGGGCAGAGTATAATGGGTCTATGAGGGATTCCATCAAATTTTAACAAGGAATTCTGGGGAGTTAGGCCTGATTCACACCTATGCAGGTTGCAGGTGCATTTTGCATTTTTCAATACACACTTTTGATCCATTGAAGGCTGTGGAGCCAAAAAACATAAAAAAGTCCCTGACCCTTTCCATAAAATGTACAGATGTGACTACATACATAGGAAACCATGTTAAATGGACTGTAGTGTGCTTCTGCAAAACTGAAAATGCACTAAAAAATGCATAGGTGGGAACCGGGCCTTAGGGCTTATAGATTTCCTGTCTTTTAAAAACTTAAATTGGCTTATGTTTTTTGATAGAAGTAAAACAGGCAAAAATGAAGAACACATATAGCTAGATTCAGAAAGACTTAGGCTGGCGTATCAGTAGATACGCCAGCCTAAGTCTGAATTTGCCCCGGCGCTAATTTAAGCGTATTCTGGTAACCAGATACGCTTAAATTAGGCTCAGATACGAGCGGCGTAAGTGTCTTACACCGTCGTATCCTAAAGTGTAATTTTTAGGCTGACCGCTAGGTGGCGCTTCCATTGCGGTCAGCGTAGAATATGCAAATCACTAGATACACCTATTCACGAACGTACGCCTGGCCGACGCAGTACAGATTCGGCGTTTACGTAACGCATTATCAGGCCTAAAGTTATTCCATCAAATAGCTGGAATAGTAATGTTAACTATGGCCGCCGTTCCCGCGTCGAAATTCGAAAATGTTACGTTGTTTGCGTAAGTCATTCGTGAATAGGGATTTACGTCATTTACGTCCACCAATAGGACCATGCGGCGTACTTTGTTGCAATGCACACTGGGATATGTACACGGACGGCGCATGCGCCGTTCGTAAAATACGTCAATCACGTCAGGTCAACCCGATTTACGCTACGCCGCCGTAACTTAGCAGGCAAGTACTTTGTGAATCATGTACTTGCCTCGCTAACTTACGGCAGCGTAGTGTAAATGCCATACGCTACGCCGCCGCAACTATGCGCTCGCCATCCTGAATCTAGCTAATACACTATATTGTATTGGGATGCCTGCCTTTACACATGAACTTTAATAGCATCCCAGTCTTAGTCCCTAGTGTTGAATAATGAGTTGACCCACCCTTTGCAGCTATAACAGCTTCATCTCTCCTGGGAAGGCTGTCCACAAGGTTTAGGAGTTTGTTTTTGGGAACGTTTGACCATTCTTCCAAAAGCGCATTTGTGAGGTCAAGCAATGATATTGGACGAGAAGGCCTGGATCGCAGTCTCCACTCTAATTCATCTCAAATGTATTCTATTGGGTTGAGGTCAGGACTCAGTGCAGGCCAGTCAAGTTCCTCCACCCAAAACTAGCTCATCCATGTCTTTTGGAAGAATGGTCAAAAATTCTCATAGACACACTTCTAAACCTTGTGGACAGCCTTCCCAGAAGAGTTGAAGCGGTTATAGCTGCAAAAGGTGGGCCAACTCAATATTGAACCCTACAGACTAAGACTGGGATGCCATTAGAGTTTATGTGTGTGTAAAGGCAGGTGTCCCAATACTATTGACAATATGTGTATATTAAAAGGGTTTTTCATTTACTGATTACCAAAACCCAACGTCTAAAAAAATAAACATCTGATTGGTCAAGAAGAATAGGAGTGACTAATGCCCTGTACACATGATAGGTTAGTCTGATGAAAACGATGGATTTTTCCATTAGTTATCCGATGAAGCTGACTGATGATCAGTCGTGCCTACACACCATCAGTTAAAAAAACGATCGTGTCAGAACGCGGTGACGTAAAACACAACGACGTGCTGAAAAAAATGAAGTTCAATACTTCCAAGCATGCGTCAAATTGATTCTGAGCATGCGTAGATTTTAAACCAATGGACGTACCTACAGACGATCGTTTTTTTCTATAGGTTTTTTATAATAACAGATAATTTTAAAACAAGTTCCTATTTTTTTAACCTATGGATAAATAACCGATGGGGCCCACACACGGTCCATCAGACCATTTTCATCAGACTAACCTATCGTGTGTACACAGCATAAGAGATGAATAAAAGTGTATAATAGGTTACACAGCTATTCCTGCGAGGTTAGGCTTCAGATTCAGATAGTAAGGCCTCGTACACACGACCGAGAATCTCATCGTAAATGAAACGTCGTTTTCCTCGACGAGGTTCTTGTCAGGCTTGTCGAGAATCTTGACACGCTTTCTTTGCATACACACAGTCACGACAAAATCTTGTACGACGGCACTATAAAGGGGAAGTTAGATTCATCTGCGTGTTCAGTAAAAGTTTGGTAAGAGTCGATTCACGCTTTTCAGTTTGTTACAGCGTGACGAATGTGCTATCTCCATTACGAACACTACTTTTACCGAAGGTGCGCTCCCGTCTCATACTTTATTCTGAGCATGTGCGGGTTTCTAAGCATACACATGAATGTGCTTCTCGTCGTAAACTAGCCCGACGAGAAACACGACAAGGAAATTGAGACTCCCGACGAGAAAAAAGAGAACATGTTCTTTTTTTTTCTCGTCGAGATCCACAACAGTTTTCTCGACGAAAAACATACACGACCGTTTTTCTTGGCAAAAATGCTCTGCCGGCATTTTTCTTGATGGATTTTCCAGAGGAAAACGGTTGTGTGTACGAGGCCTGACAGTTGTCCATACCTAATGGTTCTTTTAAAGAATTTTTGCCCTCTGCCGATGGAAAAGGGAGCAGTCATTTCCCTGTATATTTTACTAAAAAAATAATAATAATGAGGTAGATTTTTGTTTAGAGCAACCACTTACAAGCAGGGATGGACTGGGACAAAAATTTGGCCCTGGACTTCATCCAGACCAGCCCACTTTGTTTTTGCAAACACACACAAAAACAGTATATAAACTATACGCAATTGCGCAAAAAAACATAAGTAAAACCCCCTGCCCCAACCTCTCACAAATAAAGAAATAAAATTGGCACTGTGTAGCGCTCCTCTTACCTTCACTGGGTACTGTAGCTGTGACTGGCTCCTGAGTCCTCTGTGGGTGGGTGGTTGGCTGGCACCTGTTGGTGGCTGGCAGGCGCCCTGCTGTGGCTGGTTGGCTCCCTGGTGTGGGTGAGTCACCATGGGTGGCTGGCTGGCATCCTGCTGTGGAAGGTCACCGTGGCCGGTTGGCTTCTGTGAGTGGCTGGCTGACACCCTGTTGTGACTGTCTGGTTTCCTGGTGTGGGTGGGTCACCGTGGGTGGCTGGCTGGCACCCTGGCTCTGCTGTGGGTGGGTCACCATGGGTGGCTGGCACCCTAGCCCTGCTGTGGGTGGGTCACTATGGGTGGCTGTAACCCTGGCCTTGCTGTGGGTGGGTCGCCGTGAGTAACTTGCTTCTGTGGGTGGCTGCCTGGCTCCCTGCTGTGGACCAGTGGGTGAGTAGCTGGCATGGTGCACTCTGCTATTGGTGGCTAGCCTGGCTCTCTGCTTTGGGTCAGTGGGTGCCTGGAATGGTGCACCCTGCTGTGGCTGACAGAGAGGGGGACTGACAGAGAGGGGGGGCGGACAGAGGCATGGGCTGACAGAGAGGGGGGCTGACAGAGAGAGGTGGGCTAACAGAGGGGGGTGGGCTGACAGAGGGTGACAGAGATGGGGGCTGACAGAGGGGGGACTGACAGGGGGTGGGCTGACAGAGAAGGGGTGGGCTGATGGGGGGAATGACAGAGGGGGGGGTGGGCTGACAGAGATGGGGTGGGCTGACAGGGGGCTGACAGAGGAAGAGGGGGGACAGAGAGGGGGCTGACAGAGAGGGGTGGGCTAACAGAGGGGGGTGGGCTGACAGAGAAGGGGTAGGCTTACAGAGGGGGGCTGACAGAGGGTGACAAAGAGGGGGCTGACAGAGCGGGGACTGACAGGGGTGGGCTGACAGAGAAGAGGTGGGCTGACAGGGGGACTGACAGAGGGAGAGTGGGGACAGAGATGGGGGCTTTCAGAGAGGGGCGGGCTGACAGAGAAAGGGGTGGGCTGACAGAGGGCAACAGAGAATGGGGGCTGACAGAGGGCGACAGAAAGGGGGGCTGATAGAGGGGGGACTGACAGAGGCGGTGGGCTGACAGAGAAGGTTGGGCTGACAGAGGGGAGCTGACCAAGGGGGCAGGGCTGACAGAGGGGGTAGATGAGAGAGACCTCGGAAAATACACAGCGCACCAGGCAGAGAGGCGGAACTCCGGCAGCAAGTGGTCACGATCACCACCAAAGACCAGCCCCGCCTGGCCGCATCCACACCTGATCAGCTCAGAGCAGGGCGCTCCGTGGACTACAATTCCCAGAATGCCACAGCATGCGGCCACACACATGCCCCCTTTCGGCCAATAACATGCTGTTTATGTGGACTACGATTCCCAGAATGCCACCACATGCACCCAGTCGCCGCTGCTGTGCCCCTGCCCGGCTGTTCTGCATATAAATTGGGACAGCTTGGGGGGAAATTGCCAAAGTGACGTCACTCACGGCCGGAGGCGTAAGGGAATTATTATGGGAGGAGGCGGCCTCCTCCCATAGTAATCCCTTCCCGCCTACGGCCGTGAGTGACGTCACGCCGCTAGGACGGGGGCAGGGCTGTAAATTTAGGAGGAGAGAAGTGTCGAGTGATGATGGCTATTGGCTGGCGCTGCCGCCGGGTGCAGGAGCATTAGCATAAATGTGATGAGGCGAGAGAGAGACACTGACAGTGACAGCCGGCCCACTGAGCCATCGGCCCACCGGGAAACTCCCGGTAGTCCCGATGGCCAGTCCATCCCTGCTTACAAGTAGGTCAAACTCCTATCTGTTTTCAGTAATAATGAAAGATTTTTCCATACATGCCCCCAAACTAAAGATTAAAAGCAAAGAATCTGTTTATAAAAGTAATGTTCCAACTTTATACAGGTGATGAACATACCGTGGGAGTTTATTTATTTGAATTCATGTAACAGATAAGGAAGGGTTTATCTTAATATGCACTTTAGCTTTTGCAATTTGTGATTTATCACAGGAATTTAAAGCTATTCCTAACAACTGTTATCAAACGCACTTTCTTTCATTTATCAAAGAATACTCACTTGCTCTTTATGTTTGAATAGGTACCATGAAATTATAAGTTAATATTTACCTACACCTAATAGGAATGCCTGGTAAAAAGCAATGTTGGAAAGCCATCCCTTTGTGGAATTTCACAGTGAGGACATTGTGAACTCTACATTGTTAGCACAGTTACCATTCTGAAGGCTTCACTGATTAAAGTGGTCCTGGTACAGTCATGATATGTTGATCTGGACACAAAAGACATACAAAGTCAGCAAAAGATACCTCTATATTTTTCTCAATGCAAGTTTTATTAAAATACACCTCTTTGTCCTTTATCGCTACTCACATTTGAAAAAACATGCCCTGGAATGTTATGATAGTAGACTGTCACAAAATTATGTAAAAATGATGCTGAGTTCTAAAGAAAATATCAGTGTGGTCAGGCACGGATTTACTCCCTTTGCCGCCCCAAGGCCGGGTCCTTCAATGCCGCCTGCGCAGCAAGGGGGATATTATCCGCCGGGGACTTTTTCGGCAGGACACTGAGAAGCGGGGGGGGGGGGGTGGGTGCTGCCGAATATGACATTGAGAACTGGGGGGGTGCTCACCACCTCTTCCCTCAGTTTTCTCTCTTCTCACAATCCGTGACATGACAGCTCCCGAAATGAAAGTGAAAGTGTCCTCTCCTCTCAGCCACAGTGCCGCCCCTGCACCCACTGCCGCCCCGAGGCCTGGCCTTGTTGGCCTTGTCTGGAATCCGGCCCTGAGTGTGGTCATATTAACTATCTGTGAATACTTTTAGATAATAATTATAATAGTTTTTGGGTCAATATTTTTTATTTAAATATATATATATATATATATATATATATATATATATAAGAGGGGTCTTCCAAAAGTTTCTGTATTTTTATATACTTGTTGGAAACGGTAAGTATGGGAGGAGTAGTAATTGGTTGTGTCTGATGCTGCGTACACACGACCGTTTTTCAGGATGTAAAAAAAATTAAATTTTTTTAAATGTCATTAAAAACGACCGTGTGTGGGCTCCAGAGCATTTTTCACGACGTAAAAAATGGGCATTAAAAAAATTTAGAACATGCTCAAAATGTTCACGTCATTTTTAACGTTGTAAAAAATTGTCGTGTGTGGGCTTTAACGACGTGAAAAAACCGGGCGTGCTCAGAAGCAAGTTATGAGGCGGGAGCTCTCTGGTAAAACTAGCGTTCGTAATGGAGATAGCACATTCATCACGCTGTAACAGACTGAAAAGCGCGAATCGTCTTTTACTAACACAAAATCAGCAAAAGAAGCCCCAAGGGTGGCGCCATCCAAATGGAACTTCCCCTTTATAGTGTTTTATGTGTTGTACGTCACCGCGCTTTTCTAGAGCATTTTTTTTACGATCGTGTGTAGGCAAGGCCGGTTTAACAATAATCGGGTTAAAAAAAGCATAGTTTTTTCTAGACCATTAAAAATTTAATTTGGATAGGGTCAAGCCAGACGAATCCAAGAAGGAGGAGAAGGAGAAGCGTAGGTATCGGCTGATCCCGCGGTCATTCGCAAACTGGTTGCAGGCCTTTGCGATTCTGGCATGTGTAGTGGGGGAAAAGAAACCAGAATACTGTTCGGTGCTCTTTTGTTACCAGGACGCAATAGGGGAGGCGTATAGGGTCTATGGGGGCTCCGCGTGGCTGAGGTATGATGAGCAGTTTCGGCAGCGGATGTCGGTGCGCCCGGATTTGCGGTGGAATCACAAAGACATGAATCTCTAGCTGTGATTAATGACTGCTGCAAGGGCTCCGGGACAGTTTTTTCGGGGGTGGGGGGGGGGGGGGGGGGCGGTGGACCGTCTTCCCAGGGACAACCGGCCGGTAGGGCAAAAGGGGTCTGTTGGCAGTACAACTCTGGTACCTGCAGGTTTGGAGGCACCTGTCGATACAAGCACGAGTGCTCCGACTGTGAGGTCTCCCACGCTCTGTCCAGGTGCTTTAAACAATGCAAGGGTCGCCAGGTGATGGTGGACGCCGGTGATGGTGGAAAGGATGCAGCTGTTTCTCGGTAGGTATCCGGACAGGGGGGCAGCGCAGGTTTTGGAGAGGGTTTTTTTCAGTGGGTTTTCACATTCTGTGCAATTTGAAGGAGGTTCCTCCAGTGTCACGCAATTTGCGATCAGCCTTGATGCACTCTGACGTGATTTCGGAGAAACTGCGGAAAGAGATGTCCATACGGCCCTTTTCCCGTAGCGCCCTGAGAAGATTTGGTGGTTTCGCCCTTGGGGGTGGTGCCTAAAAAGGAGCCTAACAAATTTTGGCTGATTCACAACCTTTTTTTCCCGAAGGGAGGGTCGGTTAATGATGCCATTGATCCTGAAGCTTGCACGGTGAGCTATACTTCATTTGATGCGGCGGTGTGTTGGGTTAAACGGTATGGGTGCGGGGCTTTGATGGCGAAGTCCGACATTGAGGCTGCCTTCCGGCTGTTGCCGGTTCACCCCGATAGTTTTCGATTATTGGGGTGTCATTGGGAGGGGGAGTTCTACATGGACCAATGTTTGCCAATGGGGTGCTCCATTTCGTGCACGTTATTTGAGCAGTTTAGCTCGTTCCTAGAATGGGTGGTACGGGATGTGTCGGGAGCAGTGGTGGTTCGTCCATAGAGGGCGCTGGAGCGCCAACCCCTCTGGCTCTCACCGCCACTGAGTCAAATAACATAGATTCATGCATTGCACGAATCTATGTTATTTTCGCCGCTGCCGCTGTTATTCAGATGGTCGGCGCTCAATGTCCGGCCATCTGAATAACGCCAGCTGGTTGGCTGTACGGAAATGTCTATCAAAGCCAACAGCTCTGATAGGCTTTCCCAATACAGCCCTCAGGTCCCGGAAGCTTATTCTCGGAGCGCACAGACTGTACGCCCCTTGAATAAGATGACAGGCGTCTCAGCCAATCAGGTTGGCCGGTTTTGGCTACCGGTAACCTGATTGGCTGAGACGCCTGTCAGTCATCGAGGGCGGGAGAAGACATCGTGGGACGTGGATGCCTAAAACCAATTAAGGTAAGTGCCGGGCGCGGGGGGAAGAAAGCAATTTACAGGGCACAGTGAGGACAATTTGCACAGCGGCGACCATTAAAGGGCACAGTGGCTGCGTTTAATGGCATGGCACAGTGGTGACAATGTATGGCACAGTGGTGACAATGTATGGCACAGTGGTGACAATGTATGGCACAGTGGCTGCGTTTAATGGCATGGCACAGTGGTGACAATGTATGGCACAGTGGTGACAATGGATGGCACAGTGGCTGCGTTTAATGGCATGGCACAGTGGTGACAATGTATGGCACAGTGGCTGCGTTTAATGGCATGGCACAGTGGTGACAATGGATGGCACAGTGACTGCGTTTAATGGCATGGCACAGTGGTGACAATGTATGGAACAGTGGCTACGTTTAATGGCATGGCACAGTGGTGACAATGGATGGCACAGTGACTGTGTTTAATGGCATGGCACAGTGGTGCAAATTGATGGCACAGTGACTGCATTTGATGGCATGGCACAGTGTCTGCGTTTAATGGCATGGCACAGTGGTGCGAATTGATGGCACAGTGGCTGCATTTGATGGCATGGCACAGTGGTGCAAATTGATGGCACATTGGCTGCATTTGATGGCATGGCACAGTGGTGCAAATTGATGGCACAGTGGCTGCGTTTGATGGCATGTAACAGTGGCTGCATTTGATGGCATGTAACAGTGGCTGCGTTTGGGCACAGTGAGACTGCAATTTTTTTTTCCTTTGCGCCCCCCCAAAAATTTCTGGATGACTTTCTGTGCATGGGCCCGGTGTCGTCCAAGATCTGCACGGTGCTCCTGGCCACGCTGGAGCATGTCATGGATCGGTTTGGGGTTCCCTTGGCACCTGATAAGACGGAAGGACCGTGCACGGTCATTACGTTTTTGGGTATCACGATTGACTCGGAGGCGATGGAATGCCGGCTGCCAGAGGATAAGCTGACAGCGCTGAAGGAAGAGATCAGGGGAATGTTTGGCCTGCGCAAGGTACAGCTGCGGGCGTGGCAATCATTGCTAGGCAAGCTGAACTTTGCGTGCCGCATTCTGCCGATGGGTAGGGTATTTAGCCGTTGGCTGTCGGCTAGTACGGCCGGGCTGAAGTCGCCCAGGCACTTTGTCATCCTGGGTAGGGTTCACAGAGAGGATCTGCGAGTGTGGCATTCGTTTCTGGAGTCATTCAATCCGCTCTGGATGGCGGGCTGTCACGGTTCCTACCATGCCATGCAGGCGGCCAGGCGTGGTCGCGCCCCAAGTGGCTCTGGGTGGTATTGAACCTGGGATCTCTCTGTTGCTGCTTCAGTTCTTTGCCTCTGAGACACTCCTCAGTTTGGTATTTTGCCTGCTTTCCATCTAAGCCTGGTTCTGAATGATGTGCTGATTGCCCTTCTCTGGATCTACTTGCAATCTTCACCTGTCTCTCCAGGTTACCCAATAAACTAGGCTATAAAACACTGCCTCACTCTGAGGGATTTGTCAGTTCATTGTTCTGTCCTGTCATTGCCAAAGGTTCCTGTGTTCCTGTATTCCTGTGTTCTGTTTCAGCTACAGCTACAGCTATGGCTACAGCTACAAGACTGACTCCGGCTTCTGACCCTGGCTATGTTGATCGTTTATTCAGAATTCTGGAATCCCTGACCACGGCTTTACTCCGGCTATCCTTTGGCAAATTCCTGTCAAGCCCCCGTGCACAGACTCACAGCCCAGGTAGCTTCTTACCTGGTTACCGTGGGCTGTGTGTATTTGCAAGGGTGAGCATACAACTCTGCATTATGGACTCCAACCAAGGTAAGCCCTTACACGGGCCCTGTCAGCAATTTTGATCTGGAACTTTATACAGACGTGGCCGGCTCCACGGTTTTGGTGCATTTTTTCAGGGCAGGTGGAGTCCGTCCGTGGCCACAGGGCTGGGTGGAGGCAGGATTTAGGAAGAATCTGGTGCTATTGGAATTGTTTCCGGTGGTGCAGGCAGTGGAATTGTGGGGTGAGGCCTTTAGGGACCGTAAGGTATATTTTCACGGAGATAACCTGGGGGTGGTCCAGGTCATCAATCGTGTGTCAACCTTGTCTCCACCAGTGGTTAGGATGCTGCAACATTTAGTGTTGAGATGTTTGCAGCTGAATTAATCGGGCGAGGAGGAAGATTAATTGAGATGTGGCCAGGTTTATGGTGAAGAATGGGGGTGCGCCACTTGGACTTGGAGGTGGACACCTGGAGTTACCTTCGGGGGGATGGGGTACACCTTAATTCAGTAGGGATTGACATGTGGACTTTGGGGCTGCAGGATGGCATCCAGAGGGCTCTCAGGGTGTGGAGGGGCTCCCAAGGGAAAGGGGTTTTCCCTCGGGCGCTGTGGTAGGTGTTGGTCTCTGCGGGTGAAGGATGGTACCTCGGAAAGCAGAGTTCAGGACCTGTCGGTGATATGGGTCGGGATATTGGGATTTCAGATAATGGAGGTTAACTGGAAATATTGGTTGCGGGGCACTGCGGTCACGAGTTGTCTCTGAGCCAGCCGGTCGGCTTGAGGCCTGTCAGTATATTGAGAGATACTGCAGTGCAATATTTAGATATATATATTTTACATGGATGGTGATAGAGGTTTTTCCTGCAGAGACGAAAACTAGGTGGAGTTATAACAGATGTTTATTATGTTATGTTAATTTAAGATTTTGAAAAAAATTTATCAGAAAAAACCTGCGGATTATTCTGATCCCAGCGCTCGATGGAAAGAAAGTTAAATGTATAATTGTTTTATGCAGTGGAAAAGCAGCTATTATAATAAAATAGTGACATAAAAACGATGTATTATTAAAAAAATTATTAACAAAACATTAACAGCGCTAGAAAGAGCCTAAAAAAGGCTTATGAGTTCAATACTCATGTACTGCAATGGTACATTGAGAAAAAGATTTCTGAGACTATATATATATCGCATAAAAAATATTGTGTAACATATGTTCCCACTCTTTGTGAGTCCATTAATAATAGTCCGTGCAATTCCTCAGATGTACAGTTCTTTGTTAGGAGTGATCTTCACAGTATAGCTATTTGTCTGCTCAAATGCTGGTAGTGACTCTCTGTGATTTCCCCCTAAGGTTTTGTACTCACCAGAATGTAGTACTTTAAAGGCATTGGATATATCCACTTATACGCATCGGTTCTCCTCCTCTGGTGTATGGTGATGATCCGTGTGCTCTTCAATCTGTGTAGCTTGGCAGTCATGCAGGGAGGCAAGAGAGACTTTGCATAGTGTAAATCCTTTTATTTAAACAGTAAAAACCCCTGGTACCCGCTCATGCTTACACAAAATTAAGATAAAAGAAGCGCTTGTCATGAAGGCTGCTGCCTCTGCTCACTCAGGAATATGGCTCCAAATTGCTCAGGCTCAAATTTCCCTTCGTAAGTCCCGGGTAGAAGCTAGGCTGCCTTGCAAGCTGTATCGTCGTGTAGTCACGCCCTGACGCGTTTCGTGATAGGTCCACGTCTTCAGAGGGCGTGGCTACACGTCTTAGTCTATTGAATTTATAGTGGGGACTCTGCTTTGAGTACCTCCCCTCTACGGACCCTATTGGACAGCATTTGACAGTGCTGTAGAGAACCTCCCCATCAGCTGTGCATCATTGCTCTGGGTTCGTTCTCCGTGACGTCTATCGCTCACCTCTGATTGGTGCGCGGCGGTCACATGGTTCGAGGGATCGGGATACAGCGTTCCCACCCCTCTGCTTTGCTGATTGGACACACGTCAGCAGTCTTGGTGAAAGTCCTCCTACTTTGCTGGCCGTGCGTTCCAGTCACTAGAACCAGCCCTCGTTTTGACCATCGCTTATATTAGCTGATGTGTCTAATCGGCTGACGAATACTGGCACTCCAGCCATTCTTATGCAATAGTGGAGGCGTGTATCCTTCCTTATTAGCCCCTCTGGTTCTGTTTTTCCTCTCGGATTGTCTCTGATCCTAGTGAGGGAAGTAATGGGATCATTTAGAATAACTCTTTAAACAGATTTATATTTCATATTTGTTTAAACTGATTATTTAAAAGAATTTGTTTAAAAAACTTTCTTTTAAAAGGACATATTATTAAAAAATTATAGCTATTTTATGCAAACTATAAAAAATATATGCTTATCTTGGTGACAATATATATATATATGCGGCTGTCACCCTATTACTGTGTGACCAGACACCTCTGACAGCCGAAAAACATTGAGACCATTATACATATCTAATAGCATTAGCAGTGTCCATCATTGATATAGCTAGAGTACAATCTCTGATATTTCACCACAACAATTGTGCATAGCTAATTTTACACAAAAAAATGATAACAATCCTCTCACTAAAATCATTGTTATTATCTGATAGATGGGTCTAAATCATTCCTATGCTGTTCTATAAATGAATATAAATATAAATATAACACCTAGACCGTAACATTACATTCCAAATATGTGGAAATATTGTTATGTTGCTTTATTAAAAATTATTATATTAAAAGTGTTAAAAATATTAAAAAAATGTTAAAATGTTAAAAATATTAAACATGTTATGTTAGATAGAGGACCTGACATTTTCTGACAGTAAGGCAAGATTGGCTTGATCTTATTCTGATTTCTGTCTTTCTAATGGTTGCTAATAAAACAATTGAGGTCCACATCTATATTCAAGCCATTTGGACTGAGAGTGTTGGTCATGTACAGCCATTGTGTTTCGCGTTTTGAGATTTCTCGGACCATGTTGGCACCCCGCCAGTTGGGGCCAACATGGTCAATCCCCCAAAATTTCAATCCTATGGGGTTCTTATCATGTTTCTTCAAAAAATGTAGCGAAATTTGATTCTTTAATTTCAAAAGTTTCCACAGCCAATGGCAAAACTTTTGAAATTAAAGAATCAATTACGTGTGCTACAACACATGTGGTCTACGCTTTAGAATGCCCCTGTGGCTTAATGTACATAGGACGGACAAAAAGAAAATTATCCAAAAGGGTGTCTGAACACATATACAATATTACTATTGGATATGAAGAGCATAGTGTTTCGCTACATTTTTTGAAGAAACATGATAAGAACCCCATAGGATTGAAATTTTGGGGGATTGACCATGTTGGCCCCAACTGGCGGGGTGCCAACATGGTCCGAGAAATCTCAAAACGCGAAACACAATGGCTGTACATGACCAACACTCTCAGTCCAAATGGCTTGAATATAGATGTGGACCTCAATTGTTTTATTAGCAACCATTAGAAAGACAGAAATCAGAATAAGATCAAGCCAATCTTGCCTTACTGTCAGAAAATGTCAGGTCCTTTATCTAACATAACATGTTTAATATTTTTAACATTTTAACATTTTTTTAATATTTTTAACACTTTTAATATAATAATTTTTAATAAAGCAACATAACAATATTTCCACATATTTGGAATGTAATGTAACGGTCTAGGTGTTATATTTATATTTATATTCATTTATAGAACAGCATAGGAATGATTTAGACCCATCTATCAGATAATAACAATGATTTTAGTGAGAGGATTGTTATCATTTTTTTGTGTAAAATTAGCTATGCACAATTGTTGTGGTGAAATATCAGAGATTGTACTCTAGCTATATCAATGATGGACACTGCTAATGCTATTAGATATGTATAATGGTCTCAATGTTTTTCGGCTGTCAGAGGTGTCTGCTCACACAGTAATAGGGTGACAGCCGCATATATATATATTGTCACCAAGATAAGCATATATTTTTTATAGTTTGCATAAAATAGCTATAATTTTTTAATAATATGTCCTTTTAAAAGAAAGTTTTTTAAACAAATTCTTTTAAATAATCAGTTTAAACAAATATGAAATATAAATCTGTTTAAAGAGTTATTCTAAATGATCCCATTACTTCCCTCACTAGGATCAGAGACAATCCGAGAGGAAAAACAGAACCAGAGGGGCTAATAAGGAAGGATACACGCCTCCACTATTGCATAAGAATGGCTGGAGTGCCAGTATTCGTCAGCCGATTAGACACATCAGCTAATATAAGCGATGGTCAAAACGAGGGCTGGTTCTAGTGACTGGAACGCACGGCCAGCAAAGTAGGAGGACTTTCACCAAGACTGCTGACGTGTGTCCAATCAGCAAAGCAGAGGGGTGGGAACGCTGTATCCCGATCCCTCGAACCACGTGACCGCCGCGCACCAATCAGAGGTGAGCGATAGACGTCACGGAGAACGAACCCAGAGCAATGATGCACAGCTGATGGGGAGGTTCTCTACAGCCCTGTCAAATGCTGTCCAATAGGGTCCGTAGAGGGGAGGTACTCAAAGCAGAGTCCCCACTATAAATTCAATAGACTAAGACGTGTAGCCACGCCCTCTGAAGACGTGGACCTAT
The DNA here is from genome assembly GCF_905171775.1 of Rana temporaria. Taxonomy (NCBI): domain Eukaryota; kingdom Metazoa; phylum Chordata; class Amphibia; order Anura; family Ranidae; genus Rana; species Rana temporaria. The sequence continues at coordinate 167,269,776 of NC_053491.1, forward strand.
CACAAAACGCGTCAGGGCGTGACTACACGACGATACAGCTTGCAAGGCAGCCTAGCTTCTACCCGGGACTTACGAAGGGAAATTTGAGCCTGAGCAATTTGGAGCCATATTCCTGAGTGAGCAGAGGCAGCAGCCTTCATGACAAGCGCTTCTTTTATCTTAATTTTGTGTAAGCATGAGCGGGTAGCAGGGGTTTTTACTGTTTAAATAAAAGGATTTACACTATGCAAAGTCTCTCTTGCCTCCCTGCATGACTGCCAAGCTACACAGATTGAAGAGCACACGGATCATCACCATACACCAGAGGAGGAGAACCGATGCGTATAAGTGGATATATCCAATGCCTTTAAAGTACTACATTCTGGTGAGTACAAAACCTTAGGGGGAAATCACAGAGAGTCACTACCAGCATTTGAGCAGACAAATAGCTATACTGTGAAGATCACTCCTAACAAAGAACTGTACATCTGAGGAATTGCACGGACTATTATTAATGGACTCACAAAGAGTGGGAACATATGTTACACAATATTTTTTATGCGATATATATATAATTTAAGATTTTGTTTAATAAATAAGGCTGCTACGGCCTATATTTTCCCCAACTTCCGGTGTGGTCTCAAATTAATAAGGTAATGGTTTGGAGGTTGGTTTAATAAGGTGGGTTGTTGGTAAAAAGAAGTGAGGTAAAAAAAAAGGTTAATAGTTAAATTTTTCCGCATAAAAAGGAAAAAATATTAAAAGTATAACTGAAGGAAACTTTTTTTTATAGTTTTGTATAGTGCGAAGGAGATTAAAATGCTTGTCACTTTTTATTGCGGTGTGTGCTCCAGGTTGGGTCTATTCACCCCCTCTTTTTGTCCTGTTTACCATTATCATTGAAAAAGTAAAAAGGTTTAAGGTGTCCCCAGAAATTTAATGGGGGGGTGGAATCTTTCACTGGGGAAGCTAGTTCTGATGATATGGGTGTCCCCAAGAAATTCCCTTAATTTGCAGGGATTTCCTCTCACTTCCTGTTTGGCTATGGGACAGGAAGTGAAGGGAATTCTCCACAATGAGACACAGATGGTGAAAAAATCTGACAGAGGTTATAACCCTCCCTTGCTCTATCCAACAAGGATAAAAAAGTTTTGTCTATCGTTCTTCTTCAATATTATAATGAGTGGGTGGCACTTTAAGACCCCCACCCCCTCCCCCATGTTTTTACATACTGCACAGTATAAGGAGCAGGAAATGTGGGATTCCCTGACAGATAAGTGCACTCTATTAGGAGCAGGGGGTCTAGAAAACAAGGGTCAGTCAGGTTCATATGACTTAATGATGAAAAAAAGGTTAGAGGCTATATGCAGGTAATCTGCATTTTATCTATTTAAATAGCATATTTTTATTTTTGACTAGAGTGTGTCCCTGAGTTGTGTTTCTTGGACACGGCCGTAAGGAATAATAATATGCATGTGGCAAACTTACAATTAAATTCTTGCCACTGTTACAAATCTCTCTCTCTTTATAAAGGTCAAATTAAAATGTCATTACTGACATCCAATAAGCTTAATGAAGAGAACAAACATAATATGGGTTTTATGTATAATTTTAAAATGATTGTGTGCAGTCTAATCCTAATAAGGAAACAAACAGGCTTTTCTGATTCTGATTCATAATGAAAATATGCAAGAGGGCTGGCAAATGTAATGCAGCTGGCATGCTTTATGTGCCAAATGTTATTTAGATTATTCCCAGAAATACTGTACATGTCTCAGGATACACTTCTTTTATTTGTTTGTAAATGTTGTAATTAAGCTTTTTAGGTTATAAAATAAGAATATAGCTGCTTCTTGAAGTAAACCTGTCACAAAGACTGGCAATTTAGGCCAAGCATGTGATGGTAAAACTATACAAAGTATACAAAATTTACCTTCAGTGAAAACAGCATGACAAATGATTAGCAGATCCAGATATATAGAAAGCTGGAGTTATATACAAACCATCATTTTTCTTGATGTCTTCAAGTTTGGACTCAGGCCTTCTACCTCTTCTCTCCTAGCCAGTAGAGATGAGAAAACTTATGAAAAGTTTGATCAACTGTGGTTTTCCCAAACTTTCCAAAAATGTGTGAAACTCTTAGGCCCCGTACACACGACCGGATCGATCCGCTGAAACTGGTCCGCCGGACCAGTTCCAGCGGACAGATCCATTCGTGTGTAGGCCCGAGCGGACAATTGTCCGGCGAATTGGACAGTTTCCAGCTGATAAAAATTTCTTAGCATGCTAAGAAATCTGTCCGCTGGAAACCTGTCCGTCGGACGTGTTCGGTCATCTGTACAGACTCACCGGACACGTCTGACCGACCACCATCCCTCGCATGCGTCGTACTGATTCGACGCATGCGTGGAAGCATTGAACTTCCAGGGTCGCGCACGTCGCCGCGTCATGGTGTGTACAACCATCAGACAGAAATCTCCGGGCGGACATGTCCGGCGGACTGTTTTCAGCAGATTATCCGTCCGTGTGTACGGGGCCTCAGAATTTAGGAACCAAAAGTTACAATGAAGTCAAAAGGAATTTGAACAAGGCTTCAAATATGTACAGGGAAAAAACTATGCACAATTATGCTAAAGGGGGTGAATGGGAAGTCCCTGCAGCCCCACTCAGTGAGAAGTTGGAGAGAAAATAACCGCCTGAAAAATCCCTGTTTTTTTTGGGGGGGTCGGAAAGGGGGAGGAGGGAAGGGATCGTGTCTTGTGCTCATGTGAACAAATGCATCTCTTAGGGCCTACATGCTACCTGTGACAAAAAAGCAGAAAGATGCTACTGTTTAGGCAGAGTCAAGATGTCATTGACACTCTCATTTCATGACTAGCTAAGGACATGACTAGCCGTCCAGCAGTAAAAGTGGACAGCTTCACTCATGCTCTGGGAAAGAATAGTGGATGCAGATTACCTGGTCCTCATTTGCCATCCATTACTCTGTAGACCACCACAACCTTTCCTACCACTGATGCAGATCCTCAATGCAGTGAGGAGTATTGGTTCTATTATTGGTATTGGTAATAGAGGTCTTATTGGTTTACCCAATAAAAAGACAGTATCCAACCGGTTTAAACTATGTGGCATGTTCACCAATGCCAGGAGCTTGGTGGACAAGATGGGAGAACTAGCGATACTGTTGAACAAGGAGTATTTCGATTTTGTGGGAATTTCAGAGACATGGTTCAACAGCTCTCATGATTGGCTGGCAACCATTCAAGGGTATTTCCTTTATCAAAGTGATAGAGAGGGTAACAAAGGGGGAGGGGTATGCCTGTATATCAAGAATAATGTACAAGTGAATGTGAGAGATTACATCACTAAGGGAGCTAGGGAGGAGATGGAATCCTTATGGGTAGAACTCCAAAGGAATGAAACTAAGTGGAAAGTAAGGAACCGCATATTCGTCTAAAGCTCGCCAGTTCCTAAATGTCTTGCAGGACAATTTATAGGGTCAGATGGTAGACTAGAAACAAAGCGTTACTAGAGCTACTGATTACCAATGATACAGACCCGATCACGGATGTGGAAATATGGGGCAATTTAGGAAACAGCGATTACAGGCCAATTAGCTTCAGTATAAATCACACAAATAGGAAACATAAGGGGAATACAAAGACACTGAATTTCAAAAGAGCCAACTTCCCTAAACCACGAACCTTGCTAGAAGATATTAATTGGGATAATATCTTAGGTACAAAGAACACGGAGGAGAGATGGGTTTGCTTTAATAGCATATTAAATAAGGGCATTAGCCAGTGCATCCCATTGGGAAATAAATTTAAAAGAGCGACCAAAAGTCCTGGGTGGCTTATCTCCAATGTAAAAATGCATATTAAAGCAAACGAGAAGGCCTTTAAAAAACAGGATCATCATCAGCATTCAAACTTTGCAAAGAATGCAACAAGAAATGTAAGGGTGCAATTAGGGCGGCTAAGATAGAACACGAAAGACATAGCGGAGGAGAGCAAAAAAAATACCAAGAAATTCTTTAAGTATATAAACAGTAAAAGAGGGAGGACAGACCAAGAATGAGTAAGGGAATCTGGTTACAAAGGATAGTGAGATGGCAAAGGTATTAAATGTATTCTTCTCCTCAGTCTTCACAAGGGAACCAGGGGCTTCAGTAACCAAAACTGCAGTGTTTATCCTCATGACACATCACAGGAAGCACCCTCATGGCAAACAGAGGACAGAATTAGAAATAGATTTGAAAAACATAACATTAATAAGTCCCTGGGACCAGATGGCTTGCACCCGAGGGTCCTTATGAAACTCAGTTAAGTAATTGCCAGACCATTGTTCCTAATTTTTACTGACAGTCTACTGACCGGAATGATACCAGCTGATTGGAGAAAAGCCAATGTAGCACCAATATTTAAAAAAGGGCCAAATTACATCACTGTGAATTACAGTCCAGTTAGCCCAACATCAATAGTATGCAAACTCTTGGAGGTAATAATAAGGGAATATATACAAGATTTTAGTAATGAAAACTGTATCAGTAGCAGTAATCAGCATTGATTCATGAAGAATCGTTCTTGCCAAACAAATCTATTAAGCTTCTATGAGGAGGTCAGCAGCCATCTAGACAAAGGGAAGCCCGTAGACATGGTGTATCTGGATTTTGTAAAAACATTTGATACAGTTCCGCATAAACGTTTACTGTACAAAGTAAGGTCCAATGGCATGGGTGAGTACATGGATTGAAAACTGGCTAAACATTAAAGCATAGATCCATCCTGCCTTGTATCAATGGTTCAGGCTGGTGGTGTAATGGTGTTGGGGATATTTTCTTGGCACACTTTGGGCCCCTTAGTACCAATTGAGCATCGTTTAAACACCACAGCCTACCTGAGTGTTGTTGCTGACCATATCCATCCCTTTATTGAGAAGAAGGGAACTGCCAATCCAGGTGAGTGCACTATGCAATCAGTGTCCTCTCAGAAGCGTGGGTGCAGGCGATGCATGAAGCAAAACTTAGAGAAAAAAAGATTGGACAGCCGCACTTCCAAAAAATCCTTAAAAAGGTCGCCTTTAATGGTAAAAGAAAACAGCACTACAAATCAAAGCAGACAGTGGGGTGTATAGCTGACGCGTTTCGCACTGTAATGTCAGTGCTTAGTCATAGCTATGTCCCCGTCTGCAGTCCCTGTCTGTGGGAAGGTTTGTGTGATGCTTGGTACAGTACCTTCCATGCCAGCAGGATGATTATGATGGCTAGCAGCAGGCAGGGTCCATTCTTGTTCTGGGTGGGACAGTGTTCTGCTCCTTCCAGAGGATCTGTTTGCTGTGAGATTGAGTGGTCCCTGGCCGCCAGCAACTTCTGCCCATCCTTGCTTTCTGTGCCCCAGTCAGCCTGTCCTGCTGTCCTGGGAGGTCTTCAGAGGTTTTCTCCCTGCAGGTCTATCAGTCCTTGCTGCCGATGCTGGCCCCACCTTTCCCACCAGGCCCAGACTGGGACCAAAAAAAGGGGCCCAAGCATTTTAGACTGAGCAGTCTATGAGATTGGTCCCTTCACCACTCTCCATCCTGACAGATCCACTGCAGCAGTCGGCGGGAGAAAGGAGACTGGAACCTTGCAGAACTGCAGGTGGTGAGGGGGGCAGGGAAAAAGCACAGGGGTGGCGGATAGCATGGGGGTGAGGTGGAGAGCACTTGGGGGGTGTAGAGAGCAGCCGGGCTGAGAGCGTGGGGGGTGTAGAGCACTGGGGGTAGAGAGTAGGGGGATCGGGAGAGCACTGGGGGAGCAAGAGAGCACTGGTGGGGCAGAAAGCACTGCAGGAGCCAGAGAGCACTGGGAGGGAAAGAGAATGGGGATGGAGAGTATTGGGGCTGGGGAGCATGGCGGGGTGAAGAGCACTAGGGTGAGGAGCTAGGGAGCACTTGGGGGGGTCTGAGACCACAGTGCAGTGGAAAGCACTGGGGGGGAGCCTGGGAGCACATGGGGGGCAGAGAGCACTGGGGCAGCTGGAAAGCATGGTGTGGTGGAGAGCTGTGGGGGAGGAAAAGAAAGCACGTGGGGTGGAGAGCATAGGGGGGAGCCAGAGAGCACATGGGGTGGAAAGCAGTGGGGGAGGAACTGGAGGGCACAATGGGGTGGAGAGCATAGGGGGAAGCCAGAGAGCACATGGGGGGTGGGCAGAGCACTGTGGGGGGGGTTCTGGAGCACACAGTGTGGTGGAGAGCACTAGGGATGGGAGCCAGGGAGCACATGGGGGGACTGGAAAGCGTGGTGCGGTTAAAAGCACTACGGGGGAGCCAGGGAGCAGAGAGCACTGGGGAAGCTGAAGAGCACTGTTTGGGGAGCTGGAAAGCAAGGCCAGGTGGAGAGCATGGGGGACGGAAAGCAGATAGGGGAGCTGAGAGCATGGTTGGGTGGAGAGCACTGGGGGGGCAGAGAGCAGATGGGGGGCCAAGAGAATGGGGGGCTGGAGAGTACATGGGCCGAGAGCATGGTGGGGGCGGAGCCAGGGAGCATATGAGGGACCCAGAGCATGGTGAGGTGTAGAGCACAGGGGGGCCCAGAAGAGACAATGGGGGGCGGAGCCATGGAGTACACGGGGGACCGAGAGCATGGTGGAATGGAGAGCACAGTGGTCGGGCTGGGGGAGATCATGGGGGCGGAGCCAGGGGCAGTAAAAAAAAGTTGGATAGGAGGACCGTCGAGGCCGCTGCATATAGAAATATTGATCTTTCCATATTCCTCCTGCAGCCGGTGAATGTTCGTTTCTCCTCCCCCTCCTGCCGACATTCAACGGCTGCAGGAGGAATATGGAAAGATCTGTTCTCCTATATGCAGCAGCGACCGCGCCGCTCCTCCTGACCAGGACTCAGAGCACAGGAGGACTGCACGACCAAGCACTTACTTTCTCTCCGGATGGCCAGCCCAGGCAGCATCAGAAGATCGGATCCATTGAAGCTCCACCTCCTTCCCCTTCACATTCAAGGGGGTGCGCTGCTGTGGAGTTTCTGTCCCTGACTGCTGAACTGAATTGGCAGGCTGGTGAGCAACGCGGGCGGAAGGCGCAGCCTGGCTACCTCAGCAGCTGTGTGCCCTATGGCTTCCCGCGCCGCCATACGCCTTGCTGAGATCGCACCTGGAGCCGGGTGCTGGCACCTTTGCTGTCCCGCTCTCCGTACCTTCTGCCACCAAGCCAGGATGCTCCATGATTGGCCCAGGGCCTTCAGACACTGTCCGATTGGTCAGTCCGCCCCTGGGCTGCAGAGTCCCGGCGGCGGGGGAGGCGGAGCTGACAGTGCCGACATTAGTATTATTGATCACGGCAAATTAGGCGGCCGCGAGGCCACCTGTGAGTGCGAGGCCTTAGGCGGCCGCCTAATTTGCCTAATTGGAGAGCCGCCTCTGTCTCAGTGGTCATCATCTTCGATCTTAGAGTACCCAGCAGGCTCTCATACCTCACTGTGCTCCTACGGTCACTGTCCCAACTCCAGTGACCCTGGAACCAAGGCTGTACGAGAGGTCTCCCTCTGCACGTCAGGCTCATCTCCAAGGTATGTGTCAACTACAGTGTACCCATCTTCTGATGACTGCTCCCAGCAGGATAATGCACCATGCCACAAAGCTAAAATAATCTCACCACTGGCTTCTTGAACATGATAATGAGTTCAATGTACTCCAATGGCCTCCACAGTCACCAGATCTCAATTCAATAGAGCACCTTTTGGATGTGGTAGAATGGGAGATTTGCATCATGGCTGTGCAGCCAACAAATCTGCAGCAACTGCGTGATGCTATTATGTCAATATGGATCAAAGTCTCTGAGGAATGTTTCCAACACCTTGTTGAATCTATGCCACAAAGAATTAAGGCAGTTCTGAAGGCAAAAGTGGGCCCAACTCTGTACTAGCAAGGTGTACCTAATAAATTGGCCGGTGGGTGTAAATCATAGTGGGCCATTGTGCAGCTGCATATTTTACACAAATTGTATCTCTGCTCTATTATCTTTATCTCTCATTGTCCAGTGTTGTCCACCATCCTTTTCTGCTACACCCACAAGAACAGCCACAAATGCATACACATTTATCCATTGGTGAAGAAATGTGCTGTTCTTTAACCTTCACCAAAAACTTCACAGAGAGGACCTTATACTAATTACAATATATAGTTCTAGAATTTCTAGCTCTTTTAAAATGTATCTAAAGTGTATTTTAATTATTGCACTATTGTGCTTTATACAATGTGCTGTTAACTATTTGTAGAATGTAATGCATGAATGTCTTGTTCGAATCACAGTACAGACACTCGTCTGTTTCCCTTTTGTTTGCTATGCCACTTTCCAAGTAAACAATCCGCATCTTCTTGGAATAGTTCCTAAACTGTGGTGGAGCCTACTTGCTGCAGGCTACGCATTCTCTTCTGTTAATTTAGAAACTGTTTCCAAGGAAACAGAAATCTTGCTACAACAAGAGAAACTTATGAGAAAAGTTTACATATCTTACCAACTGTCATCAGTGTTTACTTATTTTATCTCTAACTTATGGAAGGATGATTAAGAAGAATGAAATCTGTATTAAACTGGGCTGGTCTCATTCATTTTTCTCTACTTCGAAAACGTTGAATGTGGTTGAAATAAGGTCAGCATTGCCAGAACTATTGTCTGGGTCCTTTTTTTTGGACAGTTGCTTGTACGATGTTTCAAACACATGACAAAACAACCCTGTATTGGCCATGCCAGTTAGATATTATATTAGCAATGTTGTACTTACAGTAAGTGATGTCTACAAAGAGCATTACAGTGTGTTTTGCAGAATCCCCTATGCTTTGCTATCAAGAGGTACATTTGCTATCAACAACTAAAGAGAATTTAGTATCACATCCATGAATTTTTCTCTCACATTTTGATGTCCCTGGTGGAGATCTGACATGATGAGGGCAGCCTCTCATGCTTCTCTACCCCCAAACTCCTGTGGTAAGGCAGCAGGTGGCATGAGGGCAAAAGGGGGGGCACCATTGCCTGTTGTGAAATAGATGCAAAGGAACTTTGGAGAACATGAAACATACTCAGGCTGAAGACCAACCAGCATCGTCTCTTACCAAGATGTAGCCTTAAAATATAATTTTTGAGGTCAGGACCAATGCCAGATGTCTGCGCCCAAGCCATTGATGCGATCTTATGTAATCCTATGTGACAATCCTAGCTCAGCTGTGTACCTGACTGATGGGCCCGATACCAGGGCATGTGCCATGCTTGGTCATCTAGTGAGACATCGAAAAACACACATTTGTCTAACTCAAAATAGCAATTGTGTAGTTATTGATGATTAGGCTGATTCGATATATCAGTCTGGATGTCACACCACTTCCTCAAACTCAATCTATCCAAAACCAAACTTATACATTTTTCTCCCCCACATGCCCCTTCCCCTGATCTCTCTGTCAAAATCGATGGCATAGCTATCATCCCATCCCCATATGCCAAGGTTCTAGGTGTAATTATGGACTGTGGTCTATTCTGTAAGCCCCACATCCACTTACTGTCCAAATTTTGCCTCCTCATCCTCCGCAGCATCTCCAAAATACGTCCCTTTTTATCCAATGACACCACAAAGCTCTGATTATCTCTCGCCTCGACTTCTGCAACTCCCTCAAAAAAGGTCTAATTAAAGATTTTCATTTGTTTTTGTAAATTCCCCATGTAGGCAGATGCAGGTGTTGTATTGTGTTTGTGTATGTTGCTTTAAGTTTTGGCTGATGCATGTAGGGGGTTAATATATTTTAATACGTGGTTTCCCCTAAATGTGTAAAAACTTCCCATTTTTAGGAGATATACATATACATTGTAACTGACCTTATAGTTGTACGGTGTGGGAGCTACTTAGAGAGAATAAGTGTACCATGTGATCTGCTTGGTTGACCTCATTCTTTACTAGTATCATTTCTTTAGGGCATCCACGTGTATGTACTTTGTTGCATTGACTTTCACCTAAAGATATGGGCGGCACCACCAATTTATGCACAGATAATTGAATGCATTGTACAGCCATGTATGTCAGGATAATATTGTGCACTGCAATGTTCTACTGCAAGTGTAAAAACTTTACTGTTCAGTAAATGGAATCTTTGTTCAAAGGAGAGGTTGGCAGTGTCATTTACTGGGCATAGGGAGATCCAAGTGTTTAATGATGTGTAGCCATGGTGTATCACATAGAACTGGGAACTGGAAGTGAAACTACATTTAACCCTCTGGGTTATGAAGAAAAGTGAGTTGTACAGTAACAAGTGTAACCTAGTCAACCATTGAGGTTATGCACAAATGTGGTAGTAGATTTCCAGAAGGTGAAGCAGCTAGCTGACAGTGAAAGCAGTGATGTTGGCAGGTCCTGGTGTTACAGGAACATGCACTTCATGTTACCCACTTAGTGGCAGGGTTTCAACATTGGTGCCTGATGCCGTGCAGGACCCTCCCAGGTACCAAGTATAGAGTCCCGGTGTGCAAGGCCTTATCAAGTGATGAGTCCCCTGTCTGCTCAAGGGCAGAATATAGATAAAAGTAGCAGAGTATATTTGTGAGACAAGCTGCTAGAGTTAGGTTCTTGCTTAGCAATACTTTCTTAAAATGATTCAGAGTCACATGTGGGGACAGGAAGCAACAGATGATGTCACAGACGATCAAAAGATGGAAGATGGAGAAGAAGATATGGGTCTTCTGTAAAGGGAGCGATATAAAAAGGTGCATTGCAGCCTCTGGCCCGATAGTGTAATACCACCTGAAGTAAGTGTTAATTGTGAACTGTAGTAGAGTGGGGTGGGTGTTCGCCTGGTGCCCCTAGGGGGCAATACTCCCGATTGAACTCTCAAAACCCATATGGATTCCAGTGACCAGCTATGTATCTCAAACTGTTGAAATATATTACAGTTACAGTCAAAAACACAGTGTTATAAATCTTTAACTTTGGAAGTGACAAAATGCAAAGCATTTGAAGAAGAAATATAATTTGAAGGCCACTTCTAAGTTGTGAAATGACTACAGACTTAAAAAAAGTCCTTGATTTACAGTACAACAGGTTGTTATCATTTTGTCGAACTAATCCAAACTTCAAAAGGTCTTTCTCCTCCTTGCATTCCTTACAAGTATATGGCATGTAGAAAGATAACAACATCATTTTACGAATTCACATGTACCACGTGGACCTTGACGTCTTTCAATTAATAAATGAAGGAAGCTGGCCTTGTTTTCTTATTGAAAGAAATATGAAGTCATTTTGTTATCTTAATTTTTCAGACCCTTCTCAAGAGAGCAGAAGTAAGTGGCTTCCAGCCAAACTACAAAATTCTGAATTGTTGAAGCATTAGTATATAGATATATTAAGAACAGTCACTAATTGGTTTTTCAGCTGAAGCTATCAGATTACATTTGCCAAAATGGTGTTAGAGTAATGGAAACCTTAAGCTTGTACAATAGGCTTTGATATTAATCTCGCTAACCATTTATTTTTTACACTGAAACAAAGGAAGGAGTTGCAGTGCTCTGTCTTTATAAGAAAGTCTCTGTTTTAGCACTCAAGCTACTCTTGAACTAGGCTTCCCACAGCATCTCTGCCAAATCTACACAAACTTTCCTGGCTGGCATTCAGGAAACTACAGCTCGAACTGTAGGATGGAAAGTTGAAAGTCTTTGCCTGGATACACTAAAACATATACAAACACTGCAGTGTAGGGCAATGATTCATTCTGTACGGCGTTTTTTTTTTTTTTTTTTTTCATGTCAGTGTGCAGGGGATTCCTAACCTCTTAAAGTCATTTTAACAGAATTTAATTTTCAGATTAAAAGTAAAAATGTAAGTGTCTATTTAAACAAGCTACAGCATTGTAAAAGTTGACAAAGAAGTCGGAGAAGTGCATTTGCAATGCATTTACCTAAAACAATAGGTTATCAATCTAAGAATGTACTTATCGCTGTATTTTTTCATATTTTCGAGAGCAAATCAAAGCATGACATGTTAAATTGGCGCTGCTGGGTTTTTAATAAATATTCTCCTGTTGCTATGTCCAAATGCTAAACATCTTGATAGGGCTCTTTAAAGTGTATGTGAAGGAAGAAAAAAAAAATATGCATTACATATCTGCAACACATGCACCTTTCCCACGTTTGATCTCTTTAACTTCAGCCCTGGAAAAATTTACACCCTATCTGACCGGACCATTTTTTGCGAAACGACGATGCGCCGCTTTAACTGACAATTGTCGTGCGATGTTGAACTCAAAATTTATGTCATGTTTTTACCACAAATAGGGCTTTCTTTTGGTGGTATTTGATCACCTCTGCAGTTTTTAATTTTTTGCGCTATAAAAAAAAAAACTGCGACAATTTTGAAAAAAAACCCACAATATTATTTACTATTTGCTATAATAAATATTCAATTTTTTTTTAAAAAATACAAACATTTTTTTCCTCAGTTTAGTCCTATATGTAATCTTTTACATATTTTTGGTAAAAAAAAAAATCTCAGTAAGCATACATTGACTGGTTTGCGCAAACGTTATAGCGCCTACAAAATAGGTTATTGATTTATGGCATTTTTTATATTATTTTTTACTAGTAATGGCGACGATCTGTGATTTTTATCGGGACTGTGACATTGCGGTGGACAGATTGGAAAATTGATACTTTTTTGAAAACTGACATTTATACAGCGACTGTATAAATAGCCACTGATTACTGTATAAATGTCAGTGACGGCGAAGGGGTTAACACTAGGGGGCGAGCAAGGGGTTAAATGTGTTCCCTCACTGTGTATTCTAACTGTGGGGGGATGGGATTGACTTGGGGAGGAGACTGATCAGTGTTCCTCTATACTAGGAACACACAATCTGTCTCCTCTCCCCTGACAGGACGTGGATTTGTGTGTTTACACACATATCCGTGTTCCTGCTTTTTCACAAGTGATTGTGGGTGCCCAACAGACATCGCACACACATTGGCTCCTTAGTCATGCGGTGGGCATGCGCCCCCTTATACCCCTTAAAGGGGCCGCTGTACAGCTATGGCAATTTGCACAGGGGAGCGGTTCTGCCGCCGACATGGCGGGTGGTCGGCATGTGGTTAAAGGCCCTGCAATTACATTAAAATGCTTGATCGGCATATTAAATCCTGTTGTGGGCTGACAAGGCGTAGTATTTTTGTGGCATGAGTGGTGTCCGTCATCCCCATTTTTCTTTTGCTAAACTTCTCAAACACTCCTCTTTTTCTATTATACAGTACATAACACAAGGACGAATCCTTCTGTGGTCCCATGAAAAAAACTAAAAGTGGTAATTAGACTTCTTGAGATAACACAAGATTAGATACATAGGTTAAAAGTGTGCACATGGACATCCTGACAACCAGTGAGTTATGCCTGTCTGGTCCATTCAGCTGATAGGTGAATGTAAATATAAGTGTAAGGATAGTGTAAAAAAACAAAAAACACTGTGGTGCGCCCCCCCCCCCCCCCATATTCACACCAGACTCTTCAGGTCTGGTATGGCTTTTAACCACTGCGTCCCAGCCCTGTAGGTGGATTAAAAATCTGGTGGTGGAGGTGGGCTTCCCAATTAGCATGCTCTCAGCATAGTAAACTGTTTACATATAGCCGCATATATGCACCCACATGGTATTAAAGCGCACCCACCAAGAGGCCACATATATGCGTGCATCGTGCTGGAAGTGGTTAAAGATGTACAGAAAGCAGCACTGACATTTACAAAGAAAAACTGTTTCAAAATCGCCAGCAAATGACTTTGATAGCTATCATTTACAGCTTCTTTGTTGTTTCTGTGCTGCTTCCATAACAACAATGTGGCCATATTTAGGAAATTATGTAACCTACTTCATTTCAGACCCATTTGCTTACATGGCTGGGGATTCCAGGCCAAGTAACGTAAGTAAATTGGCTGGGTGATGCCTGTTGTTCGTAAGGATGCAACACATGCAAGCAGCAGTTGCTTCCTTGGCGACCATTGAAGCTGAAGCCAGAAGCTGTAGTGTCCAGCCATGCCAAACACCCTAAAGATTTGAAGTTTAGACAAACGTCCTAACAGTTAATGTTTGACCGAATGCTGAGCTCATCCCTTCTTAACATAGGGAGGTGGGTACATCTGGACAAAGCATCTTGTTGCCATGTTAATGAGGACAAGGGCCCCTGCCCTACAACCCTAGACTGGTAGTTGTAATGATCTGCAGGTAAGGGACTTATTGAAATCTGGAAGCCCCCTTTGAACTATAAATAATATAAAAAACAAAAAACTGCGCCAAATAAAAATTAATAATAAACCCCCTACTTAAAAAAAGCAGAGATTAGCAGGAAGTCCAAAAAAGTCCTTATGCTCATATGCAGAGGCTACTGATGTAATTTTCAAAACATTTAAAGACATTGGTTCCTTAAGGTGTTGCTTAGTGCTGAAAAGATGGATCTTTCAATCACCCGGTGACATGCATACATATCGTGAAGTCCCTCCACCGAGAAAATGAGCCTCTTACCAGATGGCAAGTAACCAGAGCAGTTGGCTATAGCCCAGCCACGGCCTTTAGGTTCCCCGGGGATCACAGGTAAAAAGCCAGCACGTTAGCTGCTGCCTTAAGATCACTGTGTTGTAGCGCATTTTTTTGTTTTTCCTTGAACTATAAATAATACTTGGCGCCCACCAAAAGAAAAAAAAAACAGACATGTCCAATCCCATCACTGACTAGTATTGAATCTCCTTTTTTACACCCAAATGGTGTCAGGCTCTGAGCACGTTCATCACACCCTGCATCACAGGTACTAAGGTATGCATGTTTTCCTCCAATGGCTCTTGACATTATCTGGATTAAATATGAAGGGGATGTTTGTTGTCTGCCTCCAGCTGGATACTATGAGAGACCATAAGAGAGTTCAGGGAACCACAAAGGCTACTATTTATATACATCTATCTCTCTGGTTATCTAGCTGTATAGAGTAATTAAAGTAGTTCTAAAGGCTCAAGGTTTTTTACCTTCATGCATTCTATGCCCCCCCTCCTCCCAATACTTACCTGAGCATGATCTTTTTCCAGCGCTGTGCACAGGAGCCTCAGCTCTGCTGTATCTCCCCCTCCTCATTGGCTGAGACAGGGGAGCCGAGCCACGGATCTGTATGTGAATAGACATGCAGAGCAGTGGTTCGGGAGCGCGCACCTGCTCGGGTGCCCCCCATTGCAAGGTATTTGCTTTAGAGGCACTCAGCAGGGAGGGGCCAGGAGCACCGACGGGGGAACCCGAAAAGAGGAGGATTGTGGCTGGTCTGTGCAAAACTACTGTACAGAGCAGGTAAGTATAACATGTTTGTTATTTTAAAAAAATATTCCCTTTATTATCACTTTAAGTCTCTATTGAATGGTCGGCTAAAAAAGTACACTTTGACCCTTTTGTGACTATGTCCTGTACTTTGCTGACATATGGGACAGGTCCTACACAGTCAAGAGGGATGCACCATTCATATTGGGGATGCTATTTGTAGCAGATGTTTGTCTGTGTATGAAGAGGATTGGGGCTAATGCAGAGGACTTGTCATGGGTATAAGGGCTCATGTTGGCAGGTGTTGTTTCAGTGGCAGATGGTGGTTTTTGTTTTGAGGGGGGGGCGGCAAACAACCCACCCTGCTATTTGCCGGTCCACCGGCACTTACCCGATCGGCAGGCACATCAGGGATCATTGGGCAGGGGGACAGGCTGCAGCGGCATCTTGCAGCATCTTCCATGTCCTCTTCCCTTCTGAGATCACAGCGGCTTCCACCGTGCGTCTCCTCACCTCCTCCTAGGCGTCCAATAGTATAGCCTTACCTTTCAGCCAATGGGGAAATGGGTAACAAACCCGCGCTTCCTGATTGGTGGAAAGGCGATTCAGTGTTAGAAAAGCAAATATTAATTTGCTTTTGTAACACATCTGGGTGGACTCCAAGCACAATGTTCTGTGCTCCGAGTCCACCCTATTTTGAAGCCTATTAGAGCCTATGGCTCTAATCAAGTGCTTAAAAAAAACACTCCCACCGCTGTAATTTAGGTGCCTGGTGTCCGAAAAGGGACTGAACACCTGAATAGGGGGTGGCAGCGGCGGCCATGGATAGATTCATGCAATGCATGAATCTATCCATTAACCACATAGGGGGGTGGTGGCGAGGATAGAGGAGGCTGCGCCCATGCGCCCTTGATGCACGTGCCGTCCCTGGTTGTTGTCCTGCCTTTTACATGCATTTGAAACAGGTCAGCAAAATCCTTTTGTTGACTTTATCTGAACAGTATACTGTACATGGCATTTCGGAGACTGCATAGTCCTATCAGTGATGGCAATGCTCTGCATTGCGCTGCTTTTTTTGGGGGGGATGCAGCATGTCCTACTGAGATGCACTTAACCTGCAGGCAAATGCAGCCTTCATGTTTTGTTACACACTGCAATAACTATTGGAACATATACAGCCTGTATGACACTAGCAACATACCAGATTTTAACTGTAACATACATACATTTTCATTACCACTGTAAAATTATAATGCAGCATTCAAAAGTCATGTAAAGTTCCGCAGACATGCAATTGCTAAGGTTGTGGAAGGTTTGAATTCCTTTTCTAATACCGGTATTCAAGTGTTAATATAAACTATGTTGAAGATAACAAGAGCAGGGATTCCTGGGTGTGTTCTGAACTATGATACGATCATGTCGGGAAGATTGCTCCAGAGTTATTTTCACTGTGACTCATCTTAACCACTTAAAGATAGCATGTTCTTTCCTTTAAAATAATGTTTTGTTAACTGACACAAGTTTCTTTCTGCAGGTGTGACAAAACAATAACTGGCACTGCTAACTTTTTCCCAAACAATACAGAGACTTCCTATCATTTGAGGTTCAAAGAAAGAGTTGGAACTCCCTACCCCTGTGTATATTAGCACAAAAGAGTTATTTTGATTTGTACAGAACAACGTTCCCAATACTAATAGTCATAGTGGCTGTAATCAATGATGGAGTTGGAAAGCCATATTTAATTTTTTTCACTAGGTTGGAGTAAAAAGATATCTTACAAGGTGTTAGATCTGCCTTTTTCAACCAGGGTGCCCACACGCAATTTTTTTTTGGCACAGGTTTCCCCTTAAAATCCATACCAGACATGAAGGGCCTGGCATGGATTTTGGGGGGACCCCCACGCCATTTTTGTTTAAAATTTTGTCAGGGGGTTTCCTTTAAAACCCATACTCGACCTGAATTGCCTGGTATGGATTTCGAGGGGGACTCCCACGCCATTTTTTTTTGTTACGGGGTTCCCCTTAACCACTTCAATAATGTTATATATACTACACTGCCTGCACTGACTGAATATAGTCTACACTAAATATCTAGTCTACACTAAATGCAGAGGCCCGGGTTCACGTAGAAGCGTGTATCTTTGTGCGGGCGTAACGTATCCTATTTACGTTACGCCTCCCCAACTTTGACAGGCAAGTGCCGTATTCTCAAACCAACGTTGCGGCGGCGTAGCGTAAATAGGCTGGCGTAAGCCCGCCTAATTCAAATGTGGTAGATGTGGGAGTGTGTTATGTAAATTTAATGTGACCCCACGTAAATGACGCTTTTTACGAACGGCGCATGCGCCGTCCGTGAAAGTATCCCAGTGCGCATACTCCAAATTAACCCGCAAGAAGCCAGTGCTTTCGACGTGAACGTAAATGACGCCCAGCCCTATTCGCGAACGACTTACGCAAACAACGTAAAACGTGAAAAATTAGACGCTGGCCCGACGTCCATACTTAACAATGGTACTCCTCATCTACGCCTCATATAGCAGGGGTAACTTTACGCCGGGAAAAGCCTAACGTAAACAGCGTATCTGTACTGCGTCGACCGGGCGTACGTTCGTGAATTGGCGTATCTAGCTGATTTACATATTTCTAGGCATAAATCAGCGTACACGCCCCTAGCGGCCAGCGTAAATATGCAGTTAAGATACGACAGAGACTTACGCTGGTCGTATCTTAGTGAAATTTTGGCGTATCTGATTCTTTGAATCAGGCGCCAAGATACGATGGCTCGGACTCAGAGTTACGACGGCTTATCTGGAGATACGCCGGCGTAACTCGTACGGGAATCCGGGCCAGAGTATATATATATATAACATATATATTTATATTAGACTAACCATGTGGCCACTCCCTTGACTATATAACAGTGGTCACTGCGAAAAGGCTGCAGTCGGCAGGACGCCTCCCATTTTCCTCTTTTTTTTCTCTGGACCATTGGCGACGTGATTAAAGATGGATGGACATCGCAGGATACTTTTTTTTTAGCTTAAATAAAGGAATTGTCAAAAACTGCCTGCTGTCGTTTTTACTTTTTTGACACTATTTGGGTGAATGGATAGGGGTAAAATGTACACAGGGACCTCCCCGTGGCATCAGAGGGGATGGGGTCACCCATTTACGTCACTGGGTGGCCCCGCCCTCAGCTATATAACAGCTGTCAAGGACTTGTCCCAAGCTGTCTCATCTTTTTTACAATTTTTGACACTTTTTTTGTGAAATGGAAGGGTTACAATGTACCCCTTACCAATTCACATATGGGGGGCTGGGATCTGGGAGTTCCCTTTTTAAAGGGGGCTTCCAGATTCCGATAAGCCCCCCACCCACAAGCCACCACAACCACCGGGTAAGGGTTGTAGGGATGAGGCCCTTTTCCCAATCAACATGGGGCAAGGTTCTTTGGGGTGGGGGGGGCGCAGAGTCCCCCCATTCCAAAGCACTAATCCCCCCCTATGTTGAGGGCATGTGGCCTGGTACGGTTCAGGAGGGAGGCCGCTCTCTCGTCCCCCCCTCAGGTTGCGTGCTTGGATAAGGGTCTGGTATGGATTTTTGGGGGGACCCCTACGCCATTTTTTAAAAAAAATAGCTGCAGGGTTCCCTTCAAATCCATACCAACCCTGAAGGGTCTGGTATGGATTTTGGGCGAACCCTACGCCATTTTTTTTACATTTGGCGCATGGTTTCCCCTAATATTCATACCAGACCTGAAGGGCTTAGTATGGATTTTGGGGGGACCCCCACACAATTTTTTTTATTTTTGGTTCCTGGTAATGGACTGGGGGGGGGACCCATACCGTTTTTTTAAATGAGTTTTATGTATATTGCCGGGAACCGACAATTCATTACACAACGATCAGTTTTAAACAACTTTTTTTGCGCCACTCTACAGGCATACTAAAGACAACCCCCAGACATGATATTTAAAGGAATATTTAATTTTTATTATTTCACTTTAAGCATGACGAAAATCACTGCTCCCAAAAAAAAAAAACGTCAGTTTTTAAAGCCTTTTCTTTGCATTGATACATGTCCCCTGGGGCAGGACACAGGTCCCCAAACACTTTTTATGACAATAACTTGCATATAAGCCTTTAAAATGAGCACTTTTGATTTTTCATGTTCGTGTCCCATAGATTTTAATGGTGTTCGAACAAATTTTTCACCTGTTCGCAAGTTCTGGTGCGAACCGAACTGGGGGGTGTTCGGCTCATCCCTAGTGAGCACCCAATGTGAGTTATTTATTGCTGTTTTATATTTTATTAAATTAAATATAAAGGTCGACAGATTAGGTCACTGAGTGAGTTCTGTATTTCATTGCACTGAGCCTCCCTGCTTAATACTATTCATCAATTTAACTCACAAATTGTGAGACTAAGCAGTAAGGCTCTATGGTAGCATTCGTTGTCTGTGTACTGCTGATTGTACATTTCTAATTACAATCTATACATAGAAAATACCTATAAAACTTTAATACTCACTAATAAGATCATTAATATATGTATAATACTGTACAGTATATGCCCCATCCTCCTATAACAAAGTTTAATGAGAACAGGGTAAGTGAGAGGAGCAGATTAGCAATGTGCTGGAATCAAGTGAAATTTTCATGTCAGAATAAAGTCATGGCAAAATGAGGCCTCATACACACGGCCGAGGAACTCGACGTGCCAAACACATCGAGTTCCTCGGCCAGTTCAGCCCTGAAGCCGCCGAGGAGCTTGGCGGGCCGAGAGCTCCCATAGAACAACGAGAAAATAGAGAACATGTTCTCTATTTTCTCGACGAGTTCCTCGGCGGCTCCATCGGGCCAAAAGTGTACAGACGACAGAGTTTCTCGGCAAAATCCGGGTTTGACCGAGTTTCTCGCTGAATTCTGCCGAGAAACTCTGTCGTGTGTACGAGGCCTGAGGGTCTGTCAGGTTCGATTGTCTTATAACTTGACAAATTTCAACTAACTGATCCACTAATAAGAGCTCTAAGGTGAAATGCATGTCCTTAGTGCATTCTGGGGTGATTACTCCCTACACTGTACTGTACACTGTGCAGTATTTAACATTTATGTCATGTATGGTAAATGCTGCTTAGTATCCTTAAAGTAATAAATATATATATATATATATATATATATATATATATATATATATATATATATATATATATATATATATACACATATATATATATATATATATATATATATATATATATATATATATAAAAATGGTTCTCAATTTTTTTTTACAAGTAAATAACTGAAACGTGTGGGGGGGATTTGTATTCGGCCCCTTTTACACTGATACCCCAAACTAAAATAGTGGAACCAATTGCCTTCAGAAATCACTTAGTTAGTAAATGGAGTCCACCTATGTGTAATTTATCGCAGTATAAATAAAGCTGTTCTGTGAAGCCCTTGGAGGTTTGTTAGAGAACCTTCGTGAACAAACAGCATCATGAAGGTCAAGGAACACACCAGACAGGTCAGAGAGTTGTGGAGCAGTTTAAAGAAGGGTTAGGTTATAAAAAAATATCCTCAGCTTTGAACATCTGATGGAGCACTATTCAATCCATCATCTGAAAATGGAAAGAGTATGGCACAACTGCAAACCTACCAAGACATGGCCGTCCACATAAACTGACAGGCTGGGCAATGAGAACATTAATCAGAGAAACAGCCAAGAGGCCCATAGTAACTCTGGAGGAGCTGCAGAGATCCACAGCTCAGGTGGGAGAATCTGTCCACAGGACAACTATTAGTTATGCACTCCACAAATCTGGCCTTTATGGAAGAGTGGAAAGAAGAAAGCCATTGAGAAAAGCCATTTGCAGTTTGCGAGAAGCCATGTGGAGGACACAGCAGACATGTGGAAGAAGGTGCTCGGGTCAGATAAGACCAAAATTTAATTTTTGGCCTAAAAGCAATGTGGCAGAAAACTAACACTGCACTTCACCCTGAACACACCATGCCCACCGTGAAACATGGTGGTGGCAGCATCATGTTGTGGGGATGCATTTCTTTAGCAGGGACAGGGAAGCTGGTCAGAGTTGATAGGAAGATAGATGGAGCCAAATACAGGGCAATCTTAGAAGAAAACCTATAAGGCCTCGTACACACGACCGAACATGTTTGCTGAAACTGGTCCGCGGACATGTTCAGTCGTCTGTACGGCCGACCGGACCGGATTCCCGGCCGAGCGGACAGGTTTCCAGCGGACAAATGTTTCTTAGCATGCTAAGAAACATGTCCGCTGGAAGCCTGTCCGTCGGACATGTTCGGTCGTCTGTATGACTCACCGGACATGTCCGCTCGGCCGAAAGCCCTCGCATGCGTCGAAGTGATTTGACGCATGCGTGGAAGCATTGACCTTCCAGGGTCGTGCACGTTGCCGCGTCATTGTCGCGGCCACGGCGCAGCCACGTCACTGCGTATCCTGTCTGCGGGAAATTTGGTCTGATGGTGTGTACAGCCATCAGACCAAATGATCCCAGCGGACATGTCCGATGAAAATGGTCCGCGGACCGTTTTCATCGGACAGATCCGGTCGTGTGTACAAGGCCTTAGAGTCTGCAAAAGACTTAAGACTGGAATGGAGGTTCACCTTTTAGCAGGACAATGATGCTAAACATACAGCCAGAGCTACACTGGA
The DNA here is from genome assembly GCF_905171775.1 of Rana temporaria. Classification (NCBI taxonomy): domain Eukaryota; kingdom Metazoa; phylum Chordata; class Amphibia; order Anura; family Ranidae; genus Rana; species Rana temporaria. Next base: position 167,291,751 of record NC_053491.1, read on the forward strand.
ATGATTTAGATCAAAGCATATTCATGTGTTAGAATAGCCCAGTCAAAGTCCAGACCTAAATCCAATTATGAATCTGTGGCGAGACTTGAACATTGATGTTTACAGATGCTCCATCCAATCTGACAGAGCTTGAGCTATTTTGCAAAGAAGAATTGGCAAAAATGTCACTCTCTAGCAAAGCTGGTAGAGACATGCCCAAAAAGACTTGCAGCTGTAATTGCAAAATTAAATACAAAGAATTGACTCAGGGGGACTAGATGCAAATGCATGTCACACTTTTTATTTACTTTCTTATAAACTCCCAATAAAATGTTGGTTGTAACATGACAAAATGTGGAAAATGTCAAGGGGTATGAATACTTTTTCAAGGCACTGTGTATATAGATATAGATAGATATATATATATATATATATATATATATATATATATATATATATATATATATATATATATATATATACATACACAGTATCTCACAAAAGTGAGCACACCCCTCACATTTTGTAAATATTTTATTACATATTTTCATGTGACAACACTGAAGAAATTACAGTTTGCTACAATGTAAAGTAGTGAGTGTACAGCTTGTATAACAGTGTAAATTTGCTGTCCCCTCAAAATAACTCAACACACAGCCATTAATGTCTAACCCACTGGCAACAAATGTAAGTATTCCGCTAAGTGATTTTTTTGTGCAAATTGGGCCCAATTAGCCATTTCCCCTCATGTGATTTGTTAGTGTTACAATTTATCAGGTGTAACTGGGGAGCAGATGTGTTAAATTAGGTGTTATCGCTCTCACTCTCTAATTCTGGTCACTGGAAGTTCAACATGACACCTCATGGCAAAGAACTCACTGAGGATAAAAAAAAAGAATTATTGCTCTACATAAAGATGGCATATGCTATAAGAAGATTGCCAAGACCCTGAAACTGAGCTGCAGCATGGTGGCCAAGACCATACAGCGGTTTAACAGGACAGGTTCCACTCCGAAAAGGCCTCGCCATGGTCGACCAAAAATGTTGAGTGCGCGTGCTCAGAATCATATCCAGAGGTTGTCTTTGGGAAATAGACGCATGACTGCTGACAGCATTGCTGTAGAGGTTGAAGGGGTGGGGGGTCAACCTGTCAGTAGTCAGACCATAAGCCGCACACTGCATCAAATTGGTCTGCATGGCTGTCCTCCCAGAAGGAAGCCTCTTCTAAAGATGATGCACAAGAAATCCCGCAAACAGTTTGCTGAAGACAAGCAGGCTAATGACATGGATTACTGGAACCATGTCCTGTGGTCTGATGAGACCAAGATAAACTTTTTTGGTTCAGATGGTGTCAAGCGTGTGTGGCGACAACCAGGTGAGGAGTACAAAGACACGTGTGTCTTGCCTACAGTCAAGCATGGTGGTGGGAGTGTCATGGTCTGGGGCTGCATGAGTGCTGCCGGCACTGGAGAGTTAAAGTTCATTGAGGGAACCATGAATGCCAACATGTACTGTGACATACTGAGGCAGAGCATGTTAACAACCACAAACACACCTCCAAGACGACCACTGCCTTGCTAAAGAAGCTAAGGGTAAAGGTGATGGGCAGGTCTCCAGACCTAAATCCTATGGAGCATTTGTGGGGCATCCTAAAACAGAAGGTGGAGGAGCGCAACATCCACCAGCTCTGTGATGTTGTCATGGAGGTGTGGAAGAGGACTCCAGTGGCAACCTGTGAAGCTCTGGTGAACTCCATGCCCAAGAGGGTTAAGGCAGTTCTGGAAAATAATGGTGGTCACACAAAATATTGACACTTTTGGCCCAATTTGGACATTTTCACTTAGAGGTGTAATCACTTTTGTTGCCAGCAGTTTAGATATAATGGCTGTGCGTTGAGTTATTTTGCTGGAACAGCAAATTTATACTGTTAAACAAGCTGTACAATCACTACTTTACATTGTAGCAAAGTGTCATTTCTTCAGTGTTGTCACATGCAAAGATATAATAATATGTGAGGGGTGTACTCACTTTTGTGAGATACTGTATATTTACAGTTGTGCTCATAAGTTTGCATACACTGGCAGAATTTATGATTTCTTGGCCATTTTTCAGAGAATATGAATAATAACACAATAACTTTTCTTTCACTCGTGATTAGTGTTTGGCTGAAGCCATTTATTAACAATTAACTGTTTACTCCTTTTAAATCATAATGGCAACAGAAACTATCCAAATGACCCTGATCAAAAGTTTACATACCCCAGTTCTAAATACTGTGTATTTTAACCCTTTAACAGCAATGACGGCTTGAAGTATTTTGTGGTATTTGTGAATGAGGCTCTTTATCTTCTCAGATGGTAAAGCTGCCCAGTCCTCTTGGCAAAAAGCCTTAAGTTCCTGTAATTTCTTGGGCTGTCTTGCATAAACTGCATGTTTGAGATCTCCCCAGAGTGGTTCAATGATATTGAGGTCAGGAGACTGAGATGGCCACTCCAGAACCTTCACTTTATTGTGCTGTAGCCAATGATAGGTCGACTTGGCCTTGTGTTTTGGATCATTGTCATGTTGGAATGTCCAAGTACGTCCCATGCGCAGCTTCCTGGTTGATGAATGCAAAGGTTCCTTCAGTATTTTTTGATAACATACTGCATTCATCTTGCCAAAAATTTTGACCAAATTTCCTGTGCCTTTGTAGATCAAACGTCCCCAAAACATCAGAGATCCACCTCCGTACCTTTTATCATAGGCCTTGTTGACTCCTCTCCAAAAGTAGCGTTTATCATTGTGGCCAAAAAGCAAAATTTTGGGCTCATCACTCCAAATGACTTTGTGCCAGAAGGTCTGAGGCTTGTCTCTGTGTTGTTTGGTGTGTTGTAAGTGGGATACTTTGTGGCATTTGCGTAGTAATGGCTTTCTTCTGGTGACTCGACCATGCAACTCATCTTTCTTCAAGTGCCTCCTTATTGTGCATCTTGAAACAGCCACACAACATGTTCAGAGAGTCCTGTATTTACCGGAAATAGAACACACTGGAGGGGGCAAGCCCAAAAAAAAAGGCCGACAATGGAGGAGGAAGAGGAGCCAGAGAAGCCATGGGAGGAGCGGATGATAGGCAGAATCGCATCCAAGCAACTCCATCAGGAGTAGAGGCCCTCTCCATCAACTGACACAGTTGTTCCTCACTCCCATAGGTAGGGACAATATTGTGTTCCCCCTACTTCCATTAAAATATACAGCACATATCGTACATGCTCATTTTTCAAAGTTGATTTAGTAAAATAAATATTTTACATTTAAACAGGACCACTTAAACCAGATAAAAAAATATATATATATAGTGAAGTGGTAAAGGTGTTTGAGACTAGGAATGAATAAATAGGGAGAACAGCAGATTCAACACTTTTTGTTTCTTCTTCATGTAAATCTTTAAGATCTGTGGCAAATCACACAATTCAGGATTATAGGCAATTGGTATTTCATGAGTTGTATGATGCAGACTGGAGAATCAAAAAGTGTAATTCACCAATTTTCTTTATATATACGTATATACTGTAAATAGACTGAATATGTAACGTTACAAAACTCAGCAACCTTTGCGTATCACACATTTTAAATCAAATTAACTACATAGAAATATGAATATTAAGATCAGAGAGATAGGCTCACAACCCAAGTCTACTTTTTCCTAGGGGGCTAGGCACTTTTAAAATAGTTGTGACCCTGGGTACGCCAAATTGGCAGTGAGGCCAATACAGACATGCAGGTAAGTGAGGAGAGCTCCCAGATATTTATCTTAATAATGAATATACGCAATGACTAATAAGGACATTCTGAATCTATGCTATACAAATGGCTGTTTTTGAAAAATGCCAAACGTCAAGCACAAATTTAAGATCCAAGTTGTATTACACATGTTAAATGTGTTTTAGGAATTTCCTTCTGATTTACCATGTGTTAATTACAATCCAATTTGCAGGAAATACTCACTTTTTTTAAGATAAACTATTGTGTGCAGTTAAAAGCACAGGAAGAGCTGTACAATACACGGTAATGTGTATAGACAAAGGCATAGTTCTACTTCATGGTTTTTTCCTGCTGAATATTTCCATAACCAGTATATAACAATATATAATTAATTATTTTTTAGATAAATGTTTACACCAGTGGTTAAATCAGCTACATTTTAATGACATGAGTAGAATATTCCCTTAAGTTTCTACATGACTTAAATATACTATTTTTATCTGATACATCTGGTTGATGGTTTTTTTCCCATTTGATACAAACATCTCCCTTAATTTATTTATTGCTTGTAAGGATAACAATGAGATTTAGGCTTCATATTCTATAAATTGTATTAACTGCCCTGCACCCACACTGTAGCTAAATGACAGTGCACATCAGGGTCAGTGTCACAGTGCCCATCAGTGTCACAGTGACAGTCATCAGTGTCACAGTGACAGTCATCAGTGTCATCAGTCATAAGTGCCATCAGTCTCTCTTGACCTGAAGCAATGGATACCGGCTCCTACTCACTCCAATTACAACACCCTTGACCTTTTCTTTTCCTATCTGTTCACTTTGTGCAACCTCTCCAACAATCCTCTCCCACTCTCTGATCACCACGTTATTAGTTTTGCTCTCTCCCTGTCTTCCACCTCCTCTCCCTCCAACCGCCTAACAGTTACCCGTAGAAACCTTCGCCACCTTAACCCTTCTCTACTCTGCTACTGATCACCGCCACTTCAACAGCTCACTGTCTTCCTCCCTAGACAAACTTGCCCCCCTCACTACACGCAGAATCAGGCCCCAACCGCTACAACCCTAGCAAACAGACGACACCAGAAGTCTCAGAAAACGTAGCCGCACTCTTAAACATATGTGGTATAAGACTAAGTTCTAGGAAGACTTCAATTATGCACATCAGGACCCTTCGGGGTAAGACCGCACTATATTAAGATACCTCTCAACTAAACTCAACTCAATCAATATAAAATTGCCCTCCTAAAATACTATTCCTGCATAAACACTGCCAAACAGACCTATTTTATCACACTCATTAACACCTTCTCTTCCAGTACACATCAACTCTTCTCTACCTTTAACACTCTTCTCTGTCCTCTACTGCCTCCACCCTCTAATTCACTCACTGCCTTGAGATCACTAATCACTTACCAAATTGCATACCAAATTCTTAGTGCGGCCGACAAGAGCAACGGGGAGCTCTCTACTTCCATTTTCTCTTCAAGTTCGGATTCTGAGTCTGATGTAAATTATGAGCCAGTCCTAAGCAGTGGAACACTGTCAGACTCAGAGGAGGAAGATATTCTGCCCACAAAAAAAAGTTTTGATGAGGAGGCAGTGGCATCCACCAGCACCGCAGTGCTATCCACCAGCACCGCAGTACCTCTGCAAGAAAGGTCAAGTACTATCGGGTGTCACCTCAGCCCTAAAGTGTTAGGACCCATGCCAGCCTTCCCTATTCCCTTCAGAACCCCTTGTGGCTTCCTCCTAACTCAGGAGAAGCTAACATTACCCCTTTCACTACCCAGCCAGGAGTCCAGGTGAACTCATACAATTTTAACAGGAGGACACGATAGCATCAATTGTGGTGCAATTTGAGGGAGAGAAAGCTGCATGGTATTTTGATTAGTAACTTTAGAAATTGGGAATGGACCAAGAAATTGTTTGGCGAGTTTCCTCGCTGGTGAATGCAAACGTAGGTTTTTTGTAGAGAGCCATACTTGATCGCCAATTTTGTAAGATGGTGAAGGTCTAAGCATAAGATGATAATAGACTTTTTGACGATCTTGTGCATTTTTGAGATTTTGTTTCAAAACTTGTAATACGGATGAAAGGGTAGACCAATAATCATTCGTTAAAGGTACATTTGTAAGTAATGAAGACTCTGGTAGAATATTGGGATGAAACCCATAGTTTGCATAAAAAGGGGAAAAAAACGAGTAGAAGAACTAGTTGAATTATTGTAAGAGAATTCAGCCAGAGGGAGAAAGGTAGACCAATTATCCTGAAGATGGGTGCAATAACATCTGAGATATTGTTCGAGACACTGGTTTACTCTTTCTGTCTGTCCATTTGTTTGAGGATGATATCCACTGGAGTATCTATGGTCTATTTGGAGAATATGACACAAGGCCTGCCAGAATTTTGAAACAAACTGAGAACCTCTGTCGGAAACTAGACGTGAAGGAACACCATGTAATTTAATAACATGATCCAGTAAGGTTTGTGCTGTTTCTTTAGAAGAAGGTAGTTTCTTAAGAGGGACAAAATGAGCCATTTTAGTAAGCATACCAACTGTTACCATGATGGTGTTATATCCATTAGAAGGAGGCAATTCAACAATGAAATCCAAAGACAATGCTTCCCAAGGTTTTGTAGGAATAGGTAAAGACATGAGCAATCCATAAGGTGGTCTTCTTTCATGTTTCGATCTTATACAGACCTCACAGGTTGATACGTAATCTTTTATGGTGCTAGTCATGTTAGGCCACCAGAAATAACGTTGGATGAGATTAGTGTTTTTTTCTATTTCAGGATGACCAGCTAGGGGATCATCATGTAGAACCTTTAATATATGGATACCATAGAAGGAGGAATAAACAGTTGAGTATGCTTTTAAAAGAAACCTTCTTCATCTTGCGTTAAACCATGAGTAGTATCTTGCATATTCAAACTTTGTTTAAGTAACTGTTTTAGATTGATATTAGCATAAACCATGAGTAGTATCTTGCATATTCAAACTTTGTTTAAGTAACTGTTTTAGATTGAGATTAGGGATAAGAAGGTATGGAGGAGGAAGTTCTTCAACAGGTTCTGAAAGTCTAGAAAGAGAATCTGCTTTTCCAAGAAGAGACTCCAACGCAGCTGTCTAGAGGAGAGGGTTTTGTTAGATTTGAGGTATTGTAGATTACGATGATCAGTATATATCATTATGGGATGTAATGATCCTTCTAGTATGTGTGCTAATTCTCCAAGGCGCATTTAATTGCGAGCAATTCTTTTTCACCAATAGGATAGTTACATTCAGCTGTATTCAAGGTTTTTGAGAGAAATGCAACAGGATGAAATGGTGAATCAGGAGCAGAACGCTGAGAAAGGATTGTGCCTAAAGCGCATTGTGACGCATCGACTTCCAACACAAAATGACAATTAGGATTGGGAAGTTGCAGGATTGGGGCTGTGGTAAAGCGATGTTTTAATTGTTGAAAGGCGTTTTGGGCAGCTTTTGACCAGATGATTTTTACCAATGAGCTAGTAAGTTGAGTAAGTGGTTTCACCAATAAAGAGAATTTTTTTATAAACTTTCTGTAGAAGTTAGCGAAGCCCAAAAAGCTTTCTACAGCCTTTCTACAAGTGGGTGTAGGCCAATTTGAAATACAAGTTACTTTGGACTGATCCATCTGTATTCCTTTTTGGAGAAATGACAAAGCCAAGGAAGGAGATAGTAGTTTGTTCTCAAGTTTGGCGTATAAGGCTTGAGCACTAATGCCGCATACACGCGATCATTTTTCAGTCATTTTTAAAAAACGTCATTTAAAATGATCGTGTGTGGGCTACACATCATTTTTCAGGTTCTGAAAAACGACAAAAAAAAAAAATTCGAACATGCTGCATTTTTTAACGTCGTTTTAAACAATGTCGTTTTTCGGGTTGTAAAAAAATGATCGCGTGTGGGCTAAAACGACGTAAAAATCCCGCACATGTTTAGAAGCAAGTTATGAGACGGGAGCGCTCGTTCGGGTAAAACTACCGTTCATAATGGAGTAAGCACATTCATCACGCTGTAACAGACAGAAAAGCGCGAATCGTCTTTTACAAACACTGAATCAGCTAAAGCAGCCCAAAGGCGAATGGAACTTCCCCTTTATAGTGCCGTCGTACGTGTTGTACGTCACCGCGATTTGCTAGATCATTTTTTTTAAACGATGGTGTGTGGGCAACATAGTTTTTAATGCTGAAAATTGATCGTGTGTACGCGGCATAAGTCTTGCGAATACCCATCTGACGTGTTTTCGATGTTGCATCAAGTCATCTGAGTAAATGGGTATGTCATCCAAGTATACGCATATATCGAGAAGGTCTCTGAAAATATCATTCACAAAGCTTTGGAAAGTTGCTGGAGCATTACACAACCCAAAAGGCATGACAGTATATTCGAAGAGTCCATAACGTGTGCGGAAAGCAGTCTTCCATTCATCACCTGATTAAATACGAATTAAATTATAGACTCCTCTAAGATCAAGTTTAGTAAATACGGTAGAAGCCTGTAGACTTTCAATCAAATCAGGAATAAGTGGAAGAGGATAGCGATTTTTCACTGTGACTTTATTTAAGGCTCGATAGTCTATGATAGGTCTGGGGCTACCATCTTTGTAACAAAAAACCTACCAGCACTTGCAGGAGAAGTAGAAGGTTTAATGAAACCCTTTTTTAAATTATCCTGTAAATATTCTTTTAAATGTTGAAGTTCAGGTTGAGAAAGAGAATAGATCCTACCCGTAGGTATAGGGGTACCTGGCAGTAATTCAATGGGACAGTCATATATCCTATGAGGAGGCAATGCCTCCACATTCTTCTCACTGAATACATCAGAAAATTCAAGGTACTGGAATGGTATCTCTTGAGGGGCAAGGTGAAGCAGTGGAGCAACTTGATACCAAGTCTTTTTACAATATGATGAATGCAGAAGTACAGTTGCTTGATCCCAGAGAAAAGTAGGCATATGCAGTTTAAGCCAGGGTAACCACAAAACAACCGGAAATAGTGGAGATGGAATAACATCATAGGTCAAACATTCGCTATGATTATCTCCACAAATAGTCAATAAAGTTTGAGTTTGGTACAAAATAGGTCCAGATGCAGAAGTTGTTCCATCGATAAAGCTTACAGAAAGGGGAGATGATTTCTTCAAGTGTGAAATTTTAGTGAAGAAACAAGGCCTAAATCGATTAAGTTACCACATGCGCCTGTATCCAACATAGCCTTAACAGGAATTCTAACTTGATCCCATTGTAAGATAAGAAGTAAAAAGATATAAGGGGCATGTTTAGAAACAGAACAAGCCAATTTACAAAGGTGGATTGGCTTACGTTTGTCATTTTTCTTTTTTATAAGAGGACAAGAAGAGATGGCATGGCCCGATGAGGCACAATAAAGGCAAAGATTCAATGAGCGACGACGGAGTCTTTCAGATGAGGCAAGTGGGGCACGTGTAGTTCTAATGTCCATTTTATCATCAAAGGGAATCAAACTCAATTTTTTAGGCAAAGGGGCAGATGTATTTGGAGTTGATTGACATTCAGCTCGTCTCTCTTATAACCTACGATCTATAGTGATCGAACGCTCCTCTCCCCCCCTCCCCGGCCGGCGTCTTCATCTTCAGTGTGGGCACCCGGCCGTGACAGCTTTCGGCTTCACGGCCGCGCACCCACTGCGCATGCGCAAGCGGCACTGCGCATGCGCGAGCGGCGCTTTCCGGCGCCGCGCCGTGTAATTGGCCAGGAGATCGCCTAGGACCTGTGACGTGTCCTAGGCGATCGCCTACAGCAGCCACTTCCTGAAGGCGATTAAGCTTAGTCGCCTACAGGAAGGAGGAAGTGGGACAGGAAGTCCCACTCGTGCTGAAGCCCCCACTCCCCCCCCAAAAAAATGACATGCCAAATGTGGCATGTAAGGGGGAGAGGAGTGGGTTAAGAGGAAGTTCCAAATTTGGGTGGAACTCCTCTTTAAGAGTAGGAGGGAGATCGGCTCTAGCCAACTTATCCTTGAGTGGTTCAGAAAGGCCGAAGCAAAATTCATTACGCAGTGTGACATCATTCCACTCAGTTTCAATGGCGCACCTCTGGAATTCCGCTATGAAATCCTCAACTGGTCGTCTACCTTGTGGGAGATTCCTAATCGCATTTTCAGCAGTGAGTTGCTTATTGAAGTCATCATATAGCAAAGACATAGGGCCAGATTCACGAATATTTACGGCGGCTTAACGTATCCCCTTTACGTTACGCCGCCGCAAGTTTTCGGCGTAAGTGCTTGATTCACAAAGCACTTGCCTGTAAACTTGCGGCGGCGTAGCGTAAAGCCGTCCGGAGCAAGCCCGCCTAATTCAAATTGGGCGTGTACCATTTAAATTAGGCGCGTTCCCGCGCCGAACGTTCGGCGCATGCTCTGTTAGGAAATTTCCCGCCGTGCTTTGCGCAAAATTACGGCGCCCCAACGTGTTTTTTGAACAGCGGCGTGCGTAACGTACTTTCGTATTCCCGGACGTCTTACGCAAAAAAAAAAAAATTGAAATTCGACGTGGGAACGACGGCCATACTTTAACATGGCTGGTCTAAATCTAAGCCATGAAATAGCAGGCTTAAGATTGCGACAGGAAAAACCGACTAGCGGCGACGTAAGAGAATGCGACGAACGCGCATACCTTCGTGGATCGCCGTAAACAGCTAATTTGCATACCCGACGCTGGAAAGCGATGCAAACTCCACCCAGCGGCCGCCGGAAATTACACCTACGATCCAAAGGCGTACGAAGCCGTACGCCTGTCGGATCTATGCCAAAAGCCGTCATATCTTGGTTTGAGGATTCCAAATCAAGATACGACGTGACAAATTTGAAAATACGCCGGCGTATCAGTAGATACGCCGGCGTATTTCTGCTGTGAATCTGGCCCATAGTTTCTAGAAATTGTTGACAAGAATTTAGGATTGGATCCTCTTTTTCTAGGTAGGTATTTGCCCAAGCACGAGGTGAGGTTCACCATTTAAATAGGATATAAGGGTGAGCAACTTAATCCTATCATTGGAAAAAGTGCAAGGGCGGAGTTCAAACATTAATTTACATGCTCTCTATATGTCTTTCGATCACCAGAAAAAGGCGGAGGTGGGTTAACCTTGGGTTCAGGGGGGAGACGAGGCAAGTTTGGGGTGAGGGCAACTAAATCTTGCAAGGCCTGATTTTCTGCTTGTAGATTTTGTACAGTTTGAGCGAGAGCATCTACCCCTTGTGTAAGGATGACAACATGGTTTTCAAGTTTCACTGGGTTCATGATAAGGTTCTATTATTCCGTAACAGCTCTGGTGAACGAAGTGAACCACAACTGCGGTTAACAAGAATTTCAATGCACTTCTCTATGTGAGAATTCAGTATTGGACCCCAGGCGTCACTCCACACAAACAGGAGTTTGGGGGTTCTCTAAATCATCTCTCTCTCTCTCACATAAAGAAAGGCGTTGAGCTACTAAGGATGGACGCATTACAACATGCGACCAGAGCTTAGCATTTAAAATTACAATATACACTTTAAGGATTCCAATGCACCTCTATATGCAAGTGATTATCAGTACGGGACCCCAGGCGTCACTCCACGCAGAGGGAAGTTTGGGGGTTCTCTACATCATATCACATAAGCATATAGAGATGTATTAGGACACTAAGGGAGTTGGTATAAAATACCATCAATCCTTAGCATAGAAAGGTTACAGTGAACATGTTCAACAAGTTAGGGCAAGGCCCATAAGCAGATAGCACTTATGTCAAGCATGTAGTAAATAGGATTTTTAGAGACAACTAATTGTTGCATATGAGAGGCAATATAGCTCAGGTAATAATAGTTGCATATGAGAGGCAAATATTGCTCAGGTAATAATAGTTGCATATGAGAGGCAAATAGCTCAGTCTATCCTAAGTAGTATGCTAATAGCCACAAGCCATAATAATTATCAGCAATTGTTTTAGGTGGAAAATATGCAGCAGATGTTTCTATAGAACTACAAGTGACACAATTGCTACTTATCCGTTTGCAGGGCTTCAATGTGGCAACAAGGGATTCCGTAGTGTCAGCAAGGAAGGTCTCAAAGGTTGTCCCTGGCAACGACAGTCTGTTGTAGCAAATGTAGTAGCATTGATGCAGGAGTTGCAGGCTGGTCAAAGTTTCAGCATGGGGAACGATGGCACCATTGTATGTAGCATGGCCGAGCTATGGATGACAATAATAGAACAAGGTTTCTATGGCCTGTGAATGCCTTTATAGGCAGGTAACAGGTGCATAAGCACTGAATTCAAGGAAACCGCCAATTCGCGGCGCACTTCTGCGTTCCACGGTGGAACGTATGCGGCGCCAGGCGATGACGTCATTGCGCGGTCGCCGCAATGTGTTCCAGTGTGGAACGCACTATGGAAAAGGACAGCACGAGGAGCGCCTGTTACAAGAAACTGATTGGCTATCATGCATAGCTGCACCAGATTTTATACTTTTTACAACATTTTACTCTAGTGCTAAAACCCACCAGACTCTACTTCAGGATCCTACTGCATCACTTTATCACTTATTGCCCAGGATGGATTCCTGAGCAACTGACAAGCCACCTTTATATTTTATTCAGTTTTATCTTGCACATATATAAAAAAAACAATACACATTTCCCACCCTGGAGGAAATATACATTACTGTGTTTGCCCGTGCCGTTTCTACCCCTACTCCTCATTTATCCCCCACTAGCCTGACCCCCCATCTCTCTATTTTATTTTTTATGAATGTTGGCACCTCCAGCCATATATTCCCTCAAGTTTTTTTCCATGTTACATAAGTGCTCCATAGGTGTTAAATGACAAGCCACCTAAACACATATCAGATCTGCAAATTTTTTAGAAATATAAGTGAGAATCATTACAACCAGGAGGTAGTTGGAGCAGATCTAGAGATAGATGTCCTGGACATGGGACAATTAGGACAGCAGATTGCTGAAACAACCCATCAGCTGAATACAACATTTAAATGCTATTCTGATTTAATTATCTCCTTTGTAGTAATTTTCTTTACCAGGAGTTTAGCATAAATAAAGCAGTGCCAGTGACAAGTGTAGTTTGGATGGATGGTGGTAGAAAAACATTTTGCCACTTCAGGACCAAAGCCTAGAAAAGTTATTTTAACATGCTTTTTTTAGTCTCTAACTATATTCTTGCTTAAGGTGAAGTCAATGTACACATCTGGATGGATAGTCCTTCTTTAAAATAATTGCTGCACAACAAAGGCATAGACTTAAAATAATTTTCTATTTCCAATGTGTATTAAAGCATATCTTTACTGTGCATCATTGGTAAGGACATAATTTAATTTAAGAAATTAACGTTTTTAATTAAGCTTTAACATTTCTACTCATAAGCAATAGGACATATTTTAAAGTCAGTCTCTGATGGAATCTGGCATACACTTGCATAGTTAAGTAATGATTCCGCTGTCTGGAAAAATGTGGAAACTGAGAATAAAGTTTACTTCAGTATTAGCCATTCTCATCCTGGACATTGCTAAAGTCCTACTTACAAAAGTTTCATGACATTCTCGTGTTTTGTGGGGAATAAGCAATAAAGTCATGATGCCAGAAAGTGTGCCATAATTTGTTTCGGATAAAGAAAAATTAAAGCAAATACTGTGTAGGTGTGATGCTATGGTCTGTAAAACAAGTGCCTTACAAGGATATGGTAGTGAATATGCTGCTAAAATATTTACTACAATAAAAAAGAATTGGCAAGTAGCCTTCATTCTGTTTGACATCAGCAATTTGCTGGAAAAGTTTAGGAAATGAAAGCATAATAGGATAAGTCACAACATTAAATTAAAAAAATAAAATGATCCCTCTCACTCTTTTGCGATGAACATTTCTATGATTAGAGGGTTTAGTAACCACAGTGCTAAGCTATTAAAATAGGAGCAAATGAAAATCAGGACTATTTCTTAGAGCAACCTTTCTAGCGGCTGCAAGGTTTTACTTTCAAGCCTGCAATGTGAACATTAAAGCCAAAAATCCAGTTGGTTTCTGAGAGACACATCTTTAGTTTTCTTTCTGCCATTTTTTTAATCAGTCCCACAAGTATTACTAAAACTGCTTTGCAGCAGAGGGAACATTTACTAGGTATGTGGAAACTTGGAACCACAGCTGTAACCCTCAGCTCCTTAAAGAAAACCTGTCAGAGAAAAGGTGGTAAAACTAACAAAAGTGTCAATGCTCTAAGAATATTTGTTAATCTTAAGATGAATTGGAGGTACCTTGATTTCTGGCCCACCTACACTTCACCTCCACCATTCAAAGCTCCAATATAAGAACCTCAGTAGCCATCTTAGATACCCAATAGTATCATGTACAGGGCCCATTTTGCTCTAAAATTGCAATCATGATTATTTTCATGAATACATTATTTTTGTAGTTTAACCTTTTCCAGCTGGCAATAGCTGGAGTTGTTACATAAGCTTCCCAGTCATGTGATCATTGCGATTGTTAATGGCTCCCAAACCTAAATAGTGACCAGGAGCTGTCAGTGGCAGCATGGTGACTGTGCTGGGCGTGCCAAGTGAACATGCTCCCAACACAAAAGTATTGGGGCGCTTGCCTTTACATGTGCATGATCTTTAATGGCATCCCAATCTTAGTCTGTAGGGTTCAACATTGAGTTGACCCACCCTTTTCAGCTATAACAGTTTCAAATCTTCTGGGAAGGCTGTCCACTAGGTTTAGGAGTGTGGCTATTGGAATGTTTGACCTTTCTTCCAGAAGCACATTTGTGAGGTCAGGCACTGATGTGCAGTCTCCGATCTAATAATTAACTAATATTTAACAATATATGGTGTAAACCACTTTATCACAGTAAAGCCTCATACACACGATAGTTTAACCAGAGGACAACGGTCTGAAGGACCGTTGTCCTAGGTTAACCGATGAAGCTGACTGATGGTCTGTCACGCCTACACATCATAGGTTAAATAACCGATCGTGTCAGAACACGGTGACGTAAAGCACAACGACGTGCTGAAAAAAACGAAGTTCAATGCTTCCAAGCATGCGTAGACTTGATTCTGAGCATGCGTGGGTTTTTAACCAATGGTTGTGCCTACTAACGATCGGTTTTGGCCTATCGGTTACCAACCCATAGGTTAATTTTAAAGCAAATTGTCTTTTTTTTAACCTATGGTTAAATAACCTATGGGGCCCACACACGATCGTTTTTGACCGATGAAAACGGTCCTTCAGACCGTTGTCCTCTGGTTAACCTATCGTGTGTACGAGGCCTAAGTATTAAAAGGTCAGTCCAGGTGTGCTTTATATACAGTATTCATTATCAGCCTAAAATTACTACCTGGGTTCTTTCATCTGTGATTCTGAATACAGTGCAGAAGAATTATAACCCTTGTCAGGTTTTACCGATATCCAGGACTTATGCCGCGTACACACGATCATTTTTCTGGTTCTAAAAAATGAAGTTTTTTTTAACGTCATTAAAAACGATCATGTGTGGGCTTCAGAGCATTTTTCGGGTTATAAAAAATGTCCAAATTTTTTTTCGAACATGCTCTATTTTTTAACAACGTTTTTAACGTTGTCGTTTTTCAGGGTGTAAAAAATGGTCGTGTGTGGGCTTTAACGACGTAAAAAATCCACGTATTTTCAGAAGCAAGTTATGAGACAAGAGCGCTCATTCTGGTAAAACTACCGTTCGTAATGGAGTAAGCACATTCATCACGCTGTAACAGACAGAAAAGCGCAAATCGTCTTTTACTAACACAAAATCAGCTAAAGCAGCCCCAAGGGTGGCGTCATCCGCATGGAACTTCCCCTTTATAGTGCTGTCGTACGTGTTGTACGTCACTGCGCTTTGCCAGAGCATTTTTTTTCACGATTGTGTGTAGGCAAGGCTGTTTTAATGATCAAGTTGAAAAAAACGTTGTTTTTTTCTAGAGCCTGAAAAACGTCATTTTTTAGAACCCAGAAAAATGATCGTGTGTACACGGCATTATGCCAAGTACACACAACCAAAAAATCGGATGCCCAAAATTGCTTTGGGAGTTATCGTATGATAATGTGATCGTTAGTGCACAGCTTTTGAGAGCTGATCAGGACAATTCATCTAGCATTATCTGAAGGAACAAGCATGAAAAATGTTCTCGTACAGTACAATACCAGTTTAATCAGTATAGTATTCACCCAAAAGAAATCAGAAGTTCAAGACCACACATGCCCAGGAAAACTAAAGAATACATTACAATTTAATACAACACATGACATCACTTCCCAAGTTGTATTCTTCGAGAATTTCCATAAGTTTAGTAACCTCTTCATTTTCAATATGAGACTAGTATGCAACAAAAAATGTGTCCGATAATCTCATTGTGTGTATGAGGCATTAGTTAGAGAGAATTCGCCTGACTCTTTTAGTCCTGGGGACAGTCTTTTCATTAGACAGGAATTCAAGGTGAATTCTCAAACAGTGACGAGGACAGAAGTAAAAATACGTGTATTACGTTTATGTAGGGGAATGCCAGAACCCTTGTCAGCTTTGTAGTGTTGTCTGTTTCCCTGCTGCAGATTTGTCCCCAGAATTAAAGTAAGGAAAATTTCTCTAATGGAGTCCTGGATAGCAGTAAATCCTGACAGAGGTTGTAATCCCTTTGGCTAAAGATACCCTAGATCTGCCTTTTGTAATATTCACAAGGAGCAGTGATGCCTCGTACATACGATCGGTTTTCCCGATGGGAAAGGAAAACCGTCCGTGTGTATGCTCCATAGCAGTTTTCCCGACAGGAAAACTGCGAGCAAAAAATGATAACTTGTTATTTTATCCCACCACGATTCTCGTGGTTTTTGCTTGGCAGTTTTCCTATGGGAAATACTGCAGTGGACCATACACATGGACGGTTTTCCCGATCAAAGCTGTCATGGCAGTTTTCCTGTCGGGAAAACTGGCCGTGTGTACACGGTAATAAGCATCGAGCAGGTTCTTGGTTTTCCCCTCGGTTTTCCCGTCTGACTTTTGACCACCGGGAAAACCAATCGTGTGTACGAGGCATGAGACTTTTCTTACTGAGGAGGCTTTTTTTAGGCGAGGGAACTGCTGTTGATGTCCCCAACAGATATTAGAAATTAGTTAATAATTCAGTTCAAGAGTGTCCTTCTAATAACTGAAATACCAGTCCTGGTGAAGAACCAATCAAAAGATTAAATATGATAAAGCACATGCTGCAGAATGTAGTCATGGAATATTTGAGACCTGAGATGAAAGAAAATTTTATTGCACCGTATATGTTTCTTTTGAGCTTTAGGTTCCTGTTTCAATTACTATTTGAAACATATAATTTAATGCCCAAAAAATAATTGCCATGATCTTTTGCTGATTGTAAATGATGTTTCTGTTGGAACCAATAATGTTTGAAATTCAGATCAATTGGCTAACTGACAATATATTTTTTTTTTCGTTATCTGTATTTTCTTTCTGGATTTGCTTGGTTCAATATTTTTATGACTTCTCTACACCCCTCCCCCCTAAGGAATATATCATTTCCATTTTGCTAGTATTAGTCATTACCATAATTTATGTTTTTGGACAGCCTTCAAAGATCTCAAAAGATCTCACCTCACATCCAGCATAGCTGTTGGAAATAACTTAATCAGAGTCAGGACAAAACTTAGATGTTTTCACTATTATCAAGTAGGAACTGTCTGCAGAGTAACCTTTGAATCTGATGGAGAAAAGGCACATTTACTTTGGCATGTAAATATAATACTCGTAGAACAATGTAGATACAGATCGTATGCACAAATTTAAAGTGAACCCATCCTTAAATTATTACTAAAGTTATATATTTTTTAAATTAAAATAACAAACATGTTATACTTACCTGCTCTGTGCAGTGGATCTACAGCGTTTACTATGCAACCTGTGACTAGTTCTTGTGTTTGCTCATCCGTTACTGACCCGGCCCTCCTCCGACTACACCTGAACATCACCTGCACCGACCCCAGCCTGGAATCCGTCCCTGCCTTCACCCTGATTTGCCTTATCATTGATGACTCCAGCCTGAACTCTGACTACTCTCTTGTCTTCTGCTTGTACCTAATCTGAACCGTCAGTTACTGTCCTGACTAGCCAGACCCTGCCAACCAAGTGCACACTGCTCAACCATTCGCCAGTGAAGTACCTGCTGAGCATCAACCTGCCAGTCAAAGACCTGATGACTATACCTGCCAGTCAATTGCCTGCTGATTATCCACTCTCCAGCCTAGTGACTACTGTTCTCCTGTCAGCCATCTCGCCAGTCCTGTCACACAGCAGTCACCATCAGCTGTCCCTGCCATCCGACTTAACTCTGTGGATGCAACAGCCACCTACTTGCACCAACTGCTCTGCACTCTTGCACCTCCTGTTACCTGACCAGGAGGTCTTGAGCTGGAGGTGTAAGAGAGGCATTCCTCATTGCCTCAGGCTCCAGCACCAGGTCCGTGACGGACAGTTTTGCATCAGGAAGAACAAGGACATCCCCAGTGAACTACTGCCAATTTTTAAAATATAAAAAAAACTCATGTTTCTGCTAAAGCTACCTGAAAGAAAGAACGTTTTTTCCCCACTACTGAACGGAATTAGATTGAGGTGCTGCTGCTGTATGTTCAGACTGTTACTAAAAAACATACTGTTCTGTCATGCCATGTACAGATTTAAAGCATCCCCCAAGCATGCATGGGCACACCCCCCCCCCCCCCCACACTTTTACAATCCTTTTTTATTAGTTCTTAAAAATGTATAAAATTTAACAAGATTCACACCCGATAGACTTGAATTCAAGTTCACAGAATTTTGAGCACAATTTGCCAATCCCTAAAAATGAACCTATCTCTGGAACCTGCAACAGCATGAGCAATTGGATAAATGATCAGACAAAAAATAAATGTACTTGCAGTTTAGTAAACAGCTGCAAATTTAACAATAATAATACAAAACACTGTCACAGTGACAAACAGCATGCATGCACTGCAGAATAATATAAAACAGATTATAAAAGCTGCACAAATATGAAATCTTCACATCAATGTCTCTGTGGCTCAATCAGTAACATGTGGATACATAAAAATAGCGTCTATAAGACTCTGTGACAACAGTGAGTCTAGCTGAGAATCACTACTTCAGTAAAACCGTTCAGAACATAGACAACTGCTTGCCATTAGCCTCATAAACAGTATCCCTCTCAGCAAAGTCCAGAGTAACTCTGATAACACAAGTAAACAGCTGGTAGGATCAGCAGGCCAGAGAACAGAGGGGTGGGGGTCACTCATTTGGAAATGGAGTTCTCTGCTAGCAATTGGGGGAGGTGCTCCCCATGGTAGCTGAGTCTACTGAAGAAGCTATATGCTATTAGGCTCCTGCCCCCATGCTGACTCTGACAGTGGAGGGCCTCTCATCTGGATGCAGATCAGTTGCCCAGCTACTTCTACTTCCCCCAGTGTGACCTCTCTGAGGGAACAGAGAAACCTAACTTCCCTGGGCATGTCCAGGAACCTAAGGAGTTGTGGGAAATGGAGTTAAAGAGACGTATGCCTGCATCTGTGCATGGTGAATAAATGGGCACATCATTACATACTCTAGCATCAGTATCTTTCAATACAGGATCTAAAAAGCAAAAGTGTGGAATTACAAAAAATATGGATACAACATTGGTCAGATGCTGCAGCTGTCCCCTGCTCTATGCTCAAGAACTGAGTAATCACATAACTGCTGATCACCCAGTTCTTGGTCTTCACTGAACAGAGAGTAGTGACTGTCAGTCACAGGCTCTGTGCTCTGCCACTTCAGCACTCACTGGAGAGCCGGACTGTGGAGAGGGCAGGAGTGGCTGGCTCAGACTCTCAGTGGCGTTCTGTACCAGCTGCCGGTCAGGCATCAAGGTGGATCCTGACATTAAAGTCTGGACCCCTGCATAGCCTGGACTGGGTCTCTGACACCTCTGTGAATCTGGAAAGACTGAAAGAGAAGTATGTCCAAACCTTTTTTGGCCATACTTTATTTGCGGGTCACGGAAGTGCAGCAATAAGTGCACTCCTGTGACCCAGAAGAGAAGTATGGTCAAAAAAAGCATTGGCTATACTTCTCTTTTAATCTTCAGTGCAGAGGATCCTACTGCAGGAGAGATAGGTATTCAAACAAAGGAGGATCAATTCAGACAGAGGGTTAGTGTAAGGCCGCGTACACACGGTCGTTCCAAACCGATGAGAATGGTCCGACGGGCCATTTCAATCGGTTCACCGCTGAAGTGGCCTGATGGTCTGATGTGCGTACACACCATCGTTCCAAAAACCGATCGGGTCAGAACGCGGTGACGTCAAACACACAACGTGCTGAATAAAGCGAAGTTCAATGCTTCCAAGCATGCGTCGACTTGATTATGAGCATGCGCGGGTTTTGAACCGATGCTTTCTGTACTAACCATCGGTTTGGACCGATCGGACAGCGGGCCATCGGTTCGATTTTAAAGCATGTTTTAAAATTTTGGACCGAAGGACAACAGACCGATGGGCTATACACACGGTCGGTTTGGACCGATGAAACTGAACCTCGGTCCATTCTCATCGGTTTTGTCTGACCGTGTGTACGCGGCCTTATAGTCACAGAAAGGTTTAGTGTGAGAAGGGCCTTCAGCTAGGTCTTTGCTCCCGGTAATGTGAAAACTAACAGCACCAAACTCCAGACACTGGGCTAGATTCAGATAGATTAGCGGATCTTTAGACCTATCTGATTTACGATCCGCCGGCGCAAGTTTTTGAGGTAAGTACTGTATTCAGAAAGCACTTGCCTCTAAAGTTGCGCCGGCGGATCGTAAATCCCCGGCGGAATTCAAATTCCGCGGCTAGGGGGTGTATAACATTTAAATCAGGCGCGTCCCCGCGCCGAACGAACTGCGCATGCGCCGTCCGCTAAATTTCCCAGCTTGCATTGCTCCAAATGACGTCGCTAGGACATCATTGGTTTCGACGTGAACGGAAATTACGTCCATCCGTATTCGCAAACGACTTACGCAAACAACGTAAAAAATTCAAAATTCAACCCGGGAACGACGGCCATACTTAACATAGGATACGGCGCATATAGCAGGGGTAACTATCCGCCGGAAAAAGCCGAACGCAAACGACGTAAAAAAAAAGCGCCGGGCGGGCGTTCGTTTCTGAATCGGCGGAAATCCTCATTTGCATATTCGTCGCATGAAAAAAACTAAACGCCACCTAGCGGCCGGCCTGGAATTGCAGCCTAAGATCCGACGGTGTAAGTCACTTACACCTGTCGGATCTTAGGGAGATCTATGCGGAACCTGATTCTATGAATCAGGCGCATAGATACGACGGACGGAACTCAGAGATACGATGGCGTATCAGGAGATACGCCGTCGTATCTCTATCTGAATCCGGGCCACTGTGGCTATTGCACCAAGGTTTTAAATGCCTGGGATTATTTCCCACTGGACAAATTAAGTAAGCCGTGGGCCAAAATATTTTAAACAAATTTTCAGCATGACTGGTTGTTTTTGATTTACTACAATCAGATATTCCATCCAAAAAAAAGCAACGACAGCCACTCAACAGTACAAAAACAGTATAAAAAAAGCTTTTGCTCCCTTTCAAGTAAGCCAGAAAAAAATAAACTTACCTAAGACCCCATACACACAATTAGATTTTCTGAAGATTTATGTCTTCAGATTTACCAAAACCATATAATATGAGGTCAAACCTTAAAGTGGTTGTATAGTAAATTTTTGGACTTTTACCTACAGGTAAGCCTATAATAAGGCTTACCTGTAGGTAAAAAAATATCTCCTAAACCTATACGGTTTAGGACATATTCCCCTTGCAATAAGCTTCTGACTGCAGCGACGCATGCGCACAGGGGATTCTCGGTTTAAGGCCCGGCAGATGCCGGACCTTGCCGGAAAGAAGTCTCCCGCAGTGACAACATTGCAGCTCCAGCCACTCACAGCCCAGAAGACACGCTTAGGCAACATGTCAGCTACCTCGGCGTGGACCAGGTAAGTTACCGACGTCTCGTTCTAAGGTAAGTTTTTTTATAATGAGCTAGTATGCAGTGCATACTAGCTCATTACGCCTTTTGCCTTACAGGTGACAAAAAATTGTCTATGGGACTATACAACCGCTTTAAGAGTTTCAATTTGTATGCAATCAGGCAGGCCCTTGCACTACATGGTTTTGGTAAATCTGAAGACAAAAATCTTCAGAAAATCTAATAGTGTGTATGGGGTCTAAGGCTAAGTTCACACTGGCATTAAAAGGAGGCGTTTGATTGGTGTTCAAAACACCCCTTAAATGTCTATGCAAAAGATACAATGGACAGCGAAGCATTAACGTCACGCTGCTTCATAATTGAAGCCTCATGTCGAGTCAGGAGGCATTTGAAGTCTTTTAACGCCTCTCATTCAAGTCTATGGTAACATTATGCAAATGCTCTGGCAGGCAGTTGTGGTGCGATTGCAGGGCATTAAGACTTGTTTATTTCCGGTAATTGATGAACGTTAAGGCACGTTAAAACCGCTCCACAAACGCATATTCTAACGCTTCAAAACTTCCCACAGGTCATTTGGGGAGTATTTTTAACTCATCATTAACACTTCTAAAATGACAGTCTAATGCCCATACTAAAGCTTATTAATGCGAGTCTAACGCCCATATTAACACTATAGAAGCGCTTGTTAAGCGTTCGAAATTTAGTCAAGTGTGAACAAGCCCTAACTAAACTGTTTCTACTCCAGTAAACAAAAAAGTGTTTTTTTTTTATTACATTTGCAAATATATCCTGGATGACCAAAAAACCTTCACAGACCTTCACAGACATACCATACCAAAGATAACTAAACAAATAAATCTAACAAGTTCTGCATATGATTAATAACAGTAAAAAAAATGAGCAGATTGTGGAGAGAAAGGTAGGTTGTCCTTTCTTCTCCTGAAAAGGCTGTCCTGCCGATCCAGTTCCTGACCCAGAGCAACTATGTAGATCACGGAATTAGTAAAATTGCCAGCTAGTATTCTCAGAAGGGGCTTCAGGCAAAATGGACAGAGGGCTCTTGAACTAATGTACAATTACTGGCATAGGAGGTGCCTGGTGTGTTGTATTGTTATTTCTCTTTAGTAGAGATAAGTGGTCTGGGTCATTCCCCACACATAAACAGGGGGGGGGGGGTAATGTTGGTGACATGAGTGTCACCATGCCCAAATTTAGCCAATTACATACATATAGGGACATTGAATTCACCAGCATCTTGTACCTTTGATTACATGTGCTGGGGTGCAGGGAATGACCTGCCCTGCAGCAAACTGGAGTAAAATGTTGTGATTTTAATGTTTGGATAGAGAGGAGTTCGGAAAATGTCCAAGCTAGTCTCTGCTGTTCTGGTAAATGGTTTCTGAATAAATTAGATCTGTTATTGTCTTGTTAATTTGAGATGCTGATCTAATATGACAGGCTGGGATCAAAGTGGTGAGCATGCCTGAGAGAGGGTGTGCATGTGCCAAAGCCTGCAGACCACCATACAATTTATAAAACTTTATTAAATTATTTGTGTTTTGTAAATAATTAATGCAATCTTCAAAAAGGTTTCACTATATTCATTCCTAACTGAAATGGGTACCTGATCATTGTTCCACCTACAGCTTCTTAAAACATAACCCTTCTCCTTCCTGTATTTGGCAGTGTTAAAATTTTCCTCAATGAATCATTGGTCTGGAATGTGCTCTATGGAGCTTAGTACTAACAGAGGTAGGATTGCATACTTTGTTTAGGGATAGTCTCTTGCTCTTCTTGAAACACACAGCATTTTATTTTCAACATCAAAGCATTCGAAGGGTTGGAATAGGAACACTAGAACATAACATCTGTGTGAAAACAATTAATTATGTATTCTGTCTCCTAATCAAAATATAAATACAACATTTCAAATGTATCCCCCTGGAATATTTACCACCAAGAAAGTAGAGTTGATTTTTTTTCCCAAATGCATAATTATTTGAAATTCTATGAAAATATGGTTATTTAAGACCTCCAACAATCAGAGATTGCCTATTAAGTGAAATTATATCTATAGTAGGCAATTCTGTTTGTGTTGACTTAAGACAGCTATGTGTTGGGTGTGACACCGTTAAAGCAAATTCAGTGCAAAGCAACTGTTTTTTTTTTTTCACTCACAAACGATTTGGTATTCAAGGAGATCATAGGTTCATATTATTTACTATTATTCATTTTGAAAAGTGAGCGTACATTTTTTAAAGTGAACATCCACTTTGTTAAATGTACAGCCTCCACTCCTTTATTAAATCAAAGAAGATCTCCAGCCAAAACTAACAAGAAAACATGAAATACCCAATTATAATAAAAAATTATAATAAGAATCTCTCCTGCATTATTTCTTTCTGCTTCTAGTTGTCGTCAGTCTGATGACCAACATCATTCAACCCATTTCCTTAGATCCCAGGTTGTTGTGGACAGTGAAGTAGAATCAGCAAAGTGATGAGCTCATCTCTCTGTCATTCTGCTTTCTCCTTCTTTAACCACTTAAGGACCACCGCACGACGATATCGTCGACAAAATGGCATGGCGTCCCCTTTAATAACCCAGCCGTGGGTGACGAGCGCACCGCCGGTGGCGCGCTCGCAACCCGGTCCGAAGCGCCGCAATCCCGTGTGTAGCTGGCTTGTGTTACAGCCCAACCTTTTGATTTCTACACACAACGAGCACCTACACACGGGACTGCGGCGCCTGTGCATAAACCCTCTCCGCTCTCTCCCCCTGGCTGTTCTTGCTGCGACGGATCAGACACCGTCATACCCACTGATAGAACTACCTCTCTGTCGGTCGTTACTGAGGTGGTTACCTCTTCTCCAAAGTTTGGCCAATTAGCAACCTGTTATTTGGAGTCTATTCAAGCCTAGGGTTTGCCAGAGGGATTCCGGTCGGGGCCTTCACACCTATCCATTTTCACTGTTTACCAACAGCTTGTGTTACAGCCCAACCTTTTGATTTCTACACACAACGAGCACCTACCACATGCCCAGGAGGCTGGTTAGGTAAAAAGCGTTGTACATTTCTTTCCCCATTATCAGTGGTTGGATCGACTCTTTGAGATTCGATTGATCCACTCCTATGCTCCTGATGAAGCGTCTTGTACGCGAAACATGTCGAGAGTAAAATCAAGATCTACTATTACGCATATTGGATTCAGCTTCAAACACTTATGCCCTGTACACACGATCGGTCAATCCAATGAGAGCGGTCTGATGGATTTTTCCATCAGTTAACCGATGAAGCTGACTGATGGTCAGTCGTGCTTATACACCATCAGTTAAAAAAATGATCGTGTTAGAACGCGTGACGTAAAACACAACGACGTGCTGAAAAAAATGAAGTTCAATGCTTCCAAGCATGCGTCGACTTGATTCTGAGCATGTGTGGATTTTTAACCGATGGACATGCCTACAAACAAGTTTCAAATTTTTTAACCGATGGATAAATAACCGATGGGGCCCAAACACGATCGGTTTGGTCTGATGAAAACGGTCCATCAGATTGTTCTCATCGGATTGACCGATCGTGTGTACGCGGCATAAGAGTTTTATATATACCTTTCTGATGCTATGCTTTCCCATTTTATGAATGTATCTGCATAAGTATAAACCCTTCTCTTATTCTGTGTTAGATGAACTGATATCATATGCTGACATTGTCTTATGAAATTGTGTATACAAGTTTCTATCTATGAGTTTTTTATAAATAAATATTTATAGATCTTTTACATTAACTACCTGTTCCGCCAAAAGTCCAATTTATTAGTCCATTAATTTCCATTGTCACTTTATCGGGACGTCGGTACACTAAAATAGGTGCATTCACAGTGTTTAGTCGCCCTGTGGTTTTATGATGCAAGTTTGGCAAGATCCATTTAAATTTGTATTTTTGTCTGTTTAGCAGATTTTTCCTCACATGCTTGATACTGTAAAACCATGGCCACCATGAGGATATGTGACCCTAAAAGAGCTGCAGATAGCAGTAAAAAAACACCGTAGGTTCCTAAGCTATACTACTTCATACAAAGCTAAAAAAAGTTTTGGCTGGACTTAAAATTTAAATATAAATACCGTACTTGTTTCGGTCAGTGAGCTTAGGGGTGAAAAAAATGGCCATCTTGTAGCATTTATCCACAACCAAATGTAAGCACCATGGGATGTTCAGTATAGTATTTGTCATGCAGTAATTAAAAGTGCATTTGCATATATAGAGATAACAATCTAGATTTCATAAATGATTAGGAAAGAGAACCAAAGTAATGCATCAGGCAATGGTGAAACAGCATAGGCTGAAGTTTTATTCCAGAGGGGGCCAGATGGTCAATGGTTTTGAGATTTCTTGTAACTCATTGGTTGTTGGATCTCTTGGATGGAGAAGCTTTAGAGATTGTAGCTTTTGCGGTTTCTCTTTGGCAGTACAGATTGCATGTGTTTTGTCAATATGTTGAAAGAGAAACTGTAGAGATTGTAGTGTAGTAATATATAGTTCCAGAATCCCTCCCTTTGGTATAGTTATTAAGCTAAAAGGTTTTCATGGACATCAAAATTATAATTCTTTTTAATTTTGTGCTGCTTTATAATTTTTTTTAGAAAGTGCACATCGTTTTACAGATTTTCTCTTCCAGTTCAGCACTAGGGGTCAATTATATGCATACAGCCAGGACAGCTGATTGGAGAAAAGGCACAAACCCCCACTCCATATTGGCAAAGGAACAAAGTAATGTGCAGAGCTCTGCTCTGAATCGAGCAGCACCCTGCTAATCTATTTATAGAAACCTTCCATGGCACAAACTTCAGGCTGCTTTCATTTCCTGTGTCGGAGAACTTCTCAGAGGTTATCAGGCTGATTACAGAGCTTACGGGATAGAAGAAACACACGGGACTCAGAGCTTTGGAGAAAGAGAAGAAAACACTACAGCTCAAATTTCATGAATCAAGTTTACAACATTTGAAACAATCATATTTATGAGGTAAAGGGTTTGTAAAGGAAAATTAAGAAAAAAACAAAAACAAAAAAAAACATTACTCTTTGCAGTGGCTTTGCACAGAACAGCCCCGATCCTCCTCTTCTCAGGTCCCCTGCAAGCGCTCTGGGCCCCTTCCACTTGCTATGGGGGCACGTGTGCATGCTCAATCCCAAGTTAGATTTCTGTGTCCATAATACATAGAGAGTGCGGCTCAGCTCTGCCCCCCCACCTTACTGCCCGTAATTGACAGAAAACAATAAGACATCATCTTAACTGTACTAGAATGCGAAAAAAATGATATGGTTTTTACATATAAGTGAAAGCATTATAGTAGGGAGACATCGCTGTCCGGCATGCACCCCCACTGCTGCATACTGATGGCCTGAGCGGGATCCGGAGTTCTGAGTTTGGGGGGTGCTGACAGACAAGAGTCATCTGTGTCATGGTGAGCTGCAATATCGTTAGGACTGATTTAATATCTGCTGCTATAGAGAGACTGACCCCTTTGGGAAGTGACCAAACAGCCATCCAGTAGCCTTGTTTACTGCTGTAGGTTGGACTGGGGCTGTTCTTGTGTGCACCAACGGTACAACTGGGCCCCAATGCTAGCTGGCATAAGAGTTTGGACTAAAGACTGCCCTTTAACAGCTTCTACACACAGATAATGCTTATATGCGTGGTTTATTGCCGATTTATGTGTTTATTACAGTCTAGTGGTACAGCACTCTATGCCAATATACTGTGGCACATGGATTATAGTGTCTGAAACTACCTTATGGATGCTCATTTATGCTCAAGCCAACCATTTACTCTAATGCCGCATACACACGACCGTTACTCATGTCATGAAAAAAAAAACATTATTTTTCTCTACGTGATTTGTCGCGATTTCCCTCAAGCCTGCCTTGCATACACACGTTCATGGAAAAAAATGCTTGAGCAAAGCGCGGTGACGTACAACACGTACGACGGCACCATAAAGGGGAAGTTCCATTCGAATGGCGCCACTCTTTGGGCTGCTTATGCCAATTTCCCCGTCTCATAACTTGCTTCTGAGCATGCATGTTTTTCCCCCCCTCGTTAAAAAATTCAGTCGAGCATACACACGACCGTTTTTCACGACCAGTTTTAAAAATTGCCTTTTTCTCGTCATGAAAAACGGTCGTGTGTACGCGGCATTACCCATATCAATCAAGGACGTGCAGTCAGGGAAGGCAGGTGTGTCAAAGAAAAAAAAGCATCAAGGGTCGTATCTCAGCGACCCCCAAATTTGGGGGGTAGGTAGCTGAAGCCCTACCACACCATTCCATATCTCCTGCCACCTATGGTTCCAGAGATACAGGGCTTCTTGTGGAGCCTGTCAGAAGCTACATACAGAGAAGCCAGTTTAAATAGAAGCTGGAACACTCTGTTTGCAGCAGACTGAAAGGAAGCACCGAGCTTAATGAACAGCTGGGAGCTGTCCAATAAAAATGCTCCAGAGGAAGCTTGTCTCTCACTGCAGTGTCATAGAACGAAGCATGCGTCTAAAAGACACATGCTCCCTTTCAACCCAGCCCTCTTAGCTAGAAGGAAAAAGCATGGGTTTATGGGTATAAGATTTACCCACAATCCCATGTTTTTCTCACACATTTAAGAGGGAGAATTAGAATCTACTGCCTGCTGAAAAGATACTGTTATAACATATGGCATAATAATATATGATTTAGCTTCATTAAATTAATTGATTATTTATCTATTTACTGTAAAATTACTGGTTTGAAGTTATAACTTCAAATTTCAGTAATTTGTCCGTTGAGCTACCTGCTTGTGTACAGTTTTTGAAAATATAGTAAAATTACCTTAAAAACAGTATATAATAATTATTTTTTAAATTACTTGCTTAATAACCACTTGCCACCCAGTAGGCATGTGCAAAAGGGAAAATTTCGTTTTGTTTAGTTTTAATTCGTTATTTAATTAATTTCGTTAAGTTAGGTTCGTTACATGTGTTAAATTCGTTTTGGGAATTCGTTCGTTTTCGACCGAATTTTGAAAAATCCGGTCGAATTCGAAAATAGTTCGACCGGATTCGAAAACAAATAGTCTCTTTTCGAATATAATTTGTTTTCGAATTCGATATATATATATATATTTTTTTTTAATTCTGATCGAATTACGTCCGCGGGTTTTCGAAAACGTTCGTTCAGATTCGGTAAATTCATTAATATTGCAATTCGGGAATTCGTATGCATCCTGAATGTCCGAATAATGAAAAATTCGTCCGAATTTAGATTCGGAACTAAACGAAATGCACATGCCTACCACCCAGACCAAATTCTGACACTTCTCTCCTACATGTAAAAATCATAATTTTTTTGCTATAAAATTACTTAGAACCCCCAAACATTATATATATAATTTTTTCATCAGACACCCCAGGGAATAAAATGGTGGTTGTTGCAACTTTTTATGTTACATGGTATTTGCGCAGCAATTTTTCAAACACGTCTTTTTTTTGGGAAAAAAGCTGTTTCATGAATATAAAATAGAAAAACACTAAAGTTAGCCCGATTTTTTGTATAATGTGAAAGATGATGTTACGCCAAGTAAACATATAATCAACATGTCACGCTTTAAAATTGCGCACACTCATGAAATGGTGCCAAACTTGGGTACTTAAAAATCTCCATAGACGGGTAACATGTTTTGAGTTACAGAGGAGTTCTAGTGCTAGAATTATTGCTCTCGCTCTAACGATTGCAGTGTATGTAACCTGTGTGTATCTGGCTCTGATACTAGCCAGTGCCTCACCAGCCACTGACCTCGCCGCACATCCCTGGTACCAATACACCGAGTTCATTTACCACTAAACTGCCCTTTGTCTATTTCCTGGTACAAACTCACAGTCAAGTTAAAAGGTATCCATACTGGTGTTCTGATAAGTGTTTACAGCAGTTTGTATTCAACCAGATGTGCCAGAGGGGCTAAGGCCTTGTACACACGAGAGGATCGATCCGCGGAAACGGTCCGGAGGACCGTTTCCGCGGATAAATCCTCTGGCGGATTTTGATCTCATGGTTGCACTAACCATAAGATCAAAATACCCGCGGAATTCCCTCCGCGGTGACGTGTCGCGCCGTCGCCGCGATGATGACGCGGCGACGTGCGCGCCGCTGTAATATAAGGACTTCCACGCATGCGTCGAATCATTACGACGCATGCGAGGGATGGATTCGGACGGATTGATCCGGTGAGTCTGTACAGACCATCGGATCAATCCGCTGGACTGGATTCCAGCGGATCGATTTCTTAGCATGCTAAGAAATTTTGATCCGCTGGAAATCCATTGCCCGGAAAAATATCCGCTGGATCGTACACACCAGCGGATCTATCCGCTGAAACCGGTCCGCGGATAAATTTCAGCGGATCGATCCTCTCGTGTGTACGGGGCCTAAGGTTATTCACTGAGTCAAGGCAAAGAAAAAAAGGACCTATCCAGCGGCTCCAGTAGGTGTAGTACTACATATGAAACATAAGGTGAATTATGCACTAGTGATTATTTTGCATTACTTTCTGTAGCCTTTCTGTAGTGTTTTTTTTCCAATGGAATGTTCGCTCAAACTTGTGTTGCATACACACGGTCGCAAATGCTGTCGGAAGTTCAGACTGTCAAGAACGTGGTGACGTACAAGACGTACGACGAGCCGAGATCAATGAAGTTCAATAGGCAGTTTGGCTCTTCTGCTTGATTCTGAACACGCATGTTTTTTTGCGCGTCGGAACTGCATCCAGACGATCGGCATTTCCGATCGTCAGAAATCGGAAAAATAGAGAACCTGCTCTCAATCTTTTGTTGGCGGAAATTCCGATAGCAAAAGTCTGATGGAGCATACACACGTCGGAATTTCCGTCCAAAAGCTCACATCAGACTTTTCTTGTCGAAAATTTCCGTGTGTACGTGGCATTAGTATTTCTTGCTGTTGCTATCCAGGACGTTTAACTGCCTACGTTTGAAGGCATCAGATTTTCTAATTTACAAATTTCAGTTCTATTGATCAATTACCGCCCTATAATACTTCATATCAAAGCTGCAGTAGAAGTTACATTTAGGCCTCTTTCAAACTGAGGAGTTTTTCAGGCGGTATAGCGCTAAAAATAGCGCCTAAATACCGCCTGAAAAACTCCTGCCTTTCACACTGAGGCAATGCACTGGCAGGAGAGAAAAAAATCTCCTGCAAGCAGCATCTTTGGAGCGGTGAGAGGAGCGGTGTGTATACCGCTCCTTCCCATTTAAAACAATGGGAAACTGCAGAGGTGCATTGCGGGCGGTATTAACTCTTTTTCGACCACTAGCGGGGGTTAATACCGCCAAATTCTGATGGTATAACGCCGCTATTTTTAGCGGCGCTATACCGCCACCACACCTCCATTGCCCCTTACTTATCAGCTGTCCAAGATATGGAGAAGCACAGATGGCAGGTCTCTAAACAGCTGTATTCCATGATGTGTCACTTTCAAACTACCTACCCACTACTATAAAAAGAAGCATAAATTACCTGAATCTTTATCTTTAAATGATATTATACTGATAGGTACATTAAATACAATGGCAAAACATATGGATGCTTGTATAAATAGATATCAGATGATCCATTAAACACCATTTACTGGACCAACAAATAAACGTTGAGCTTTAAGTCAGGTTTATTGAGAATACAAGAACCAGCCTCCTTAGGAGTACGCACTTTACCTAATGATGTGCGAAAAAGCAATTGATATGGACAAATTATACTATAGAAATGATTACATAATAATATACAATGTATTTTAAAATTAAAGTACAGTCAGTGGATCACTCCTAACACCTACAGTTAGGTATGTGAGCTTATCTCCTGTGTTTAATTTTGCTACACCATTAGTTTGAAAAACACTTAAACTGGATGGCAGTTAATCAGGTTACAGTTAAATACATCATCTTCATAAGGCATGAACTTGGAGTGAACCTGCACCACTCTGGAGCATAGCAGGCATTCCATCTCAGTTTACCAAGGACATTTTTCTATGTATGAGTAGAAATGGCTGCCTGATTCAGCCTCTAAAAATTGTACAGAGAAGATGAAAACAACAGAACCAAAGTATAAGACTATGTGAATTAAACAGTGCAACACTGAAACATTGTATTTTTCTCTTTTCAAATATACTTGCTGTAGCGTGCATCAGTCTCTTTATGTCTCTAAGAAAATTGAAGATACCCTGCTCCTACCTAAAAAAAATGCAGGTAAAAACACAGGAAGAGAATATTAAGGGCCAGATTCATAGTGAGAGTACGCCAGGGTATCTACTGATACACCGGCGTACTTTCAAATTTGCCGCGTCGTATCTTTAATTTGAATCCTCAAACCAAGATACGACGGCTTCTGGCTTCGATCCGACAGGCGTACGGCTTCGTACGCCTTCGGATCGTAAGTGCAATACTTTGGCGCCCGCTGGGTGGAGTTCGCGTCGTTTTCTGCGTCGGGTATGCTAATTAGCTTTTTCCGTCGATCCACGAAGGTACGCGCGGCTGTCGCATTCTCTTACGTCGTCGCTAGTCGGCTTTTCCCGGCGTTTAGTTAAAGCTGCTATTTCGTGGCGTATAGATAGGCTTGCCATGTTAAAGTATGGCCGTCGTCCTTACTACGACAGCAGAAAAACAACTACGTTGGACTCAGGCAAGATTTTATTCCCAGTCGGATAAACCAGGTAAATTGTTATCAACAAGGTTGGCCCCTAGACGACCTCCTCCCCACATTCCTAAAATCCGAAGATCCGACGGTTCCTTTACTCAGAATCCCAAAGTGGTACTGCAGGAATTCCATTCCTATTATAATAAGATATATAATGGTGGCAAGGACACAGGGCAACAGGAGTTCGATGCATTTGTCGAACATCTGCCCATTCCATCCTTATTAGAGGAACACAAAGCCTTCTTGGATAGGGATATCGCTGTCGAAGAGGTTCTGGCTGCTATTAAGCAGGCCTCCAAGGGTAAAGCACCGGGACCGGACGGGTTCACGACCCTTTATTATAAAAAATGTTCCACCCTACTGGCTCCCTCCCTAACGCGCGTCTTTAGAGATATACAGAAAGGTGGTCCCATAGACTCTGATTCTAACAGAGCCTTTATAACTCTTATTCCCAAACCCCACAAGGACCATAGTGATGTAGCCAATTACCGACCCATATCCTTAATTAATACGGACCTAAAACTACTTACAAAAATTTTGGCAAATAGGATGTTGACATTTTTGGCCGACTATATTTACCCTGACCAGGTGGGTTTTCTGCCCCATAGACAGGCAGCTGACCAGATCAGGAGGGCGATTGATCTTATATCCATATTACGCTCGTCGTGGGATGGGGGACTACACCGAAAAGGGATGTTGCTATCCCTAGATATCTGCAAAGCATTTGATTCCTTGTCATGGCCCTTTCTATTTCGAGTATTGGACAAATGGAATTTTGGCCCAGCCTTTTTGGCCTCTTTGCAGTCTCTATATAGCTCCCCTTCTGCGCAAATACTGTTGAGAGGTCACAAATCCGACTTGATACCGATCTCTTCGGGCACTAGGCAGGGATGCCCATTATCCCCCATTCTATTTGTCATAGCCTTTGAAACCTTAGCTATAGCAATCCGCCATCATCCGGATGTTCTGGGTATAGAAAGTGGGGGGAAGTATCATAAATGCGCATTATTTGCGGACGACCTCCTATTGTTTATTACATCTCCCCATACCACCATACCGAATCTCCTGTCCCTATTAGACCGTTTTGGTAAAATTTCGGGCCTATTGATTAATCTGGACAAATCGGAGGCACTGAATGTAAACTTGCCAACCTCAACGTTAGAAAGTATTAAAGCTCAATTCCCTTTTAAGTGGCAACAGTCGTCCCTTTCTTATTTGGGCATTAAATTGACTTTCGATGTGTCCACATTATTCAAGACTAACTACCCGCCCCTATTTGCCCGCTTGATTGAAGACGTGAAGACATGGTCCGATATAAGCTTGTCCTGGGTGGGCAGAATCGCCTCAGTTAAGATGATTGTTCTTCCACGGTTATTGTATTTCTTTCGGGTTCTGCCGATCCCAGTACCTACCGCTGATATACGCCGCTTTCAATCCCAAATTTTTCACTATATCTGGGGTCCGAAAGGCCCTAGAATAGCCCGAACAACATTGTACACATCCAAAGAGGAGGGGGGCTTGGGAGTGCCCGAGTTTCACAAGTATTATTTAGCAGTGCAGTTGACTCAATTAACCCAAATACACAGCCATCACTAAGGTCAGCACATACCCCAGTGGCCCCCCTGTTTGGCAATCCTCGGTTTCCTCCGGGCAGGCGTCCCGACGGATTTAGATGGTGGGTCAACAAGGGATTATTACGGATAGGAGATTATTTCGACCACAGGGGAATACGCCCGTCATCATATTACATAGACAGCTTGGAGATGCCTTCCTCGGAGAGTTACCGCTTACAGCAAATTCAGCATTTTCTCCGTTCGTTAGAGAACAATGGGTCCGACTTGACAACACGCACTGCCTTCGAGAGTAGGTGTGTGCAGGACTCGGCTCTCCGGGGGGGCATCTCTACGCTCTATAAACAGCTGACCGCACCTCTCACGAGGCTCCCGTATCAAGTGGCATGGGAGAGGGACTTGAACATTAGCCCTGAGGCGGGGGATTGGCGTAGTTGGAGTACAAGAATTCATAAAGGCATCCTCAATGTGGCTTTGATAGAGGCCGGTTACAAGGTACAAGCCAGATGGTACTTGGTGCCGGAGCGACTCTCCAGAATGTATCCTGGTGTCTCATCCTCCTGTTTCAGGGGTTGTGGGCAGGTGGGCACACCACTTCATGTGTGGTGGACATGCCCTAGGGTGCGTCGCTTTTGGATCAGGGTCCACGCGCTTATTCTTTCGGTCACAATGGTGAATATCATTAAAGACGCCTCAGTCGCCCTCCTAAACAAACCAGTGGATAATATTCCCAGACACGCCCAGACTTTGATATTTTTTATTTTTTTAGCTGCTAAGATAGCTATTGCGACAGCTTGGAAAAGCCCCATTGTAGACTTAACATTGCTAAAACGGAAATTAAACTGGATCATGTTAAATGAGAAAATAGTGAGCGTTTTAAATGACAAACAGCCCCTTTTTGAAAAGACGTGGTCTCCCTGGCTCACTTACTTACAGGCCCCTGCGACATAGAGATGCCTCTTCAGTCGATCGATCAAAGATTCCCGGATGGACACACCCTTCTCTCTTCTTTCTTCTCCTGTTTCTTCTTTCTACTATCTCTAGTGCCTTGCCCTTGTGGATTCTCTGAATTACCCCCCCCCCCCCATCCCTCCCCCTTTTTTTTTTTTTTAAACCTAGACCTTTTCTGTAGTGTTGGGGACTAAGGGCTCCCCTACCGGGGTCATTTAGGTTTAATATATGCTGAAGGTATCTTACGTGTTATGATTTTGAGCTGCCCAGATCCTCTAGTTGTGAGTTTACTCGAACCTGAATCCTACGAAGTGACTCAGCTATCTTAACTATCTGTAAAATGTGTTGTCTGGTGGAGAATTTGGGCTCCGAGGGACTTCAATATCTAAATATTGGTCATTGATTGGCCTTCAGTATTAGTTATGTTATGTAGAGGGGCCGCAATTCAGGATCCATCCCTCAATTTGGGTCAATAATGGTTCTATATTTAGTATAGCAAGCATTTGTTGTACTGTGATATTGTATATATGCTTGGATGCCTGCTCATATGTTACCCAGTATCATTTTCCCTCTTACTTTTGTTTGTTATGATTGAAATTATTATTTTTTTTTTTTTTTTTATTATTTTTTTTTTTTTTTTTATATTTTTTTTTTCTCTGTTTGTTTTCCCCCTTTTTTTGTTTTACTTTCCTTTCCCCTTTTTTTATTTTTTATTACGACTTACTATGTGCAGAGCATGCGAGGATTGTTCGCTGCTCTCTGTGTTGACGCATATAATCTTTACTTGAAAAACAAATACAAATCATTGAAACGGAAAGTATGGCCGTCGTTCCCGCGTCAAATTTAGAATTTTTTTTTTTTGCGTAAGTCGTCCGTGAATAGGAAAGGACGTAACTCACGTCTACGTTCAAAAAATGACGCCGGTGCGACGTCATTTCGCGCAAAGCACGGCGGGAAATTTCGAAACGGAGCATGCGCATTTCAATCGGCGCGGGGTAGCGCTTAATTTAAATGAATCACGCCCCCTACACGCCCAATTTGAAATACGCGCCGAGAAATACACTACGCCGCCGTAACTTACGGCGCAAAATCTTTCTGGATTCGAAATTCCGCCAGGTAAGATACGGTGGCGTAGCGTATCTCTGATACGCTGCGCCAGGGCAATTCTTTGTGAATCTGGCCCTAAATGCCTAATTTCAGTGTTATTTTCCTCTCCATAAAAGATGGACTTCAAAAGCCCAGATATAGCAAATGAAATGCAATTAATTGCCGTGTTTGAAAAAAAAAAAAAAAAATCTGCCTCCACTGCAAAAACATGCAGGTGCACACAACGGATAATGGCAAAGAACAGATTGTTTGATATTTTGTTTAAAAATACATTTTGTTGGTATCTTAAGGTTTTCTTTTACAAGAATATCAGACTTCTTAAATAAAGCCATAAATGAGATGTGTTCATGAAGGACAGTTTTGGCTGTACAAAGATCAATGGATATTAATTTTAATTACCTTATTCACTAGCCTGGTAGCAATCGCCTGGCCAAAGCACAGCTGTCACAAAAGATGGACAGAGGGTGCACAAATTACCCAATAATAATGCCCAGGGAAAAAAACATAAAAAGTAGACACAACAGCAGTAATATAAGGACCTGTTCACACTATGTGCAAAACAATGGTTTTGGTTGGTTGAGTACTAAGGAGTACTGTAAGCTAGGGATGAGCTTCGTATTCGAGTCAAACTCGTGTTCGACCTGATCATTGTATGTTCGATCGTTCGTCGAATTACGAACGTTTTGGGCCATTCGCCCCAAATTCGAGTGGCGTGTCACGGCCCATAATTCACTGCGGCATCGCAGTGCATTGCTGGCTGTTGATTGGCCAAGCATGCACTATGACCCGCATGCTTGGCCAATCACAGCTTGCAAAAAACGGAGAGACATAATTGGCCAAAGCCAGGGTGGCTTTGGCCAATTATGGCTCAGGGGGTTTAGTACACGCCCCACACTATAAAAGGCCGCCAGCAGGTCGGCCTTGTGTAGTGTGTTGTGGTGGTTAAGAGAGAGAAGACAGAAAGAGAGAGAGAAAGAGAGAGTGTCATTTTTTGTAGGTAGATAGAGCAGGCAGTTAAAGTTACAGTGTGTAGAGGATATATATGTATCCCAGGTGTTGTATATATATTTATACACTGTATAGTTTAGCTAGATCCACTCTTCCTAATTTACTGACAGGCAGGCAGGTGATTGTGCTAGCTTCAGTATTCTTACGTGGTGTACTGCCTGTGTCCTCTGCAGTGTGCACCTAAAGCTACGTGATGTGTGTACTGCCCGTGTCCTCTGCAGTGTGCACCTAAAGCTACGTGGTGTGTATTGCCTGTGTCCTCTGCAGTGTGCACCTAAAGCTACGTGGTGTGTACTGCCTGTGTCCTCTGCAGTGTGCACCTAAAGCTACGTGGTGTGCGTACTGTCTGTCTTTTTCTCAATGATTTTCATCCATATTGCAGGGACCAGACATTACATTAAAGCCGCAAGCAGTTTTAAATTACTTTTTTCTTATAGGAATCTCATTTTGTGCAGGGACAGTTTTAAACACGTGCAACTTCACAGGCATACTATAGACACCCAGCAGGTACGATATTTAAAAGGAATTTTTCTTTTTTTTTTCACTTTAAGCTTAATTAAAATCACTGCTCCAGAAAAAACGACCGTTTTTAAAACTTTTTTTTCCATTGATACATGTTCCCTGGGGCAAGACCTGGGTTCTCAAACACGTTTTACGACAATAACTTGCATGTTAGGCTTCAAAATGAGTACTTTTGAATCTGAACGTTCGAGTCCCATAGACGTCAATGGGGTTCTAAATGTTCACGTGAACGGTCGGTCCGTTTGAAGGTTCTGGTGCGAACTGAACGGGGGTGTTTGGCTCATCCCTACTGAAGGCACTGCGAGGACTGAAGAGTATTGCCGTGAATACCGTGAATACTGGGGAGTACTTGTGAGTATTATTATTAAGATTATATAGGGTTTACAGTATATAGCACCAACAGTTTGCACAGTGCTTTACAATATAAAGGGAGACAATACAGCAACACTACAATTCCATACAAGGGGGTTAGGAGGGGTCTGATCCTGAGAGCTTACAAACTAATAGGATGGAGCTGGTGGAACATAAAAGGTAATAACTGTGAGGAATGAACTGATGGGAGAAACTAGCTAAAGGCAGGATAGGCTTCTCTGAAGAGATTCGTTTTCAGTCATTGCCTAAATGTGTATAGAGTAGGAGATAGACAGATTGGGGGTAGGGAGTTCCAGAGGATGAAAGAGGCTCTGGAGAAGAGCATGGGAGGAGGAGAAAAGTGAGCTAAAGAGTAGGAGGTCTTGGGAGGAGTGGAGAGGATGGTTTGGGTGATATTTGGGGACTCATGTAGCTCAGGACAGGACAGTCATTGTAAATGTTTTGAATTTTATTCATTGGATAATGGGAAGCCAGTGGAGGGATTGGCAGAGAATGGTGTCAGACACTGAAAGGTTGGTAAAATGGAGGAGTCTGGTAGCAGCATTCATGAAGAGGAGATAGCCTGCGAAGAGGTAGGCCAATGAGGAGGAAGTTACAATAGTCAAGGCGAGATATAACAGGTGAGTTAATAAGTTGCTTAGTGGTTTCAATGGTTAAAAAGAGGCATATTTTGTAAAGGTTATGGAGGTGATGTCTACAAGATTTGGACATTGAATGAATTTGGGGCCGAAAGGACAAGTCAGAGTCCATGATTACACCTAGCACCCTGGTGTGAGGGGAGGGACTGATGGTTGTTTATTGCTCATGATGAAGAAGTCAAGGGAGGGGGCACAGGCAGGAGAGAATATTATGAGTTATGAGCTCAGTTTTATAAAGATGGAGTTTAAGGAAATGGTGTGACATTGATGGTGATACTGAAGTGTACTGGGGCACTTTGAATACTGAGTATGGGGGTAGAGGATGCGCTGTGAGTACTGTGACTATTTAAGAAATACTGTGGGCACTGTGAGTACTGAGGAATACCATGGGCACTGAGGGAGTATTGTGGGTACTAGGGGCACTGTGAGGACTGAGGCGTACTGGGATACTATGGGCAGTGGAGGTACTGGGAGTAATGAAATTAAATTTCTAAAGGAAAAATTGTCATTTAAACTTCCTCGCGGCTGTAATATATTGCCCGCTCCCGGGAATATAAAGAAAAAAATGGCGTGCGGTCCCCCCTCAGTCTATACCAGACCCTTTTCTGAGCATGTAGCCTGGAGCTCAGGATAGAGGGGGGGGGGATGAGCGAGCGCCCACCCCCAACCATACCAGGCCACATGCCCTTAACATGGGGAGGGTGCTTTGGGGTCCCCCTCAAAGCACCTTGTACCCATGTTGATGGGGACAAGGGCCTCTTCCCAACAACCCTGGCCATTGGTTGTCAGGGTCTGCAGGCGGGGGCTTATTAGAATCTGGACCCCCCAGATCCCGCCCCCCTATGTGAATGGGTATCGGTTAAAACCACAATAAACTGTTTTTGACAATTCCTTTATTAACCACTTGCCGACGGCGCACCGTCATTATACGTCCACAAGGTGGCTCTGCTGGGCGAGAGCACGTAATATGACGTCCTCTCTCCCAGCCGCCACTAGGGGCGCGCGCGCCCCCGACTCCAGTGCGTGTGCCCGGCGGGCGCGATCGCCGCCGGGCACACGCGATCGCTCGGTACAGAGCGGGAACCAGGAGCTGTGTGTGTAAACACACAGCTCCTGGTCCTGTCAGCAGGGGAAATGCTGATCTTCGGTTCATACAATGTATGAACCGAGGATCAGTGTTTCCCCTAGTGAGGCCACCCCCCCCACAGTAAGAACACACCCAGGCATACTTAACCCCTTCCCCGCCCCCTAGTGTTAACCCCTTCACTGCCAGTGGCATTTTTATAGTAATCCAATGCATTTTTATAGCACTGATCGCTATAAAAATGCCAATGGTCCCAAAAATGTGTCAAAAGTGTCCGAAGTGTCCGCCATAATGTTGCAGTACCGGAAAAAAAAAAATCGCTGATCGCCGCCATTACTAGTAAAAAAAAATATAATAAAAATGACATAAAAATACCCCCTATTTTGTAAACGCTATAACTTTTGCGCAAACCAATCAATAAACGCCTATTGCGATTTTTTTTTACGAAAAATATGTAGAAGAAAACGTATCGGCCTAAACTGAGGAAAAATTTTTTTTTTTATATATTTTTGGGGGATATTTATTATAGCAAAATGTAAAAAATATTCATTTTTTTCAAAATTGTCGCTCTATTTTTGTTTATAGCGCAAAAACTAAAACCCGCAGAGGTGATCAAATACCACCAAAAGAAAGCTCTATTTGTGGGAAAAAAAGGACGCCAATTTTGTTTGGGAGCCACGTCGCACGACCGCGCAATTGTCTGTTAAAGCGACGCAGTACCGAATCGCAAAAAGTACTCTGGTCTTTGGGCAGCAATATGGTCCGGGGGGTAAGTGGTTAAAAAAAAAAAAAAAAAAAAACGTCAGAAGGGGGTGGGGGTCACTCGGTTACATCACTGGGTGGCCCCGCTCTTGCCTAAAAAACAGCTGTCACAGCCAAAAGACAGCAGTCGTCGGGAGGCCTCCCATCGAGTCAGGGCTTTTAAA
Source organism: Rana temporaria (assembly GCF_905171775.1). NCBI lineage: Eukaryota > Metazoa > Chordata > Amphibia > Anura > Ranidae > Rana > Rana temporaria. The sequence continues at coordinate 167,332,482 of NC_053491.1, forward strand.
AAATGTTTCTATTTTTCAGGTCAATTGGGCTGCGTGATTGAAGATGGATGTACATCGCTGGACACTTTTTTCCTTTTTTAATAGTGTCCCGCGATGTCCATCCATCTTCATTCATGTCGCCCGATGGACCCAAAAAATAGAAAAAACTAAAAGTTAACCACAGCAGATCATACTGTGATTGGCCAAAGCATGCAGGTTTGCAAGTTTGTTTGGAAGCCAAGATGCTGGATCTGGAAAATCACCTGGCAACACTACAAAGCATCAACAATTTGGATAGGAATTTTGATCCGTCCTGTCAGGTTCTGGCTGGGGCCAATATAGAGGAAGGTGGTGATTTGGAAGTGTATGCATCAGAAATAGGTAGCTGGGTTACAGTTAGAAGGTAGGGTAGAGGGAAGAGTGTTAGCAGGGCTAGTTAACCACTTCCAGACCTTAGGTGTTTTTCAGATTCGGTGTTTGCAAGACTAAAACAGTTTTTTCTGCTAGAAAATTACTTAAAACCCCCAAACATTATATATTTTTTTTTCTAACACCCTAGAGAATAAAATAGTGGTCATTCCAATACTTTTTGTCACACCGTATTTGCGCAGCGGTCTTACAAGCGCACTTTTTTTTGGAAAAAATTCACTTTTTTTAATTAAAAAATAAGACAACAATAAATTTGGCCCAATTTTTTATATATTGTGAAAGATAATGTTACGCCGAGTAAAATGATGCCCAACATGTCACGCTTAAAAATTGCGCCCGCTCGTGGCATGGCGTCAAACTTTTACCCTTAAAAATCTCGATAGGCGATGTTTAAAAAATTCTAGAGATTGCATTTTTTGAGCTACAGAGTAGCTCTAGGGCTATAATTATTGCTCTCGCTCTAACGATCGCGGCGATACCTCACTTGTGTGATTTGAACACCGTTTTCATATGCGGGCGCTACTCGCGTATGCGTTCGCTTCTGCGCGCGAGCTCGTCGGGACGGGGCGCTTTAAAAAATTTTTTTTTTGGTTTTCTTATTTATTTTTATTTATTTTATTATTTTTTACACTGAAAAAAAAATAAATAATAATTTGATCACTTTTATTCCTATTACAAGGAATGTAAACATCCCTTGTAATAGAAAAAAGCATGACAGGTCCTCTTAAATATGAGATCTGGGTCAAAAAGACCTCAGATCTCATATTTGGGCTTAAATGCAAAAAATAAAAAAATAATAAAAAATGTAATTTTTTCAAATGACCAAAAAAAAAATTTGTCTCTTTAAGAGGCTGGGCGGGACTGACGTTTTGACGTCACTTCCGCCCAGCCGAGATATGGGGACGGGCGAAGGAGATTTTTCCTTCAGTCTCGTCCCCGCTCACCAGCCGACAGCACCCGATCGCCTCCGCCGGCTCCGGTAAGCGGCGGAGGGTGCGGGAGAGCGGCGGGAGGGGGGGGGCCCTCTCCCGCCACCGATAACGGCGATCTCGCGGTGAATCCGCCGCGGAGACCGCCATTATCGGATTCCAGACCGTGCACACTAAAGATTGATACCTCGATTGTGGCAGCAGCTGCTGCCGTTACCGAGATATCAATCTTTAAAAATAGGACGTACATCGTCGTGCGCAGGTCTGGAAGTGGTTAATACATCACAATTAAGGTGGAGTGATATTGGGAATATCAGCACAGGAGTGGCAGTGATGGAGCAGACTATCTCCCCTAGCTGCAAAAAGGGAATGACTACTCCAGTGAGAATGGGGCAAAGATATAGGCAAGGATAGACAGATATCGGTAGTAGGGGATTCAGTTATTGGAAGAACAAACAGGGCAATCTGTCAAAAAGACCATGATTGCTAAACAGTATGATGTTTTCCAGGCACTTAGATTTGGCACATTATGGACAGATTGTTGGGTGCGGCTGGGGAGGACCTAGCTGTCATGGTACACATTGGTACAAATTACAAAGTTAAAGAAAGACAGAGCGTTCTTAAAAAAAAATGATTTCAGGGATTTAGGTGCTTTATTAAAGCGGTAGTTCACCCTCCTTCACCTCATTATTCCATTACTTTCGGCATCGTAGCGCGAGCTACGGTATGCCGGTCTTAAATTTTTAATCCCCGTACTCACTGTGCTATTGATGATTGAAGAATCCGACTCCCGCGGGGAATGGGCGTGCCTATGGAGAGGGAGGATGATTGACGGCCGGCTCTGGCACGTCACGCTCCCCGAAGACAGCCGGAGTAGGTCTCGGCTATTCACAGAGCCTGCGCACAGGCTATGCGCAGGCGCCGTGAATAGCCAAGCCTATTTCGGCTATTTCCGGAGAAGCGTGACGTGCCAGGGCCGGCCGTCAATCACCTTCTCTCACCATAGGAACGCCCATTCCCCGGATTCTTCAATCATCGATAGCACAGTGAGTACGGGGATTAAAAATTTAGGACCGGCATACCGTAGCTCGCGCTACGATGCCGAAAGTAATGGTCTAATAAAAAAAAACATTTTTTTTTTTTTTAACAGGGTGAACCCCCGCTTTAAAGAAAGGGACCTCCAAGATGGTATTCTCAGAAATATTGCCTTGAGCCACACCAGAGAGGCAGCAGGCAGCTTAGAAATAGAAAAGGTATACCAGTGGCTGAGGAACTGTGCAGTCGGTTACCAGCTCTACAGCAAAGATGGACAGAAGGGATGAGCTTTATGTTCAGGTCGAACAGCAAACAATTTGGGCTGTTCGCGGCAAATTCGAAAAGCCGTGGAGCACCCTTTAAAAGTCTATGGGAGAAATCTAAAGTGATAATTTTAAAGGTTATTATTAGGGTTGTCCAGATACCGATACCAGTATCGGTATCGGGACCGATACCGAGTATTTGCGGGAGTACTCGTACTCGCGCAAATACCCCCGATACCTAAATAGAATACTTTCCCCCCCCTTTCCCCTGCCGCCGCATCGCGCCGCCGCATCGAGGGACATGGCTAGAGGGACATTGCTGCATATGTGAGGGACATGGCTAGAGGGACATTGCTGCATATGTGAGGGACATGGCTAGAGGGACATGGCTAGAGGGACATTGCTGCATATGTGAGGGACATGGCTGCATATGTGAGGGACATGGCTAGAGGGACATGGCTGCATATGTGAGGGACATGGCTGCATATGTGAGGGACATGGCTGCATATGTGAGGGACATGGCTAGAGGGACATGGCTGCATATGTGAGGGACATGGCTAGAGGGACATGGCTGCATATGTGAGGGACATGGCTAGAGGGACATGGCTGCATATGTGAGGGACATTGCTAGAGGGACATGGCTGCATATGTGAGGGACATGGCTAGAGGGACATGGCTGCATATGTGAGGGACATGGCTAGAGGGACATGGCTGCATATGTGAGGGACATGGCTAGAGGGACATGGCTGCATATGTGAGGGACATGGCTAGAGGGACATGGCTGCATATGTGAGGGACATGGCTAGAGGGACATGGCTGCATATGTGAGGGACATGGCTAGAGGGACATGGCTGCATATGTGAGGGACATGGCTAGAGGGACATGGCTGCATATGTGGGGGACATGGCTGCATATGGGGGGGACATGGCTGCATTTGGGGACACATTTAAAAAAAGTATCGGTATTCGGTATCGGCGACTACTTGAAAAAAAGTATCGGTACTTGTACTCGGTCCTAAAAAAGTGGTAATCGGGACAACCCTAGTTAGTATGCAAGTCATTGTCATAAAAACTGTTTGGTGACCTGGATCCTGCCCCAGGGGACATGTATCAATGCAAAAAAAAAAACGTTTTTTCTGGAGCAGTGATTTTAATAATGCTTAAAGTGAAACAATAAACGTGAAATATTTGTCTATGGTATGCCTGTAAAGTAGCCCATGTTTATAACAGTCTCTGCACAAAATGACATTTCGAAAGAAAGAAAGAATTGTCAGGTCCCAGCAATACAGATAAAAAAGTAATTGAAAAATAAAAAATGTGTGGGGGTCCCCCCAAAATTCCATTACCAGGCCCTTCATGTCTGGTATGGATTTTAAGGGGAACTCTGCGCCAAAATAAAAAAAAATGGCGTGGGGTTCACCCCAAAATTTTATACCAGACCCTTATCCGAGCACGCAACCTGGCAGGCTGCAGGAAAAGAGGGGGGGGGGACGAGGCCACATGCCCTCAATATAGGGAGGATATCCCCATGTTGATGGTGACAAGGGCCTCATCCCCACAACCCATGCCCGGTGGTTGTGGGGGTTTGCAGGCAGGGGGCTTATCGGAATCTGGAAGCCCCCTTTAATAGAGGACCCACAGAACCCGGCTCCCCATGTGAATTGGTAATGGGGTACATTGTACCCCTACCATTTCACAAAAAAGTGTCAAAATGTTAAAAAAATAAAAGTTGAAACCCCTTCTGTGTATGAAGTTGTGGGCAGCATGTCCCCGACAGAAGCATAAGGTAGTCTTGGTTGGGTAAGATCCAAGGGTCTTCTTCTGACATGTTTTTTGTGTCATAAACCACAATCTTTGGCCCAAAGGGTGCTAGTAGAATTTATTTTTTCCTTTTTACAATAAAGAGCACGTCTTTTTTCAACAAGACTTTTTGGAGTGCGGCTGTCCATCCATTCTCCCACCTGCTTAATTCTATGCATTGCCAGCACCCGTGTGATTCCTGAGTGGACATTGATTATCTGCCTGTGCTCACCTGGAGCGGCGGTCTCCCTACCTATCGTTGCTAGTAGAATCACCCTTACTTTCTCCATACAAATCTTCCCGATCATCCTGGGAAGAAGTTGTACAGGAGAAAAATCGTACCCTAGACTGAACCTCCACAGGAACCCCAGGGAGTCCACCCTTAGTGAGTCTTCCTCGCTTTTCAGAGAAAAGTACCTTGTCACTTTCTTGTTTTTTGCCATAGCAAAAAGATCGACCTCCGGAAGGCCCCACTTTGCGGTAAGCATTGAAATTTTTTTGTGGTTCAGTCCCCATTCTGCTGGGTCCAGCAGTGTTCAGCTCGGGAGATCCGCTATGGTATTGCTTGTTCTCCTTGAAGTGTACCACCTTTAGAAGATGCATGAATAGTTATATTTCAGTGTTTGCTGGTGATGCTAAGCAAGGTAATAACTTTACAAGACAGGATATAGCAGCTTTACAAGAAGATCTCAATAGAATAGAGGGGTGGGCAGCTACAGCAAATGGCAGATGAGTTTCAATGCAGTAAAATGTACAGCAATGCACTTGGACGCTAAAAATATCAATGCAAGTTAAACAGTAGGGGGGAAAATCAAGGATGCAATAGATCTTGGGGTCCTTGTAGATCACCGACTTAGCAATAGCATGCAATCTGCAGCAAGCAAGACCAGCAAACTCCTAGCATGCATTAAAAGGGTACTTACTCCCGATAAAAAATATATATATATAATTCTACCACTCTGCAAAACTTTGCTTTGGGAGCCGCTTTAGTCTCCAGCCCAGTTCTGATCACCAATCTTTAGAAAGGATGCGCTTGAACTGGAGAGTCGAGAGAGCTATATGTTGAAGAGGTTACTTTAGTGGTCCTGAGAAACCATTCCAAGAGGTGCCTAGGCAGTACTTAACCCCTTAAGGGGAAGGCACAATGAGAACTATTTTTCCCCATATAGGTCAATGTCTGTAGGTGAGAGCATAAAGGTGACAGATGGTGGAGCACATGAGATTCATATCTTTGAATTTATTCACTGGTTCTTGTGATGAACAAGCAAGCTGGACTTACTTAATCTTTCTTTTTTTTTTTTTTTCCCCCTCTTTGGATTTATTCTTCTATCTATATTCATTGTAGCATTGCTGATTTATTTTGTTTTATGTATAGTATACATAAAACAATGAAAAAAAAATAATCCAGCACGCAGGTTATTTTTTTTGTAAATTTGAGTCAAGAACCTTTTGGTTATACAATTGTTCTACAGAGCTGCACAGCACTTACATAGTAGGAATAATTTGTGCTTATGTAGGAACACGTCAGTGTTAATGATGTGGAATTTCACACACTAACAAAATGTGTGAAAACTGGCAAATAAATAAAAAAAATATATTCAATCAGCATAATAAAATAATATCAGTGGATTATTGCAGCCAGGTAGGGGAGCAGCACCGTAGCATGGAGTTTTCATATGTATGTATGTTGGGGACCACAGATTGTAAGCATCTTGAGGGTACACAATATGTAACGCATTACATAACTTGTCAGTGCTATAGAAATATATGTCATAACCTGCTATATAAATACCTGTAAATAACCTACTTTCCTGTGCAGTAGTAGAATGAACCCTGGAATTTAATTGGTTCATGTGTGAAACCGCTGCATTTTGCCCATTAATTGGTCTATGTAGCTTTATTCTATTCAAGAAGATGTAATATTCTATAAGATGCACAGAGTTGCTAAAAATAAATTTTTCATTTGAAGGAAACCATGTAAAGGTTAACAAATCTTTGAAATGATCTCCCTCTGCAGGAACTTGGTGAAATGAAAGTCAGCAAAGACCATTGTAATATGCAACGTACAGACACAGATACATTAATGATGAAAAAAAAGATTTGTTTTTTCTTTTTTAATTGCTGAAAGAAGTGCATTAACAAACAGAAGAATTCATAAGGCTTAGCTGGAATCTGCATAGTTATAACTTGTAAAACAGCAAAGATTGTGTGGTTTCCATTACAGGAGTGACTTATTAAAACATACAATGGATTCATACACCAGCAGGAAGCATGCCACTTCCTCTAGATTTCAAAAACAACTTAGATGATTTACAGCCCAGATAAACTGCATTTTTATAGTTTGCCTTGAGGTTAAACTTAGGAGCCAATGTAGAAAAGGTGGCCCATCAGCAAAATTTCTTGCTGCCCATGGAATCCAATAAGTTTCAATGTCATTTTTTAAGTCCAGGTGTGAAATACAATGATTCCGAAGAAAAGGAAATAGTTACTCATACATTGACCCCCACACAACGACCGAATAAGATGCCATTGGTTTACCAAAAGTTACCTTGCACCTTCCATGGTTTATTTATTAATCATCATGTCTAGTCTGTTTAAATTGCAATTTTCCAAAACACAAGGCTAGGGTTTTATGCCACGCACAAAATCTTATCCAACTAGAAATACTGCGATGCCCTCAACAGTATTTTAGGTCTTCGTATGATGGTTTTGTGTTTTCTACCACTGAAAGAAATTGTAAAATCTAGTTTCATTTTTATATAATATATATATATATATATATATATATAAAAAAAAACAACAAAAAAAAAAAACAACATGTTATACTTCCCTATTCTGTGCAGTTGGTTTTGCAGAGCAGTCCAGGTCCTGCTCTTCTCTGGTCCCTCTTCGCTGCTCCTGGCCCTCCCTCCTGTCAAGGGCCCCCACAGCAAGGAGCTTGCTATGGGGGCACCCAAGCAGTCACAACTCCATGTGTCAATTCAGACACGAAGCTCTGACCCGGGCCGACACCCCCCCTCTCCCCTGATTGGCTAACTGACTTTAATTGACAGCCGCGGAAGCCAATGGCACCACTGGTGTCTCTCAGCCAATAAGGAGGGAGGAGGAGCATCCCAGATGGCCAAGACACTCATGGACATCGCTGGAGAGAGTAGGGGCTCAGGTAAGTAATTAGGGGGTGCTACACACAGATTTTTTTCTTATCTTAATGCATAGAATGCATTAAGATAAACAATCTTCTGCCTTTACAACTCCATTAATACTCTGTTGTGAGAAGAATGAAATATTTGCTTTAGTAATATTGTGGTTACCAAAAACATTCAATTTGTTGGTTTACACTGCTTATGCCCAGTTTACGGCTTCTGAATTGCTGATAAATGAAATTACATTGTAATCAAATCATGTTCCCATCATAATCAATGTGACTAAGCACCGTGTGATTTTGAAAAAGGTTCCTGCACTAAAAGAACAGTAATGCGCAAATCAATTTACAAACCGGAATTGAGCAGTTCTGAAGCATTTTAAATTTTTAGCCACTTGAAACCTTTAGACATCCCTTAGTTCAAACCTGCAAACATTTCTAATGTTATGATGAAACTGAGGACATACTGCCAAACTATTATATCCATTCAAACGACTAATATGACTTTGAGTCCCTTTTCACAATAACTGAAGGTGCAGTGCAGATGGAGCTTTTGCTGCTCGTTTAACCTTGGCAATAAAAGAATGGATTCTATATTGCCACCTTGATAACTACCACTTGACTACATTTGCCTTTTCTATGCATTACCAAAAATTTAAAGCGGAGCTCCACCCTCCACTCCCGCAAATCGGAACCCTCCCCCCTCCGGTGTCACATTTGACACCTTTCAGGGGGAGGGGGGTGCAGATATCTGTCCCGCATGCGCCGTAGGGAACCCGGGCAGTGAAGCCGGAACGCTTCACTTCCTGGTTCCCTCACCGAGGATGGCGGGGGGGCAGCAGAGTGCCGAGCGATCGCTCGTCCTCTGCTGCGGACAGCGCTGGACTCTAGGACAGGCAAGTGTGCCGATATTAAGTCAGCAGCTGCAGTATTTGTAGCTGCTGGCTTTTAATATTTTTTTTTCAGCGGACATCCGTTTTAAGGGATTATTCCTAATGAATTAAAAGCCCAATGTAAAAAATGTGAATGACTGCTCAAAATCAAACAGGCTTTTTTTTTATTTTCTGCGGTGCTATGTCGGCGGTTCAGCAGCACACCCCATTCATTACAATGGGCAGGAGCGGTGTACACACCACTCCAAAGATGCTGCTTGCAGGATTTTTTTATTTTTAACGTCCTGCCAGCGCATCGCCTCTTTCACACTGCATTCGGGCTTTCACACCGAGACTGCAGGGGGGCTCGTTTTTCAACGAACCTGAAAAACGCCCCAGGGTGAAAGGGGTCTTACTGTAGAATGAGCTAGCAGCAGCACAATCATCCTATATACACTGGCCAGACAGTAATATACCAAGCAGTATAGACTGGTACTGTTGTGCAAAAGGAGCACAGAACACTAAAAAGGTACAATGCGTGGAAATGTGCATGTTGGTGTGATGAAGTGTCATTTTCTGAATGGCAATCAATTAATTCTTAGATGGCACCCTATTGTACCATCTCAAAGCACAATCAGTACAGTACAATGAGCAGCAACACACTAACAATCATTACTGTGCTCTGCCAAAAAAATGCTGCATGTACCTTTTTGGTGCGTTTTGCAGCTTTAGACAGCCCATTCAAGTGCAGGAGTATAAGAATATTGTGTCAATAAGTATTTCAGTGCTCTGCATCATGCATATCAGGTTTGTGATCATCCTAATGCCAGAAACTTACATATACAAACTTTAAATTAGCTTTCTTTGATTTGATAAGTATATTTTAGACAGACAATGTTCCCCCACTTAGCATGTAACATATAACCAAAATATTGCACTCTGCACAAAAATCAGGATCATTCACACTCACTGTCAGAAAATATTAAATTGGAACTTTACCCATAACAACTTGATGAAAATAATGTTCTTTAGGAAGAAACGTACTGTATCTGCTGGCGTATAAGACTACCTTTTTCCTTTTAAAAAAATGCCCAAAAAGCAGGGGGTCGTCTTATACACCAGGTCAGCTGCTTGGATGCCTGCTGAATGTGCGGTAATACTGTATGTATCTTCGGCAACATACAGTATATACCGCTTAGCTAATTCCAGTGAGTGATGTATTCAAATCAATACAGAGCCTGCTCGGATTGGAGTAACAACCTCTGCCAATCTGAGCAGGCTACATACAGTAGCCTGCTTGGTTTGTTTTTGACAGTCAGAGGCGTGGGCTGATAATGTTACAGCCTCTGCCAATCCAAGCAGGCTTTGTATTCATTAATAGAATACATTGCTCGCCGTGATTGGCTCCAGCAAGAATGAAAAAGAATATGGCTCCAGAAGAAAGAAATATGAAGCGTCGGAAGGGGAGTCTTATAAGGTGAGTACAGGCAAAAGAATCTTAAAAAACTGTAAAAATTAGGGGGTCGTTTTATATGCATGGTTGCCTTATACACCAGCAAATACGGTACATTCCGTATTAATAATTATGCCAGTATTGCTCCAGTTTCTTCTAGCCAGAGGCAAGATTGTATTTAGAATAGCCTCTACAAATCCGGCACTGTGCCTAAACGGAGCAACTGAGCATGTGCAGAGCAGGGTGAGACAGTTTATTATGTGTTTTTTTTTTAACCACTTCAGCCCCGGACCATATTGCTGGTCAATGACCGGGCCACTTTTTGCGATTCAGCTCTGCGTCACTTTAACTGACAATTGCGCAGTCGTGCGACGTGGCTCCCAAACAAAATTGGCGTCCTTTATTTCCCACAAATAGAGCTTTCTTTTGGCGGTATTTGATCACCTCTGCGGTTTTTATTTTTTGCGCTATAAACAAAAATAGAGCGACAATTTTGAAAAAAAAAATGAATATTTTTTACATTTTGCTGTAATAAATATCCCCAAAAATATCCAAAAAAAATAAATAAAATCGCAATAAGCGTTTGATTTGTAGACGCTATAACTTTTGCGCAAACCAAATAGGGCATAGTTTTATGGCATTTTTATTTATATATTATTTCTTTACTAGTAATGGCGGGGATCAGCGATTTTTGTCGATACTGTGACATTATGGCGGACACTTTTGACACATTTTTGGGGACCATTGGCATTTTTATAGCTATCAGTGCTATAAAAATGCATTCATTACTATAAAAATGCCACTGGCAGGGAAGGGGTTAACACTAGGGGGCGAGGAAGGGGTTAATTATGTTCCCTAGGTGTGTTCTAACTGAAGGGGGGGGGGGAGGGACTGACTAGGGGAAATGACTGATCGCTGTTTATACATTGTATGAACAGACAATCAGGCATTTCTCCCCCTGACGGGACCAGGAGCTGTGTGTTTACACACAGCTCCCGGTTCTCGCTCTGTAACGAGCGATCGCGGGTGCCCGGCGGTAATCCCAACGTGCGAGCCAGCCGGCTGATTCGCAAGGTGACGTAGATCTACGTGACCTCGCGCAGGGGAGCCGACCTGCCGCCGTATAATGGCGGCGGCTGGTCGGCAAGTAGTTAAGCAGTATAGGCACTTATTTTTAAATGTTTTACATAGCTATACCTGCAAAGAAAAAGGGACCAGCCTGAAGTGATCTAGCAGGGTTTTAATTTTAAAGCTCCACTTAAATTCATAATGTTTTTGTCATCCCTTTCCAACAGGTAAGTGCCAGACACATTGAGATTTCTGTACAGTTTGATTTGAATGCAGAGTACAATCTGCTTTTGACAGGTATAGGTATCCGCGGCAAAAAAACAAATCATTTGTAGACGGCAAGGTCTTTATATTTGCCACACTCAAATTTACTGTGAATGGAAGAGACTAAAAGGGACACAAAGCACTGAATGTGATATTCACTACAGATGAATGTTCCCGATGCATGTGTCCTAATTTAAAGGGAATGTTTAAAACATCTCAAAGTTTTATTTTTTCCAAGCACAGGATAAAAGTCATGATAACATTTTGAGAAAAACATAGTGGTCAACCTATATAACAGCTCAACAGTGAGCACTGCAGCCAACATCTTAAAAAAGGTGCTGCGCCAACAAAACAGGGGGCTGCTTTTTCTATCGTTAGTAGGCAGGGCAACGTGCCAACTTTTTAAGCAACATGGAAGTCACCTTTCAACAATAAAGTGCTATAGCCATAGAACTAGGAATGCGACAATATAAAGCGGTCTGGTAGGATATGGAAAAACAAAACTTCAGTATTACAGTATGTGGCGATTTCTGCATAAGTTGTGGTTCTGAATTTAAAACACCTGCATTAAAATCAGCTTGTCATCTCCGACAAAGAGCCATTGTGGGTTTATTTTTTCTTTACCATTCATTGTTAAATGCATAGACTTTTCTTTACTATGAAATGTACTCTTTCAATTAGCTGCAAGATTCATCATAGATGTGACTTTACACCATTTTCCTTCTTAGGATGTCATTTTCTTCTTGCAATCGACAGAGCAGAACACCATTCCTTCAATTGGCATGAACTTTTGACCAATCAGGCACTTGCTGCAACATGAGCACAAGAAACATTCTTCTGTGGCGTGCCAATGGAATCCACTGTAGCTCACACGTTGAGCTTCAGGCTCAACAGCATTGTGACAGCCCTGGCATGTCTAAAGAAAGGTTTATATAAAAGACATATTAGAAAACAGGAAATGTTCAATTATACTTAAACCAGAACTTCTTAAAAGTGAAACTAAACTCAGAAAAAAAAAAAAGGAAGGATTTGTTATATTATAAGAAACATTTAGAAATGTTGAGAAGAAGATTATAGCAAAAAGTTAAAAATATTTGGGTAGATTCAGTAAGATCGCCGTAACTTTGCGGCGGCGTAGCTTAAGGAATTTAAGCTACGCCGCCGTACGTTAGCGAGGCAAGTACATGATTCACAATGTACTTGCCTGCTAAGTTACATTGGCGTAGCCTGAATCGGCGGGCGTAAGGGCGCCTAGTTCAAATGTGTTGGGGGGGGGGGGGGCGTGTTTAATGTCAATGAGGCTTGACCTCACGTTTTTGACGTTTTTTTTCACTGCGCATGCGCCGGGCGACTACATTTCCCAGTGTGCATTGCGGTTACGTACGCCGCACAGGCCTATTGATTTCAGCGTGGACGTAAATACCGATTCGCGGACTACTTACGCAAACAACGTAAAAAATTTGAATCTCGCGGCGGGAACGGCGGCCATACTTTAACATTGTTATTCCACCTAATAGATGGAATAACTTTAGGCATGTAATGCGCTACAGAAACGGCGTAAATCGACTGCGGCGGCGGGGCGTACGTTCGTGAATCGGCGTATAAACTCATTTACATATTCTACGCCGGCCGCAATGGAAGTGCCACCTAACGGCCATCCAAAATATTGCAACCTAAGATAGGACGGCGCAAGCCGTCCTATCTTAGATATGTTTAAGCGTATCTCTGTTTGAGCATACACTTAAACATAGGTCAGTGTAGATTCTGAGTTAGGTCGACTTATCTAATGATAAGTCGGCCTAACTCTTACTGAATCTACCTAATTGTGTTTTTCCTCAAACTTGTCCCTTTTATTTATAGCGCAAGAAACACAGAGGTGATCAAATACCACCAATATAAAGCTCTATTTGGGGGGGGGGGGGGTGGTGAAATGATTAAAATGTTATTTGGGTACAGTGTTGCATGACTGCGCAATTGTCATTCAGAGTGTGACAGCGCTGAAAGCTGAAAAATGGCTTGGGCAGGAAGGGGGTGAAAGCGCTCAGTATTGAAGTGGTTAAATACCACTTGTGTATAAAAAAAATTTTTTTATATATATAAAATTTCATTTGGGTACAGTGTTGCATGACCGAGCAATTGGAAGTTAAAGAAGCACAGTTCTAAATAGAGGAATGGAGGTAAAGTAGTTAAAAGCTTGATGTTGTATGTATACTACAATATATGTGGTTGAGCAAGAGATTAAAAATAAACTCCCCCCCATCAATACTGTGGCTTTTTGAATCTAAACTATACCGAGTTCTTTTAGGAAATGACCAATTTTCATTAAGACATATGAAAAGCAATTTCCGAATATTAAAACAATGGAGATCCAAGTGACAAAATATAGTAGGAAAGCAGAAAAATGGAAGCAGCAGGAGTTGCAGTATACTGAAGGGTCTTACCACTGCATGGTTCTTCACATAGCAAGGCTTGCACACTGGCTTGTCATTCACCATCACGTAGATTTCCCCAGCCAAGACACAATCACAATCAAAGCAACAAAAATGCTTCAGATGCCAGTTTTGTCCTTCGGCTTGAGTGTATTCATTGCTGAAAATCAGCTTGGGGAAAAAAAAAAAAAAAAAAAAAAAAAAGAAGAAGTTTAAAATTAATATTTAAAATGACACAGCATTTTGTTTTAAGACCCAATTGTTACTTCTTCCCTTGTGCTTTTTTTTTATTCAAAGCACCAGGTGTCGCTACAGCACTACGGTACTTTCAAATTAACTAAACACGCCATCTGGTGGCCATTAAAGAAAAATACATGCATGAGGAACATGACAAAGCAAACCGTCCACCTAAAATTAACTTTACTTCTAAACAAACTATTTCAATATTGAAGACTTTAACAGAAGTGCAGTCAAAGATGTTTTTACCCAAGATGCATCTTTGCAACACATAAATGTTATATTGTGGAGATAACAATTCCCTGGGAATGATAGAAGAAAAAAAACACACACACACACACACACACACACACAACCAGGAAAACCTTGGATTGCAAGCATAATTTGCTCTGGAAACATGCTTGCAATCCAAAGCACTCATATACCAAAGCAAAATTTCCCCATAAGAAATATTCGAAACTCTGAAGTCCTTCAGTATATAGTCCATATAAAAAGATTATAGCAACGTGATAGGTTGTGCATCCAGGGTAAAGCTGTTCATGTAGACCATCCTCTGCATCGCTGGCTCTCACCACTGTCAGTCTGCAATCGTGACCAGGAAGACTACTCTGCAGTGGAGCGATCCGAAAGCGAGGCTTGAAGCGCTCGTGCAACGCAGCGTGGAAGGGATGACGTAAATGGCGGTGCGGAGGACGGTCTATGTGAACAGGTTTACCCCGGATGTCTGCATACTTAGATGTGACCGTTTTAAATCAACAATGCAAGTTGCTAAATGTTGTACCTTCAGTGCAAATATAAAAAACAATTCCGCGCCGAAAAAATAAAATAGATTTATATATAATTATTAAACAATAATTTGGGTGCCCAAGTAAAGGTTCCAAACACACAATGTGTGCCAAGTTGCTCCCCTAGAAAGTGATGAAGTTATGTGACTTCTATCTGATGCGTGCTAAAAAGTGTACTGGGGGCGCTATAGAGTAATATGTAATTACACAACTTATCCTATAATATGCAAGTAAATTAATAAAAAGGTGTCCTGTTGTACGTAATAAATCAATAATAAATAATAAAGTCCCATTGGTGCAAACAAAGATGTTGTACCTTCATTAAAGGTAACCATATTGCTACACCTAGGAGGCACCTCTCATCTCTTAGTCCTGGTTCACATTGCTGCGTTTTGACATGTCAAATTGTCCCGACGCTGCATTTGCGCCACTGCACAGATTTCAAAAAGTAGTTTCCGTACTACTTTTTGCGAATTTGGGGTGTGATTTACATTGACATCTATGCAGAAACTCGCACAGATGTCTGTGAAATCGCCGCCAAAACCGGGACCGACATGCCAGAGTGAAATCGTTCAAGTTCGGCTGAACTCACGTGGCTTCATTCCCGCAGCCCAGTGTGAACCTAAGTAAAAATAATAACAAATATAATAACATTTTTTTTTTTCTTTTAAGTAGCTGCTGCTGTGCACATAATCAGAGCTCCAATTGAGTCTGCAATGCATCTTGGGCCAGACTGCTGTATCCAAAATTTCCTACAAGTGCTTGGGGGTTACTCAGTGGCATAACCTGGCACAGCTCACATTTTCATCTTGGGCATTTAAAATTGCCTTAAGGCTACATCAAGTAGACCTTTTCAGACATAGGAATAGATAGCAATATCTGCGTATATAGCCGTTTTATGTTCAGGTCAGGATCTAGTAAAACCCTAAAAAAACAAAAATCATGGACTGTACTCCCCAAACATCGCTGTCTACAGAGATTGATTCGAATTAGCATTCAGGTTTGTCCTTTGCAGTCTTGCCTCTTTATACCAGCTTTTATTCCAGGGAATTGCATTTTTCAGTTGGGAGGTTCAGTTGCTCCAACAACGGGCTTTGTAAAGCCTTTGTGTTTTTTTTTCCTATAATTAATAGAGCAAATCTACCAAATTCCAGGTCTACATACCACTAGAGAGAGCGGAGGCCGATTACATTTCCCCCATTTTTTAGGTTCCATCTAAAATCTGTGTGGTGATCACAAATTATAAATTTGCCACAGATCACCTGCTTCAAAAATTTTAGAGACTGAAATGTTTGTATTCAAACCAGGCCATTTGAAAAAAAAAACAAAAAAACAAAAATCTAAACTACATTAGGTGATTCCCAAATGCAAATTGTATGGGTATGGTAAACCCACAAAGAATAAGAACTGGACTACTGGGAAGATGAATGCATAATGTAAATTTTAAATTGCCCTAGCACCCATGAGTCTACACCTTACTTAAAAATGTCCAGCCAGACCCACGCTTCACTGGAGAGAGACTCGGATGGAGGCCATCGGGCCCAAAAGCTGCAGCAAGAACCACAAGACCCCTTTCACACTGAGGCATTTTTCAGTTGCTTTTGGGCTAAAAATAGCGCCTGAAAAATGCCTCCCCTGTAGGCCCAGTGTGAGAGCCCAAGTGCTTTCACACTGGGACGCTGCGCTGGCAGGACTTTAGAAAAAGTCCTGCAAGCAGCATCTTTAGGGAAGTGGAAGAGTGGTGTATACACCGCTCCTGCCCATTGAAATTAAGAATAGGCACCGCTGCCGAAGCGCCTGTAAAGCGATTTGGCAGCGGTGCGCCACAGGCGCATTTAACTCTTAATTTCGGTCGCTAGCTGCCGAATAGCACAGCTAAAATGACGGTAAATTGCTGCTAAAACTAGCAGCGTTTTACCGTCAATGCCCACCCCAGTGTAAAATCAGCCAGAGTATTGACAGAACAGCAGCTCTGATCTGCTGTAGGTCATTGTGTTCTTCTCATATAAGCAAGTATTTCTTTAATAAAAAAGTTCCTGTATTAAAGAAGTAGCAAATTTCATTCTACCTATATAGTTTTACATGGCAGATTATCTACCTTTAAATTCGTTTAAACCACAGGACAATTATTTTCAAAGCTCAACAGTGCCAAGCACGTGCTTACCATTCCCATACAGGTTATTTACTATGTGTGTTATTCAAAATGTTTAAAAAGAGCTCCATTTGCATTTCTGCCGCAGGCAAAATCAGTGCTAGTGTCATGACTGACTAGGATTGCCTGTTCACAAAACGCAGGGCCAATAATGTCATCACAGCCTACGTTTTGTGAATGGTCAAACAGACAAGGTGAGACACCAAACCAGCGCTTGCGTCCATTAAATCCATGGAGCTGGAGAGGGGTAAAAAAAAAAAAAAAAAAAAAAAAAAAAAAAACACACCACACACACACACACACACACACACACACACACGGTGAAACTAAAGAGGTCTGAAGAAAGCAAGTAACTATATGGCAAGTAACTATATGGTAACATCCCAAGCATAGTAAAGCTCTAAAAAATGATGGTGCCCAAAGCTCATATTGATTATCCCAATTTGTTACCATAACCATTAATAGTTCAGGTAAACAACTTGCATAACATTTAAATGGGACAATTTTTTTTAAATGAGAAATAAAGCTGTGTTTTTCAGATACACCACCATTCTTTTAACATCCCTTTACAGAACTTACTAGGGTCATTGGAAAGACCTGCTCCCTTTTAGGCTACATTCACACCAGCTGCTGCATTACAATGGAGTGGTTGGTGTGTTGTGGTCTGTCCAGATAAGTGCAGAGCTGGTGCACTGATCTCACGCATCACATTTTTTTTTTATTTACCAAACTTTATTGAAATGTCAGACATTTCATGATGTTCAATTGGCCACCACACATGCGGTACCATTTTTCAGCACTGGTATGAATCGGGAACACTGGCAAAAACGCATTTTGCCTTGTCATGCATTGGGACTGCACTGGAATAAAGGCTTGACACAGTACCAACACATCTGGTGGTAATGTACAAGTATTTCCCATGTTTTCTGTAAAGGGGGATATGGATCAAGCCTGCCCATAAATTAGCACAGTTACATACACCAAAAATTGTGGTGGAACCAAGGTACAGTATGATCTTTCACCTTTAAAGCGGAAGTAAACCCATCCATAAAAAAAAAAAAAAAACTGTTTAATTTCTGGCATGTGCCAGAAATGCAACACTCCAATTGGTTGTGCTCTCAGCCAAACTGTCAAACCATCCAATGGTTGGTGTCATAACTAATCACATGTGCAGCAACATGACAGTTGTAGATTAAACAGAGGAAAAGATGGCAGCTTCCTTGGCTGAAAACAATAGGGGGGTTTACTTACACTTTAACCTACTGAAATAAAATTACTGAAAAATGTTTTTTTTTCAGTTGCTAGAGATGACCAAAATTCTACATGTTGCCCTTTGCCTTAAACTAGCACAGTGGTGCACACTAGTGAAAACCCCCACTCAAAAATTATAGGAGTATCATTTAGAATTGTTAAAACACCAAGCCAATGTAAAGGTATTCCAAGCAAAGGAAATTTTACTTAACCGGGTGCTGGAAGGTCATTGCACTAGTGAATCATCAATAAATATGAACAGGAATGAAAAATAGGTGAGGCTTAACATTACGAACTATTAAAGAACATGTGGATTTACCTCATCACAGCCTCCACAGCGTGGCTTCTCACTGTCACAGTAATGGCGACCACAGTATAGCTTCCCTTTTTTCCAGAAGTAGATCATGTCAACTAGGAGTTCGTTGCAGGTGTTGCAGACAAAACAAGAAGGATGCCAAAGCTTGTCATAGCCAGCTCGCTCTGCATACACAGCAGGGTCACCCTCCCTCATGTTCTCCTTGCACTTGAAGCAATACTGTGGACAACAGTGATAAAATATAAAAATAAATTATAGCAACAAAAACATATTGCAAATAAAGTTCTCACGTATAGAAGGCTTTGCTGCAAATATAAAATAGAATACACATCTATAAAAAAGCATTCTAAAACAGATTTGATACTGTGCCAGGTGCAACACATGTTGTTCTGAGACCTACATGTTTCACAGCTCCAAAATGCCATGCAGACAGTGACATGGACCATCGATTAGCTCTCCTGGGACACTTCCTAATCCTGCTGTGACTAAGAGGAATCAGGCTTGCTACAGGAATTAAACAGGCATTGCACAGCTATTTTCACAGGGCTTCTCCATGTCCCAACACTCCCTCCCGACGTAACAATAAAATGCTAATTAGCAAACCAATTGTGAGCTGGGGTCACCATGCATACTTCGCCCTCTCAATCTTTTTAACTCTTGACTGGAGTCACAAACATCCCATTGTCCAGCCAGAGGAACGCCTCAGATGGAAAAATTGCTTCAGTCGTGGCAGTTGCTTACAAAGCAAGATATTCCCATAACTGGAGTTGTGCTTCTAATGAAGTTTGGCGAGTAATGAAGATGTTCTGTGACACGCAATCCTTTCCAGGCATGACTGAAGTCTGGATCAGCGAGAGAAAATAAATACAAACAAGCGCTTGCGGGGGCTGCTACACACTAACAAATCAACCTGTAAAACACAGGCAAATGTATACACAGCAACAACCTTATCACATGAAGAGGTTTTACTGCTGCTTAGAATGGAGTTTATAAAAGTAGGTGCCAGCACTGCTTTCGTAATGCGCACCATAAATTATGGAAAAAGAATTTGGAATATGTGGTGTAAATTAAGGTTTTAAAATAGCTGTCTGGCGCAATAGCGAAAACAGCTAGAACACAGAGTTCTTACACTTACAAGTAAAAGTAATGTGTTCTTTAAAGGAGAAGGTAACTAATGAACACACCTATGAAGCTACCTGAAAAGTGGGGGAAAAGATTGCATGCCGATCACATCCAAAGGGAGACTGTCAAAAGAACACAATGATTTGGTCATAGCCGGTTGAAAACCTTGATTTTGAACAGGATAAGATACAGGTATAGCAGCCTACAATTGTAGAGGTACAGTTCCAACTTTCGAAAAGGGTCCAGATAAAGAGTCATGCATGACTAGCCATAGACAAAAGGTCATAACGCAATAAAAAAAAAAATAAAAAAAAAATCACAGTTAGCCCTCATCTCCACTCACACAATACATGCTGACCAATACAAGCATGCCTTGCCTTGATAAACTGCTTTGATTGTCCCTTCCTTTCCGACCACATAATTGTTTGCGGTGTACAACCTGTCAAACATTTAGCCCAGGTTCACACAGATGCGGGTTAGAAAATTGTGCAAGTTCTGCGAGCTGTATTTCAAACCGGCAATGTAGTCCGACTCCAGAGGGCGATTTGACAGACTTCTGTGCGGGTTCATGCATAGAGGTCTATTCAAATCACCCCCGAAAGTAGTACAGGAACTACTTTTGGAAATCGGTTCAGCACTGCAATAGCCTCCGATTTGGCATGAGATTTGACATGTCGAATCGGCCCAATGTATGCTTAGACATGTAGTTTACTAAAGCACGGTGCATCAGGATTGACATAAAACATAAAAAAGAAACAAACACACACACACACACACACATACACACAGCCTGGCCAATGGGTCACACAGAGCTGCAGTGCTGGGTGAGCTTTCAGTTTTGTGAATGAGCATTCAGCCACGTTGGACTGTTACCAGCCTGGCATCACTGATTATTCATCAAAAGTACCCAGCGCCGTTTTTTTTATTTCGGCGATTCCCCTTCAAGGCCCTCAGAACACAAGTTGCATGCCACAAGTCAGATCAGATCTGACCTCCATTCAAAATCAATGGGCTGAAAGGTGGATCAGTTAAGACAGCTCTCATAGGGAACCATTGATTTTGATATGTCAAAACGCATACAGCATTAAGCCACGTCAGGCGTTTTTAAAGTTGTAATGCTGTAAAACGTGTTGGCCTTTTTTTTGCAGCTTGAAACTACATATGCCCCTTACAGCAACCTACAACAACAACCACACTGGGGGTTGTTTACTAAAAAGGCAAATCCACTTTGCACTACAAGTACACTTGGAAGTGCAGTCGCTGTAGATCTGAGGGGGACATGCAAGGAAAATAAAAAACAGCATTTTAGCTTGCACATGATTGGGTGATAAAATCAGCAGAGCTTCCCCATCATTTTAGATCTACCCCTCAGATTTACAGCTACTGCACTTGTAATGCAAAGTGGATTTGCCTTTAGTAAATCAACCCCACTGTGTGCATATGAGGCCTAAAAGATCATTCAGAGCTACAGCTCAGTGTAAAATGTACATCGGTGGCTACATTTCATACAGGCATCTGACAATTTGTACAGAGCTGCAGCTCTGAGTGATCCTTTACCATTATGAATAAAACGTTCAGCATTTTTCAAAATGTGCGGACACCGTTTTTAATGAGATAAATTCCCCTAGAATGTGATGGTACTTGATTTCCTAATATAAATTTGGAATGATTATAATCACAGATGTTTCATTGCTTGTATAATTTTCAAAAGGGCTGGTCATAAAAAAAAATCTTCTTTTGTGCAAAATAAAAATTATTTTTTCCCCCTAATCATACTTAACTAGGTTTATGCAGCGTTGGTCCGATGCTGCATCTGTCCCCCCGCTGCCTCTGCATTGAGAATCGAGCGATCGCACAGCAGAAATCCACTCTATTCCTTCACGCTCACTGGAGCGGCGAGCTTTGGAGGGGCAGGGAGTGGCCGTCAGTGGCTCGCTCAGAGGCCGAGACTGCCATCAGTCTAGGCACCTGACGGATCCAGACTTTGGTCGGGATGACGCTGTGCCTGGACTGATTCCAGTAACAGACCGCTCTCCACTAAACACAGGTCACAGGAGTGCAAAACTAACTGTACTCCTGTGACCCTTAGGAGAAACCCAGCCAAACAAGCGCAGGCTGGCCTTCTTTAAAAAAAGGACAGCACTTTACATGTATGGTATATAATCTGTATAGATATCGGTTTGTGGGCATCTTTCAGTTAAACATTTTTTTTGATCAACACAAATTATCACATGAGCACAGAATCCACTGGTTTAGTAAAAAATCAATCCATGTTACATTCCATATGTGGCATGGAATTGTAAAAAAGGGAAACAGACCAAAGTCTAGAATGGCACACTGCTCCTTTTACCATTCATCTTTGCCTTGGTCAGGAAAAAAAAAAAACACAACACAGGAAAAAAAAAATTCCCTACAAATTAAGGGAATTAACGTATTTATCGGCGTAAAACACACACAGGCGTATAACACGCACCCTAACTTTAAGAGGGAAGTTTCAGGGGAAAAAAAAAATTCCACAGCCCCCTGCGTATAACACGTAGACAAAGTTTACCCTCTATTTTCAGGGTAAAAAAAGTTAGTGTTATACGCCAATAAATACAGTACTTGGGGGGGGGGGGGCCCCCCCAGGTCACCAGAACTAGTGTGCCCATTGGAGGATTTCCCCTCCATTTCTTTTCTGGGGACAACCTAAAATTTGTGATTTCACTTTTAAATAATGGTAAATAGGACAAATAGAGGGTGAATTTCCTTAAAGCGGAGTTCCACCCAAGATTGGAACTTCAGCTCATCACATTCCTCCCCTCTGACAGGTATCCTTTCGTACTTCTGGCCATGGCCCGTGACGTCAACGCAGGGCTCCCTCCTCTTCCTCTTCCTTCTCTGGCTGCCGGGCCAGTAGGAGAGAGGAGCGGGCTTTGCGCATGCGCAGTAGGGTTCCCGGCGTGAAGCCGAAAGTCTACACTGCCGGGTACCCTTACCCGCAATGGCGGCGGCGGCACTAGACAGTTGATGGAAACATCAGCTGCGGGTGACGACATCGCTGGACTCCAGGACAGGCAAGTGTCCATTTATTAAAAGCCAGCAGCTGCAGAATGTGTAGCTGCTGGTTTTATTTTATTTTTTTTGGGCGGACCACCACTTTAACAGGGGCACAGACAGCAATAAAAACTGACAAGCAGTCCAATCCCTCTCCACTATCCAAAACTAAAATGTTTTGCGATCCGATTCCGGTCTGGATTTCAAAGTTTGCACTGCGATATGCAACCTACATTGGAACCTCAGATTGCGAGTAATGCGGTTAACGAGCGTTTCGCAATATGGAGCACGGTTTTAAAAAAAATCCTAACTCTGTTTGCGAGTGTTGTCTGAAAAACCTGCGCATGCTCAGAAGCAAGTTATGAGATGGGAGAGCTCGTTCTGGTAAAACTAGCGTTCGTAATGGAGTAAGCACATTCATCACGCTGTAACAGACAGAAAAGCGTGAACCGTCTTTTACTAACACGAAATCAGCTAAAGCAGCCCCAAGGGTGGCGTCATCCGCCTGGAACTTCCCCTTTATAGTGCCGTCGTACGTCACCGCGCTTTGCTAGAGCATTTTTTTTTCCATTATCGTGTGTAGGCAACATCGTTTAAATGATGAAGTTGGAAAAAAATTGTTTTTTCTAGAGCCTGAAAAACTTCGTTTTTTACAAGCCGAAAAATGATCGTGTGTACGTGGCATCAGACAGCCAATGTGTCCATGCAATGTGTCCATGACTTTGGGGGTCATTTATGAAAGGCAAATCCACTTTGCACTATAAGTGCAAAGTGCATTTGGAAGTGCAGTAGCTGTAAATCTTAGTGGTAGATATGAAATGAATGGGGAAGCTCTGCTGATTTTATCATCCAATCATGTGCAAGCTAAAATGCTGTTTTCCCCTTGCATGTCCCCCTTGGCTCTACAGCGACTGCACTTCCAAGTGCACATTGAACTTTTAGAGCAAAGAGGATTTGCCTTTAGTAAATAAACCCCTATGGCTTTTTTAGGAGTTTACAGGCATATGCTCTTACAGGCAGAACCCCCCCCCCCCACCAAACTCGAGGAGGGGAGGAGTTTCTTCAAGCTTTTAGGCAGAGAACTAAAAGCTCAAATGCCTGTAAAAGCAGCTTTTTTTTTGTGTCAAAACCCATACTGGCTCAAAAAACACACGAAAGAAGAAGAGAAAGAAAGAAGAAAAAGCTCCTCCGATGCAGAGTCCAGCTGATCTGTCCGCCCAAACATCAAGCATGTCTTAGATAAGACAGATCAATGGGGCGCATCATTGGAGGAGGGTCGGCGGAAGAAAGGAGAACACTGGACAAAGAAGAGTGGAAAAAGAGGCAGCGGTAGAAGCAGAAGTCCAGAGGAAGAAGATTTTTCTTTTTATAAAATACTTATCAAAAACTTTATTTTTTCACTCTACTTTTTTGGGTGAATGGGTATGTAACCCATACTCATTCACATGGGGGGGGGGGGGGGGGCTTGTCTCCAACATGGGGGCAAGGCACTTTGTGGTGGGGGGGGCGCAGAGCCCCCCTGCCCCAACCCCCCCCCCCATGTTCTGGTATGGTTCGGGGGGGGGGGGACCCTCCCTTTCCTGATCTGCCAGGCTGCATGCTCAGATAAGGGTCTGGTATGGATTTTTTTTTACTGGCTGACAGCTGATGACTTATTGGTTAAGGACACTGGCTGGCTATATACAGTGAAAAAAATTAAAAGCAAAAAACTTGTGTCCAAAAAAACACAGCAAGCACCGCAAAAAGCACTGCAGAAACGCTCAAAAGCAACATGCATATATGTGAATCGAGCCTTACAAAAACTATTCATACCCTTTGAAATTCCACATTTTGTCATGTTCCAACCAAAAACTTAAATGTATTTTATTGGGATTTTATGTGATAGACCAACTCAAAGTGGCACATAATTGCAAAGTGAAACAAAAATGATAAAATGGTTGTAAACATTTTTTACAAATAAGTACCTGAAAAGGGTGGCATGCATTTGTATTCAGCCTCCCTGGTCAAATTTGTAGAACTACCTTTGCCTGCAATTACATCTGCAAGTCTTTTTGGGGCTGTCTCTACCAGCTTTGCACATCTATAGAGAGAGTGACATTTTGCCCAAGCTCTGTCAGATTGGATGAGAGTGTCTGAACAGCAATTTTCAAGTATTGCCACAGATTCTCAATTGGATTTAGGTCTGGACTTTGACTGTGCCATGCCAACACATGAATATGCTTTGATCTAAACCATTCCCCTGTAGCTCTGGCTGTATATTTAGGCTCGTTTTCCTGCTGGAAGGTGTACCGCCACCCCAGACTCGAGTCTTTTACAGACTCCAACTGTATTTCTTCTAAGATTGCCCTGTATTTAGCTCCATCTATCTTCCCATCAACTCTGACCAGCTTTCCTGTCCCTGCTGAAGAAAAGCATCCCCACAACATGATGCTGCCACCACCATGTTTCACGGTGGGGATAGCATGTTCAGGGTGATGTGCAGTGTTAGTTTTCCACCACACATTGCGTTTTGCCTTTAGGCCAAAAGAATGTTTGGTCTCATCTGACCAGAGCACCTTCTTCCTCGTTTGCCGTCCCCACCCACATGGCTTCCCACAAACTGCAAATGGGACTTCTTAAAGCGGGGGATTTCCTTTCCGGCATGGGTCGGCGGCGCCGGCCCTTCAGCCGAAGATCCCTCCTGCGCATGCGCCGCATTGCGAGGGGAATATATCTCCTAAACCGTACAGGTTTAGGAGATATTCCTTATACCTACAGGTAAGCCTTAATATAGGCTTACCTATAGGCCAAAGTCAAAAAAGTGGGTTTACAACCACTTTAAGGCTTCTTAAGGCTCTTTCAACAATGGCTTTCTGCTTGACACTCTTCAATAAAAAAAAGGGTCAGATTTGTGGAGTGCATGACCAATAGATGTCCTATTGAAGATGGACTATTTACCAATTTGTTCACTTCTGAAGGGAACTGTTTCCACTAGATTTTAGTTAGGGATATCAGAATAAAAAGGGGACTGAATACAAATATACGCCACACTTTTATTTTATTGTTTTACAAATAAACATCTGAAAATTGAAAAGCATTTTGTAATTTCCCTTCCACTTACGTTTTTGGTTGGAACATGACAAAATGTGAAAAATTTGAAGGGGTATGAATACTTTTTCAAGGCACTGTATAGGAACAGATATTTTCTGTTCAGACTTCTGCAAGGCATGTTTCTTCTCATGTGCTGGAATACCAAAACTCTGTAGGTCGTTTATTCATTTCAAAGGATGGATAATGAGAAATCTCTTATTTGGACTTCACATATTTCTGTTTTAGTCCAACAACATACTTTCCACTTCCATAAATTTTGCAAGTGGCAATATAAATACTACATGACACAAATCTAGCCACAAACTATAAATATGCCATGTTTTTTCTAGTATCTATCCAGAAAGAAATGTGAAACAGAACCACTGTCTGGGGGAAAAAAAAAAAAAAGGGGGGGGGGGGAAGAAGACTATAAATGCATGCTACATGTTTAAAATCAGCAGTTACTTGATCATTGTATTACATACTGTATACAATACAAATCATGCCAGAATTCTGTTACAGGAGGAACAAGCATAATAAATGAGAATTAAAAATTGTGATTTTTATTTTTTTTAAAGAAGGAAGACATGTTTTGTCCAATAGTATAAACATGCTTTTTGAGCACAACAGTAAGTAGAGAAAGGCATGATTTAGAAATTGCTAGCCCTGTGTGTTTTATAAATTGTTTACTAGGGGGATAGTCAAATGCAACCACCACAGCCACCTACCCACTTATCAGACATCAGAGGCTGAATACTACATATATTTTCTTCATTTTCAAAAAAGGTCTTTCGTTTTGATATTTTTTCGGTTTTGTTTTCATACAACTCGAGTTGTATTTTGGGTCCTTTAACCATCAGGTACCCCATTTCTGCGTTTCAGAAAGTTTCTTTTCATTCTGGATTAGCTCTAAAATTTAGAGTAGAACAAATTCCGGCCACAATGTCACAACTTCTTTCCCAATGCCTTGCTGGAATTCCTTTATGCCTAGAGGTGACACTGGTCCTATGGCCTATGTACCCGACTAGATCTGCGTGTACTACTTTTTTATTGTACAGGTTTTTTTTTTAGATTCTCTGGAGGGTTTAAGACCTTCATCACAAAAAATCAAATACATTATCACAACATTTCATAGCTCAATGTACTGCATTTCCCTGAAGGCCATTACAGTATACTGAAAAATCAAAAACACCTTCTCCCTCCTCAGTAGATTTCTGAAATTTCAGCATAAAACAGTTGCACCCTCTGTAGTCAGGACGTCACAACCTTTGCAATTTGCAAGGGTCACTATATCTAACTGCTAAACATGCCTGCCTCTTCCAGCCAAGATCTTTAAAGGGATCTAATGATGCATCATATGTCCAGTCTGGAGTTGGGGGATGAAATGTGCTTGGAGATTGGCAATAGAAGAAAGCACTTACATTTTTTTTTTCAGTAATGTAAGCTGGCTGTTACATATAGAGTATAAGTGTACATTAAGTAACAAACTATTTATAAAAAAAAAAAAAAGATAGAACCCAATACTCAAATCTGAGTGTTTCAATTAAAAGCAAACATTAACATGCTTTTATCACATTGTGCAACTACTTACGTAGGCAGATCCTTGCGCTGTGGCTGCCTTGTTTTCTGGCCCCTTAACAGTTGCGAGGGTGCTCCGGGCCCCACTGTCAGGCTTTCCCTTGTCACCTGCCGGTGCCTCCACGTCTTTGGGCAACTTGACATCTCCCACACCAAGGACTTCATTTTTGTATTTCTTCACAAACTGCTCCATCTGCTTCACCTCGTTAGGAGATAACTCATGGCACTTGGAAGGATCCTGATCATGAGCAGGCAGCTGTTTAGCCAGCTGTTTCTTCCTGTATTGGGCTCCCTCTGAACCAGCCACAGGCTGTTTGTCTTTTGGAATCAGTTCCATGTAACGTCGGGCCTAGAACATGCATTAGCAAAATTAGAGAAAGAATGGCATCTACATGAAAAATACACAAACAAAAATAAAAAAGATTAGAGGAAAAGAAGATAAAAGAAAAAGAAGGAAAAAAAAAAAAAAAAAAAAAACACCCCAAACACACACATATTCAATGACAGGAGTATTGCAACTTTAACACATAATAGTCTGATTCTAAAAAAAAAAAATTTTTTATATATATATATATATATATATATATATATATATATATATATATATATATATATATATATATATATATATATATATATATATATATATATATATATATATATATATATATGACAAGCCTTACACACGCTCAGCAACTTTTCTTAAAAATGAATTGGGAGTTTTTATATCTTAACCACTCTACATTTATTAGATGCCATAGAAGACAGAATGTATGTGTTCTGTAATCGACATCTTAATCTATCTATGCCATGCTCCTCATTATCTTTCATTTAGTACTTTGGGAGACAATGAAAGTTGTAATGAACATATCTTCACAATTCAGCTTCACTCGGGTAGAGAGATTACAGTTTTTTCCCTGGTATTTGAATTGCTATTACATTCAAGTGGACCCCCTTTTAAAAAAAAAAAAAAAAAAAACACACACACACACACACACACACACACACACACACACACACGTTCTGTCACCAAGAGCAGTTTACTATGATGCAACATACCTGATAAGGAGGTACTATATTGAACAGTAAAGCCGTATATAGCAGTACTTCCTTACTGGGAATTTTTTTTTTACAGGGGTAATTCTCACTTTACAATTATTTGTACTCAGTATTACTGGGATCTCCACTTGGTCTCAAACAGTTATGGAGTGGAGGTCCCTGGAGCCACTATTCTGCTTGGGCAATGCTTAGTTTGGTAGTCAGTTGGAACTCATGTCAACTGACCACACCCTCATCCATCAACTGAAACTGTGCCAACACCCTTTACATTTACTCCCTCTAACCCAAACTACCTACCCCCTCATAGCCAACCTATCCACCTACCTACCTCCTCATTAAGGATGAGCTCCGGCGTGTTCGCAAAGCCCACGTGCAGAGCCCACCAGGAAGTCGGCGCTGCGCTAATCACAGGCAGTGAGACACTCGCCGCCATCTGATCCAGGCTGCCAAAAGCCATATGGATGAGTGCTGCCGGCACTGGTGAGCTACAGTTCATTGAGGGAACAATCAATGACAACATGTACTGGGACATACTGAAACAGAGCAGGATCCCCTCTTCGGCGACTGGGCCACTATTCCAACAGAACGAACCAAAAACATACCTCCAAGACAACCACTGCCTTGCTAAAGAAGCTGAGAGCAAAGATGATTAACTGGCTGCCTATTGAGCATCTGCAGGGCATCCTCAAAACGAAAGGTGGAGGAGCACAAGGTCTCCAACATCCACCAGCTCTTTGATGTCATGGAGTGGAAGAGGACTCCAGTGGCAACCTATGAAGCTCTGGTTAACTCCATGCCCAAGAGGATTAAGGCAGTGCTGGAAAATAATGGTGGCCACACAAAATATTGACAGAAGATAGTCACCGCTCCAATAGGGTATATGGATGAATCCATATCCTCTCAGAAACCCAGGTGCCGGCAATGCATGAAGCAATAGTAGAAAGAAATGTTTGGACAGCTGCACTCTGGAAAAACCTTCTTTGAAAACTTTTATCAATAAAAGGCAACCAACACCACACATCACAGCAAAGACAGGGGCATACAGCTGACGTTTCCCACTACAATCAGTGCTTACTTATAGCTAAGCTATGAGTAAGCACTGATTGTAGTGCGAAACGTCAGCTGTATGCCCCTGTCTTTGCTGTGATGTGTGGTGTTTGAAAACGTTTATCAATAAAAGGCAACCAAGAAGGTTTTTCCAGAGTGCGGCTGTCCAAACATTTTTCTACCATTACAAAATATTGACACTTTGGACATTTTTCACTTAAGGGTGTACTCACTTTTGTTGCCAGTGGTTTAGACATTAAATGGCTGTGTTGAGGGGACAGCAAATTTACACCGTTATACAAGCTGTACACATTAGTTTACATTGTAACAAAGTGTCATTTCTTCAGTGTTGTCACATGAAAAAATATATAAAATATTTACAAACGTGAGGGGTGTACTCAACTTTGTGGAGGAAATTATTATATTATAATAGATAGATATATATATATATATATATATATATTTATTATCTATATCTCAGAATGACTAAGGATTTGTAGAGGGAGAGTATACATAGTTGTAGGACCCAATGCCTGAAAAGAGTTTTGTAACTGTACATATCATTGTTTGTACCTTGCTTGTTTCTGGACAAATTGGCAATTGATGCTAAAAGGTAATAAATATTTCACAATTTTATTTTTATGTGACACAAGAACAGTGTCACATAAATGTGTACAGCTGGCAGGAAGGGGTTAAGCGAGTATATTTTTTCAACTGCCACCAAGCTACTCATTCGCTCCTTTGTTCTTTCTCGCCTTGCCTATTGTAACTTCCTTTTCATAAGCCTACATCTCTATAGGCTATCCCCTCTTCAGTCTGTCGTGAATTCTGCTGCCAGACTCATCTACTTTACCAACCGCTAGTGTCTGCCAACCCTCTACTAGTTTCCCATTCATTGGCCAGCGAATTGAGTTAAAATACTAACATACAAAGCAAAGCCTTCCATCAACAACTCTGCCACAAGCTACATTACCAATCTCCTCTGCAAATATCACCAAAACCATACTGCTTTCCAAGACCTCCTGCTCTCTAGTCATCTCATCTCCTCCTCCCATGCTTAGCGGCAGAACTGTTCCAGAGCCTACCCCAATCAGTCTGGCCATCTCCTACTTTGGCCGCCTTTAGGCGATCCCTGAAAACTCCTGTCCACTGGGAAGCCCATCACACCTCCAATTAACAACTGAATTTTTTAAACACTTCCCATCAGCTAATCCCCCACCGTTATAATCTTTTGTACCACTTGCCTCTCCCATTAGATTGTAAGCTCTTATAAGTAGGGCCCCCTTAACCCGCTTGTATTTTATTGTATTGAAAACTGTGCCGTCTCCCTTTAGATTGTGAAGTGCTGCACAAAAATGTTGGATCTATATAAAACAGATCATTATTATTATTATTATTATTATCTGGAAAATACCCCTGCTTACCAGAGTTTGGTTCTGTACTGGCGGTGCCCATTCATAAGTCACAGTCTTGATGGAAACATCTTTCTTCGCTGCCACAGGATTAGTCAAAATCATTACATTCCGCTTATAGGTGGGAATCCCATCAGTTTTCAACTTTGCAATGAGGGTTGTATATTTTGTATCCTCGAACAGCTTGCCAACTTTATGGTCATCTTCGTTATTTGATCCAACCTCATGTTCTTCTTGTCCACATTTACAATTTCTGCATATTTTTCTAGAAGTTTCAAATACATTAGACACACTTAATAGAATCACGAAAGCTAAACTAATTACACCATGCTCATAATCCCCAAAACAGTGACATATAGTAGGGTAGCAAAAATGTAAAACCTCCTGATGTAGACCGAATCCTGCTCAGCAGGGGTCAAGTCCTGGGAAAAAAAGTGTGGGAACTCCCACCCAAGATCCACTCCCCCACCAAAAAAAAAAAAAAAAAAAAAGATACGCTCATATGCACAATTACTAAACCGCATGTTTTTTTTTTTCGATCCACTGTACCTTTGTAATCCTTTATGTTACTGGCCACTTCCTGTATATGGATTCATTGGTTGGGGTGTGGGTATTCCGTAACTTCCTCGATGCCTTCCTTTAAGCAAGTTCTTCATAAATCCTGCGATAACTCGCTGCAGACCTCCGCAATGTCTCCTGGGAACAATGACAAAAGCTCCCAAGAGACATTGCGGCATCGAGGAAGTGACTGAATACCTGCACACTACCCAATGAATCCATATACAGGAAGCGACCAGTAACATAAAGGATTACAAAGGTTCGCCTGCCCCTGACAGTGATTAGAGCCAGGCATCGCCGCTTAGTGAAGGATTGGCTCGGGCGGCTCGGCTGCTCCAAGTCCTGTAAAGGGAACTGCGTTCCTGCTGTGAAAAAAGTGCAGGAACTCCGTTCCCACAGGACTTGAGCCCTGCTGCTCAGGTAT
This sequence comes from Rana temporaria, assembly GCF_905171775.1. Classification (NCBI taxonomy): domain Eukaryota; kingdom Metazoa; phylum Chordata; class Amphibia; order Anura; family Ranidae; genus Rana; species Rana temporaria. The sequence continues at coordinate 167,364,190 of NC_053491.1, forward strand.
GGCTGGTGATTGCAATAATAATTTGTCCAAAAATTGGGTCCACTGTTCTCGGCTAAACTGAATGCACCATTAAACCCAAAAAGCAAATATATATATTTCAGCTTACCAATCATTATATGTGGCAGCCATATCAGTTGTCTTGTTAGGCTTTTTACCTGGTGATATGGCTAGTGCCACACCCTATATATTAATGCCCTCATTCTGCAGCACAGAGGGCACCTTTGGACAGCAGCCTCATCAGTCTGGGAGGGAGGGGAGTGTTTGATGTACTAGCAGATTTAAAAAAAAAATACACTAACAATTCAAAGCCAAACTCCAGATACTACTTTAAAGCAAACTGTTTTTTCCTTTTGGGATATAGGTTTTACAGAAATAAAAGCTGGTCATTGTAAGCATCCCTGCTAATGGTAAATTGTTTGCCTCACGTTTGTAAATTAAATGTTCTGCTGGAGAGCTTGTTCTTTTGAAAAAACAGACTTATTGGCCGCATCTCGAGATGAGAATAAATCAAGACCGAAAAAAATAAATAAAAAATAAAACAAAAACGCACACAAACGCAAAAGAAGTTTAGGAGCTGCCAATGTACCATCTTTTTCTATAATGGAGGTTTGAGCATTACCTCGAGTCTTCCTCAAATGAAAGTCATGGTTTATAAGGTGTGCAAAACTTGTATTTACAAAATTATTCTATTTATTTCCAGATACAAACAGAAAGTCACATCAATAACACTACATCTGATTAGGCAGAGTTAATGTAAACAGCAGAATGAATAACACCTTTACTTGCAAGGGACATAAATTGGGCAACACTTTTTTTAAAACGGAGAGGCCCAGAAAATAAAAATGATTTCTGTACAAGTCCTAATCTAATGAATGCTGAATTTACTTTTTATGTCCAAAACTCAGTAATGGCTGAAGACCATCTGGTCCACTTATCTCTATGTATACAGAAAAGGATCCAGGAGAGCTCTTAGATGCTCATTAATTTCTAACATCTTAAATCAAGTCTCAATTTTTCAGTCTCAGGCATGTTAAAAAGGGAAGCTGCAGAAAGACATAACTTCATAAAAAAAATATTTATGTACAAAACAAAAAGTCATCTGAAATTAGGGTTGTCCCGATAACACTTTTTTAGGACTGAGTACAAGTAGTCGCCGATACCGAATACCGATACTTTTTTTAAAATGTGTCCCCAAATGCAGCGATGTCCCCCCACAGATGCAGCCATGTATCCCCCCATCCAGCCATTGTCTCCCCCCATGCAGCCATTGTCTCCCCCCATCCAGCCATCGTCTCCCCCCATCCAGCCATCGTCTCCCCCCATCCAGCCATCGTCTCCCCCCATCCAGCCATCGTCTCCCCCCATCCAGCCATCGTCTCCCCCCATCCAGCCATCGTCTCCCCCCATCCAGCCATCGTCTCCCCCCATCGTGTCTCCCCCCCATCCAGCCATCGTGTCTCCCCCCCATCCAGCCATGTGTCTCCCCCCCATCCAGCCATGTGTCTCCCCCCCATCCAGCCATGTGTCTTCCCCCCCATCCAGCCATGTGTCTTCCCCCCCATCCAGCCATGTGTCTTCCCCCCCATCCAGCCATGTGTCTTCCCCCCCATCCAGCCATGTGTCTCCCCCCCATCCAGCCATGTGTCTCCCCCCCATCCAGCCATGTGTCTCCCCCCCCCATCCAGCCATGTGTCTCCCCCCCCATCCAGCCATGTGTCTCCCCCCCCATCCAGCCATGTGTCTCCCCCCCCCATCCAGCCATGTGTCTCCCCCCCATTCAGCCATGTGTCTCCCCCCCATCCAGCCATGTGTCTCCCCCCCCATATGCAGCCATGGCCCGCTTACCTGCTACCGCCGACTGTGTACAGTACTATGGTCGGCCAGGAACATTACAGCTTTGAATAGCTTTGTAATGATTGGCGCCGCGCTGCGTGTATAGGGGGAGTGTCTATGCGCGGCGCAAATCATTACAGCTATTCAAAGCTGTAATGTTCCCGCCCGTATTACACAGTCAGCGGTAGCGGGGATGCGGCGTAACGGCGGCGGATTGCGGCTCCGGTGGCGGTGGGGGGTTAAGTATTCTATTTGTGTATCGGGGTGGGGTATCGGCGTCTGAGTACCGCCGAAAAAAATCGGAATCGGTCCCGATACCGATACTAGTATCGGTATCGGGACAACCCTATCTGAAATGCTATTGCGGTCCGTACTCACCACGATCTGCAAAAAAAAATAAAAAATCATGGCACTCTCATCTGGCTACAAGTGCGCCCAGCCATTTTTCAGCTGATCTGTCAACAGGCTTATCCAACTCAATGATTAAGAATCAGTGAAATCAGCAATTTAGAGCAACAATGGGAAACATATGAGAAGTCTTCCATATTGACTGCCCTTTATATAAAAAGAGGAAAAAAAAAAAAAAAAAAAAAACAAACACACACACACACACACACACACACACACACACACACACACACACACACACACACACACACACACACACACCCCCCCCCCCCCCACAGCTTATAATCACTTTATAATCTGCATTTGGCAGTATTCATGCCCAGTTCTAGGGATTCATGTATGCATCCAGAAACTTTGGTAAAACTAGACAAATAGGTAAAAAAAATAAAAAAAAATAAATAGGATGCCAAACCAATGAATCTGGATAATTCAGACTTTTTTTTTCTCAAAAAGGAAGTCAGGCCAGAGTCCAGGAGGGGCAGAGCTGAATCAGTGGCGCTGGCTATAGCCAACAGCGCCGATTAGTGTATTCTGATGGAAGCAGACACATTTTTATCCATGTAAGAGTGAATTAGGCTCTTCTGCATGTACATGTGTTAGCAGGAACCCGACAGGAGAAGACCGCAGACGTAAACAGATAGTGATTAATCAGTGTGGTGCTGCTCTTTCAGTGTCCAATCAGCAGGTTGGGGGGTGGGGAGGCAACGCAATTACTTAAGACTAGGAGGTAAGCGACGTCACTCTTGCTTACCACACAAATTATAGGCACTAGCAGATCTGCAGCTGTTCATGTTAGACCACACAAGGGGATGCAGGATACACTTGGAAACAAAAAAGGGAACACAATGGAAGCATACCACAAACACAAAAATGTATTTAACGAATAAATAAAAAATAAAATAAACCCACACACACACACACACACACACACACACACACACACACGAGAGCACGCTCTTGACAGCCTGTGACTGATGTATGGTTATAGTCTTGGCCAGACACAGCCTGGAAAATGCCAGAAGAATTCTTTAATCTGCACTGTTACCAGCAGACTTGCAAGATAGAGCACTCCAGCTCCTGGATTTTTTTCTGACGGATGTTTGCTCAAACTTGTCGTGCATACACACGGTCGCACAAATGTTGTCAGAAATTCTGATCGGCAAGAATGCGGTCACGTACAACAGCACTATAAAAAGGGAAGGTCAATACCAAGTGCGCCACCCTTTGGGCTCCTTCTGCTAATCTCGTGTTAGTAGAAGTTTGGTGAGAGACGATTCGTGCTTTTCAGCCTCATGCTTTTCAGTCTGTTACAGCGCGACAAATGTGCCATCTCCATTACAAACTCTAGTTTTACCAGACCGAGCGTTTGTCTCGTACTTGATTCAGAGCATGCGTGGAATTTTGTGCGTCGGAATTGTCTACACGCGATCGGAATTTACAAGAATGGATTTTGTTGTCTGAAAGTTTGAGAACCAGCTCTCAAATTTTTGTTGTCGGAATTTCCGACAGCAAATGTCCGATGGAGCCTACACACGGTCGGAATTTCCGACAAGCTCCCATCGAATATTTGTTGTCGGAAATTCCGAGCACGTGTAAGCGGCATAAGGGTCTTTAACCAAATTCTATGCATGTAGTAGTACCAGCATGAAACTCTGCCAAAACGCTTTTATACAGTGGATCTGGAAAGTATTCACCCTTTCAAAAAAATAAAAAAATAAATTATGTTACAGCCCTAGTCCAAAATAGATTACATTCATTATTTTCCCCCTCACAATTCTACAAACAATACCCCATAATGACAACATGAAAGTTTGTTTGAAATCTGAACATTTTACAAAAAAAAATTAACGGAAAAAATCCCATGTACATAAGTATGCACAATTAGACTCAAGTTTTTTCTAGTATGATGCTACAAGCTTGGCACACCTATTTTTGGAGTAGTTTCTCCTATTCTTCTTTGCAGGACCTCTCTCAAGCTTCATCAGGTTGGATGGGAAGCGTCAGTGCACAGCCATTTTCAGATCTCTCCAGAGATGTTCAAATCGGGTTCAAGTCTGAGCTGACTGGGCCACGCAAGGACATTGTTATCCCGTAGTCACTCCTTTGTTATCTTGGCTGTGTGCTTAGGGTCATTGTCCTGATGCAAGATGAACCTTCACCCCAGTCTGTGGTGCAGAGTGCTCTGGAGCAGGTTTTCATTAAGGATGTCTCTGTACATTGCTGCACTCATCTTTCCCCCCACTCGATCGTGTCTAGTCTCTGAGTTCCTGCCACTGAAAAACATCTCCACAACATGATGCCGCTACCACCATGCTTCACTGTAGGGATGGTATTGGCCAGGTGATGAGCGGTGCCTGGTTTCCTCCAGACATGACACTTGCCATTCAGGCCAAAGAGTTCAATCTTGGTTTCATCAGACCAGAGAATTTTGTTTCAAATGGTAAGAGTCCTTTAAGTGCCTTTTGGCAAACTCCAGGCAGGCTGTCATGTGCCTTTTACTGAGGAGTGGCTCCCATCTGACCACTCTACCATACAGGCCGGATTGGTGGAGTGCTTCAGAAATGGTTGTTCTTCTGGAAGGGTCTCCTCTCTTCACAGAGAAATGCTGGAGCTCTGTCAAAGTGACAATCGGTTCTTGGTCACTTCCCCGATCAAGGCCCTTCTCTCCCAATCGCTCAGTTTGGCCTGACGGCCTACTCTAGGAAGAGTCCTGGTGGTTCCAAACTTCTTCTGTGCCTTGATACAATCCTGTCTCGGAGGTCTACAGAAAATTCCCTGGACTTCATGGCTTGGTTTGTGCTCTGACATGCACTGTTTAGTGTGGGACCTTATATAGACAGGTGTGTGCCTTTCCAAATCATGTCCAATCTACGGAATATACCACAGGTGGAACATCTCAAGAATGATCAGTGGAAACAGGATGCACCGGAGCTAAATTTTGAGTGTTATGGAAAAGGCTGTGAATACTAATGCGATTTTTTCTTCATTTTTAATAAGTTAGCAAAAAGATTTCAAACAAACTTCTTTCACGTTGTCATTATGGGGCATGGTTTGTAGCATTTGAGGCAAATAATGAATTTAACCATGTTGCAAGATGGCTGTAACATACCAAAATGTGTTTATTGCTTTCCAGTTCAATGCTAGGGAGAAGTCCCCTAACTTTTCATTACAGGAAAATGGTCACTGGGATGGGGAAGCGTGAGGAAGGGAAATCTTCCAAATGTGACCACAGACAGACACTCCCCCCCCCACCCACTTTTCTGTTATACAACAGTATCTGAAAATTCATTCTGAATGAATGCTACATTATAACTTGATACAATTATAAAAAGTTTCAGTTTTGGTCAAGGATCATTTCTATATACAATGAATATTATGGATGGACTAAGTGCCAGTGCACACTACAGTGATATGAAAGTCAGCACGACTTTGCAAGGCAACTTAGAGGCGCCTCCAGGACAGGCAACTTTGCCAGTGGCCAATCAAACAATAACTCTGTGGGAAGGAGGGGTTTGCCTGAGAAAACCATTTTCTCTTCCTGTAAAGTTGCTTCAGTTAAGACACTGATCAGACTTCGGAGGCAACTTCCATTGAAATCAATGGGTACAAGTTGCCTAGAAGTCGCCTTGAAGTAGTACAGGAACCTTTTCTGAAGTTGGAGCAACTTCAGTAGTGTACATTAAGACTCATTCACTTCAATGGAATTACTCATGTTACGCGACACAAGTAGGATCCCAAGTCGCAGTAGTGTGAACCGGCACTTACACAGAGTGCAGCAGTCTAGCTGCTAGATTTATGTAGCATGTCTTTTTATGTCAAAGGATGGATAAAGTGCCTGATTATGCAGTTAAATAAAATGTATAGAAGAATAAACGCTTACCTCCAAAAATGAAGCTCAAAACCCTCACATTTATCCTTACATTTTAAGCAAGGTGCTCCAGCTCCTTCTTCATGACCTAAAGTCATCTGTTAAATGAAAAATAAAGTGATAAATATACATAACTCTTTCTTTACATTTGCCAGATTCCTGAGCTTAATACAATGATTATTAAAAGAAGACAGGAGACAAGAACAAGAGCTGTAAAGGCAGATTCATGCAGCATACTGTAGATAAAATGGTTTTATATTGAGATCGAGTAAACACAGGCGAAGACATTAAAAAGTCCTGTAAAGCATTTTTTGTCACATTCTTTACATCTTCTGTTTTTGATATACAGCACGAGATGCAGGATAATATTACATTGTCACTGATTTATTGGCGGCATTAAAATACTTTTTGAAAGTAAATTCTAAGACTATTAAGGCAGTGAAATGGAGTCTACATGTCAGATGTTTAAAAGTATATATGTTTTCCCTCATTTGCAAGCTAAAGATTTCTTCAGTATGGCAGCTTGCACTGTACTTAAACCTTTAAAAGGATAACATGAGGGTGTCTAGAGTCCAATTCATCCAAACAACTTAGCAGTTACACAATCTGTCTGGAGGTACAACAATAAAATCCTAGAAATTCAATGAATTGGTCCTTCCAATGTTCATCTTCCCTGCCAGCTTCATACAGAGAAGTTGCTCAATATAGGTTGTGTTTTGTGCAAATCCACAAGATGCGGTCTTGAGTGATTTATGTATCATGGGGAGGAGCAGGTTAGCCTTTGGGTAAGCCTTATTATTCAGAGAGAGGACTTTCTTATAAAAGATTGCATTTGCATTCTTTGTAGGCATATTTAAATGCTGCATTAGGGTGCCTCTATACATGTCATATGATTTGAATTAATGAAAATACTGACCATGGGATATTTGATATATCCAGAAAAAAAAAAAAAAAAAAGTATAAATATTAATAGAGCAAACTAATGTGGGAGTTGCCCCATCCCTCTCTGTGGTGCATATTCATAAAAAGCCCAGACTTAGGAAAATGTATTTGAAGATCCAAGAGCTCGGTTGGAGATACATGAAAGCTATACACTCAAGAAACCTGTATTTCTGCTATCCTGCTATAATTAATAAGAGCCACCAGCCTCACGTTAGCCCTTCTCTTTTCATTGCTAGGCTATTCCAAGGGTCAGCACTTCCATAGACAGGAAAGGGGACTGCACAAGGCCTTTTCATATATTGGCCAGAGCATAACCACTATTGGGGCTTCAAAGCGTCTCCATTGTCAAGGCTATGTGCATCTCTTCAAGATAAGATTGTATAACAGAGCCACAAAAATAGCAAGTTGGTGTTTCCTAAAACAAGAGTTGGGATCCACACAGGACAGTGGATGTGTTTGGAATGGGTCACCGCTTAAAGTGATTGTAAAAAAGGGAAAGAAAAACAAACAAACAAAAACACACACACACACACACACACACACACACACACACCTACTCTGTGCAAAAGAATCACAGTGGCCACAAACCTTCTCTTTTCAAGTCCCCCACAGATGCTCCTAGCCCCTTCCCTTTGTTCCGTGCCCCCATGGGAAGCCGCTTACCATAGGGGCACTCTTGTATACTCACACCCGAGCCACGCTACTGCAACCATTGACAGTCTCGGCCCCGCCACTGGCTTCAATTGACAGCACTGGGAGCCAATGGCTCCCAGTGCCCCAGCAAACTCAGAGACCCGGAAGTGAGAGGAGAGAAGAAGAAGAACTGCAGATGTGCATGACACTCAATTCAATTAGGTCTCAGGTAAGTAAAAGGGGTGCTGAGGGAGCAATGCCGATGCCTAAACATTTTTATGCATTAGGGTAAAAAAGGTTTATGCTTTACAACTAAGGATGAGCTCCGGCGTGTTCGCATGGTACACGTGCAGAGCCCGCCAGGAAGTCTGCGCGGCTCTGCGCTAATCACAGCCAGGGAGACATTTCCCGATCTCTGCAGCCGAGCATCGGGACAATGTCTCCCTGGCTGTGATTAGCGCAGTGCCATGCAGACTTCCTGGCGGGCTCTGCACGTGTACCATGCGAACACGCTGGAGCTCATCCCTGTTTACAACCACTGTAAAGTGCACTTAAATAAAAAACCAACAATGTTGTAGATGCAGATGACCAATTATTAGATGTGGTGGCTCCATTTGTTATTTTACATTCTGGGTGAAGTAGTAAAGCAAACACATTTGTATAGCAAGCATGGTCAGTCTGAAAAGAGGGTAGTGCCAAGCCTGGTACACGCGATTGGATTTTCCACGGACAAAGCGTAGGACTTTTGTCCAAAGGGCATTGGCCATAAATTTGTCTTGCATACAAAAACAGCAAAGAATTGACAGTCAAACACAAAACTGCATGTTTTTTCAGCTCTTTAGCGCCACCCTTTGGGCAACTCCTGCCAATGTTGTGTTATAGTTAGCATTGCGTCTGAGCATGCGTGTTTGTACTTTGGATTTTTTTTTTTCCCCTGAAGGACTTCCGTATACACGAAGGGAAAGAAAAACAAATGCTGCCACCACATCTAAGAATTGGTAAGCTGCAGTATAAATACATTTTTAATTTCGGGTTTACGGTCACTTTAAAGAGGTTGTACACCTCAGACATGAAAAATGTACATAGCATATCCCACTATAGTGTGTACTAGCCTAAATCCAAAGCACCAAGTCTGGTTCCTCTCCGATTTCTCCTCTCTGCATGATTCACTCCTTATACAATAATCTGACACCTCAGCCTCAAGGGAGAGGGACTGGCCGCTTCCCCTTCCGCACACAGCATACTCAAAAGACTCAGTTCTAGGGTTCTCTGAGCCAGTGAAGGAGGGCGTGTTCCTCCCCTATAATCAGCTATCAGATTTCATGGAGTTCTGTGCTCTAGCTCTACAGTGTGGGGTCAGTTTATGAAGCAGTGATCAGTGCTGATCACAGTCCATAAACCGTTTATGAAACAGAGATAATCGGGGGAGAAACGTTTAAACATGTTCTCCCACCGATGATCTCCTCATAGTGAGAAGTCTCATTGAATGACACAGAAAACTGACAGTTTATGAAGCTGCGATCTCAGCGCTTCACTGGCGATCGGTGTCAGAATTCACCAGCTCAAAAAGGTGGAGAATCGTGGAGCGAAGAGAGAATCTGGGGGGGGGGGGGGATCTGAGGAGGAAGATTAACTTCTTTCTACCTTGTTCAGTCCCCCCCAACACTGTAACCATGTCCCCCTGTAATATACACACACACTATTTTTTTTTATGTAGGGGGGGGGGGGGGGACTAGTTATTTTAGCAACATTAACCACACCGTCTGTCCGTGTACTGAGCGGTGATTATTACTTCCTAATAAACTGACATATCAGTGTTTCTGTGAACTTCTGGTGCTGCAGTCTCGTAGAGTCTCACAAGATTCCAGTATTAGGGGCCGTTCTACTGTGTTGGAAGCGTTGGTAGATCAATTCACTCCTCCAAGGGTGAAGTGATGTACCTTGCTTCATAAACAATTCTTTGCCATTTGTATGCAATACAAGTTCCTGGCCAACGCCCTTCGGACAAAAGTCCTACGCGTTGTCTGCAGAAAATCCGATCGCGTGTATGAGGCTTTAGAAAGACAAAAAAAATAAGACAATCTGAAAGAGAAAAAACTGTTGCGTCACATGGACAGGCAAGCATGTTGGGAATTTACTTTGCTGGTTACAAAAACATGTAAACCCCAAAGCCCTCTTCACAAATCACTTTGCTTTAAGCCTAGTACACAATGTCAGGCGGCAGGGACATTCGGCCGTGTGTACTGCAGCCGGTTTGTCATTTTTTCCGTTCAGCTATGCTGGGTTGAACGAAAAACTAGTAGTGCACTAGGCTTTAAAATTGTGATGCGTTAAGGCATCCTATTCATTTTGAATGGACCGAAAGGGCATCACATTACACAAAAAAAAGATAAAAAAAAATATCACTTATTCATTTTTCCATTTTTGTGTGGTGCATCCACAAGGCAAGTCATGTGGTTTATGGTGCACTTAAGAGCAGCCCTTTAAATGAGCATTTATGGTGCGATTTGAATGTCTAATTCAAAAAGTTTCCACTATAGTGGCTAGCCCTTGCTTTCTCATGTCTCACTAGTTTTGCACATGTTGATGCGTGTACACACACACGTTAAAATGTGTTTTACCTGGGTTTGAGCCTAAAGGGTTTATAACAGGGGTTGACAAATTTGCTTGGAATCTAGGAGCCAGCTAAAAAAGTTAGGAGCCAGAAAACGCGCCCCGTCCCGACGAGCTTGCGCGCAGAAGCGAACACATACGCGAGCAGCGCCCGCATATGTAAACAGTGTTCAAACCACACATGTGAGGTATCCCTGCGATTGGTAGAGCGAGAGCAATAATTCTAGCTCTAGACCTCCTCTAACTCAAAACATGCAACCTGTAGATTTTTTTAAACGTCGCCTATGAAGATTTTAAAGGGTAAAAGTTTGTCGGCATTCCACGAGCGGACGCAATTTTGAAGCGTGACATGTTTGGTATGAATTTACTCAGCGTAACATTATCTTTCATATTAAAAAAAAAAATGGGGATAACTTTACTGTTGTCTTATTTTTTAATTTAAAAAAGTGTAATTTTTTCCCAAAAAAGTGCACTTGTAAGACCGCTGCGCAAATACGGCATGACAGAAAGTATTGCAACAATCGCCATTTTATTCTCTAGGGTGTTAGGATAAAAAATATATATAATGTTTGGGGGTTCTAATTAGAGGGAAGAAGATGGCAGTGAAAATAGTGAAAAATTGCATTAGAATTGCTGTTTAACTTGTAATGCTTAACTTGTAATACCAACGGCCACCACCAGATGGCGCCAGCTTACACATCTGGTGGTAATAACTTGTAATACCAACGGCTCACCACCAGATGGCTCCAGCTCAAAAAAAAAAAAAAAAAAAAAAAAAAAAAATTTTTTGCCCCCCTTCCAAGCCAAGTCGCCAGGACCCTATTTCTAGTCGCCATGGCGACCTGGCGCCTGGGATTTGTCGAGCCCTGGTTTATAAAATATCTGTTGTGTTTACCACCATAAAAAAAAAGGACCCTTTTACACAAGGCGGACTCCGTTCTGATCAGCAGGGGCGCTACTCACAGATCACTTGCTGATCAGGTAAGAGAGGAAGGATGACAGGTATGTATCTGCTCAATTTATGCAGAGTGGACAAACCGAGCATGCTCTGCTCTATGGGGGAGGGAGGGGGGGGGGAGAAAGAAGGAAGAGCACACTGCTGTCCATTTATACACGACTATTTCTGATCTGATCCGCCTATAAAAAAAAAAAAAAAAAAAAAAAAAAAAAGATGGACGGATTCCCTTTCCATTAGTTTTTAGAGGACCAGATGGAATCAGCGGTAGGCAGGTGTAAACAGACAGTAGTCCATTTACACCTGCCAGTCCACGGGGTGAATGTACCATCCAGGTACGCCTGAAAAAAATTATAGGTAGACCTGATTGGAACAGTCGTGTAAAAGGGGTGCTAAATGAAAGCAGTCTTCAACAACTTCAGAGTTTAACATACTAACTTTTTTATGGACTTCAACAAAAACACATTCTGTAGCTGCAAATTAGAATCGTGTCGCAGTTTGGATGTATTCTGGCAACCTTCTATATACAAAAAGGGTTTCAATTTATGCACGTATATATATTTTTCAGATGCCTGGTTTGAATGGTCTGCTTCAAAATCAGACCCTAGCAATTCAATGGTATGAAGGTCAGGATTTTGACTTCACCTTTCTAGCATACAACATATTTGGTTTAAACTACCCTTTTGTAAGGCCCAACAACAAAAATATAATATACTGCAGCATAACCAGTCCTTGGATAGGGTGACTGCATTTTTTTCTGGCTTTTTGCTAAATTTATCTGGCAATCCTGAAGTTGACAGTAGCATTGCAAGTTATCCACTCGCCGGATTTCTGACATGACCATAGGTAGTTTTTTGCTTATCCAACAGCTAACAAAAACACTTATTGGTAAAATAAACACAACAAAAATGCAGCAAGTAAAAGAATTGTGCAGGTTTTCACATTGACGTTATATTTACATGTGTATTTTGATCATTTACAGGTTAATTGACCCTTCTAAAATTTACATCAGAAATAGAGGTCTTGGGCAGTCCATAGATTAGTCAGTTTTTACATTCAACTAGAAAGATGAACGAACCCCCCCCCCCCCCCCCACAGAAATCGTATCTGTGTGGATGGAGATAGCCTCTCCACTAAGCTATATAATTTCTATGTAAAGGAGAAATAAATCTGCGCTGAAAACCCTTAATAAATTTATTGGATAGGATATTACCGCGCTACCAAAGATGAGGGAGGGGGGTGGGGGAGAAAAGAGGGGAGGGGAAGAGAAAGATAGTAAGGGAATACTGCTGCAACACTGAAGGTGTATCAAACCCCAAATTGTTAAAATAAATAAATAGTGCTGCGCTGTGTGATAGGGTAGATGAATGAAAGAAAAGACAGTTGTTATAACCGATATGTGAACATCAAAAAAATATTAAATCGCTGATATTGGTGATACAAATGACATCCAATCAAAAATACAGAGTGCTCAGTGATAATGAAGCATGCACTGCTATATAGTAGCAAAGAAGTCACGTGTTGTGACAAATACTGGACCTGCTGCGGTATATTCCTTACAGTTTCATCCGATCGAATCACCAGTTTAATACGACATTTAGGCAGAATAAAGAGAAGAGAAGCCTCATTGTGTAGTATAAAAGTTCAAAAAGGTATTGATTTTAAAAAAAAATAAAAAAATAAAAAAGGCACTGCAAATACACCAGAAGACATGCAAAGATAAAAAACACATAGCTGCAGCTGACAATCCGATCGGCTCTTGCATGGTGACGTATAGGGTACTGACTCCACCCGCCGCGTTTCCCGTAACAGGATTTTTCTGGGAAAGAACAAGATCTCCTTTTGAACTTTTATACTACACGATAAGGCTTCTCTTCTCTTTACCCTGCTTAAATGTCGTATTGAACTGGTGATTCGATCGGATGAAACTAAGGAATACACTGCAGCAGGAATCCAGTGCAACACGAACGTAACTCAGTGCAATGTGAACGGTGTGTCCTGGGAGGAGGAATCCCCAGATGATCATCCTGGTTTGGTTGGATGGAGTATATCATGATAAGCATCATATGATCTTCTATCTGGTAAGCGGCAGTGAGCGCCTTTCCTTATTTTGATGAACAGAACATCCGAATACTTTCACCTGCTATCAAGTTCTTCTTTATTTCATTTAACATGGTCCACTTTTTTTGTATATACCTATTGGAATGAATCTTCATTGATATCCCTTTAGAGTGTATTTCTGAATCTATATGTTCTATATGAATCTATACGTTATTGTTTTTTATGTGAACACTTTGATGATCCCTGTTGACGTTTTTTTTTAGTTCATATGATAACTCTTTCTAATATTTTTTGGTGGGAGCGCAAATAATATATTTCTATAGTGAGGAGACCTCTCTGCCATCCGAACACACTGATCAGCATTACAGGCTGTAGCCTACAGTGTCGATTTAACCTTCATGTCAGATTTTTGCTGCTCAAACAGAAGTTGATTGGTAGAGCAACTTCTGTACAACCTCAGTGCTCATACATGGATCGAAATTTGGATAGTCCCTGCTGAACCAGCCTAATTTAGATCCATGGAAGAAAGGTTTAGGCATTGGTATTGCCCCCTCACCCCCCGTTATACTTACCTGAGCCCCCATTCGATACAACGCAGTGCACGTCTACAGCTCTTCTCTCCCCTCACTTCTGGGTCTCACTGGCTTTCCTGGGGAGCCATTGGTTTCTGACCCCCAAATGCACATATGGCATATTCCCCCTAATGCACCACTTTCCTGTGTGGGGAAATATGCTGTATGTGCAGGTAAATGCCAAAGCCATCAGCATTTACAATCGTTTGGCCTTACACTTGTATGGACTACTGTAGCCTGCACCCCAGGCGTAGGAAAGCACCAGACGTTTTACACTTGAAGACTTTTGAAGTATGTAGTATTTGCTGTAAGGCTGTGACAAACTGAGGTGATCTTCTGCAAAACTAACACAGTAGTACTGGTTTTATCTGTAACGTCCCATTAAACCCCCCCCCCCAAACACACACACACACTCACATCACGTTTAGTTTCATTATCATAAAAACTTACAAAACAAAAATGTTCCAGTGTAGAAGGTGCCTCCTGACCTTTAGCTGTAAACTTTGGGCTATTGGTAACATGTCTGAGAATTGTTGAGCACACTAGTACTGCTGTTTGCAATCACTTTGTAGACACAATAGTAATGGCGCTGAACAGTGCAAATTCTTCGTATAAAAGCAGAACGATTGAAAACCAAGGACAAGGAACTAACAGAGTCTGTCTCCAAAAAAAACACTGCAACCTATTCTAGTCTTTTAGGCAAAACAACTCTTTAGTTCTATTTCAGCAGACTAAAGGAAAAAATAAAAATAACGTTTTTGGATATTAGAGAGTAGGGTTGCACCAATACCGATACTAGTATTATTATTAGAATAATACAGGATTTATATAGCGCCAACAGTTTGTGCAGCGCTTTACATCAGGGAAGACAGTACAGATCAGAGGGCCCTGCTCGTTAGAGCTTACAATCTAGAAGGGAGGGTCAAGTGGAACAAAGGGTAGTAGCTGTGGGAGATGATCAGATGGACTCAAATGAATATACAGTTAGGTGAGGGAAGGATAGGCTTCTCTAAAGAGGAGGGTTTTCAGGGATCCTCTAAAAGCTAATAGAGAAGGAGATAGGCGGATAGATTGGGGTAAGGAGTTCCATAGGCTTGGATAATTTGTATAGTTTCCGATACCGAGCATTTGCAGGATTACTTGCACTCCTGCAAATGCTCTGATGCTTCACCTGATACCTGGGCAGTCAAGGGTGATCTGTGCGTTGGGGGAAGTTACAAGCACCGATCTCCCTGTATAGGATTTCAATAAAGCATCTGACAGCCGCAGCCACGTCCCTCCCCCCCCCCCGGCTTTTAGCCACTTTATTGAAATCTTTTCAGAAGAAGATCCGTGCTTGTAACTGCTCCCCCGATCACTCCTGACTGTCCCCTGTGTCCTCCTTCCTGCTTCTCTGGTCCCCCTCCTCTGGATCTGGTAAGGATGGGTAGCGGAGGAAGGAGCCGATTAATTTGCATTCACTGACCTCTTCCTTTTCTGAGTCAGTGACATAACTGAGCATCGTAAACTGTATTTATGAGGTCTGCTTATGAAAGGAGAGGAGCCTCAGTCTCCTCTCCATTCATTTTTAACACGAAAAATTGCACTGTGTGTGCGCGCCCGCTCTCATACAAATTTATATATATATATATATATATATATATATATATATATATATATATATATATATATATATATATATATATATATATATATATATATATATATATATATATATATATATACACACACATACACACACACACACACACACACACACACACACACACACACACACATATACACACACACCTCAAAAAAATTAAAGGAACACTTTTGAATCAGAACTCCTGGGATATTGATCTGGTCAGTTAATTAGCAGAGGGGGAGGGGTGTATACAGAGGGGGTTGTTAATTTCAATTAACAGCAAAGCAGCTGAAACTGATTAACAACAGGTGCACTAGATGGTCAACAATGAGATGACCTCCAAAACAGGAATGTTTTTTCAGGTGGAGGTGTCTGACATTTCCCCCCCCCCCCTACTCATCTTTTGCAAAGGTTTTTCACTAGTTTTGTATTTGGCTAGGGTCAGAGTCACTACTGGTAGCACGAGGCAAAACTTGGACCCTTTAAGGTTGCACAGGCAGTCCAACTCCTCCAGGATGGCACATCAATACGTGTCATTGCCAGAAGGTTTGCTGTGTCTCCCAGCAGTCTCAAGAGCATGGATGAGAATCCAGGAAACAGGCAGTTACTCTAGGAGAGCTGGACAGAGAGTAGAAGGTCCTTAACCCATCAGCAGGACCAGTATCTGGTCCTTTGTGCAAGGAGGAACAGGATGAGCACTGCCAGAGCCCTACAAAATGACCTCCAGCAGGCCACTAGTGTGAATGTCTGACCAAACAATCAGAAACAGACTTCAGGTGGTCTGAGGGTCCGATGTCCTCTAGTGTGCTCACTGCCAGACACTATGGAGCTCGATTGGCATTTTTCACTGAACACCAGAAATGGCAGGTCCGCCACTGGTGCCCCATGCTTTTCACAGATGAGAGCAGGTTCACCCTGAGCATATGTGACAGACGTGAAAGGGTCTGGAGAAGCTGCAGAGAACTTTATGCTGCCTGTAACATCGTTCGGCATTACCGGTTTGGTGGTGGGTCAGTGATGGTCTGGCAAAGGCATATCCATGGAGGGACGCACAGACCTCTACAGGCTGCACAATGTCATCCTGTGTCATTAGGCATCAGGATGAAATCCTTGGACCCATTGCCAGACCCTACGCTGGTGCAGTGGGTCCTGGGTTCCTCCTGGTGCACGACAATGCCCGGCCTCATGTGGCGAGAGCATGCAGCCAGTTCCTGGAGGATGAAGAAATTGATACCATTGAATGGCCCCCACGCTCACCTGACCTAAATCCAAAAGATTTTTGCCCGTTGAGATCTGATATGTTTTCAAAGTGTTCCTTTAATTTTTTTTAAAGTATATTATCCATTACATGGGTTAATAGTAACAAGGTCTCCCTTGTGCCAATTTTCAAATGTTGACTACACTTAGACGGGAAGCAGATGCATCAGTCATTTATGAATGAATCAGCAGCAACTTTTCATCCTCCCTGCCACATCTGATCTCTATTGCGACTATGTAAACCGATTTTTAAATTCTCCACATCATGCTGTTCTTCATCTCAAAAAATGGGTACAGTGTTGCATGAAGTAATGTTCAGTCAAGTTATAAAAGAGCACTGGAAACATTGGGGGGGGGGGGGGGGTTGCAACAAAAGGCAATACAGGCTGGAATAGAAAAAAAGGACTTCAAAAAGACTGCAAACACTAAGGCCTCATTCAAATGACCGCTGAGACTGGTGGAACATGAATGGGCCGTTTATGCAGCCAGGTGCTGCATGTGACCAACCCATGCAAGTCTATGGGGAAGCCATGGCTGCACAGACACAGCCTCTGATCCTAAATTTGACAGGTATGCTAGTGGGTGGTTCCAAATGCACACCTGTAGTCGGCTGCCCACATGAAGCCCCTGGTGGCTTAAAAACTGCACAAACGGTCCATTCACAGGCTAAAGGTCTCAGCGCCCATGTGAATGAGGACCATTTCTTTACACACATTCTTTTGTTAACATGGTTCTAATGTCTAGATTTGTTTTTTTTTACCTTAATCCAGGGTTTGACAAATTTGCTTGGAATCTAGGAGCCAGCTAAAAAAGTTAGGAGCCAGAAAACGCGCCCCGTCCCGACGAGCTTGCACGCAGAAGCGAACACATACGTGAGTAGCGCCCGCATATGTAAACGGTATTCAAACCACACATGTGAGGTATCGCCACGATCGTTGGAGCGATAATTCTAGCTCTAGACCTCCTCTGCAACTCAAAACATGCAACCTGTAGAATTTTTTTAAACGTCGCCTATGGAGATTTTTAAGGGTAAGAGTTTGTCGGCATTCCACGAGCGGACGCAATTTTGAAGCGTGACATGTTGGGTATCAATTTACTCAGCATAACATTATCTTTCACAATATAAAAAATATAGGGATAACTTTACTGTTGTCTTATTTTTTAATTAAAAAATAAGACGTGTATTTTTCCCCCAAAAAAGTGCGCTTGTAGGACCGCTGCGCAAATACGGCGTGACAGAAAGTATTGCAACAATCGTCATTTTATTCTCTAGGGTGTTAGAATAAAAAAAAATATATATATATATAATGTTTGGGGGTTCTAATTAGAGGGAAGGAGATTGCAGTGAAAAATTACACATTATAACTGGTTTGACTTGTAATGCCAATGGCCACCACCAGATGGCGCCAGGTCACAGAAGGAAGCTTGGGACTTCACAAGGCAATTGTGACCTAGCACCTACATTTTGTCGAGCCCTGCCTTAATTCATTCTCTTAAAAAAAAAAAAAAAAAGTGTAAAATAAACCCCACTAAACACCTACCAGAGTCCATCAATCCACACCGTGCCTGGCTGCAGAATATCTCTCTCTCTCTCTCTCTCTCATATATAGGCTCCTGTTGCCATCAATCAAGGAGGGAGTGGCTGAAATGCACTGCGTCTATGGATGCACACAGCCTGGCTCAGAAGCTTGCTTGAGTGCCCCCACAGAAAAAAAGTACCAGCAGGGGACTGCTGGAGAAGAGGTAAGGGACGGTAATGTGCAGTTCGTCAACAGATCAGGAAAATATATATATATATATATATATATATATATATATATATATATATATATATATATATATATATATATATATATATATATATATATATATATATATATTTATATTTATTTTTTTTTTTATAAAAAAAAAAACAAAAAAAAAAAAAAGAACAAACAATCACTTTAATTCCTTACTGCCTACAGTTAATGCCAATAGGGACTGCTCCCCACATAGCAGTCTATCAGCCATCCACTGTGTACACTTTTAAAAAGAATAGCATCATGCTCAGCACAGTGGTTAAGTAGATAGCACTTCTGCCAAGCAGCACTAGGGTCAACGGTTTGAATCCCAACCACGGCACAACCTGCCTGGATTTTCCATGTTCTCCCTGTGTGTTTTCCTCCGGGTACTCAAGGTTTTCCTCCCACACTCCAAAAAACATCTTTCTCTCTCTCTCTCATTAGGTTGCCTACACTACCTAAAAATGTGGTTTAAACTTGAATACAGTAAGCAAATTGCCATATCATGGGTGTAAATCCCATTTGGTCTGGCCTGTTCAACTGTGTTTCCTGTGACCCATTTTCTGTGCACTATGGTACCATATCAATGTTGAAGTTACACAGGTGTGAGCAGCCTTCAACCTATAACCAGGTGTGTCAGTGGATACAACATTTTTCAGCCATTTGACACTAAAGAGGTTCTACAAAACTGTACTTTTGGAATGAAGATTAAGAAGATCTGAACAGAAATATGAAGGAAGCAGCTAAACTCCAGTCCACACTAAAAGCAAATTTTCTGTGTTGAAAAGGATTACTCCCAATTCCTTGCAAACTTGCATCTCCACATTGTAACCCTCTGAATCTACAGCAGTTACACAGCAGTCTACAGCCTCTCCATTTCCTTCATAGCTTGCCTTTATTTTATTGTTAAGTCAAACCAACAATCATCAATTACATCAAAATTCCTAAAAAAGGAGCCACAGTGTCTGCAAGTCATCCATTATGGTATGCCAAAGAAGCAAGACCTAAAATAGCCTCTAATCAAAAGACTAAAATGAAGTAGTGTTATTTATTGCAAACTTAGGCCATATATGCCCATTATGAATAGTAATACCAAAACTGGAGCACACAGAATCTGGTGCAGCTGTGCATTGTAACCAGCTTCATACTTTAGCTTGTTCAATTAAGCCTTCAAAAACTATTAGATGAGGTCTTTTAGGTGCCCAACATACAGGGATATACAATTCAATACTGGCATAAAAGCGCGCACACACACACACAACGATGGACAACTGTGTAACATTAGGCTCCGTTCACATGAGCACAAATTTGGTGCAACTTCAGTGTAAAATTTGTGTGTGAGTGTAATAATAAAAAAAATAAAAAAAACACAAACACACCCCCCACACTAGGGTTGCCACCTCATCCCTTTAAAACAGAACACATATGAATTACACAGGTTTTGTGGCTGATTAAGGTGGTAATTGAACTCAAGTGGAGCCTTATCTAAATTAAATTAGCCTCAGAACCTGTGTAATTCATGTGTTCTGTTTTAAAGGGATGAGGTGGCAACCCTACCCCACACACACCTCCTCAGCCAATACTATACTGCATGCTACTAGACTTTTAGGGTAGAGCATTCGTTATAGTAATTATCTCAGGCTCAGATTTCCAGAGGGGCACAGGGGAATTGCAAAGAAGAATTCTTAAAGACGAAGTAAAAAACTCTGGAGAAATATTTCGCAGTAATCATATGGTCACTACGTATAGCATTTCTAAACTCACCAGGATACGAGTTAGTCTTACAGGATCTTTTAGGCCCCTTTCACACTGGAGCGGTAGGGGCGTCGGCAGTAGCCCTCCGGCTTTCACACTGGAGTGAATAGAGCCACTCTTTCAGGGCACTTTTTTTTTTGCGTTATAGCGCTTGCAAAGCGCCTCAGTGTGAAAAGCGTCTGTTTGTGCAGCTTGATTTTTTTTTTTTTTTTATCTGTTCCGGCCAAAGCCAGTGCCATGTTTGCGGGTGCCTCCCTTTTTTCAGTCTCATCTGTACTTCCACCCTTTCCTCTGTCAAACCCAGAATCTCTTGCATGCTCAGCAAATATTAACCAAGCCTCATTTCAGTTTACCGTTACCATGGTGAAAGCCCGGCAAACCAATAAGAGCACACATGCAAATATCGTCCTTATTCACACCTGCCGTGATGTAGCTGGTCACATGGGGAGTTTCCAGAACACCAGGATCTCGTGGGATTGTAATGCGGTTGAGCTAGGCCATCAGAGGCATAGCATAGATGCAGACTGACAACTTGCTGAGTGTTCCATGAGGGACAAAACGCGTTTGTGCGAGCGACGTCACTGACACTGATATTGGCAATATCTCCTAAACAGTGCAGTTTGTAAAACTTTTACAATCACTTATATATAGGTGGCTTTAAAACGCTTTACATGCGTTAAATTTAGGCATTGGTTGTTTACTTCTACTTTAAAAAAAACGTGGCTACAGCAAAACGTGCCTTTAATAGGGCTAAACAAAAACTAGGCATTCTTATCCACTCTAAGACAAGGAACACTCAGGCACAACAAGCTAGGCTAAAAACTGGGTTTGACTGATGACCCCCATCATTGCCAAATATGTGAGCCCAAAACCCATGGATCATATGTTAAAGCAAAAAAAAAAAAAAAAAAGCTGAATGATCACTTAAACTAGAAGGCACCTTCCCAAATGTATTAGATCACCAAAACAAAGATCTGGAATTAGTGGCACTTTTAAATAAAAAATTAATCCAATCTCAAAATTCAAGGTGTGGAAAAACAGTTTTACCAAATAGACAGATGCGGACTCCTCAATGCCAAATAGACTGTCGAATCGTTAGAGTAGTGCATCTCATGAATTGCAAATGTAATGCATTTTACATTGGAAGACTCAGGCCTTTCTGGAAAATAATTCAGGATCATATTTAAGAATAGGAAAAGGGAATAAGCAGTTAACAGGCACATCGGACTCTACCACAAACTTGATTCATCCATGGTGAAGTTCTTTGTGTTGGAGCATGTTTCCACCTCAGAGTGAGGTGAGGACACTAATCCAACTTCTATGCATAGACACAAAATGTATAGTAACTTTAAATGCCACCTAAACTCCCAGATCCACCCCATTTGGGTGGTGTCCCTTTTCGGGCCCCTTTTTTTCCCCAGCTGTGGGTATGTGGACTGTGATTGCTCTCCCCACCTTGGTATTGTTTTGGTTGCGTGTTTGGTTGTGGATTTAAACTGTGGCTTGCTGTAGCCCCCATCTGGGCCGCACATGCCCGGAGACATACGAGCCCATGCTCCAGCATTTGTGTGGTATACACAGAAAGGATGGGTGCTAGATTTTCACCGTCCATAGCGAATCTCTACATGGGTTGGTGGGAGGAACAAGTTTTGTTCTCTCTCAGCAACCCTTTTGCCGGGCAGATTGTATGGTATGGTCGTTATATCGTTGACCTTGTGATGGTGACACTATGGGATTGCATGATTTTTGGAAATTCCTGAATACAAATCAGTTAAATTTACATTTTTTTCGATCGAGCATGATGTTTTCAGCATTAACTTTTTAGACATCACCCTGAAGGGCGATCCAAATACGGGTGATGTCTCAACATGCACCTATAGGAAACCAGGCTTTGGTAATACTACACTTTTTGCAGCCAGTTGTCATTCATCCCACACCATCAATGCCATCCCTTATGGGGAGTTTATTCGAGCGAAACGCAACTGCTCAACTTTTGAACTAGAATGTAAGGTCATTCATCAGCACTTACTGGCCCGAGGTTATAACAAATCTGTTATACACCAAGGACTGATAAGGGTTCCGATAATGGATAGAGAGGAATTACTGTCAGAGAAGCCTAAAATCAAGAGAACTTAAAAAAAAAAAAAAAAAAAAAAAAAGTAAACCTCATCAACCTTGCAACTCTAGAAATAGAAAAATGGGCAAACCTATTACCATTTGTAACCACATTTTCCCAAGAATACAATCAAATAGTCAGAATAATAGATATAGTATATAGACAAAGATTTAAATGGGATTTTGCAAGCAGGCTGCCTTTTTTCTAGCCGACGTGCACCCACACTGGGGTCTGCACTATCACCTAGTCTTTTCTCGTCCAAACAATGCCAACCCACCTGGCTTTCCTATCCTGGAAGTTACCCCTGCAATACAAAAACCTGTAGGTACTGTAATTTGTGTGATCTGGGTAAAAAACATTTGTTGCCACAGCTACAGATGAAGAGCTTACAATACAGCATTACATCAACTGTAGCACAAACTATGTAGTCTACCTGATCACCTGTACTTCATGCAGCCTCCAATATGTAGGCTGTACCATAGTCCTTTGATAACCCATATAGGGGAACAATATTGTTACACAAATAATCCAAACGCTAGAAACATTTCGAATGCAACACATCACTTTAGGGAATGTCATCAGGGCGATCTTTCTTCTTGCCGTTTTAGAGGAATAGAACGGTTCACTCGCCCAGAGGAGGTGAGAGAAGACTATTGGGGAGAGAAGAATGGTGGATTTTTAGATTAAAAACTAGATTGCCTCAGGGGTTAAACCTGAGATGGGATCTGGATTTGCACTTACATTAAGTATGCCTCTTCCCATAGCCTTCCCTCCCTCTTTTCCTCTTCTGGTGTCTTTCACATACCTGGATTATCATTTTTATCTTTTTGTATTTAATGTTTCTTGTATTTCATGGTGTGTTTTAATTATGTATATGGATGCATGCACGACTGTGCGCACACACGTACATATTATCACTACAAGGTGTGTGAACAATAGTGGCTCACACATGGATCACCCAATTTGCATTGCAGCCAATTTCCTTCCTTGGATAATTGCTTGCAGTCAATTTAGACAATGAATGGGTGGAGTCAGTAATCCTTAGAGCTATTATTTATTTCACAAGTTTCATGTCTAATGTGGTTATGACTAAGGCCTTATAGACCGAAACGCGCCAACTTTCCTATTGCGTTTGTCTACTGTGGCTTGTCAATAAATACGTCTATTATTTAAGAGCAACGACCGGAGTGCGGATCATCTTTTTCCCTCATACACAGAAGGGAGCCTCAGCCTCTCCCTATATTGGGATGATTTGAGATGCCTGCTGCAAACACTAACCTATGGTGGGGGCCCCATGGAGACCCTTATTGGACCGTCACTTAGGACTAAGATTTTTTTTTTTGTCTTTCAAGGTCAGTAAAATGATTTGTTAGAATGAGGAAGTGAAAATGCTAACACAATGCGCACCTTCTAAACAGTATATAAAAGCTGAAGACAGCAGACATGCATGTAAAACTTATGTAGGGAGATTTGTTTTATCTCTTTGTATCATCTGAGGCTGTTCACTTCACTGGGTACTAGTGAGAGTTTACATCCACTCTAAATGTATAAAGAATATACTACTTATTTTAGCTTGCCCTGTTTGGGAAAGGCTGAGGATTTTCTCAACTGAAAAACTCTCCCTGAGTTTGTTTACACCTTAAAAGAAAACCTGCAAAAATAGATTGGCTTAGAGCCGGTTCACACTGGGGCGACTCGTCCGCCTGACGAGTCGCGTCCCATTCTATGCAATAGAACCGTTCTAAATAGGAGCGACACAAGTTGCTCCGACTTAGAAAAAGGTTCTTGCACGACTTCGGGGGCGGCTCGGGGCGACCTGCATTGACTTCTATACAGAGGTCATTTTGCAGGTCGCCTCTGAAGTCGTCTTCAGGACGCCTTGCGGAGTCGCCCCCGAAGTCGTGCCGCCTAAGTGTGAGCCGGCTCTTGAGCCCCCATACCAACCAACGCCCCCCCCCCCCCTTTCCCCACCAGAGCATACCTCCGATTGCTGAATGAAGCGGTAGGGTTGAAAAACAATCCAGAGAAAAAGGGAGTACCTGGTACCGGGACAAGATTTTCTAGTACAAGATGCCCAAGTATTCCCATGCCGCAGACCGTGCTTAATTTTCACATATAAAGCCCAGTGTTGGAACATGGTATAGAAAGGTCATCCACTAGCCTTAAGTACCACTTTTGGTCTACATAGAAAACCAGAGAGGGGAAAAGCACGTGGGAAATTCCATAGCCCATTGCAAGCTGAGATGGCTTACCCTGGGTGGCTTTTCTTGCTTTTGGCAGTGAAATGGTGCAACAGGGAGGTGAAGGGAAGTTGAACAGGGAGGAGACGACAACATAAATATGAACCAGTTTTGCCCTGCATAGGCAAAAACAAATTTACTTCAATGGCTTTCTGGCATTGCCACCTTTTCTCTGGAAAATCTGATTGCAAGCAGACACCTGTAGCAGTTTGAGTACAACATTTCAAAGATGTTCCAAAATACAATGTACAGAGAAAGCAAGGCTGTCCCACAGGTTATCCAATGGACATACGCACACAGCAAAACATCTGCTGCAGAGCTCTGTGTACACACAATATCTAGACATAACTAAATAATTTTGACAGCCAACGTATTTTTAGATGACTCCTTACTAAAAGGTTTTGTGAATGGCAGGGAGCAGTAGAGATTTATTCTAGAAAGGTCATAAATCAGATCATTTGCACCCACAGAAGACATTCACATGTCAAAACAACGGCAAATATGCAAACAATGACATCAGTTGAGCTAAACTTTAATGGGAAAATATTTAGACGTTTAAGCAATATTTCCATTTAAGGAATATAAAATTAAACATTTTATTATAAAAACCCTATACTAGCCTACGCTGATTTTTCACAAATGCAAACTTACTTTGCTGCAAATTTTTTATTTTTTTGGACAGAATGTGGAAATGATCAGATTTTACTACCATCTTGGGCTGCATTGGAGAGATTTCCCCTTATGTTGTGTTCTGGGCACAACCTTTTACCAGAGGGAAAATCTGCATCAAGGAAACAAAAACATTTCTAGACAGGAAGAATCTCTCCCAACAAGGCCTCCGACTACAGTTAAAGCCGCCCAGGTAGGAAACTAGAAAAAGTATATGAGTACGGATCCGTCTGACACTCTAGATCAGTGTTTCTCAACTCCAGTCCTCGGGGCGCACCAACAGGTCATGTTTTCAGGATTTCCCTCAGATCAAACTGCTGTGGTAATTACTAAGGCAGTGAAACTGATAAAATCACCTGTGCACAATAATGGAAAGCCTGAAAACAAGACCTGTTGGTGCGCCCCGAGGACTGGAGTTGAGAAACACTGCTCTAGATACAGGCTACAGTGGCCCGAAACCATTGTTGCTACTTCAAGCTCAAGCCCAGGCAAACAACTAAATGCACAGATGAAATATATACGACTGGTTTTACCTACCGGAGGATTTGGATTTCTGACCACCCAGTCCTAAGAACACAGGCTCACATCACAGCTCTATTTTGCAAGACAGGAGACCTAATTTTTCCTCTACTGCAGTTAACCCTAAGGGGCCTTTCACATTGGTGCCTAGGAGGTCAGCAAAAACAGTGGGCTGGGCCATGGTTTTACCACCCCTGCAGTTGTAACATTACAGCCTGACAGGGCTATACACCTGCTGCAGCTGTGATGCATTGCCTTGCAGCCACAGCAATTGTAACTCAGCTGCAGAGATTGACAGGTGGCACTCATTAAGACCACACTGCAACCATGAGCCAAATGTGTGGTATGTATTTGGTTTGTGGTCCTGCCATGTAAAATTGCTGCTGTGTACCCCCCCCCCCCCCAGCCTGCGTCCCTCCCCTCTCCTATCACCATGCTCATTGCATTACAACCGATTGGCTTCTTGTTCTGTGCCATTGTGGGCAAATATCCTAGTAAGGAGAGCTCAGAGATAGCAGCTTGTTTTCCCCCTTTCAGCACCTCTGTCATATGGGCCACATCAGTAATATGTTAAAGTGTACCACTGAAGGGAGAATATGTATCGTTGTCCGAAACACGTCTTCCTTCAAAACGCTTTCATAAGGTTTGATACAAGACTTGACATACAGAATATAAAAAAAAAGGACATCATTTTGGTTCAGCGTAGTACTTTTGTGCACCGTAGTAGTGTGTATGTGTAGAAAACCCAGCAGCAATTGGCTTATGTGTGTGAATAAAATTTATGACAAACAGATCACTTTAATACATGAACGGAAGCAC